>NC_052322.1:22500-664560 GCF_016432855.1 Salvelinus namaycush | reverse complement strand
TAAAGATCTGCGTGCAAGTTATGATTTTCATATATAGTGCATTCGGAAAGTATTCAGACCACTTGACTTTTTCCATATTTTGTTACATTACAGTCTATTCTAAATTGGATGAACTATTTTTTTTTCTCATCAATCTACACACAATACCCCATAATGACAAAGCGAATACAGGTTTTTAGAATTTAATAAAAAAATGTTACATTAGTAATACCTTATTTACATAAGTATTCAGACCCTTTGCTATAATACTCAACATTTAGCTCAGGTGCATCCTGTTTCCATTGATCATCCTTGAGATGTTTCTACAACTTGATAGGACAGGATTTGGAAATGCACACACCTGTCTAATAGGTCCCACAGTTGACAGTGCATGTCAGAGCAAAAACCAAGCCATGAGGTTGAAGGAATTGTCTGTAGAGCTCCGAGACAGGACTGTGTTGAGGCACAGATCTGGGAAAGGGTACCAAAAATGTCTGCAGCATTGACGGTCCCCAAGAACACAGTGGCCTCCATCATTCTTAAATGGAAGAAGTTTGGAACCACCAAGACTCTTCCTAGAGCTGGCCGCCCAGCAAACTGAGCAATCGGGAGAGAAGGGCCTTGGTCAGGAAGATGACTAAGAACCTGATGGTCACTCTGACAGAGCTCTAGAGTTCCTCTGTGGAGATGGGAGAATCTTCCAGAAGGACAACCATCTCAGCAGCACCACCAAACAGGCCTTAAGAGTGGCCAGACGGAAGCCACTCCTCAGTGAAAACCACATGATCGCCCACTTGGAGTTTGCCAAAAGGCACCTAAAGACTCTCAAACCATGAGAAACAAGATTCTCAGGTCTGATGAAACAAGATTGAATTCTTTGGCCTGAATGCCAAGAGTCACGACTGAGAGGAAACCTGGCACTATCCCCACAGTGAAGCATGGTGTTTGCAGCATCATGCAGAAAGGATGTTTTTCAGCGGCAGGGACTGGGAGACTAGTCAGGATCGAATCTCTGAATGTCCTTGAGTGGCCCAGCCAGAGCCCGGGCTGAACTCGATCTAAAATCTCTGGAGAGACCTGAAAATAGCTGTGCAGAGGACCTGCAGAGAAAAATGGGAGAAACTCCCCAAATACAGGTGTGCCAATCTTGTAGCATCATACCCAAGAAGACACAAAGCTGTAATCACTGTCAAAGGTGCTTCAACAAAGTACTGAGTAAAGGGTCTGAATACTTATGTAAATGTGATATTTCTGTTTATATGTTTTATGAATTTGCAAAAACCTGTTTTTTGCTTTGTCATTATGGGGTATTGTGTGTAGATTTATGAGGACAAATAAACCATTAATCAATTTTAGAATAGGGCTGTAACGTAACAAAATGTGGAAAAAGTGAAGGGTCTTAATACTTTCCGAAAGCACTGTACGCATTGTAGGCTATCTAACTCTGCCCCAAAAATGTCTAACTGCCCACGAACAAAATACTTATATAGCTGGCTACTAGTCAGAGGCGCTGTCCATTCAGAACCCCTCTACAGAGCTCCACTATTCCAACCTGTAGGCTACCGAAGCACTGTCCATTCAGCTGTGCCTTTAAAAAGGAATGTATAGATGTTTCTTTTGTATTTCGTGATTTTCGTCATTCTTTGGTTGAGCTTGTTTGTCTTCATGTGTCCTTGTTGATTGTAGGCCTAAGTACGTCCTTTGATGTAAGGCTATACCTTTTATTTCAATGCATGTGTAGCATTTATCTGGCATAGTTTGCATTCAAAGTCAGCTGTTTTATGCACCAGTTACTTTCACATTGATGTCGTCATTTGATGTCATTCTTGTTGAAACTAGTGTGTATTGTGAATCTATATTCATTATTTCATGTTGCACTGCATGCACCTTTCCACAAGTAGCCTAAATTAGTCAATTCATGATTAGGTTGAGTAGTTGTTTACATTGTACACGCAGTTCTACAGACGTTTAAACCTAATATTGCGGTGACAATTAATACTTGGGGTAATTTTTAGTTGTTGCCTTTGCTGTTCTCTAACAGCATTTTTTGTTTTTAACCCTCAGCATACTGAACTCTGGAAAATGTTTGCAACATTCCAAAGAAACATGTCTAGAACATTAATATTGAAAATTCTGAGAACATGGTAACCATGTTCATGGTAAATTCTGTTTGAACATTAACGGCTAGGTGTCCCGCTAGCGGGATAGAAGCCGACAACATCCGGTGAAATTGGACGGCGCGCAATTAAATAAATATTTGTAATATTAAACATTCGTGAACATACAAGTGTCCTATATCATTTAAAAGCTTAATCCAACTGTGTTGTCAGATTTCAAAAAGGCTTTACGGCGAAAGTATACCATGCGATTATCTGAGGACAGCTCCCCACATAAACATATTTTTCAACCAGCACAGGCTTCACAAAATCACAAATAGCAATTAAATAAATCACTTACCTTTGAATATCTTCCTCTATTTGCAATCCCAAAGGTCCCAGCTACAACATGAATGGTTGTTTTGTTAAATAAAAATCCTTCTTTATATCCCAAAAAGTCTGTTTGATTTCCATTTCAGTAATCCACTCGTTCAACATGCAGACAAAGGAGTCCAAAAAGCTACCGGTAAACTTCATCCAAACAAGTCAAACGACGTTTCTATTTAATCCTATTTAATCCTCAGGTAGTCTAAAATTGTAATAAACTATAATATTTCACACGGAAAGTACTATGTTCAATAGGAAAGTAAAATTTGTAAGTGTGCGCCTTCTCCCTCACGTGCCGAAAGATTGATTTGGTCCAGGTGGTCCAGAAGCCATAGGAATTGCAATTTGGGTGACGGACATATGTTAAAGCAATAGGTTTCCATAATAAGAGCCTGGGAGCTGGTCTGAAAATTCTGGTCTGATTTTCTTCAGGTTTTTGCCTGACATATCAATTCTGTTATAGTCCCAGACATTATTTTAACAGTTTTAGAAACTTTAGAGTGTTTTCTATCCAATGCTACCAATTATATGCATATCCTGGCTTCTGGGCCTGAGTAACAGGCAGTTTACTTTGGGCACGTCAGTCAGGCGGAAATTCAGGATACTGCCCCCTAGCCCTAAGAATTAAGGGAATGGTCTCTTGGAAACAGTCAGTCTTGCACATCACTGGAACATCCCTAGAAAAACATAATGACCTAATGAGACTCTTATGGAACGAACATTCTCGAAAGTAGTGGGAATGTTTTTTGTTAGCTGGATAGGGTGCTCTGCCTGTGTGCTGCTGTTGTGGTCCACACACACCAACACAGTCGTGAAGAAGGCAGGCTGAAAAGACTTGGCATGCGCCCGATCCTCAAAAGTTACACAGCTGCACCATTGAAAGCATCTTAACTGGCTGCAATACCGCTTGGTATGGCAACTGCTTGGCAACTGACCGTATGGCATTTTAGAGGGTAGTGCATATGGCCCAGTACATTACTGGGGCCGAGCTCCCTGCCATCCAGGACCTCTATACCAGGCGGTGTCAGAGGAAGCCCCTAAAAATTGTCAAAGACTCCAGCCACCCAAGTCATCGACTGTTCTCTCTGCTACCACATGGTAAGTGGTACCGATGCACCAATTCTGGAACCAACAGGACGCAGAACAGCTTCTAACCCCAAGTCATAAGACTTTGACCCTCTTTGCACTAACTCTTTTGACTCATCACATGCTGCTGCTACTGTTTACATATAGCCAAGTGAGTTACTCTTTCTGTATTTATTCCTTGTGGTATTTATATTTTTCAATCTTTTTCTCTCTGAGTTGTTCTTCCCAACAATGCACAGAAAAAAAAAATATATATACAACACAATAACTAAATACACATTGAGTAAGTAAGCATTTCACTGTTAGTCTACAAATACAATTGGATTTCATTTGTCTGTGATGTTCTTTGGAGGGAGTGCGGTGGGGACCACAGGTGGCCTCTCAGTGTCTTCCTCTCTCCAAAGTGTCTCAGTATGAGTCTGTATGAGTTCCAGAGGGTCACAGTGAGCAGCAATGTTACCGCTGATGAGGGGATGTGAGGGTGTTGTCACGCCCTGGCCTTAGTTATCTTTGTTTTCTGTATTATTTTAGTTAGGTCAGGGTGTGACATGGGGGATGTTGTGTGTGTTTGTCTCGTCTTGGGTGGTTGTATTGTCTAGGGAGTTTTTGTAGAGTTCATGGGGTTGTGTTCAGTGTAGGTGTTTAGGTAAGTCTATGGTTGCCTGGAATGGTTCTCAATCAGAGACAGCTGTCTATCGTTGTCTCTGATTGGGAGCCATATTTAAGGCAGCCATAGGCATTAGGTAGGTTGTGGGTAATTGTCTATGTTTGACGTTAGTAGCTTGTGTATGCACTTTCGTTTGTTAGCTTCACGGTCGTTTTTTGTTTAGTTTGTATTAGTATTAGTGTTCGTGTTCGTTTAATCTTCTCAAATAAAAGAGGATGTATCTATATCACGTTGCGCCTTGGTCCTCTCGTTCACCTAAAGACGATCGTGACAGGTGTGGTAGTTGGGGTTGTGTTCTCTTAGAGTGTGGATGGTGGTATTTGTATTGAAGCAATTCTATGACAACTGACAACTCTTTTCTGTAGCTCCTCCTGGTGTCAGCCCACCGCCTCTCATGATGCTCTCGACCGTTGCCAGTTTGTCTCAGCACCCCCTTATCCTGCCTCAGAAACTTTTCATCCTCACCTCAAGCTCATGCACTTCTTTCTACCTCCAATTAGGGAGAAAAGCCCTTGCGACAGGTAGTACCGGTTGTCACTCTCCATGTCCTGCTGGGTGGCTTGGTTAGATATGAGGGTCTGGTGACTTATGGAATCAACTGATTTCTCATCAGGGTTTCTCACTCGCTAATGGCAAATATTGTGCCCTCTTTCCACAGAGATGGAGTCTAGTTTCTTACAGTGTGTCTGATACTCCGCTGTTGTGGAAATTGTCAAAATATTACTATAAAATACCATCCACCATCACATAGAATTTGTAAATACGTTTCACCTAAACATCCCATGCTTCACCCAACGTGCTGTTTGAAAACATTGAAATAATACGATTTGCATTACTAAGCTGCTAATATTTCCTTTTAACCATAGTGAATCACTCACATTTAAACATATTTACCCATTCATACAGCTGGACTATTTACTGACGCAAACCAGGTTAGAGGGCCTCTCAAAGGCCACAACAGCTGTATGGCTACAGATGCATTCACATTTCAACAGCAAGCCTCCAGTTTAGTCTCTGGTGCATTTTTTCAAACACTGATGTAATATTACCACAATATTACATCAATCCATATTCTATGATTGTTTTCAAGTTGAATTAGCATATGTTAGCTATTTGATTAGAATTTTAGGAGCTCTTTAGGTATTGTAATGGAGACGCTGGGAGTCGAGAAGCAGATGCAGGTTAACTTCTTATGGCTGCAGCCCGGACGTCGGTACACTTATGACAACAGCCACTTCAAGTGCAGGGCGCGAAATTCAAAGATATATTTTTTTAAATATTTAACTTTCACACATTAACAAGTCCAATACAGCAAATGAAAGGTACACATCTTGTGAATCCAGCCAACATGTCCGATTTTTAAAATGTTTTACAGCGAAAACAGCACGTATATTTATGTTAGCTCACCACCAAATACAAAAAGGACAGACATTTTCACAGCACAGGTAGCATGCACAAAGCCAACCTAACTAACCAAGAACCAACCAAACTAACCAAGAAAACAACTTCATCAGATGACAGTCTTATAAATGTTATACAATAAATCTATGTTTTGTTCGAAAAATGTGCATATTTCAGGTATAAATCATAGTTTACATTGCAGCTATAATCAGAAATTGCACGAAAGCAGCCATAATAATTACAGACACCAACGTCAAATACCTAATTACTCATCATAAAACATTTCTGAAAAATACATTAGTGTACAGCAAATGAAAGACAGGCATCTTGTGAATCAGCCAATATTTCCGATTTATTAAGTGTTTTACAGCGAAAACAGAATATAGCGTTATATTAGCTTACCACAATAGCCAGAAACACTTGGCGCCGACGACTAGTTCACATCTACGACAGATATATGAAATAGCATTCATAAATGTTTCTTACTTTGCTGATCTTCCATCAGAATGTGGACAAGGTGTCCTTTGTCCAGAACAATCGTTGTTTGGATTTAGAACGGCAACTTTCCCTCTTGATTTAGCAAGCACACTTGCCAAGTGGCACGGATCTCTCCATCGTCAACAAAGTCAGAGAACGGAACACGGCAAAACTCCCGAAAAAATTTCAATAATCTGATTAAACTATATTGAAAAAACATACTTTACGATGATATGGTCACATGTATCAAATAAAATCAAAGCCGGAGATAGTAGTCGCCTATAACGGCAGCTAAACAGAAGGCAATCCCACTGTCCACCTCGCGCTCTCGAGAGTACCGGAAATGAGGGACACGTCATACAAAGAGCTTGTATTCCACTTCAGACCAAGATAAACACTAAATTTCTTCTCTCACAGCCTCTTGACATCCAGGGGAAGGTCTATGAAGTGCACGTATACTCTTACGTATCATTCCCATTTATAGGCAGGAAGAAGAACAGAGCCTCGATTTCAGACTTTCCACTTCCTGGTCAGGAAGTTTGTGCCAAATGAGTTCTGTTTGACTCACAGATATAATTCAACGGTTTTAGAAACTAGAGAGTGTTTTCTATCCAATAGTAATAATAATATGCATATTGTACGAGCAAGAATTGAGTACGAGGCCGTTTGAAATGGGCACCTTTTATCTGGCTACTCAATACTCCCCCTGCAGCCCAAACAGGTTAAACATGCAGGTTAACCTTTTCTCAATAGGGGGTGCTGTTGTTAAACGTTCCTCCACTATAGTGTTTTGATATACCATTTTCTACCTCTGAGTTTCTACTTTTATCAAATGTAAAAAACACCATTTCAAATTTTGCGACATAAGATTGAATCGAGCCGGTTGGTCACAAATAGCCTACTTACTAACCAAGACATCGGACAAAACTTTTTCAATACCTGGTTTGCACACCCAGTGTTGAATTAGTTAGCATTTTACTGGTAGATGAGTTGAAACATCTTTCCTACCCTACCGGCTACCGATGTTATTCTTCTGTGAGCGGCTCCGTGCCAAAACCAATTGAGATCTGCAAACTTCAGATGATATTCCGCTGAAACTAGGCTGTGTGCGGCGCGCATGTGAATATATTTACGTGCTTTGTGTATGATCTCACTATTGTACTACATAATTGCTAAGTCGTATACCTCCACTACTTTGATACGCATCAATACAGATTAATGCCCACTGAAAAAAGTGGGTTATACGGCTTATACCCTCCACTACACCACTAGCCCTTTGTGTTTCACTGGCCCTTTGTGTTCTCCTACATGAGTGTGCTGGTATTACGTTTGCTGTCCTTTCAGAATCACGAACCTGTCCCACCACTGTGCAAACATATCTGTAATAGATATAAAGGCTTTTAAGATATTCATGTTTAACAAAAAGAGTATATATTTGTCTTGGCGAAGCGGTTTTATGCACTGACTGAATGAAGTTGATAATTATGAGTTTTTTACTCCACTGGTCTCGGGAATAAATTACTAGTGTCACGCCCTGATCTGTTTCACTTGTCCTTGTGCTTGTCTCCAACCCCCTCCAGGTGTTGCCCATCTTCCACTATTATCCCCTGTGTATTTATACCTGTGTTCTCTGTCTGTTGTTGCCAGTTCGTCTTGTTCGTTCAAGCTTACCAGTGGTTTTCCTGTCAGCTCCTATCGATTCCCAGCCTCTCTTTGCTAGTCCTCCCTGTTTTGACCTTTGCCTGTCCTGACCCTGTACCCGCCTGCCTAACCTCTCTGCCTGACCCTGACCCTGCCTGCTGTCCTGTACCTTTTGCTCCACCTCTGGATTACTGAACCCCTGCCTGGCCCTGATCCTGAGTCCACCTGTACCTTTGCCTCACCCTGGATTTCAACCCCTGCCTGCCTTGACCTGTCTTTGCCTGCCCCTGTTGCTACAATAAACAGTGTTACTTCGACAGTCTGCATCTGGGTCTTGATTCCTGATACTAGTACTCACTGTGAGACCGAGTACAAATGTATCCAACACCAAGGCAAGACCTAGACACTCAATATGTGGTCTCGAGACCTGAACTCGAGTACTACAACACTGCCAAATATCATCCTTTGACCACCCTTGATCACAAACCAGTCTTCCATTTCTGCTAACTTGCCTACTTGTAGAAGAGGCTGGTGGAGGAGCTATAGGGGGACGGGCTCATTGTATTAGCTGAATGGAACTGTCTTATACACATCAAACATATGGAAACCACTTTTGACTCCGTTTCATTAATTCCATTCCAGCATTACAATGAGCCTGTCCTCCTATAGCTCCTCCCACCAGCCGCCTCTGCCTCCTAGCGATTTAGCTAACATCTCCACAAAGCCAGGGCTTAACACCACAGCACCTCTACTGAGCTTGACAACTCCATCCAATCCATGAAACATCTAGGGCTCATCCATCCTTGCTATCAGCGCCATACAGCCTTGGTTTAGAAATCCTATTTCTCTCCAGCAAGATCTGAGGTATAGGCTACTAGAGCGTCTTATACTAACTCAATTAGCCTGCAATTCAGTCGCTACTGTAGCTAGTTACCTCAGGTCACCAGCTCTTCAAAGAGCGGGAGAACAGGCTATTGCACATGGCTAGATTCCACATGTTAACCCCATCTCTCTCTCTGCCACGTAGACCTTTCAAGTGCTTCTGTACTGTCTGACCTGATTAGCTTAGCACAGTAGCCGCTAAAACCCACCATTTCCCAGAACGTCCAACTCAGCCCCAATATGGCTATACCGCTAATGCCTTCAGCTCAGAGAAGACAACATTAACACTTGCTGCAGGGGTGGCTGATAATTGGTCTCGTTTGCGGTGGGATATTCACACTGCCTCGCTCTCATCCCACTTTTTTGAGGACCGCCAGATAACTTATCTACGGATGTGTTAATTGTCTTTCAGCAGGAAGTCAGCTTATTAAAGCGGTCTGCACATGTACCAGACCAAAGGACTCAGGAAATGAGACCCGCTTTGACCTGACCTTCAGCTAATGTGCAGTCGAAAGGAAACACCGAGAGCTGGACTGGATTTGCATACACATATAGGCGGAGTAGAATTAAATGCAGGAAAGAGGGGGAGGGGATAAACAAAGACATTCAGCCATTTATAGATGTTAATGCACTGGTCATTTTAACATATTGACGAAAATAATAAAAGTTTGTATCAGTTCTGGTACACAAAGTTTGATTTGAACTCAATATTAAACATTTTATTGTTTGTGTGTTAAAGACTTAATACATTTGTACATTTACATAATTCAACTTGCTGTGGAGACCAGCTAGTAGGATCAGGACATAACTGAGGTAAACAGTAGGCTACAAAGCTAAAATTAACATTACACAATGTGATCATAATGCCTACATAACCTGTTATAACAGTCTGACAAAAACTTGACACTTATGACAACTGACATAACACTGTTCTGATGTATACAGTTGTGCGATATCGAACGAAACTATAAATATTCACAATTTCACACAGCAAAACAGTGTATGCATCTTGTCATAAGTAGAGGCTACATATGCAAGTTATGCACGCATTTGGACCGCCATTTCAAGTGTCTCTAAACTACCCCTGTCATTAATTACATTATTGCACAGTCGGACAGTGGGGCCTAAGGCAGAGCTAATACATGTTCTACAACCAATGGGAGACTGATGCTTCACCCTATGATTGATCACAGAAAATCTCCGCCCAGAGTGAGGTCAATGAACCACCATTCTCCTCTCACTACGGTCATCCTTAAAGTGTGACGTATGACAAGGGCACTGACTTCATGACTAGCAGGTAGGTGTTCTAGAGACGATGGAGGAATAAGGAAGGTGAATTGGACAGATTTTGACAAACGTAAACAGTACAACAGATGTATGTACATAGTATATGTGATAGAATGAGACTGACATGGACGAGATAGTGGAACAGACATACTGTATACTACACATTATATGTGATGTAATACACAAGGAAGGCAATTGCTATGAGAACTCATGGCTAGCAGGGCAGTGTTGTTAATAATACTGGTGTTGTTGCAGAACGACTAGACCAGCCAATTATGTTTGATGTTTCGGGAGTGGACAGGAGCTGACAAATGAACCATGAAAACACTGACTGTCACTATAGCGACAGGGATGATGGGCTGTCATCGGGGAAAGGAAAGAAGGGAAGGGTGGGACACGCACAAACACACCTGTCTGACATAACAGTAGCAGCAACTTAGCCGATAAATAGAGATGAACGCTTGATAAAGCACACAGTGTGCTTTTCAGATGCTTACATCATTTTTTTTTTTCACTAGCTGAGACTCTCGCGGTTTGGCGGCCTCAATTGATCATCAGCCCACAGCATGCCAAAGGGGGGAGAGAGGTCATCCTACCAGACAACACAGAATGGCTCAGAGACTCAAGTGCAGGAGAAAGACAAGCAGATGGGGAAGGGAGGAAGAGAGCGAGTGAGTGAGAGATAGAGAAAGATGAAGGTGAAGGACGAAGAGTGGGGGAAGATTGGTTGGCTGGGAGTTTGAGGAGCCTGGAGCGAACATGGGATCTATGATCAATTGTATTGGAATTGCTTTGGTAAAGTTATACAGGATGCATGTGCGCAGTAAAGCAGTAACTCAGTAAAGTACATGATTTAATTGAGTTGAATTGACAGAGGAACGGGACTATTGATGGTTAAGATGGGCTAAAGTCATGATGCGGTCACAGTGTTCAGAATGTGCTCAGGGAGAGACATCACACAAGTGTTAAACAGTACTATTCCAATAGGCCCTGGTCCGATCCCAACCATACTCTAAAGGCTGCTACTGTCCACCCCATTTTTGGCACCATAATGCACCACTATAGAGCATTATAATTTTAGAATGTTCATATACTGTACATGTCATATTATTTTTGCTACATTCAGTGCATTGATCCCTGTTACCTCCTTAAGTAGTAAACGATATTAATAGAGCTACATGGTTGAACTACCTGACAATAATACAGTGTGGCGCTTAACATAGTAAATATCTATAATGCACTGTTTTTAAATTCTCCCCTTTACAAAGAGATTGTGTTTTAGTTGTTCAAACACCCACCCACCCACCGACACCCCCCCCCCCCCCAAACACACACACACAGCAAATATAAAATAAACACTCCCTCTATTCTATAACAGTTTCCAAGCATTTGAATGTCAACAGAAGCAATAATATATTTTCTCATTTCTTTTCACATTGGAAGATGCCTGTATGAACTAATTAGGCACTGTTACAGAATGAAATGTGTCCTTTTAAACAGTGGTCTACTACAGGAAATCACCTGTAACCCTCAACAGGAAGTTACTCTGAGACAGGAAGTAACCACTGAGATGTTCTGAGATGTCTGACAGCAGGGTCCTGTCTCAGTTCAGACTAGTCTAGATGAGCAATGTCCCATTGTCATAGTAACTGCTACATTGGAGAGTCACCTTCACATATTTTCACCTTTTGAAAAACAATTCCTTCTCCCCTATGTCCATAGCCATTTTCACACTTTGGAAATGGCCGGAACTGCTGTGGAATCCCATTCGTTCAGCGATATGTCAGTTAGATAGAAGATCAGTTTGACCTATTGGATCGCTGGCCCTCTGATCAGCTAGTTTTCTAAAGCATGTCACTAGATCAGCTAAGGTTTGGGCCTCCCCAGGTCAAAGGTAATTATGTATATAGAGAGAGAAGCAGAAGAAGAAATATAAAAATAAGAGAAATTCGGGAGAAAGGAGGCAGAATGGAAATGTGTCGTCAGGGAGCATTGAGTGTTTCTACTGAACCCAATGTTTAGAATGGCTAGAACTGTTTCTATTAGCATCATTAGCAGTGTTCATGTGTGTACTAAGAAGCAAAATAGCTGAACAGTGGAGCGAGTTGCCGTGAAAAAAACGACGTCAGTCAGTGGACTCTTGAATGTCGCTTCTCCAACTCAGAAAACAGTCTAAGGTCACAAATCAAAATAACAAACGCATGCGCTAGTGATGACTTGTCCAAGAGTGTACTGCCGTGAGTGCTGATACCAATCTGTGTCACAGTCAAGAATTCGATATTTGGCTTCTTCTCGGCAGCGCTCTAATACGTCAACCTTTAACCAGTCAAAATGGCCGTTACAAGTACCTTGTGCAGGTTCCTATCGCCATGGCAACGCCCACAGATACCGCTGCTCATCCAGTCTCTGTCAGACACAGATCTCTATGGCAGTAGCCATCACCATCTGGCCCTTGGTCTTCTCTCGACCCAGAGAAGAGTGGTGCTGGCCAGGAGACTCCTCCTGAGGGGAGTGGGGTCAGAGAGGATGCTCCTCTTCAGGGGCGCTGGGCGCAAGAGGGAGGTCGTTCCTGGGGGAGTGGAGGGCTCTGGGTGTCTGTGGGAACGCAATGAGGAGGAGGACAAAGAGGTTGAGGTGCAGCCTGCAGGGCATACACCAGATGAACTGGACCTCTCGCCTCGCTTGGCTCGGCAGGAGGCACGGCGTCGGAGCTCGCTGACCAGCTCGTACTTGACAAAGCAGAAGACGTCCTTCACGCCGCATCGCTTCTCAGGTTCGGCAGCTAGCAGCCGCTTGAACATGCGCAGGGCGTCGTCAGTGAAGCGGGCCACTGGGATGGGTAGGCCGCCGTGGGACACCCGCCCGCTGCCAGCGCCGGAACTCCTCATAGAATGCGTCAGTAGGCAGCGCTGCCTCCCAGGGGAAGTTACCGGTCAGCATGCAGAAGACAAGCACTCCGAACGCCCAGATGTCCAGACTGGTGGTCACCAGGAAGCCTTCGGCACGACTGGCGCGGCACACCTCCGGCGCCGTGTACGGGATGGTGCCACTCACGCGCTTCACCCGGCAGCCCACTCTCCGCGTCATGCCGAAGTCAGCCAGCTTGACGCGTCGGCACTCGCGGTCGAAGAGGAGCACGTTTTCGGGCTTGACGTCACGGTGAACCAGGTTCTTGCTGTGCATGAAGTCCAGAGCCAGACCCAGCTGCTGCATACAGCGCTTCACCATCTCCTCCGGAAGACCCACCTACAGGGAGGAGAGGAGGAAGGAGTGAAGAAAGAGAAAATGGTGTTAGTTTTACATTTTACAGTAGGGGAGGAAAACGAAGTACAATAAATGAAATGAAATGAGAAAGAAATAGAAGAGGTGTAGAGGGACTAAAGTGGGACAAAGAGGCTCTTGTTAAGCGTTATATTGCACTCATCTTTAACAACCTGGAATAAGAACCTTTGAGTCTGGGTACCAGTCCCTCCACTGAAATTAAACGAGAGCCCTACAGTACACTAAGGCTCCAATCCCAGAACCACAACGCTTTGAAACACTGTGCTTGATTGGCTTGGGTGTGGGAGAACAGTGATTGGTGTGGAGATAAGTACGATCCAGTGCCAGTACAGTACCTGGGGAGGAATGATGTCGAACAGGTCTCCAGCGGGGGCATACTCCTGTCCAAAGACGTAGCTATCCTCGGTCTCGAAGAGTACGTCCAGGACTTTGATGATAAATGGGCTGCAGCTCAGTGTTCCCGTCAGGCTGTACTCCCTCAGGAAGCTCTTCAGCTTCGTCTTGCTCTTGGTCACAAACTTCAGAGCCATTTTGGTGCCTGATATGTACACACAGTGATGGACAGAATTAATGAATGAATACTTTAATGTCCAATAGGGAAATGTGTTTGGCAACATTTCAGAAGATAGACAGAAGATAACACAAAAAAAAAATGGCGGATTGGAAGGGATGCTGACAATTACGTTGATGGAAGCTACAATCTGCAATATTAAAGCTGATCTACCCCCTTTAAAAAAAGTGATCACAGACCTATGTTACAAAAGACATATCATGCAATTATTTTTGATCACCATGCCCATGCACGCACACAGAAGCAAGCACACACCTGAGTTAATATCATTACAACAACTCACATACTGTATCAACATTCTGTATAGCAAGATTATTATCGTTTTTTTTAATATGAGTTTTTATTTCTATTAGTGTTGGGACTTGTATTTGGAATTCAGTTTAGTTTCAATTCGTTTTTAGACATGTTTCAGTTGTATAAAGTAATTATTATTTCATTTTTATATTATTACGTTACAGTTTTAGTGTTAGAGACAGAAAGTATACGTGAGCCAGGCTAGGAGCCATTTGTGTTGTATAGTTTTGTGTGTGTGTTTTTTCCAGGGGGCAGCAATACATAAGGTGATAGATCAGGTCATAGGTTGGGTTAGGTTTAAAGGGGCAATCAGCAGTTGCTTCATACATTTTTTACTTAAATTAATGATATTGATTCTTGAATAATATAATGTATAAATGCCTCATGAGCTTAGTTAAACTGTTATTCCCCATCAGAACCCAAAATATAAGCTTGTTTTACTTCAATGTTTATAAACAAAGTAAATGTAAACAAACACTGTAAAGCCTTAAAGCATGGTTAAAAATAGAATTTTGATATCATGGATGGTCAGTTCTTGTTTCCATAGCGCTGCCTATGAATTTAAAAGTGGTTACATTTCTCCAGAGCCATCCCTCAGCTTGTGGCGGGGAAAATGCTTTGTTATTTTTCTACTGCTGATTGGCTCTTTAAATGATCAAATAAATATCAATGTGACTAGGATTTAAAAGGAACAGTGCTGAAACTGGTGCAAAAAAAATATTGTGGAAGGAAACTCTCTCTCGCCCATATTTACACCAATCCAATGCTTTTTCACCTCAGTAGGACATATAAGAAGAATCAAGTTAGCAACCTAACGATTTTTTCTAGTGATAGTGATGTCATCTCGGATATCCCAGACCTTGAAGTATTATAACCGGTCTTTCTAGAGAGACTAATAGGGATACAAACTAGACCTATTTGAAACATTGGTATCTCCTGGCAGCATTTACCCGTCAGATTCAGTAGCTTGAAAACCCCATTAGATTTTTTTCCCCAAAGCTTAGAAGAAAAACTAAAATGTTATTTTAAATAGTTTCAGTATTGTTTTAGTTTTTCAAACTGGTTTGTTAATTATTTTATTTCAGTTTACTAAATAGTTTTTTCATGATTACTTTTAGTTTCAGTTTATTATTATAACCTCGCTGTACAGTATCAGAGAAATATCTTAGGCAAGGCAATATGAACTTAACTGACATGTATTAAGTGAATTGAACTAAATATGCCTGTTCTATCTGATGATTCTGTGTATCTGATACGATTCGAATCTGTTATTGTTTTTATTTTATTCTGCAGTCTGAACAGCCAAAAAGCACATGGAATCGGATATTTCAAGCCACATTTCAAACCACCTTCGTAGGTGGTTTGAAGTCAGAAATCTGATTCCTGGCCATGTGACTGAATGGTCAAATCTGATTTATTTGCCCTCAAGTGGTTTTTAGACTCTTATTTGGCATATCTTGACGTTTGCTAGCTACTCTGTGACAGTTTGACAAGAACATGTGGTAGATAACTGACTTGTTAATTGTTTTTTAAAAACTGAACGTGCTAGAACGTGCTAGAAAGCTAAACAGCTACTTAGCTGCCTAGTTGACTGTTTAGGCTAGCCAAAATGGACTTATTTTGAAAGTTGGATCATCATCCTTTGAGGCGTTGAAAGTGTTCTTACCCTATGATTTTGAACATTCAAAGCAACTGGGAAACGTCCATGGCAGGCATTGTCACCTTAGCTTGCTACATAACTTCTGAGTGACGTAAGAGGTGCATGAGCACCACCACCAATCAGCCTACACCACTGCACACATACTCGTCATTACTATGACAACTATGGAAGCCTTCTCAGAAAATGACTGCGGTCTGAACACACACAAATCCGATTTGGTCACTTGTAACTTGCTGTTTGGACAATCAGTAGTCCAAAATGGATTTGAAAAACAAAACTGATTTGAGCATTAAGGCCTTCACTTTTACCTAGTCGAATGCCCTCTTCAGCTTAATGGCATGTAACCTTGTAATTAACTTTCAACCTGAAGAGCCCTTTCACCCTGACATCTTACACTATGGTGGCCTTTGACCTCACAATGCACTGACACTTTAGTGTCCTTTTTCATTGACATGTAAACTCTATGGAAACTTTTGCCGCCAACAATGTCCCTTCACCACACCCATGCCCTCTGACTCACCCTGTGTGCGGTGTGCCACCAGGTCCACCTTGCCATAGGTGCCCTTGCCCAGCTCGCGGATGTGCTCGTAGTGTTTTGCTACGTCTGCACCCGGCAGGGAGGTAATGGCCAGGGCCTGCATGTCCTCCACAGGCACCCCTCCACCACCGCAGTAGCCCACCTTGGAGTTGGGAGAGCCTCCACCACCCACCCGGCCCGGCCCCAACAGAGACAGGCTCACCTTGACGCTGTGGGGCAGACTAGGGACAGAACAGAACACAGACAGACAACATAACATTCATGTGTCTGAGACAAGAAAAACTGTGTTACGCTAAATACAGCAGGCTTATTGGCAATAACACACATAAATGTGACAACTTGACCTTGAATGTCATTCAGTGTGTGTGGCCCAATGCTCTAACCACTAGGCTACCTGCAGTAATAAAGTCTCTGTATCAGCCTGAGAGAGAAATGGCCGGCTCTTGGCAATGTTCCTCAGGTGGTAAAAAGCTATTTTGGTCACATTTCTAATATGTGACTTGAAATTTTGTTCAGAATCTAAAATAACACCTAGGGTTTTTTTACCTGGTGTTTTATCTTTATTGCCTGTGAATTAAAATATGCTGCTTGATTCTCTCTGTGCTTTGGCTCCAACAATAAGTACCTCGGTCTTGTCTTGATTTAGCTCGAGGAAGTTGTGAGCCATCAAAGTATTTAAATCACTAATACAGTCTAATAATTTATCCGTGGAGCTAAAATCCTCTGGTGACACAGAAATGTAAAGTCGTGTATCGTCTGCGTAGCAGTGAAAATCAATGCTGGGCTTTCTGATAATGCTGCCAAGAGGTAACATATATAAAAACTGAACAGTACCGGACCCAAAATCATACCTTGTGGAACGCCACATGTGTTATGTATTTTCTCTAAGTTATGGTCACCAAGGGTAACAGAAAACTCTTGACTGGTTAAATAGGTCCTAAACCAATTTAGAACTGGACCGGAGAGGCCAACCCAACTCTCCAGTCAGTCCAAAAGGACATCATGGTCAACAGTGTTGAATGCAGCACTTAAATCTGAGAGTACAAGGACAGAGAGCTGTTTGGTATCTGTGTTGGCCTGTAAACAGGGATTGATTAACAACAGATTGCACTTCTTCAGATATGCAATTAAAAACAGTTTTGAAGAGAGTGTTAGGTTCGAGAAGGCAGGTAGAAGGCTTAAATTGTGATATCCTTTTCCTGAGCATATCTGTGTCAACCAAGGAAAATACATCCATAGTGCCGTTGCGTGGGCACATATCAAACTTCTCATCAGTTCTTGCTTGACTGATACCTAGCCTAATGTTGGTTATCTTATTTCTGAAATATGCCGCAAATTCACATTGGTTTGCGGGGTAGAATTTATCAGGTCATCAATGGTAGAGAAGAGCCCTCTTAAGTTATACTGATTAATAGTGATCAAGACAGAAAAATGTGTCCGTCTGGCATTTCTAATTGCCTTGTTCTATATGCCAAGTTGCTCTCTCAGAATATCATAATGAACCTGCAACTTTGACTTTCTCCACTTCTGCTCTGCATTTGCAATTTCTCTTTAACTGATTAGTTTCCTCACTCATCCAAGGGGCTCTCCATTTGGATGTGGCCTTTTCAACTTTACTGGAGCTATGACATCAATAGTTGCCCTTAGTTTGCTATTAAAGTTATCAACTAAATCCTCACATGAAGAAGGCAGAATAGGTGGTGGAGTACTGTTCATACACTCAATAAAATCTGTAGCAACTTCAGAGGTAAGATAGCGTTTCTTAATAATGCGTTCAGTATTACACTGTGCTAAGGGCAAAACGTTTTTTTAAATACACAGTGGTGATCAGATAAAGCAACATCAACAATAGCGCATATGTCAATTAAACTAAAATGTCTTAACTGGGAATATTGAAGACTCATGTTAAAAGGAACCACCAGCTTTCATATGTTCTCATGTTCTGAGCAAGGAACTCAAATGAACACTTATGGGAGATTCTGGAGTGACATTTGAGACAGTGTTTTCCACCACCATCAACAAAACACCAAATTATGAAATTTCTTGTGGAAGAATGGTGTCACATCCCTCCAAAATAGTTCCAGACACTTGTAGAATCTATGCCAAGGCATATTGAAGCTGTTCTGATGGCTCGTGGTCACCCAACGCCCTATTGAGACTATGTTGGTGTTTCCTTTATTTTGGCAGTTACCTGTACGTAAATAATTATGCCCCGTACACATCGTGATGCATTTCCTTACACCATACTGTATGTAATCTTCAAGCAATCTTGTTCCTCTACTGGACAGAGACCAAAGGGAGAGTTTCACAACCCAAGACAAGATGGAAGAGAGCCTAGTCTCTCGTTTATCATATTTACTTAGGGAAAATATGACCTTTTCATTCACGACAGGAGAAACATATTGTTTCAGTTGATAATAAAACATGTTTAGTTTAGTGACTTTTACCACAACTTGTTTCTCTAACTTTCTAGCAAGTTAACCTAGCTTACAGAGCAGCTAGCTAGCTAAAATCTAAGCTAGGTTGAAGATAATTTAGCTAGCGACCTCCACCTAATAATCATCCAAAACAAATGTCATTGCCATCACATTAAACTAAAACGGCAGGCAACAGTAATATAATTGGCTTAATTAAGGATCAGACCCTTTTTGTTTTAATTGCCTAAAATGACAGCCTGTAGCTCAGGACCTGAAGCAAGGATATGCATATTATTGATACCATTGAAAGGAAACACTTTGAAGTTTGTGGAAATGTGAAATTAATGTAGGAGAATATAACACATTAGATCTGCTAGAAGATAATACAAACAAAAAAACAATGCGTTTTCTATTTATTTTTTTGTTCATCATCTTTGAAAGGCTAGAGAAAGGCAATACTTTCAGATAGGAGTCCAGGTGTAATTCTAGTTTGAGAAACAGACGCCTCACAAGTCCTCAACTGACAGCTTCATTTAATAGTACCCGCAAAACACCCGTCTCAACGTCAACAGTGACGAGGCGACTCCGGGAACAGGAGTATATCTTTCCCGTCCAACTAATTTAAGAAAAACTATTCGACTCTGGGATGCTGGCCTTCTAGGCAGAGTTCCTCTGTCCAGTGTCTGTGTTCTTTTGCCAGTCTTTGTCACGTTCGTCGTAACATTTAAGTGAGGAGGACCAAGGCGCAGCGTGATAACAATACATTCTTCTTTAATGAAAACGAAACGAACACTATACAAACTAATCAAAACAACAAACAGACGAACGTGAAGCTATACAAACAATAAGTGCAGACACTGTCAACTTCCACATAGACAATCACCCACAACCTACCTAACGACTATGGCTGCCTAAATATGGCTCCCAATCAGAGACAACGATAGACAGCTGTCTCTAATTGAGAACCAATCCAGGTAATCATAGACTTACATAAACACCTACAATGAACACAACCCCATGAACTCTACAAACACCCCCTAGACAATACAAACACCCTAGACGAGACAAAAACACACAAACATCCCCCATGTCACACCCTGACCTAACTAAAATAATAAAGAAAACAAAGATAACTAAGGCAGGGCGTGACAGTCTTAATCTTTTGTTTTTATAGGCCAGTCTGAGATATGGCTTTTTCTTTGCAACTCTGCCTAGAGGGGGTTCTAAAACAAAAGATTAAGATGGGCAAAAGAACACAGACACTGGACAGAGGAACTCTGCCTAGAAGGTCAGCATCCCGGAGTCGAAGAGTTTTTTCTTAATGAGTTGGACGGGAAAGATATACTCCTAACACCCGAACTAGGCCCTCATCCCCGTCATTCGCTGGAGAAGAAAACTGAGATTTTGTGGAAAGAGATCAGGGTGCCTGTGAGGATCTACGTGATCTTCCTGTCTGGGTTGGCGCCGTGGCGGAGATCATTGTGGGATATACTCGGCCTCGTCTCAGGATGGTAAGTTGGTGGTTGAAGATATCCCTCTAGTTGTGTGGAGGGCAGTGCTTTGGCAAAGGGGGTGGGGTTATATCCTGCCTGTTTGCCCCTGTCCGGGGGTATCATCGGATGGGGCCACAGTGTCCCCCGACCCCTCCTGTCTCAGCCTCCAGTATTTATGCTGCAGTAGTTTATGTGTCGGGGGCCTAGGGTCAGTCTGTTATATCTGGAGTATTTCTCCTGTCTTATCCGGTGTCCTGTGTGAATTTAAGGTATGCTCTCTCTAATTCTCTCTTTCTCTCTTTCTTTCTTTCTCTCTCTTAGGAGGACCTGAGCCCTAGGACCAGGCCTCAGGACTACCTGGCATGATGACTCCTTGCTGTCCCCAGTCCACCTGGCCGTGCTGCTGCTCCAGTTTCAACTGTTCTGCCTGCGGCTATGGAACCCTGACCTGTTCACCGGACGTGCTACCTGTCCCAGGCCTGCTGTTTTCAACTCTCCAGAGACAGCAGGAGCGGTAGAGATACTCTTAATGATTGGCTATGAAAAGCCAACTGACATTTACTCCTGAGGTGCTGGACTTGTTGCACCCTTGACAACCACTGTGATTATTATTATTTGACCATGCTGGTCATTTATGAACAATAGAACATCTTGGCCATGTTCTGTTATAATCTCCACCCGGCACAGCCAGAAGAGGACTGGCCACCCCTCATATCCTGGTTCCTCTCTAGGTTTCTTCCTAGGTTTTAAGCCTTTCTAGGGAGTTTTCCTAGCCACCGTGCTTCTACACCTGCAATTGCCTGCTGTTTGGGGTTTTAGGCTAGGGTTTCTCTACAGGCACTTTGAGATATCAGCTTGATCAGGCGACGAGTGGCTAATCTGCCTTTGTACTCCGTACTGCTAGCTAACGTTCAATCGCTGGAAAATGAATTTGACAAATTAAAAGGACGTATATCCTACCAACGGGACATTAAAAATTGTAATATTTTATGTTTCACCGTGTTGTGGCTGAACGACGACATTAATAACATACAGCTGGCGGGTTATACACTATCGGCAGGGACAGAACAGCAGCCTCTGGTAATACACGGGGCGGCGTCCTATGCATATTTGTAAACAACAGCTGGTGCACGATATCTAAGGAAGTCTCAGGTTTTGCTCGTCTGAGGTAGAGTATCTCATGATAAGCTGTAGATCACACTATTTACCTAGAGAGTTTTCATCTGTATTTTTCATAGCTGTCTACACTAAAACAGCACTCAATGAGCTGTATACCACCATAAGCAAACAGGAAAACGCACATCCAGAGGCGGCGCTCCTAGTGGCGGGGACATTAATTAACGCAGGAAAACTTAAATCAGTTTTACCTAATTCTATCAGCATGTTAAATGTGCAACCAGAGGGAATAAAATGTTTTTAAAAACTCGCCCTGCATTTGGCAAAATCTGACCGCTTCATTATATCTTCCTGATTCCTGCTTACAAGCAAAAATTCAAGCAGGGAAGCACCAGTGACTCGGTGTGTAAAAAAATGGTCAGATGAAGCAGATGCTAAACTACAGCATAGTTTTGCTAGCACAGACTGGAATATGATCCGGGATTGAGGAGTACACCACATCAGTCACTGGCTTCAACAATATGTGAATCGTGACATCGTCCCTCAGTGACTATGTACATACCCCAACCAGAAGCCATGGATTATAGGCAACATTTGCACTGAGCTAAAGGCTAGAGCTACCGCTTTCAAGGAGCAGGACTCTAACCCGGAAGCTTATAAGAAATCCCAATATCACCTCCGACGAACCATCACAGGCAAGTGTCAATACAGGACTAAGATCGAATCCTACACTGGCTCCAACGCTCATCGGATGTCAAATCAAATCAAATTATATTTGTCACATACACATGGTTAGCAGATGGTAATGCGAGTGTAGCGAAATACTTGTGCTTCTAGTTCCGACCATGCAGTAACATCTAACAAGTAATCTAACCTAACAATTTCACAACAACTACCTTATACACACACAAGTGTAAAGGAATTAATATGGATATGTACATAAAAATATATGAATGAGTGATGGCCGAACGGCATAGGCAAGATGCAGTAGATGGTATAGAGTACAGTATATACATATGAGATGAGTAATGTAGGGTATGAAAACATTATATAAAGTGGCAGGGCTTGCAAACTATTACAGACTACAAAGGGAAGCACAGCCGAGAGCTGCCCAGTGAGACAAGCCTACCAGACGAGCTAAATAACTTCTATGCTCGCGTCGAGGCAAGCAACACTGAAACATGCATGAGAGTTCCGGACAACTGTGTGATCACACTCTCTGCAGCCGATGTGAGCTAGACCTTTAAACAGGTCAACATTCACAAGGCCGCAGTGCCAGATGGGATTACCAGGACGTATACTCCGAGCATGTGCTGACCAACTGGCATGGGTCTTCACTGACATTTTCAACCTCTCCCTGACTGAGTCTGTAACACCAACATGTTTCAAGCAGACCACCATAGTCCCTGTGCCCAAGAACACTAAGGTAACCTGCCTAAATGACTACCGACACATAGCACTCACGTCCGTAGCCATGAATTGCTTTGAAAAACTGGTCATGGCTCACATCAACACCATTATCCCAGAAACCCTAGACCCACTCCAATTTGCATACCGCACCAATAGATCCACAGATGATGCAATCTCTATTGCAATCCACACTGCCCTTTCTCACCTGGACAAAAGGAATACCTATGTGAGAATGCTGTTCATTGGCTACAGCTCAGCGTTCAACACCATAGTGTCCTCAAAGCTCATCACTAAGCTGAGGACCCTGGGACTAAACACCTCCCTCTGCAACTGGATCATGGACTTCCTGATGGGCCACCCCCAGGTGGTAAGGGTATGTGTTGTTACCACACATCCGCCACACTGATCCTCAACACGGGGGCCCCTCAGGGCTGCGTGCTCAGTCCCCTCCTGTACTCCCTGTTCACTTATGACTGCACGGCCAGGTACGACTCCAACACCATCATTAAGTTTGCCAATGACACAACAGTGGTAGACCTGATCACCGACCACACGATGAGACATCCTATAGGGAGGAGGTCAGAGACCTGACCGTGTGGTGCCAGGACAACAACCTCTCCCTCAACGTGATCAAGACAAGGGAGAAGATTGTTGGACTACAGGAAAAGGAGGACCGAGCACCCCCCCATTCTCATCGACGGGGCTGCAGTGGAGCAAGGTTGAGAGCTTCAAGTTCCTTGGTGTCCACATCACCAAACAAATTAACATGGTCCAAGCACACCAAGACAGTCGTGAAGAGGGAAAGAACCTATTCCCCCTCAGGAGACTGAAAAAGATTTTGGCATGGGTCCTCAGATCCCCAAAAAGGTTTTACAGTTGCACCATCGAGAGCATCCTGACGGGTTGCATCATTGCCTGGTACGGCAACTGCTTGGCCTCTGACCGCAAGGCATTATAGAGTGTAGTGCGTACGGCCCAGTACATCACCGGGGCCAAGGTTCCTGCCATCCAGGACCTCTATACCAGGCGGTGTCAGACGAAGGCCCTAAAAATTGTCAAAGACTCCAGACACTCTAGTGATAGACTGTTATCTCTACTACTCATGGCAAGTGGTAACCGGAGCACCAAGTCTAGGTCCAAGAGGCTTCTAAACAGATTCTACCCTCCCCATCTAGGATGCTGCTACTCTGTTATTATCTATGCATAGTTACTTTAATAACTCTACCTACATGTACATATTACCTCAATTGGGGGTGGCAGGTAGCCTAGTGGTTAGAGTCTTGGGCCTGTAAACGAAAGGTTGCGAGATCGAATCCCCGAGTTGACAAGGTAAAAATCTGTTGTTCTGCCCCTGAACAAGGCAGTTGACAGCCTAGGAACAGTGAGTTATTGTAATTAAGAATTTGTTCTTAACCCACTTGCCTGGTAAAATAAAAAAATACAAATTACCTTGACATCGGTGCCCCCGCACATTGAATCTGTACCGGTACCCCCTGTATATAGCCCCACTATTGTTATTTTACTGCTGCTCTTAATTTATTTGTTATTCTTATCTCTTACTTAAAATGTTTTAACTGCATTGTTGGTTAAGATAAAATACATTTTTAAAAAAGGGGGCTAACTGACATACCCAAATCTAACTGCCTGTAGCTCAGGCACTGAAGCAAGGATATGCATATTATTGGTACCATTTAAAAGGAAACACTTTGAAGTTTGTGGAAATGGGAATTGAATGTAGGAGAATATAACAATAGATCTGGTAAAAGAAAATACAAAGAAAAAAAAACCCAGTTTTTTTCTACCATCATCTTTGAATGTAGCAGAAAGGTCCCTGTTCCAGCCATCACGCTGGTTGTAATTCCAATAGTGTCCACAAGATGGCAGCAGGGCATGTGCAAAGTTTTCAGATGGGTAACTTGAAGTATGAGCGAGCTACACGACATTTAGTGTGAAGTCACCCAGGTACATTTGGGCAAATTGTGAAAGAGACACATGCATTTCATATTACATTTTTTCTGCAAGAATATCATCAAATCTGTATACTTGGACTTTGATTTAGCTGTCCAGTATTAGTAGCCATATTATAAGTTCAACATTTGCAAAACAACCAGTTTTCATAACTCTGAATATTCTTATAATTTTTGTCCAAAATGAAAAGGTATGCTGTTGTACAAGGTTAGTAGCTACATTTTACGACAGATACATGGTTTACCAGATACTCCCGTAAAGCCCAGCTCATTGGCTATCTAGCCAGCTTTGTTTGACCCCAATTGGGCTTATTTGACAAAGGTAGAGTCGTTCAAGTGAAGACCGTCCGCGTCATCGGCCTGCCATGAAGGCGTCGCTCTCTGACCAAATATGGTGACCTATAGGATATACTACACCCCTAATGATATAGTGAAGTCTCGTTACGTTCTAGGATCTCTTAGGAATACATACGAATGCGATTTGACTGGTTGAAAACAACGTTTAGGGTGAGATTTCACAGATTCCTCTGTGTATACAAAATCGATTCGTGCATGCTATATGAACCTTTCAGGATACGAAAAAGGATTTGATCTAACAAAACAACACTTGATGTTATCTCTGGGACCTGAAGGAGGGTGTGGGGTGGGTTGGGTATATGGGGTGAGTGCTTGGGAATCGACGTGGGTGGACTGAGGTAGGGAAGGGACTGGGGGGTGTTGTGTGGAGGAAAGGTGGTTGGGATATGGTCAAATCTTTGTACTTACAACGATGTACATTTTGTAAAACTTCAATATAAAAAAAATATATATATACAAGAAAAGATGAGCTAATTGGAATAAAAGGTGGACCTAACAAACAAAGAAACTAACGTATTAATCTTGTCACTGTGTGTGACTGTTTTTAATGTGCTGTGTGGTTACGTATTGATTAAAATGAGGAATTAAAATGAGGAATTCTTACAGATCAATATTGCTGGCAAAACGTAATTAAATATTGCTAAGTTATGTAGCTATAGTGTGGTATATATGTATATAATCACCAGAGAGTGCAACTACTGCGTAGGCAACCATAATATCAGACACGAGACAAGCTGGCCTGAGCGCACGAGACAATGTTGGTGGGAAGCACAGGAGACAAGGACACTGACACAGTACACTTATGCACGTTCCACAAGGGTGGCTTCATATAGCCTATAGCAGGAGTTCAGCAACCTTTTTCATAATGGAGTGCCAGTTTAAAATTGAAACTACCATTTCTAAAGATCTGCGTGCAAGTTATGATTTTCATATATAGTGCATTCGGAAAGTATTCAGACCACTTGACTTTTTCCATATTTTGTTACATTACAGTCTTATTCTAAATTGGATGAAATATTTTTTTTCTCATCAATCTACACACAATACCCCATAATGACAAAGCGAATACAGGTTTTTTAGAAATTTAATAAAAAAATGTTACATAGTAATACCTTATTTACATAAGTATTCAGACCCTTTGCTATAATACTCAACATTTAGTCTCAGGTGCATCCTGTTTCCATTGATCATCCTTGAGATGTTTCTACAACTTGATAGGACAGGATTTGGAAATGCACACACCTGTCTAATAGGTCCCACAGTTGACAGTGCATGTCAGAGCAAAAACCAAGCCATGAGGTTGAAGGAATTGTCTGTAGAGCTCCGAGACAGGACTGTGTTGAGGCACAGATCTGGGAAAGGGGTACCAAAAAATGTCTGCAGCATTGACGGTCCCCAAGAACACAGTGGCCTCCATCATTCTTAATGGAAGAAGTTTGGAACCACCAAGACTCTTCCTAGAGCTGGCCGCCCAGCAAAACTGAGCAATCGGGAGAGAAGGGCCTTGGTCAGGAAGATGACTAAGAACCTGATGGTCACTCTGACAGAGCTCTAGAGTTCCTCTGTGGAGATGGAGAATCTTCCAGAAGGACAACCATCTCAGCAGCACCACCAAACAGGCCTTAAGAGTGGCCAGACGGAAGCCACTCCTCAGTGAAAACCACATGATCGCCCACTTGGAGTTTGCCAAAAGGCACCTAAAGACTCTCAAACCATGAGAAACAAGATTCTCAGGTCTGATGAAACCAAGATTGAATCTTTGGCCTGAATGCCAAGAGTCACGACTGGAGGAAACCTGGCACTATCCCCACAGTGAAGCATGGTGTTTGCAGCATCATGCAGAAAGGATGTTTTTCAGCGGCAGGGACTGGGAGACTAGTCAGGATCGAATCTCTGAATGTCCTTGAGTGGCCCAGCCAGAGCCCGGGCTTGAACTCGATCTAAAATCTCTGGAGAGACCTGAAAATAGCTGTGCAGAGGACCTGCAGAGAAAAATGGGAGAAACTCCCCAAATACAGGTGTGCCAATCTTGTAGCATCATACCCAAGAAGACACAAAGCTGTAATCACTGTCAAAGGTGCTTCAACAAAGTACTGAGTAAAGGGTCTGAATACTTATGTAAATGTGATATTTCTGTTTTATATGTTTTATGAATTTGCAAAAACCTGTTTTTGCTTTGTCATTATGGGGTATTGTGTGTAGATTTATGAGGACAAATAACCATTTAATCAATTTTAGAATAGGGCTGTAACGTAACAAAATGTGGAAAAAGTGAAGGGGTCTTAATACTTTCCGAAAGCACTGTACGCATTGTAGGCTATCTAACTCTGCCCCAAAAATGTCTAACTGCCCACGAACAAAATACTTATATAGCTGGCTACTAGTCAGAGGCGCTGTCCATTCAGAACCCCTCTACAGAGCTCCACTATTCCAACCTGTAGGCCGAAGCACTGTCCATTCAGCTGTGCCTTTAAAAAGGAATGTATAGATGTTTCTTTTGTATTTCGTGATTTTCGTCATTCTTTGGTTGAGCTTGTTTGTCTTCATGTGTCCTTGTTGATTGTAGGCCTAAGTACGTCCTTTGATGTAAGGCTATACCTTTTATTTCAATGCATGTGTAGCATTTATCTGGCATAGTTTGCATTCAAAGTCAGCTGTTTTATGCACCAGTTACTTTCACATTGATGTCGTCATTTGATGTCATTCTTGTTGAAACTAGTGTGTATTGTGAATCTATATTTCATTATTTCATGTTGCACTGCATGCACCTTTCCACAAGTAGCCTAAATTAGTCAATTCATGATTAGGTTGAGTAGTTGTTTACATTGTACACGCAGTTCTACAGACGTTTAAACCTAATATTGCGGTGACAATTAATACTTGGGGTAATTTTTAGTTGTTGCCTTTGCTGTTCTCTAAACAGCATTTTTTGTTTTTAACCCTCAGAATACTGAACTCTGGAAAATGTTTGCAACATTCCAAAGAAACATGTCTAGAACATTAATATTGAAAATTCTGAGAACATGGTAACCATGTTCATGGTAAATTCTGTTTGACATTAACGGCTAGGTGTCCCGCTAGCGGGATAGAAGCCGACAACATCCGGTGAAATTGGACGGCGCGCAATTCAAATAAATATTTGTAATATTAAACATTCGTGAACATACAAGTGTCTTATATCATTTAAAAGCTTAACTTCTTTTTAATCCAACTGCGTTGTCAGATTTCAAAAAGGCTTTATGGCAAAAGCATACCATGCGATTATCTGAGGACAGCGCCCCACATCAACATATCTTTCAACCAGCACAGGCTTCACAAAATCACAAATAGCAATTAAATAAATCACTTACCTTTGAATATCTTCCTCTATTTGCAATCCCAAAGGTCCCAGCTACAACATGAATGGTTGTTTTGTTAAATAAAAATCCTTCTTTATATCCCAAAAAGTCTGTTTGATTTCCATTTCAGTAATCCACTCGTTCAACATGCAGACAAAGGAGTCCAAAAAGCTACCGGTAAACTTCATCCAAACAAGTCAAACGACGTTTCTATTTAATCCTATTTAATCCTCAGGTAGTCTAAAATTGTAATAAACTATAATATTTCACACGGAAAGTACTATGTTCAATAGGAAAGTAAAATTTGTAAGTGTGCGCCTTCTCCCTCACGTGCCGAAAGATTGATTTGGTCCAGGTGGTCCAGAAGCCATAGGAATTGCAATTTGGGTGACGGACATATGTTAAAGCAATAGGTTTCCATAATAAGAGCCTGGGAGCTGGTCTGAAAATTCTGGTCTGATTTTCTTCAGGTTTTTGCCTGACATATCAATTCTGTTATAGTCCCAGACATTATTTTAACAGTTTTAGAAACTTTAGAGTGTTTTCTATCCAATGCTACCAATTATATGCATATCCTGGCTTCTGGGCCTGAGTAACAGGCAGTTTACTTTGGGCACGTCATCAGGCGGAAATTCAGGATACTGCCCCCTAGCCCTAAGAATTAAGGGAATGGTCTCTTGGGAAACAGTCAGTCTTGCACATCACTGGAACATCCCTAGAAAAACATAATGACCTAATGAGACTCTATGGGAACGAACATTCTCGAAAGTAGTGGGAATGTTTTTTGTTAGCTGGATAGGGTGCTCTGCCTGTGTGCTGCTGTTGTGGTCCACACACACCAACACAGTCGTGAAGAAGGCAGGCTGAAAAGACTTGGCATGCGCCCGATCCTCAAAAGTTACACAGCTGCACCATTGAAAGCATCTTAACTGGCTGCAATACCGCTTGGTATGGCAACTGCTTGGCAACTGACCGTATGGCATTTTAGAGGGTAGTGCATATGGCCCAGTACATTACTGGGGCCGAGCTCCCTGCCATCCAGGACCTCTATACCAGGCGGTGTCAGAGGAAGCCCCTAAAAATTGTCAAAGACTCCAGCCACCCAAGTCATCGACTGTTCTCTCTGCTACCACATGGTAAGTGGTACCGATGCACCAATTCTGGAACCAACAGGACGCAGAACAGCTTCTAACCCCAAGTCATAAGACTTTGACCCTCTTTGCACTAACTCTTTTGACTCATCACATGCTGCTGCTACTGTTTACATATAGCCAAGTGAGTTACTCTTTCTGTATTTATTCCTTGTGGTATTTATATTTTTCAATCTTTTTCTCTCTGAGTTGTTCTTCCCAACAATGCACAGAAAAAAAAAAATATATATACAACACAATAACTAAATACACATTGAGTAAGTAAGCATTTCACTGTTAGTCTACAAATACAATTGGATTTCATTTGTCTGTGATGTTCTTTGGAGGGAGTGCGGTGGGGACCACAGGTGGCCTCTCAGTGTCTTCCTCTCTCCAAAGTGTCTCAGTATGAGTCTGTATGAGTTCCAGAGGGTCACAGTGAGCAGCAATGTTACCGCTGATGAGGGGATGTGAGGGTGTTGTCACGCCCTGGCCTTAGTTATCTTTGTTTTCTGTATTATTTTAGTTAGGTCAGGGTGTGACATGGGGGATGTTGTGTGTGTTTGTCTCGTCTTGGGTGGTTGTATTGTCTAGGGAGTTTTTGTAGAGTTCATGGGGTTGTGTTCAGTGTAGGTGTTTAGGTAAGTCTATGGTTGCCTGGAATGGTTCTCAATCAGAGACAGCTGTCTATCGTTGTCTCTGATTGGGAGCCATATTTAAGGCAGCCATAGGCATTAGGTAGGTTGTGGGTAATTGTCTATGTTTGACGTTAGTAGCTTGTGTATGCACTTTCGTTTGTTAGCTTCACGGTCGTTTTTTGTTTAGTTTGTATTAGTATTAGTGTTCGTGTTCGTTTAATCTTCTCAAATAAAAGAGGATGTATCTATATCACGTTGCGCCTTGGTCCTCTCGTTCACCTAAAGACGATCGTGACAGGTGTGGTAGTTGGGGTTGTGTTCTCTTAGAGTGTGGATGGTGGTATTTGTATTGAAGCAATTCTATGACAACTGACAACTCTTTCTGTAGCTCCTCCCTGGTGTCAGCCACCGCTCTCATGATGCTCTCGACCGTTGCCAGTTTGTCTCAGCACCCCCTTATCCTGCCTCAGAACTGTCATCTCACCTCAAGCTCATGCACTTCTTTCTACCTCCAATAGGGAGAAAAGCCTTGGACAGGTAGGACAGGTTGTCACTCTCCATGTCTGCTTGGGTGGCTTGGTTAGATATGAGGGTCTGGTGACTTATGGAATCAACTGATTTCTCATCAGGGTTTCTCACTGCTATGGCAAATTATTGTGCCCTCTTTTCCACAGAGATGGAGTCTAGTTTCTACAGTGTGTCTGATACTCCGCTGTTGTGGAAATGTCAAAATATTACTATAAAATACCATCCACCATCACATAGAATTTGTAACTACGTTTCACCTAAACATCCCATGCTTCACCCAAACGTGCTGTGAAAACATTGAAATAATACGATTTGCATTTACTAAGCTGCTAATTATTTCCTTTTAACCATAGTGAATCACTCACATTTAACATATTTACCCATTCATACAGCTGGATATTTACTGACGCAAACCAGGTTAAGAGGGCCTCCTCAAAGGCACAACAGCTGTATGGCTACAGATGCATTCACATTTCAACAGCAAGCCTCCAGTTTAGTCTCTGGTGCATTTTTCAAACACTGAGGTAATATTACCACAATATTACATCAATCCATATTCTATGATGTTTTCAAGTTGAAATTAGCATATGTTTAGCTATTTGATTTAGAATTTTAGGAGCTCTTTAGGTATTGTAATGGAGACGCTGGGAGTCGAGAAGCAGATGCAGGTTAACTTCTTATGGCTGCAGCCCGACGTCGGTACACTTATGACAACAGCCACTTCAAGTGCAGGGCGCGAAATTCAAAAGATATATTTTTTTAAATATTTAACTTTCACACATTAACAAGTCCAATACAGCAAATGAAAGGTACACATCTTGTGAATCCAGCCAACATGTCCGATTTTTAAAATGTTTTACAGCGAAAACAGCACGTATATTTATGTTAGCTCACCACCAAATACAAAAAAGGACAGACATTTTTCACAGCACAGGTAGCATGCACAAAGCCAACCTAACTAACCAAGAACCAACCAAACTAACCAAGAAACAACTTCATCAGATGACAGTCTTATAACATGTTATACAATAAATCTATGTTTTGTTCGAAAAATGTGCATATTTCAGGTATAAATCATAGTTTACATTGCAGCTATAATCAGAAATTGCACCGAAAGCAGCCATAATAATTACAGACACCAACGTCAAATACCTAATTACTCATCATAAAACATTTCTGAAAAATACATAGTGTACAGCAAATGAAAGACAGGCATCTTGTGAATCCAGCCAATATTTCCGATTTATTAAGTGTTTTACAGCGAAAACAGAATATAGCGTTATATTAGCTTACCACAATAGCCAGAAACACTTGGGCGCCGACGACTAGTTCACATCTACGACAGATATATGAAATAGCATCATAAAATGTTTCTTACTTTTGCTGATCTTCCATCAGAATGTTGGACAAGGTGTCCTTTGTCCAGAACAATCGTTGTTTGGATTTAGAACGGCAACTTTCCCTCTTGATTTAGCAAGCACACTTGCCAAGTGGCACGGATCTCTCCATCGTCAACAAAGTCAGAGAACGGAACACGGCAAAACTCCCGAAAAAATTTCAATAATCTGATTAAACTATATTGAAAAAACATACTTTACGATGATATGGTCACATGTATCAAATAAAATCAAAGCCGGAGATAGTAGTCGCCTATAACGGCAGCTAAACAGAAGGCAATCCCACTGTCCACCTCGCGCTCTCGAGAGTACCGGAAATGAGGGACACGTCATACAAAGAGCTTGTATTCCACTTCAGACCAAGATAAACACTAAATTTCTTCTCTCACAGCCTCTTGACATCCAGGGGAAGGTCTATGAAGTGCACGTATACTCTTACGTATCATTCCCATTTATAGGCAGGAAGAAGAACAGAGCCTCGATTTCAGACTTTCCACTTCCTGGTCAGGAAGTTTGTGCCAAATGAGTTCTGTTTGACTCACAGATATAATTCAAACGGTTTTAGAAACTAGAGAGTGTTTTCTATCCAATAGTAATAATAATATGCATATTGTACGAGCAAGAATTGAGTACGAGGCCGTTTGAAATGGGCACCTTTTATCTGGCTACTCAATACTCCCCCTGCAGCCCAAACAGGTTAAACATGCAGGTTAACCTTTTCTCAATAGGGGGTGCTGTTGTTAAACGTTCCTCCACTATAGTGTTTGATATACCATTTTCTACCTCTGAGTTTCTACTTTTATCAAATGTAAAAAACACCATTTCAAATTTTGCGACATAAGATTGAATCGAGCCGGTTGGTCACAAATAGCCTACTTACTAACCAAGACATCGGACAAAACTTTTTCAATACCTGGTTTGCACACCCAGTGTTGAATTAGTTAGCATTTACTGGTAGATGAGTTGAAACATCTTTCCTACCCTACCGGCTACCGATGTTATTCTTCTGTGAGCGGCTCCGTGCCAAAACCAATTGAGATCTGCAAACTTCAGATGATATTCCGCTGAAACTAGGCTGTGTGCGGCGCGCATGTGAATATATTTAACGTGCTTTGTGTATGATCTCACTATTGTACTACATAATTGCTAAGTCGTATACCTCCACTACTTTGATACGCATCAATACAGATTAATGCCCACTGAAAAAAGTGGGTATACGGCTTATACCCTCCACTACACCACTAGCCCTTTGTGTTTCACTGGCCCTTTGTGTTCTCCTACATGAGTGTGCTGGTATTACGTTTGCTGTCCTTTCAGAATCACGAACCTGTCCCACCACTGTGCAAACATATCTGTAATAGATATAAAGGCTTTTAAGATATTCATGTTTAAACAAAAAGAGTATATATTTGTCTTGGCGAAGCGGTTTTATGCACTGACTGAATGGAAGTTGATAATTATGAGTTTTTTACTCCACTGGTCTCGGGAATAAATTACTAGTGTCACGCCCTGATCTGTTTCACTTGTCCTTGTGCTTGTCTCCAACCCCCTCCAGGTGTTGCCCATCTTCCACTATTATCCCCTGTGTATTTATACCTGTGTTCTCTGTCTGTTTGTTGCCAGTTCGTCTTGTTCGTTCAAGCTTACCAGTGGTTTTCCTGTCAGCTCCTATCGATTCCCAGCCTCTCTTTGCTAGTCCTCCCTGTTTTGACCTTTGCCTGTCCTGACCCTGTACCCGCCTGCCTAACCTCTCTGCCTGACCCTGACCCTGCCTGCTGTCCTGTACCTTTGCTCCACCTCTGGATTACTGAACCCTGCCTGTCCCTGATCCTGAGTCCACCTGTACCTTTGCCTCACCCTGGATTTTCAACCCCTGCCTGCCTTGACCTGTCTTTGCCTGCCCCTGTTGCTACAATAAACAGTGTTACTTCGACAGTCTGCATCTGGGTCTTGATTCCTGATACTAGTACTCACTGTGAGACCGAGTACAAATGTATCCAACACCAAGGCAAGACCTAGACACTCAATATGTGGTCTCGAGACCTGAACTCGAGTACTACAACACTGCCAAATATCATCCTTTGACCACCCTTGATCACAAACCAGTCTTCCATTTCTGCTAACTGCCTACTTGTAGAAGAGGCTGGTGGGAGGAGCTATAGGGGGACGGGCTCATTGTATTAGCTGGAATGGAACTGTCTTATACACATCAAACATATGGAAACCACTTTTGACTCCGTTTCATTAATTCCATTCCAGCCATTACAATGAGCCTGTCCTCCTATAGCTCCTCCCACCAGCCGCCTCTGCCTCCTAGCGATTTAGCTAGCATCTCCACAAAGCCAGGGCTTAACACCACAGCACCTCTACTGAGCTTGACAACTCCATCCATCCATGAAACATCTAGGCTCCATCCATCCTTGCCTATCAGCGCCATACAGCCTTGGTTTAGAAATCCTATTTCTCTCCAGCAAGATCTGAGGTATAGGCTACTAGAGCGTCTTATACTAACTCAATTAGCCTGCAATTCAGTCGCTACTGTAGCTAGTTACCTCAGGTCACCAGCTCTTCAAAGAGCGGGAGAACAGGCTATTGCACATGGCTAGATTCCACATGTTAACCCCATCTCTCTCTCTGCCACGTAGACCTTTCAAGTGCTTCTGTACTGTCTGACCTGATTAGCTTAGCACAGTAGCCGCTAAAACCCACCATTTCCCAGACGTCCAACTCAGCCCCAATATGGCTATACCGCTAATGCCTCAGCTCAGAGAAGACAACATTAACACTTGCTGCAGGGGGTGGCTGATAATTGGTCTCGTTTGCGGTGGGATATTCACACTGCCTCGCTCTCATCCCACTTTTTTGAGGACCGCCAGATAACTTATCTACGGATGTGTTAATTGGTCTTTCAGCAGGAAGTCAGCTTATTAAAGCGGTCTGCACATGTACCAGACCAAAGACTCAGGAAATGAGACCCGCTTTGACCTGACCTTCAGCTAATGTGCAGTCGAAAGGAAACACCGAGAGCTGGACTGGATTTGCATACACATATAGGCGGAGTAGAATTAAATGCAGGAAAGAGGGGGAGGGGATAAACAAAGACATTCAGCCATTTATAGATGTTAATGCACTGGTCATTTTAACATATTGACGAAAATAATAAAAGTTTGTATCAGTTCTGGTACACAAAGTTTGATTTGAACTCAATATTAAACATTTTATTTGTTTGTGTGTTAAAGACTTAATACATTTGTACATTTACATAATTCAACTTGCTGGTGGAGACCAGCTAGTAGGATCAGGACATAACTGAGGTAAACAGTAGGCTACAAAGCTAAAATTAACATTACACAATGTGATCATAATGCCTACATAACCTGTTATAACAGTCTGACAAAAACTTGACACTTATGACAACTGACATAACACTGTTCTGATGTATACAGTTGTGCGATATCGAACGAAACTATAAATATTCACAATTTCACACAGCAAAACAGTGTATGCATCTTGTCATAAGTAGAGGCTACATATGCAAGTTATGCACGCATTTGGACCGCCATTTCAAGTGTCTCTAAACTACCCCTGTCATTAATTACATTATTGCACAGTCGGACAGTGGGGCCTAAGGCAGAGCTAATACATGTTCTACAACCAATGGGAGACTGATGCTTCACCCTATGATTGATCACAGAAAATCTCCGCCCAGAGTGAGGTCAATGAACCACCATTCTCCTCTCACTACGGTCATCCTTAAAGTGTGACGTATGACAAGGGCACTGACTTCATGACTAGCAGGTAGGTGTTCTAGAGACGATGGAGGAATAAGGAAGGTGAATTGGACAGATTTTGACAAACGTAAACAGTACAACAGATGTATGTACATAGTATATGTGATAGAATGAGACTGACATGGACGAGATAGTGGAACAGACATACTGTATACTACACATTATATGTGATGTAATACACAAGGAAGGCAATTGCTATGAGAACTCATGGCTAGCAGGGCAGTGTTGTTAATAATACTGGTGTTGTTGCAGAACGACTAGACCAGCCAATTATGTTTGATGTTTCGGGAGTGGACAGGAGCTGACAAATGAACCATGAAAACACTGACTGTCACTATAGCGACAGGGATGATGGGCTGTCATCGGGGAAAGGAAAGAAGGGAAGGGTGGGACACGCACAAACACACCTGTCTGACATAACAGTAGCAGCAACTTAGCCGATAAATAGAGATGAACGCTTGATAAAGCACACAGTGTGCTTTTCAGATGCTTACATCATTTTTTTTTTTCACTAGCTGAGACTCTCGCGGTTTGGCGGCCTCAATTGATCATCAGCCCACAGCATGCCAAAGGGGGGAGAGAGGTCATCCTACCAGACAACACAGAATGGCTCAGAGACTCAAGTGCAGGAGAAAGACAAGCAGATGGGGAAGGGAGGAAGAGAGCGAGTGAGTGAGAGATAGAGAAAGATGAAGGTGAAGGACGAAGAGTGGGGGAAGATTGGTTGGCTGGGAGTTTGAGGAGCCTGGAGCGAACATGGGATCTATGATCAATTGTATTGGAATTGCTTTGGTAAAGTTATACAGGATGCATGTGCGCAGTAAAGCAGTAACTCAGTAAAGTACATGATTTAATTGAGTTGAATTGACAGAGGAACGGGACTATTGATGGTTAAGATGGGCTAAAGTCATGATGCGGTCACAGTGTTCAGAATGTGCTCAGGGAGAGACATCACACAAGTGTTAAACAGTACTATTCCAATAGGCCCTGGTCCGATCCCAACCATACTCTAAAGGCTGCTACTGTCCACCCCATTTTTGGCACCATAATGCACCACTATAGAGCATTATAATTTTAGAATGTTCATATACTGTACATGTCATATTATTTTTGCTACATTCAGTGCATTGATCCCTGTTACCTCCTTAAGTAGTAAACGATATTAATAGAGCTACATGGTTGAACTACCTGACAATAATACAGTGTGGCGCTTAACATAGTAAATATCTATAATGCACTGTTTTTAAATTCTCCCCTTTACAAAGAGATTGTGTTTTAGTTGTTCAAACACCCACCCACCCACCGACACCCCCCCCCCCCCCAAACACACACACACAGCAAATATAAAATAAACACTCCCTCTATTCTATAACAGTTTCCAAGCATTTGAATGTCAACAGAAGCAATAATATATTTTCTCATTTCTTTTCACATTGGAAGATGCCTGTATGAACTAATTAGGCACTGTTACAGAATGAAATGTGTCCTTTTAAACAGTGGTCTACTACAGGAAATCACCTGTAACCCTCAACAGGAAGTTACTCTGAGACAGGAAGTAACCACTGAGATGTTCTGAGATGTCTGACAGCAGGGTCCTGTCTCAGTTCAGACTAGTCTAGATGAGCAATGTCCCATTGTCATAGTAACTGCTACATTGGAGAGTCACCTTCACATATTTTCACCTTTTGAAAAACAATTCCTTCTCCCCTATGTCCATAGCCATTTTCACACTTTGGAAATGGCCGGAACTGCTGTGGAATCCCATTCGTTCAGCGATATGTCAGTTAGATAGAAGATCAGTTTGACCTATTGGATCGCTGGCCCTCTGATCAGCTAGTTTTCTAAAGCATGTCACTAGATCAGCTAAGGTTTGGGCCTCCCCAGGTCAAAGGTAATTATGTATATAGAGAGAGAAGCAGAAGAAGAAATATAAAAATAAGAGAAATTCGGGAGAAAGGAGGCAGAATGGAAATGTGTCGTCAGGGAGCATTGAGTGTTTCTACTGAACCCAATGTTTAGAATGGCTAGAACTGTTTCTATTAGCATCATTAGCAGTGTTCATGTGTGTACTAAGAAGCAAAATAGCTGAACAGTGGAGCGAGTTGCCGTGAAAAAAACGACGTCAGTCAGTGGACTCTTGAATGTCGCTTCTCCAACTCAGAAAACAGTCTAAGGTCACAAATCAAAATAACAAACGCATGCGCTAGTGATGACTTGTCCAAGAGTGTACTGCCGTGAGTGCTGATACCAATCTGTGTCACAGTCAAGAATTCGATATTTGGCTTCTTCTCGGCAGCGCTCTAATACGTCAACCTTTAACTCCAGTCAAAATGGCCGTTACAAGTACCTTGTGCAGGTTCCTATCGCCATGGCAACGCCCACAGATACCGCTGCTCATCCAGTCTCTGTCAGACACAGATCTCTATGGCAGTAGCCATCACCATCTGGCCCTTGGTCTTCTCTCGACCCAGAGAAGAGTGGTGCTGGCCAGGAGACTCCTCCTGAGGGGAGTGGGGGTCAGAGAGGATGCTCCTCTTCAGGGGCGCTGGGCGCAAGAGGGAGGTCGTTCCTGGGGGAGTGGAGGGCTCTGGGTGTCTGTGGGAACGCAATGAGGAGGAGGACAAAGAGGTTGAGGTGCAGCCTGCAGGGCATACACCAGATGAACTGGACCTCTCGCCTCGCTTGGCTCGGCAGGAGGCACGGCGTCGGAGCTCGCTGACCAGCTCGTACTTGACAAAGCAGAAGACGTCCTTCACGCCGCATCGCTTCTCAGGTTCGGCAGCTAGCAGCCGCTTGAACATGCGCAGGGCGTCGTCAGTGAAGCGGCGCCACTGGGATGGGTAGGCCGCCGTGGGACACCCCGCCCGCTGCCAGCGCCGGAACTCCTCATAGAATGCGTCAGTAGGCAGCGCTGCCTCCCAGGGGAAGTTACCGGTCAGCATGCAGAAGACAAGCACTCCGAACGCCCAGATGTCCAGACTGGTGGTCACCAGGAAGCCTTCGGCACGACTGGCGCGGCACACCTCCGGCGCCGTGTACGGGATGGTGCCACTCACGCGCTTCACCCGGCAGCCCACTCTCCGCGTCATGCCGAAGTCAGCCAGCTTGACGCGTCGGCACTCGCGGTCGAAGAGGAGCACGTTTTCGGGCTTGACGTCACGGTGAACCAGGTTCTTGCTGTGCATGAAGTCCAGAGCCAGACCCAGCTGCTGCATACAGCGCTTCACCATCTCCTCCGGAAGACCCACCTACAGGGAGGAGAGGAGGAAGGAGTGAAGAAAGAGAAAATGGTGTTAGTTTTACATTTTACAGTAGGGGAGGAAAACGAAGTACAATAAATGAAATGAAATGAGAAAGAAATAGAAGAGGTGTAGAGGGACTAAAGTGGGACAAAGAGGCTCTTGTTAAGCGTTATATTGCACTCATCTTTAACAACCTGGAATAAGAACCTTTGAGTCTGGGTACCAGTCCCTCCACTGAAATTAAACGAGAGCCCTACAGTACACTAAGGCTCCAATCCCAGAACCACAACGCTTTGAAACACTGTGCTTGATTGGCTTGGGTGTGGGAGAACAGTGATTGGTGTGGAGATAAGTACGATCCAGTGCCAGTACAGTACCTGGGGAGGAATGATGTCGAACAGGTCTCCAGCGGGGGCATACTCCTGTCCAAAGACGTAGCTATCCTCGGTCTCGAAGAGTACGTCCAGGACTTTGATGATAAATGGGCTGCAGCTCAGTGTTCCCGTCAGGCTGTACTCCCTCAGGAAGCTCTTCAGCTTCGTCTTGCTCTTGGTCACAAACTTCAGAGCCATTTTGGTGCCTGATATGTACACACAGTGATGGACAGAATTAATGAATGAATACTTTAATGTCCAATAGGGAAATGTGTTTGGCAACATTTCAGAAGATAGACAGAAGATAACACAAAAAAAAAATGGCGGATTGGAAGGGATGCTGACAATTACGTTGATGGAAGCTACAATCTGCAATATTAAAGCTGATCTACCCCCTTTAAAAAAAGTGATCACAGACCTATGTTACAAAAGACATATCATGCAATTATTTTTGATCACCATGCCCATGCACGCACACAGAAGCAAGCACACACCTGAGTTAATATCATTACAACAACTCACATACTGTATCAACATTCTGTATAGCAAGATTATTATCGTTTTTTTTAATATGAGTTTTTATTTCTATTAGTGTTGGGACTTGTATTTGGAATTCAGTTTAGTTTCAATTCGTTTTTAGACATGTTTCAGTTGTATAAAGTAATTATTATTTCATTTTTATATTATTACGTTACAGTTTTAGTGTTAGAGACAGAAAGTATACGTGAGCCAGGCTAGGAGCCATTTGTGTTGTATAGTTTTTGTGTGTGTGTTTTTTCCAGGGGGCAGCAATACATAAGGTGATAGATCAGGTCATAGGTTGGGTTAGGTTTAAAGGGGCAATCAGCAGTTGCTTCATACATTTTTTACTTAAATTAATGATATTGATTCTTGAATAATATAATGTATAAATGCCTCATGAGCTTAGTTAAACTGTTATTCCCCATCAGAACCCAAAATATAAGCTTGTTTTACTTCAATGTTTATAAACAAAGTAAATGTAAACAAACACTGTAAAGCCTTAAAGCATGGTTAAAAATAGAATTTTGATATCATGGATGGTCAGTTCTTGTTTCCATAGCGCTGCCTATGAATTTAAAAGTGGTTACATTTCTCCAGAGCCATCCCTCAGCTTGTGGCGGGGAAAATGCTTTGTTATTTTTCTACTGCTGATTGGCTCTTTAAATGATCAAATAAATATCAATGTGACTAGGATTTAAAAGGAACAGTGCTGAAACTGGTGCAAAAAAAATATTGTGGAAGGAAACTCTCTCTCGCCCATATTTACACCAATCCAATGCTTTTTCACCTCAGTAGGACATATAAGAAGAATCAAGTTAGCAACCTAACGATTTTTTCTAGTGATAGTGATGTCATCTCGGATATCCCAGACCTTGAAGTATTATAACCGGTCTTTCTAGAGAGACTAATAGGGATACAAACTAGACCTATTTGAAACATTGGTATCTCCTGGCAGCATTTACCCGTCAGATTCAGTAGCTTGAAAACCCCATTAGATTTTTTTCCCCAAAGCTTAGAAGAAAAACTAAAATGTTATTTTAAATAGTTTCAGTATTGTTTTAGTTTTTCAAACTGGTTTGTTAATTATTTTATTTCAGTTTACTAAATAGTTTTTTCATGATTACTTTTAGTTTCAGTTTATTATTATAACCTCGCTGTACAGTATCAGAGAAATATCTTAGGCAAGGCAATATGAACTTAACTGACATGTATTAAGTGAATTGAACTAAATATGCCTGTTCTATCTGATGATTCTGTGTATCTGATACGATTCGAATCTGTTATTGTTTTTATTTTATTCTGCAGTCTGAACAGCCAAAAAGCACATGGAATCGGATATTTCAAGCCACATTTCAAACCACCTTCGTAGGTGGTTTGAAGTCAGAAATCTGATTCCTGGCCATGTGACTGAATGGTCAAATCTGATTTATTTGCCCTCAAGTGGTTTTTAGACTCTTATTTGGCATATCTTGACGTTTGCTAGCTACTCTGTGACAGTTTGACAAGAACATGTGGTAGATAACTGACTTGTTAATTGTTTTTTAAAAACTGAACGTGCTAGAACGTGCTAGAAAGCTAAACAGCTACTTAGCTGCCTAGTTGACTGTTTAGGCTAGCCAAAATGGACTTATTTTGAAAGTTGGATCATCATCCTTTGAGGCGTTGAAAGTGTTCTTACCCTATGATTTTGAACATTCAAAGCAACTGGGAAACGTCCATGGCAGGCATTGTCACCTTAGCTTGCTACATAACTTCTGAGTGACGTAAGAGGTGCATGAGCACCACCACCAATCAGCCTACACCACTGCACACATACTCGTCATTACTATGACAACTATGGAAGCCTTCTCAGAAAATGACTGCGGTCTGAACACACACAAATCCGATTTGGTCACTTGTAACTTGCTGTTTGGACAATCAGTAGTCCAAAATGGATTTGAAAAACAAAACTGATTTGAGCATTAAGGCCTTCACTTTTACCTAGTCGAATGCCCTCTTCAGCTTAATGGCATGTAACCTTGTAATTAACTTTCAACCTGAAGAGCCCTTTCACCCTGACATCTTACACTATGGTGGCCTTTGACCTCACAATGCACTGACACTTTAGTGTCCTTTTTCATTGACATGTAAACTCTATGGAAACTTTTGCCGCCAACAATGTCCCTTCACCACACCCATGCCCTCTGACTCACCCTGTGTGCGGTGTGCCACCAGGTCCACCTTGCCATAGGTGCCCTTGCCCAGCTCGCGGATGTGCTCGTAGTGTTTTGCTACGTCTGCACCCGGCAGGGAGGTAATGGCCAGGGCCTGCATGTCCTCCACAGGCACCCCTCCACCACCGCAGTAGCCCACCTTGGAGTTGGGAGAGCCTCCACCACCCACCCGGCCCGGCCCCAACAGAGACAGGCTCACCTTGACGCTGTGGGGCAGACTAGGGACAGAACAGAACACAGACAGACAACATAACATTCATGTGTCTGAGACAAGAAAAACTGTGTTACGCTAAATACAGCAGGCTTATTGGCAATAACACACATAAATGTGACAACTTGACCTTGAATGTCATTCAGTGTGTGTGGCCCAATGCTCTAACCACTAGGCTACCTGCAGTAATAAAGTCTCTGTATCAGCCTGAGAGAGAAATGGCCGGCTCTTGGCAATGTTCCTCAGGTGGTAAAAAGCTATTTTGGTCACATTTCTAATATGTGACTTGAAATTTTGTTCAGAATCTAAAATAACACCTAGGGTTTTTTTACCTGGTGTTTTATCTTTATTGCCTGTGAATTAAAATATGCTGCTTGATTCTCTCTGTGCTTTGGCTCCAACAATAAGTACCTCGGTCTTGTCTTGATTTAGCTCGAGGAAGTTGTGAGCCATCAAAGTATTTAAATCACTAATACAGTCTAATAATTTATCCGTGGAGCTAAAATCCTCTGGTGACACAGAAATGTAAAGTCGTGTATCGTCTGCGTAGCAGTGAAAATCAATGCTGGGCTTTCTGATAATGCTGCCAAGAGGTAACATATATAAAAACTGAACAGTACCGGACCCAAAATCATACCTTGTGGAACGCCACATGTGTTATGTATTTTCTCTAAGTTATGGTCACCAAGGGTAACAGAAAACTCTTGACTGGTTAAATAGGTCCTAAACCAATTTAGAACTGGACCGGAGAGGCCAACCCAACTCTCCAGTCAGTCCAAAAGGACATCATGGTCAACAGTGTTGAATGCAGCACTTAAATCTGAGAGTACAAGGACAGAGAGCTGTTTGGTATCTGTGTTGGCCTGTAAACAGGGATTGATTAACAACAGATTGCACTTCTTCAGATATGCAATTAAAAACAGTTTTGAAGAGAGTGTTAGGTTCGAGAAGGCAGGTAGAAGGCTTAAATTGTGATATCCTTTTCCTGAGCATATCTGTGTCAACCAAGGAAAATACATCCATAGTGCCGTTGCGTGGGCACATATCAAACTTCTCATCAGTTCTTGCTTGACTGATACCTAGCCTAATGTTGGTTATCTTATTTCTGAAATATGCCGCAAATTCACATTGGTTTGCGGGGTAGAATTTATCAGGTCATCAATGGTAGAGAAGAGCCCTCTTAAGTTATACTGATTAATAGTGATCAAGACAGAAAAATGTGTCCGTCTGGCATTTCTAATTGCCTTGTTCTATATGCCAAGTTGCTCTCTCAGAATATCATAATGAACCTGCAACTTTGACTTTCTCCACTTCTGCTCTGCATTTGCAATTTCTCTTTAACTGATTAGTTTCCTCACTCATCCAAGGGGCTCTCCATTTGGATGTGGCCTTTTCAACTTTACTGGAGCTATGACATCAATAGTTGCCCTTAGTTTGCTATTAAAGTTATCAACTAAATCCTCACATGAAGAAGGCAGAATAGGTGGTGGAGTACTGTTCATACACTCAATAAAATCTGTAGCAACTTCAGAGGTAAGATAGCGTTTCTTAATAATGCGTTCAGTATTACACTGTGCTAAGGGCAAAACGTTTTTTTAAATACACAGTGGTGATCAGATAAAGCAACATCAACAATAGCGCATATGTCAATTAAACTAAAATGTCTTAACTGGGAATATTGAAGACTCATGTTAAAAGGAACCACCAGCTTTCATATGTTCTCATGTTCTGAGCAAGGAACTCAAATGAACACTTATGGGAGATTCTGGAGTGACATTTGAGACAGTGTTTTCCACCACCATCAACAAAACACCAAATTATGAAATTTCTTGTGGAAGAATGGTGTCACATCCCTCCAAAATAGTTCCAGACACTTGTAGAATCTATGCCAAGGCATATTGAAGCTGTTCTGATGGCTCGTGGTCACCCAACGCCCTATTGAGACTATGTTGGTGTTTCCTTTATTTTGGCAGTTACCTGTACGTAAATAATTATGCCCCGTACACATCGTGATGCATTTCCTTACACCATACTGTATGTAATCTTCAAGCAATCTTGTTCCTCTACTGGACAGAGACCAAAGGGAGAGTTTCACAACCCAAGACAAGATGGAAGAGAGCCTAGTCTCTCGTTTATCATATTTACTTAGGGAAAATATGACCTTTTCATTCACGACAGGAGAAACATATTGTTTCAGTTGATAATAAAACATGTTTAGTTTAGTGACTTTTACCACAACTTGTTTCTCTAACTTTCTAGCAAGTTAACCTAGCTTACAGAGCAGCTAGCTAGCTAAAATCTAAGCTAGGTTGAAGATAATTTAGCTAGCGACCTCCACCTAATAATCATCCAAAACAAATGTCATTGCCATCACATTAAACTAAAACGGCAGGCAACAGTAATATAATTGGCTTAATTAAGGATCAGACCCTTTTTGTTTTAATTGCCTAAAATGACAGCCTGTAGCTCAGGACCTGAAGCAAGGATATGCATATTATTGATACCATTGAAAGGAAACACTTTGAAGTTTGTGGAAATGTGAAATTAATGTAGGAGAATATAACACATTAGATCTGCTAGAAGATAATACAAACAAAAAAACAATGCGTTTTCTATTTATTTTTTTGTTCATCATCTTTGAAAGGCTAGAGAAAGGCAATACTTTCAGATAGGAGTCCAGGTGTAATTCTAGTTTGAGAAACAGACGCCTCACAAGTCCTCAACTGACAGCTTCATTTAATAGTACCCGCAAAACACCCGTCTCAACGTCAACAGTTAACGAGGCGACTCCGGGAACAGGAGTATATCTTTCCCGTCCAACTAATTTAAGAAAAACTATTCGACTCTGGGATGCTGGCCTTCTAGGCAGAGTTCCTCTGTCCAGTGTCTGTGTTCTTTTGCCAGTCTTTGTCACGTTCGTCGTAACATTTAAGTGAGGAGGACCAAGGCGCAGCGTGATAACAATACATTCTTCTTTAATGAAAACGAAACGAACACTATACAAACTAATCAAAACAACAAACAGACGAACGTGAAGCTATACAAACAATAAGTGCAGACACTGTCAACTTCCACATAGACAATCACCCACAACCTACCTAACGACTATGGCTGCCTAAATATGGCTCCCAATCAGAGACAACGATAGACAGCTGTCTCTAATTGAGAACCAATCCAGGTAATCATAGACTTACATAAACACCTACAATGAACACAACCCCATGAACTCTACAAACACCCCCTAGACAATACAAACACCCTAGACGAGACAAAAACACACAAACATCCCCCATGTCACACCCTGACCTAACTAAAATAATAAAGAAAACAAAGATAACTAAGGCCAGGGCGTGACAGTCTTAATCTTTTGTTTTTATAGGCCAGTCTGAGATATGGCTTTTTCTTTGCAACTCTGCCTAGAAGGGGTCTAAAAACAAAAGATTAAGATGGGCAAAAGAACACAGACACTGGACAGAGGAACTCTGCCTAGAAGGTCAGCATCCCGGAGTCGAAGAGTTTTTCTTTAATGAGTTGGACGGGAAAGATATACTCCTAACACCCGAACAGGCCCTCATCCCCGTCATTCGCTGGAGAAGAAAACTGAGATTTTGTGGAAAGAGATCAGGGTGCCTTGTGAGGATCTACGTGATCTTCCTGTCTGGGTTGGCGCCGTGGCGGAGATCATTGTGGGATATACTCGGCCTCGTCTCAGGATGGTAAGTTGGTGGTTGAAGATATCCCTCTAGTTGTGTGGAGGCAGTGCTTTGGCAAAGGGGGTGGGGTTATATCCTGCCTGTTTGCCCCTGTCCGGGGGTATCATCGGATGGGGCCACAGTGTCCCCCGACCCCTCCTGTCTCAGCCTCCAGTATTTATGCTGCAGTAGTTTATGTGTCGGGGGCTAGGGTCAGTCTGTTATATCTGGAGTATTTCTCCTGTCTTATCCGGTGTCCTGTGTGAATTTAAGTATGCTCTCTCTAATTCTCTCTTTCTCTCTTTCTTTCTTTCTCTCTCTTGGAGGACCTGAGCCCTAGGACCAGGCCTCAGGACTACCTGGCATGATGACTCCTTGCTGTCCCCAGTCCACCTGGCCGTGCTGCTGCTCCAGTTTCAACTGTTCTGCCTGCGGCTATGGAACCCTGACCTGTTCACCGGACGTGCTACCTGTCCCAGGCCTGCTGTTTTCAACTCTCCAGAGACAGCAGGAGCGGTAGAGATACTCTTAATGATTGGCTATGAAAAGCCAACTGACATTTACTCCTGAGGTGCTGACTTGTTGCACCCTTGACAACCACTGTGATTATTATTATTTGACCATGCTGGTCATTTATGAACAATAGAACATCTTGGCCATGTTCTGTTATAATCTCCACCCGGCACAGCCAGAAGAGGACTGGCCACCCCTCATATCCTGGTTCCTCTCTAGGTTTCTTCCTAGGTTTTAGCCTTTCTAGGGAGTTTTTCCTAGCCACCGTGCTTCTACACCTGCATTGCCTGCTGTTTGGGGTTTTAGGCTGGGTTTCTCTACAGCACTTTGAGATATCAGCTTGATCAGGCGACGAGTGGCTAATCTGCCTTTGTACTCCGTACTGCTAGCTAACGTTCAATCGCTGGAAAATGAATTTGACAAATTAAAAGGACGTATATCCTACCAACGGGACATTAAAAATTGTAATATTTTATGTTTCACCGTGTTGTGGCTGAACGACGACATTAATAACATACAGCTGGCGGGTTATACACTATCGGCAGGACAGAACAGCAGCCTCTGGTAATACACGGGGCGGCGTCCTATGCATATTTGTAAACAACAGCTGGTGCACGATATCTAAGGAAGTCTCAAGGTTTTGCTCGTCTGAGGTAGAGTATCTCATGATAAGCTGTAGATCACACTATTTACCTAGAGAGTTTTCATCTGTATTTTTCATAGCTGTCTACACTAAAACAGCACTCAATGAGCTGTATACCACCATAAGCAAACAGGAAAACGCACATCCAGAGGCGGCGCTCCTAGTGGCCGGGGACATTAATTAACGCAGGAAAACTTAAATCAGTTTTACCTAATTTCTATCAGCATGTTAAATGTGCAACCAGAGGGAATAAAATGTTTTTAAAAACTCGCCCTGCATTTGGCAAATCTGACCGTCATTATATCTTCCTGATTCCTGCTTACAAGCAAAAATTCAAGCAGGAAGCACCAGTGACTCGGTGTGTAAAAAAATGGTCAGATGAAGCAGATGCTAAACTACAGCATAGTTTTGCTAGCACAGACTGGAATATGATCCGGGATTGAGGAGTACACCACATCAGTCACTGGCTTCAACAATATGTGAATCGATGACATCGTCCCTCAGTGACTATGTACATACCCCAACCAGAAGCCATGGATTATAGGCAACATTTGCACTGAGCTAAAGGCTAGAGCTACCGCTTTCAAGGAGCAGGACTCTAACCCGGAAGCTTATAAGAAATCCCAATATCACCTCCGACGAACCATCACAGGCAAGTGTCAATACAGGACTAAGATCGAATCCTACACTGGCTCCAACGCTCATCGGATGTCAAATCAAATCAAATTATATTTGTCACATACACATGGTTAGCAGATGGTAATGCGAGTGTAGCGAAATACTTGTGCTTCTAGTTCCGACCATGCAGTAACATCTAACAAGTAATCTAACCTAACAATTTCACAACAACTACCTTATACACACACAAGTGTAAAGGAATTAATATGGATATGTACATAAAAATATATGAATGAGTGATGGCCGAACGGCATAGGCAAGATGCAGTAGATGGTATAGAGTACAGTATATACATATGAGATGAGTAATGTAGGGTATGAAAACATTATATAAAGTGGCAGGGCTTGCAAACTATTACAGACTACAAAGGGAAGCACAGCCGAGAGCTGCCCAGTGAGACAAGCCTACCAGACGAGCTAAATAACTTCTATGCTCGCGTCGAGGCAAGCAACACTGAAACATGCATGAGAGTTCCGGACAACTGTGTGATCACACTCTCTGCAGCCGATGTGAGCTAGACCTTTAAACAGGTCAACATTCACAAGGCCGCAGTGCCAGATGGGATTACCAGGACGTATACTCCGAGCATGTGCTGACCAACTGGCATGGGTCTTCACTGACATTTTCAACCTCTCCCTGACTGAGTCTGTAACACCAACATGTTTCAAGCAGACCACCATAGTCCCTGTGCCCAAGAACACTAAGGTAACCTGCCTAAATGACTACCGACACATAGCACTCACGTCCGTAGCCATGAATTGCTTTGAAAAACTGGTCATGGCTCACATCAACACCATTATCCCAGAAACCCTAGACCCACTCCAATTTGCATACCGCACCAATAGATCCACAGATGATGCAATCTCTATTGCAATCCACACTGCCCTTTCTCACCTGGACAAAAGGAATACCTATGTGAGAATGCTGTTCATTGGCTACAGCTCAGCGTTCAACACCATAGTGTCCTCAAAGCTCATCACTAAGCTGAGGACCCTGGGACTAAACACCTCCCTCTGCAACTGGATCATGGACTTCCTGATGGGCCACCCCCAGGTGGTAAGGGTATGTGTTGTTACCACACATCCGCCACACTGATCCTCAACACGGGGGCCCCTCAGGGCTGCGTGCTCAGTCCCCTCCTGTACTCCCTGTTCACTTATGACTGCACGGCCAGGTACGACTCCAACACCATCATTAAGTTTGCCAATGACACAACAGTGGTAGACCTGATCACCGACAACGATGAGACATCCTATAGGGAGGAGGTCAGAGACCTGACCGTGTGGTGCCAGGACAACAACCTCTCCCTCAACGTGATCAAGACAAAGGAGAAGATTGTTGACTACAGGAAAAGGAGGACCGAGCACCCCCCCATTCTCATCGACGGGGCTGCAGTGGAGCAGGTTGAGAGCTTCAAGTTCCTTGGTGTCCACATCACCAACAAATTAACATGGTCCAAGCACACCAAGACAGTCGTGAAGAGGGAAGAACCTATTCCCCCTCAGGAGACTGAAAAGATTTTGGCATGGGTCCTCAGATCCCCAAAAAGGTTTTACAGTTGCACCATCGAGAGCATCCTGACGGGTTGCATCATTGCCTGGTACGGCAACTGCTTGGCCTCTGACCGCAAGGCATTATAGAGTGTAGTGCGTACGGCCCAGTACATCACCGGGGCCAAGGTTCCTGCCATCCAGGACCTCTATACCAGGCGGTGTCAGACGAAGGCCCTAAAAATTGTCAAAGACTCCAGACACTCTAGTGATAGACTGTTATCTCTACTACTCATGGCAAGTGGTACCGGAGCACCAAGTCTAGGTCCAAGAGGCTTCTAAACAGATTCTACCTCCCCATCTAGGATGCTGCTACTCTGTTATTATCTATGCATAGTTACTTTAATAACTCTACCTACATGTACATATTACCTCAATTTGGGGTGGCAGGTAGCCTAGTGGTTAGAGTCTTGGGCCTGTAAACGAAAGGTTGCGAGATCGAATCCCCGAGTTGACAAGGTAAAAATCTGTTGTTCTGCCCCTGAACAAGGCAGTTGACAGCCTAGGAACAGTGAGTTATTGTAATTAAGAATTTGTTCTTAACCCACTTGCCTGGTAAAATAAAAAAATACAAATTACCTTGACATCGGTGCCCCCGCACATTGAATCTGTACCGGTACCCCCTGTATATAGCCCCACTATTGTTATTTACTGCTGCTCTTTAATTATTTGTTATTCTTATCTCTTACTTAAAATGTTTTAACTGCATTGTTGGTTAAGATAAAATACATTTTTAAAAAAGGGGGCTAACTGACATACCCAAATCTAACTGCCTGTAGCTCAGGCACTGAAGCAAGGATATGCATATTATTGGTACCATTTAAAAGGAAACACTTTGAAGTTTGTGGAAATGGGAATTGAATGTAGGAGAATATAACAATAGATCTGGTAAAAGAAAATACAAAGAAAAAAAAACCCCAGTTTTTTTCTACCATCATCTTTGAAATGTAGCAGAAAGGTCCCTGTTCCAGCCATCACGCTGGTTGTAATTCCAATAGTGTCCACAAGATGGCAGCAGGGCATGTGCAAAGTTTCAGATGGGTAACTTGAAGTATGAGCGAGCTACACGACATTTAGTGTGAAGTCACCCAGGTACATTTGGGCAAATTGTGAAAGAGACACATGCATTCATATTACATTTTTTCTGCAAGAATATCATCAAATCTGTATACTTGGACTTTGATTTAGCTGTCCAGTATTAGTAGCCATATTATAAGTTCAACATTTGCAAAACAACCAGTTTTCATAACTCTGAATATTCTTATAATTTTTGTCCAAAATGAAAAGGTATGCTGTTGTACAAGGTTAGTAGCTACATTTTACGACAGATACATGGTTTACCAGATACTCCCGTAAAGCCCAGCTCATTGGCTATCTAGCCAGCTTTGTTTGACCCCAATTGGGGCTTATTTGACAAAGGTAGAGTCGTTCAAGTGAAGACCGTCCGCGTCATCGGCCTGCCATGAAGGCGTCGCTCTCTGACCAAATATGGTGACCTATAGGATATACTACACCCCTAATGATATAGTGAAGTCTCGTTACGTTCTAGGATCTCTTAGGAATACATACGAATGCGATTTGACTGGTTGAAACAACGTTTAGGGTGAGATTTCACAGATTCCTCTGTGTATACAAAATCGATCGTGCATGCTATATGAACCTTTCAGGATACGAAAAAGGATTTGATCTAACAAAACAACACTTGATGTTATCTCTGGGACCTGAAGGAGGGTGTGGGGTGGGTTGGGTATATGGGGTGAGTGCTTGGGAATCGACGTGGGTGGACTGAGGTAGGGAAGGGACTGGGGGGTGTTGTGTGGAGGAAAGGTGGTTGGGATATGGTCAAATCTTTGTACTTACAACGATGTACATTTTGTAAAACTTCAATATAAAAAAAATATATATATACAAGAAAAAGATGAGCTAATTGGAATAAAAGGTGGACCTAACAAACAAAGAAACTAACGTATTAATCTTGTCACTGTGTGTGACTGTTTTTATGTGCTGTGTGGTTACGTATTGTACACACAGATAGGGTTATTGATAAGGCTGGTCTCACACGGAGATGTCATCTATTGTGCATGGATATCACAACACTCACACACCCCATCAGTGTGTATTTCCCACACAGATGGGCCATTGGTAAGCGAGCAATCTCCCTCGCACACGCACAGACAAAGAGAGACTAGTTCACTGAAGGCTCTTTCTCCCTCCCTCCCTCCACAGCCCAGCTTTTGTTCTTTGTTCTTCCTCTCGTCCAATTAAGATTACTCAGCTATCTTGTGGGAAGAAAGTAATAAATATTACATTATTAATTAGAGGGAAGAAACTGCAATAGGGTGCAACTATTTGGAGCTGCCAGATCTTCACACGCTTGGACTAAACAAGGCCAAAATATAAGTGTGCCTCGCTAAGTATCTTCTATCAGAACACATATACTCCTGTACTCAGTCACGATTAGAGCCAAGACCGAGAAATAAACATAAGTCAAAGCATGTCTTCTGCCTAGGAGTGAAAACTGTACAGTGCATTGTCTATAGAGTATATACTGCATAGACAATGCATACCCCGTTCAAATATTTATTATATATATATATTCACCCTCTGAATGGCACACATACACAATCCATGTCTCAATGGGCACAAGGCTTAAAAATCCTTCTTTAACCTGTCTCCTGCCCTTCATCTACACTGATTGAAGTGGATTTAACAAGTGACATCAATAAGGGATCATAGCTTTCACCTGGATTCACCTGCTTAGTGTATGTCATGGAAAGAGCAGGTGTCCTTAAAATGTTATTGTATACTCATTGTATATGTAGCTCATTTGCTGTTATAAAAAAATAGCTTTGAACAGGTTGGGTTACAAAAATGTTTTAACTGATTGAGTAGACCGGACTCCCCATCCCGCTCCTGACCCATCAATCATAATGAACTCAGTAGATGAAGGACTGTTTGTTTACTGGCACTCCTTAAGCGCTAGCTGGCTAGCTGTAGTTGCAGCCGCGTAGGTCTCCAGGGGGGAACATGCAACACTTCGGCATCAAATCTAATTGCATTACTCAGCCTCCACTAAGACAAAAACACCTCAGAACCTAAGACGCAGCCACCTCATTTCCTTTGCAGAACATGATTAAGAGACCCAGAATGAGATGAGGGGAAGAGAGATGCCATCAGCTGCAGTATAATGTTCTAAATGGGAACCAGGAAATGGGGATCGTGCAAAGTGCTTTGTGGGTGTGTTGATAGAGTGTTATATGTGAGTCTGGGTTTGGATGAATGGGTGCACTGAATGTGTTGTGAATGTTTGAGTGTGTACAAGTGTGTGACTATGTGAGCTCAGTTTGCACGTATATTGGTGTGTGTGTGTGTACCGCATGTGTTTGTTTGTGTGTGAGTGTCTGTGCACTCGTGTGTGTGTGCCCCTGTGCACACAGTCCTGCAGTGACACTATCAAAGGGCCATTGTGTTCCCATATCTCCCAGAGAGCAGCTGCGGCGCTGCGTGAGGGAGGCCGAGCGTCTCCACCGGGTCTCTTTCCTCACGACTCAACATTAGTGTTCAGCTAAGGCCACATGCCCCACTGCGCTCCCATTCTGCCCTGTGCTACTCTGTCCTCAGCACCTATAAAGGAGAGGCAGCATGGATATATAAGGGTTTCACTTGTGTGAGATCCTCATGTCCCGGAGTTTATTGAGCCAGTAAAATAACTGAAAAGAGTCTGCACACTCAAATGATTCATACACACGTCACTACTTGGATCAAAACACTTCAATATTAGGTATGTCAATTAGATAATACAGTATGGATGCCATTAAAATGGGTGATTGCAGATTACTCCAGTCTCACATTTCCTATTCATGTATATTTCACTGGTCACCCCCAAAGCCAATTCCTACTTTGGCCGCCTTTCCTTCCAGTTCTCCAATGACTGGAACGAACTTCAAAAAATCACTAAAGCTGGAGACTCATATCTCCCTCACTAACTTTAAGCACCAGCTGTCAGAGCAGCTCACAGATCACTGCACCTATACATAGCCCATCTGTAAATAGCCCATCCAACTACCTCATCCCCATACTGTATTTATTTATTTATCTATCTTTGCACCCCAGTATCTCTACTTGTACATTCATCTTCTGCACATCTATCACGCCAGTGTTTAATTGCAATATTGTAATTACTTCGCCACCATGGCCTGTTTATTGCCTTACCTCCCTTGCACACACTGTATAGACTTTTTCTACTGTATTATTGATTGTATGTTTGTTTATTCCATGTGTAACTCTGTGTTGTTGTATGTGTCAAACTGCTTTGCTTTCTCTTGGCCAGGTCGCAGTTGTAAATGAGAATTTGTTCTCAACTAGCCTACCTGGTTAAATAAAGGTGAAATAATAAATAATAAAATGTCATTCTTAGCACCTCTGAACCTTCAATGCTCAAGACTAGACTCTAGAGATCACCATATGCAGCAATTACATATTTTCTGCATTATTGTTTAATGTGCTGTGAACTGAAAAACGACCTCTCCAGCAGCAGTCAGCACAGCACTACCCTTGCTAACCCTAACAGACAACCCACTGTGCAGAAATTGGTTAAAATAAACATTGTTTCAATGTATTGTGACGTGGAATTGATGTGGAAAATACATTGGAAATGAAAAAAGTCATAAACGTAAACTTTTGTTTTGAGGGTAAAATTTCAACCACAGGATTATGTCATTCATCATGGTAATCCATTTTCAACATAGACAAACCTTATATAAAATATGTTGAATTTGAACCTTTGAAACAATGTCAGATCTTCAACGTAAAATCCACTATAAGAAAAAAACTACAGGCTGGGCAGCACCTCTTACTGGAGAGTTTATCTATCTACAGGTATCCCTTCAGTCTCCCATTCAAGGTTTTAACCAAGCCCTTCTTAGCTTTGATATTTGTCACTGACTATAACCAATGTGCTATCGTGAGAATGATTGCTGAGAAATCTCCACTTAATACATTTACTGTTCCTATCGAAGTCATTCCAAAGGGTAGGTTCAACAGAGCAAGTTAAATGGAACCATACTTTATCAATCATACATCATCAATGAAGCCATTTAGGCCTACATAGAGTTTGGTCATCAAACGCTATGTTTGATGTCATCAATAGTCATCAATAGCTATTGTTTAAATTCATCCCAGGATTAAACAAAAAATAGACAATAGATATAGGCCTAGGGTTTCTAGCTTTGGTTGATTTCAAATGGAATCTACACGTTAATAATAAATATGTTGGATTTACGTCTCCATCTCAACCAAAAATCTAAGAAAAGGATTAAATCAAATCAAAATCTATTTAAAAGTGCATTCAAGTTTGATTTGATTTAGTCTTATTCTTTAACTTAGAATTTTGGTTGAAAGGGAAACAGGAGTCCAACATATGAATTTGTAGACATACTGGAATTATAGCCAGACTCAGTGGCACAGATGGAGCTCTCCAAGCAGAAGAAACTTCTCCTTCAAATGTTGATATTTGGTTGCGTTGACAACCAAGCACAATTCAGTATTACTTGTCTAAGACAGTAAATAGTCTAATGTTATGGATACCTGACAATGTAACGTTATTTATTCAACCTTAAAATGAGTAACACATCCATGACCACATTTTTAGATTACTGTAACAATAAATGTCTTCTTATGTAATCATATACATAGAAAGCCTCCATGTTCAGGGTCGCAGGTCTGTGGAAATCTTCACAATTGCTATAATAATCCGTGCAGAATCTCAAACGGCATTGATCACTTGCACCATGTACTTCAATGTAATCTCAACTGCAATCCAGGTCATTTGGTTGTGCTATTAGATGAAGCAGTGATAACACATTAAGTTGTTGTATAAATAAACAAGATATAACATTGTATTACCATTTTAAATTTGTTGTGCTTTTAAAAATGGTTGAAAGTGCAGCGATAACACATTTAGGTGACAAGTAAACCAAAAATCAGACATTGATTTTCCATTGGAATTTGGTTGTGCTTTTCGATGGTTGAAAGCCTAGTGATAACACGTTGGGAATTCAACAAACTTTTGGCTGTCTTTTTGAGTGGGTCAAAATAGGGATGAATCTCATTGATTAACATATCTGCCAAATATTTCCCAATTCTCCATGTTGAAATGACGTGGTGTGCCCAGTGGGAAGATATCCCCTTTAAAGCCCAGAATGCCCCTAATGGACAAAAACATACCCTTTAAGGTCCAGAAGAGTCTGAACCAGATGTGGCTGGTGGGAGGATCTATAGGAGGACGTGCTCATTGTAAGGGCTGGATTGGTATAAATGGAACGGAGTCAAACATGTGGCTTCCATATGTTTGATGTGTTTGATACCATTCCATTAATTCCATTCCAGCCATTAAAATGAGCCCGTCCTCCTATAGCGCCTCCTACCAACCTCCTCTGATTCACACTAACAAACAGACAGAACCTGTGTAAGCGTGCGCGTGCACACACACACACATATCAAAATGGTAACAGCTTGGACCTCCACATGCATAGACACGAGATGGCTAGTGGAATAGCCAGACAACCTTTACTGAACAAACTCTTGGCTTGAGAATAGAATAGAGCTGAATCCTGGGAGACTAATGCCAAATGGTCTCTTTTTTTGTTGTTCTCAGTTTGTGTATCTGTCTCGTGTATCTGTCTCATGTACAGCTAACTGCCAAGATAAAGAAACACCAACATAAAGTGTCTAAAGGGAGTTGGGCCACCACGAGCCAGAACAGCTTCAATGCACCCTGGCATAGATTATTATACACGCGTCTGGGATCTTTATAGGAGGGATGCGACACCATGAATTGACAAGAAATTCTATAATTTGGTGTTTTGTTGATTGGGGTGGAAAAATAATACTGTCTCAGCCGCCTCTCCAGAATCTCCCAAAAGTGTTCAATTGTGGATGGGGGCACTGTCATCCTATGGAAGCATAGCCATGGTAGACTCCCTTCACAAAACAGCGCAAACTGTCTCTTACAAGAATAGAAAGAGGAGTGGGAGGCCCCGGTGCACAACTGAGCAAGAGGACAAGTATGCTCCAGATACTCAACCAGTCTAAAGAAGGCCAGTTGTATTGCTTCTTTAATCAGCACAACAGTTTTCAGCTGTGCTAACATAATTGCAAAAGGGTTTTCTAATTATCAATTAGCCTTTTAAAATGACAAACTTGGATTAGCTAACACAACGTGCCATTGGAACACAGGAGTGATGGTTGCTGATAATGGGCCTCTGTACGCCTATGTAGATATTCCATTAACAATCAGTCGTTTCCAGCTACAATAGTAATTTATAACATTAACAATGTCTACACTGTATCAATTTTATGTTATTGTAATGGACAAAAGTGCTTTTCTTTCAAAAACAAGGACATTTCTAAGTGACCCCAAACTTTTGAACAGTAATATATATTACATATATACATACATGTATATATACAAATATACATATATACACACACACAGTTGAAGTCGGAAGTTTACATACACTTAGGTTGAAGTCATTAAAACGTATTTTTCATCCACTCCACAAATTTCTTGTTAACAAACTATAGTTTTGGCAAGTCGGTTAGGACATCTACTTTGTGCATGACACAAGTAATTTTTTCAACAATTGTTTAGAGATTATTTCACTTATAATTCACTGTATCACAATTCCAGTGGGTCAGAAGTTCACATACACTAAGTTGACTGTGCCTTAAAACAGCTACGAAAATTCCAGAAAATTATGTCATGAATTTAGAATATTCTGATAGGCTAATTGACATCATTTGAGTCAATTGGAGGTGTACCTGTGGATGTATTTCAAGGCCTACCTTCAAACTCAGTGCCTCTTTGCTTGACGTCATAGGAAAATCAAAAGAAATCAGCCAAGACCTCAGAAAATAAATTGTAGACCTCCACAAGTCTGGCTCATCCTTGGGAGCAATTTCCAAACTCCTGAAAGTACCACGTTCATCTGTACAAACAATAGTACGCAAGTATAAACACCATGGGACCACGCAGCCGTCATACCGCTCAGGAAGGAGACGCGTTCTGTCTCCAAGAGATGAACGTACTTTGGTGTGAAAAGTGCAAATCAATCCCAGAACAACAGCAAAGGTGAAGATGTGAAGATGCTGGAGGAAAAAAATGATCTATATCCACAGTAAAATGAGTCCTATATCGCCAAAACCTGAAAGGCCTCTCAGCAAGGAAGAAGCCACTACTCCAAAACCGCCATAAAAAAGCCAGACTACTGTTTACAACTGCTCATGGGGACAAAGATTGTACTAAAAATGTCCTTGGTCTGATGAAACAAAAATAGAACTGTTTGGCCATAATGACCATCATTATGTTTGGAGGAAAAATGGGGAGGCTTGCAAGCCGAAGAACACCATCCCAACCCGTGAAGCACGGGGGTGGCAGCATCATGTTGCAGGAGGGACTGGTGCACTTCACAAAATAGATGGCATCATGAAGGAGGAAAATGATGTGGATATATTGAAGCAACATCTCAAGACATCAGTCAGGAAGTGGACAATAACCCCAAGCATACTTCCAAAGTTGTGGCAAAATGGGACAACAAAGTCAAGGTATTGGAGTGGCCATCATAAAGCCCTGACCTCAATCGTATAGAAAATGTGTGGGCAGAACTGAAAAAGCATGTGCGAGCAAGGAGGCCTACAAACCTGACTCAGTTACACCAGCTCTGTCAGGAGGAATGGGCCAAAATTCACCGAACTTATTGTGGGAAGCTTGTGGAAGGCTACCTGAAACATTTGACCAAAGTTGTATGTAAACTTCCTGATTTCAACTGTATGTATATATATATATATATATATATATATATATATATATATATATATCCGCCTTTAATATTCCAGATAGATTGTAGCTTCCATCAATGTAATTGTCTGCATCACTTCCAATCTCCCATATATTTTTTGGCATTGTGTATATATACACTGCTCAAAAAAATAAATGGAACACTTAAACAACACAATGTAACTCCAAGTCAATCACACTTCTGTGAAATCAAACTGTCCACTTAGGAAGCAACACTGATTGACAATACATTTCACATGCTGTTGTGCAAATGGAATAGACAAAAGGTGGAAATTATAGGCTATTAGCAAGACACCCCCAATAAAGGAGTGGTTCTGCAGGTGGTGACCACAGACAACTTCTCAGTTCCTATGCTTCCTGGCTGATGTTTTGGTCACTTTTGAATGCTGGCGGTGCTTTCACTCTAGTGATAGCATGAGACGGAGTCTACAACCCACACAAGTGGTTCAGGTAGTGCAGCTCATCCAAGATGGCACATCAATGCGAGCTGTGGCAAGAAGGTTTGCTGTGTCTGTCAGCATAGTGTCCAGAGCATGGAGGCGCTACCAGGAGACAGGCCAGTACATCAGGAGATGTGGAGGAGGCCGTAGGAGGGCAACAACCCAGCAGCAGGACTGCTACCTCCGCCTTTGTGCAAGGTGGAGCAGGAGGAGCACTGCCAGAGCCCTGCAAAATGACCTCCAGCAGGCCACAAATGTGCATGTGTCTGCTCAAACGGTCAGAAACAGACTCCATGAGGGTGGTATGAGGGCCCGACATCCACAGGTGGGGGTTGTGCTTACAGCCCAACACCGTGCAGGACGTTTGGCATTTGCCAGAGAACACCAAGATTGGCAAATTCGCCACTGGCGCCCTGTGCTCTTCACAGATGAAAGCAGGTTCACACTGAGCACATGACAGACGTGACAGAGTCTGGAGACGCCGTGGAGAACGTTCTGCTGCCTGCAACATCCTCCAGCATGACCGGTTTGGCGGTGGGTCAGTCATGGTGTGGGGTGGCATTTCTTTGGGGGGGCCGCACAGCCCTCCATGTGCTCGCCAGAGGTAGCCTGACTGCCATTAGGTACCGAGATGAGATCCACAGACCCCTTGTGAGACCATATGCTGGTGCGGTTGGCCCTGGGTTCCTCCTAATGCAAGACAATGCTAGACCTCATGTGGCTGGAGTGTGTCAGCAGTTCCTGCAAGAGGAAGGCATTGATGCTATGGACTGGCCCGCCCGTTCCCCAGACCTGAATCCAATTGAGCACATCTGGGACATCATGTCTCGCTCCATCCACCAACGCCACGTTGCACCACAGACTGTCCAGGAGTTGTTGGCGGATGCTTTAGTCCAGGTCTAGGAGGAGATCCCTCAGGAGACCATCCGCCACCTCATCAGGAGCATGCCCAGGCGTTGTAGGGAGGTCATACAGGCACGTGGAGGCCACACACACTACTGAGCCTCATTTTGACTTGTTTTAAGGACATTACATCAAAGTTGGATCAGCCTGTAGTGTGGTTTTCCACTTTAATTTTGAGTGTGACTCCAAATTCAGACCTCCATGGGTTGATACATTTGATTTCCATTGATAATTTTTGTGTGATTTCGTCGTCAGCACATTCAACCATGTAAAGAAAAAAGTATTTAATAAGAATATTTCATTCATTCAGATCTAGGATGTGTTATTTTAGTGTTCCCTTAATTTTTTTGAGCAGTGTATATATAAAAATGCCAAAAAATATATGGGAGATTGGAAGTGATGCAGACAATTACATTGATGGAAGCTACAATCTGTAATATTAAAGCGGATCTACCCCCTAAAATGTTATTTTTAAATTAATAAATAAAACAAAAAGTGTTTACATTATTTCGGCAGTTACCTGTATGTCCTCTTTGTTATTTACTAAACATAGCATTGTTTTGTGTAGACATTGTTTGTCTTGAATCTATAATTGATCGCTCCTGCCTCGTCTCATCTATCTTACAATTCTGTTCTGTTTGAGTGTCTATTCATCTCTAGTCATTTTGGTGTGAAATTAACATTACATTTCCATGGGAACTGTCTCCAACTTCAAGTGGACATCTCTCTCTTACACTTTAAAAGGTCCAATGCAGCCATTTTTATCTCAATATCAAATCATTTCTGGGTAACAATTAAGTACCTTACTGTGATTTTAATTGGAAACAATGGTCAATTTTTTTAATAAATACATTACAAAAATATGTGGACACCTGCTCATCGAAAATCTCACGGACATTAATATGGAGTTTATTCCCCCTTTGCTGCTATCTTCTGGAAAGGCTTTCCACTAGATGTTGAAACATTGTTGTGAGAACTTGCTTTCATTCAGCCACAAGAGCATTAGTGAGGTTGAGAACAGATCTTGGACAATTAGGCCTGGCTCGCAGTGGGCATTACAATTCATCCCAAAGGTGTTCGATGGGGTTGAGGTCAGGGCTCTGTGCAGGCCAGTCAAGTTCATCAACACCGATTTCGACAAACCATTTCTGTATGGACTTCACTTTGTACACGGGGGCATTGTCATGCTGAATCAGGAAAGGGCCTTCCCCAATCTGTTGCCACAAAGTTGGAAGCACAGAATCATCTAGAATGTCTTTGTTGGCTGTAGGGTTAAGATTTCCCTTCACTGGAACTAAGGGGGCTAGCCCAAACCATGAAAAACCACCCCAGACCATTGTTCCTCCTCCACCAAACTTCACAGTTGGCACTATGCATTCGGGCAGGTAGCATTCTCCGGACATCTGCCAAACCCAGATTCGTCTGTCCGACTGCCAAATGATTAAGCATGATTCATCACTTCAGAGAACACATTTCCACTGCTCCAGAGTCCAATGGTCAAATCAAATCAAATTTTATTTGTCACATACACATGGTTAGCAGATGTTAATGCGAGTGTAGCGAAATGATTGTGCTTCTAGTTCTGACAATGCAGTAATAACCAACGAGTAATCTAACCTAACAATTCCACAACTACTACCTTATACACACAAGTGTATAAGGGATAAAGAATATGTACATAAAGATATGAGTAAGTGATGGTACAGAATGGCATAGGCAAGATGCAGTAGATGGTATTGAGTACAGTATATACATATGAGATGAGTAATGTAGGGTATGTAAACAAAAGTGGCATAGTTTAAAGTGGCTAGTGATACATGTATTACATAAAGATGGCAAGATGCAGTAGATGATAGAGTACAGTATATACATATACATTATATTAAGTGGCATTGTTTAAAGTGGCTAGTGATACATTTTTGATCAATTCCCATCAATTTCCATTATTAAAGTGAGCTGGAGTTGAGTCAGTATGTTGGCAGCAGCCACTCAATGTTAGTGGTGGCTGTTTAACAGTCCGATGGCCTTGTGATAGAAGCTGTTTTTCAGTCTCTCGGTCCCTGCTTTGATGCACCTGTACTGACCTCGCCTTCTGGATGATAGCGGGGTGAACAGGCAGTGGCTCGGGTGGTTGTTGTCCTTGATGATCTTAGTTTTAACTGTTTCGTAGTGTAAACTGTCTTCCAGGGAGAGAGCAGCTACTACTTCCTGGGCTTTCCCAGACAATTTACATTGTAACAGGAGCGGCCAAACCTCGAGTGGCCAATGTAGCGCAGCGGCCACACGCTCAAACGCAGAGAAATAGGAATCAACTTCCGACTCTCGGAATGGAGGGACTAAAGCGATATTTTTACTTACATCAAAGTGGGCTTGATGATAAGCAGCTTTTGGAGTCGTACCGGAGCCAGCGTCTAGCTCCAGTTGTCGGATCCTCACCTCCTTGTCGGCTTCTATTTTCCTAATTTCAAGATCAAAATGCATTTGTCTCTTTATCTTTTTGCTCCATTTCTAACCGGGCCAGCCTCACCTTCAGCCTAGCGGTCCCGTCTGAACGACCTGAAGCAGAAGATAAAGGATCATATCGAGGCAATGCAAAGGGGGTACGAGCAACCCCTTCCTCCGCCCTGTCCTCCGACTTGGCATCGGAAGGTCTACCCGTCTCCTCTCCTTGCAATGAGAGAATTCGTTCTCTCATTAAACCCTCCCTGACTAGCACCAAAAGCTCAGCCTTCAGGGCTTTCTCAGGGATAATGAATCCATAATGGTCAGCTATAGCTAAAAGGTCTACTTTTCAAAACCTCAACAAACAATCAATAGAGGGCGCTTCAATGAACTTGGAGATGGCTGAGGCAGCCATCTTGTACACAACAATCTACTTAACACACAAACTAAACAAGTCATCCAAACTCACAACCTACCATCACACCTCAATCACTAACCACAGAGAGCTCAGTGCAGCAGGGTCCGGTGGGTTTAATGGAATCCCGGATGAGCCCCCATTATGTTACGCACGCCTCTGAGAAGAGGGAACGCAACACCCTGCTACAACTCAACTCCCCGTGAAGTGAAAGAGGTATGAACTGTAGGTGCGAGAAAGGATGACAAAGGCAGAATTGACCATTTACTAGGATTTATTTCCTTAAACGGTAATATGAGGAAAAGGGGCTGGACGGAACCAAAGCAAAGAAAGTAAATATCAAAGCTTCCCCCTCTCCTATCTAACCTGCCTACCCACTACTTACCTATCTTAGCACCACCTGGTGCCCTAACCAAAATACAGGGGGTGGTCCGCCCAGGTCGTGTCTAGACAGTGAATATACTACGGGTATATGTATGCCCGCGGGCCTCTTGCCTAAGCACTCCCAAAGTGCCTTCTCCTTCCCCCCTGGGAACAAATGAAACAGAACAACAAACAATTTCAATAATCAAAACACTGCGTCCTATAAGACATAACAGACATAACCAATCAGCTCCCTCAGCAACAACTTACATAGTACATACCAAATCTCTTCGAGAAACAACCAACACTTTATCACAATCAAATTCTCCAGAAAAAATCTCTCTCTCTAATCTCTCCAAAATATTCAATCTTCTTCTCTTTCTCTCTAATCTCTCCAAAATATTCAATCTTCTCTCCTCCTGCACAGAACACTGGCTTTTATATAGCTTCAGGAGTCTAATTGGATACAGCTGCATCTTGACGAGGGGGCGGGGTCAGCTCTCTAATCATCCATTAGCCATTGAGTCGACCAATCAGCTGGTTGGGGAGGCTTCCAGGAAGCCATCTCCTGAAACACACACACTCAAATACAACACAGAAACTGGGGAACGTAACAATGGCCTTCCTGTGACATCGGGTGGTGTAGGTGTCCTGGAGGGCAGGTAGTTTGCCCCCAGTCATGCGTTGTGCAGATTTCACTACCCTCTGGAGAGCCTTCCGGTTGTGGGCGGAGCAGTTGCCGTACCAGGCGGTGATACAGCCCGACAGGATGCTCTCAATTGTGCATCTGTAGAAGTTTGTGAGTGCTTTTGGTGACAAGCCGAATTTCTTCAGCCTCCTGAGGTTGAAGAGGCGCTGCTGCGCCTTCTTCACAACGCTGTCTGTGTGGGTGGACCAATTCAGTTTGTCCGTGATATGTACGCCGAGGAACTTAACTTACTACCCTCTCCACTACTGTCCCATCAATGTGGATAGGGGGGTGCTCCCTCTGCTGTTTCCTGAAGTCCACAAACATCTCCTTTGTTTTGTTGACGTTGAGTGTGAGGTTATTTTCCTGACACCACACTCCGAGGGCCCTCACCTCCTCCCTGTAGGCTGTCTCGTCGTTGTTGGTAATCAAGCCTACCACTGTAGTGTCGTCCGCAAACTTGATGATTGAGTTGGAGGCGTGCATGGCCACGCAGTGGGTGAACAGGGAGTACAGGAGAGGGCTCAGAACGCACCCTTGTGGGGCCCCAGTGTTGAGGATCAGCGGGGTGGAGATGTTGTTACCTACCCTCACCACCTGGGGGCGGCCCGTCAGGAAGCCCAGTACCCAGTTGCACAGGGCGGGGTCGAGACCCAGGGTCTCGAGCTTGATGACGAGTTTGGAGGGTACTATGGTGTTAAATGCTGAGCTGTAGTCGATGAACAGCATTCTCACATAGGTATTCCTCTTGTCCAGATGGGTTAGGGCAGTGTGCAGTGTGGTTGCGATTGCGTCGTCTGTGGACCTATTGGGGCGGTAAGCAAATTGGAGTGGGTCTAGGGTGTCAGGTAGGGTGGAGGTGATATGGTCCTTGACTAGTCTCTCAAAGCACTTCATGATGACGGAAGTGAGTGCTACGGGGCGATAGTCGTTTAGCTCAGTTACCTTAGCTTTCTTGGAAACAGGAACAATGGTGGCCCTCTTGAAGCATGTGGGAAGAGCAGACTGGGATAAGGATTGATTGAATATGTCCGTAAACACACCAGCCAGCTGGTCTGCGCATGCTCTGAGGACGCGGCTGGAGATGCCGTCTGGGCCTGCAGCCTTGCGAGGGTTAACACGTTTAAATGTTTTACTCACGTCGGCTGCAGTGAAGGAGAGCCCGCAGGTTTTGGTAGCGGGCCGTGTCAGTGGCACTATTGTCCTCAAAGCGAGCAAAGAAGTTATTTAGTCCGTCTGGGAGGGAATAGCTACACTGTTTGTATTCGGTGTCGTGCTTTACACCACTCCAGCTGACGCTTGGCATTGTGCATGGTGATCTTAGGCTTGTGTGCGGCTGCTTGGCTATGGAAACCCATTTCATGAATCTCCCGACTATCAGTTCTTGTGACTCTGGACGCAACGTCAACACTCGGTAGTGAGTGTTGCAACTGAGGACAGACGATTTTTATGAGCTACGCGCTTCACCACTCCGCAGTCCCAATCTGTGAGCTTGTGTGGCCTACCACTTCGCAGCTGAGCCGTTGTTGCTCTTAGATATTTCCACATCCCAATAACAGCACTTACAGTTGCCCAGGGCAGCTCTAGCAAGGCAGAAATTTGACAAACTGACATTTAGCGAAGGTGGCATCCTATGACGGTGCCACGTTAAAAATCACAGGGCTCTTCAGTAAGGCCATTCTACTGCCAATGTTTGTCTATGGAGATTGCATGGCTGTGTGCTAGATTATATACTCCTGTCAGCAACGGGTGTGGCTGAAATAGACAAATTCACTCATTTGAAGGGGTGTCCACATACTTTTGTATATACAGTTGAAGTCGGAAGTTTACATACACCTTAGCCAAATACATTTAAACCCAGTTTTTCACCATTCCTGACATTTAATCCTAGTAAAAATTCCCTGTCTTAGGTCAGTTAGGATCACCACTTTATTTTAAGAACGTGAAATGTCAGAATAATAGTAGAGCTATTATTTCTTTCATCACATTCCCAGTGGGTCAGAAGTTTACATACACTCAATTAGTATTTGGTAGCATTGCCTTTAAATTGTTTAACTTGGGTTGAACGTTTTGGGTAGCCTTCCACAAGCTTCCCACAATAAGTTGGGTGAATTTTGGCCCATTCATCCTGACAGAGCTGGTGTAACTGCGTCAGGTTTGCAGGCCTCCTTGCTCGCACACGCTTTTTCAGTTCTACCCACACATTTTCTATGGGATTGATGTCAGGGCTGTGTGATGGCCACTCCAAGCCATTTTGCCACAACTTTGGAAGTATGCTTGGGATCATTGTTCATTTGGAAGACCCATTTGCGACCAAGCTTTAACTTCCTGACTGATGTCTTGAGATGTTGCTTTAATATATCCACATAATTTCCCCCCCTCATGATGCCATCTATTTTGTGAAGTGCACCAGTCCCTCCTGCAGCAAGCACCCCCACAACATGAAGCTGCCACCCCCGTGCTTCACGGTTGGGATGGTGTTCTTCGGCTTGCAAGCATCCCCTTTTTCCTCCAAACATAACGATGGTTATTATGGCCAAACAGTTCTATTTTTGTTTCATCAGACCCGAGGACATTTCTCCAAAAAGTATAATCTTTGTCCCCATGTGCAGTTGCAAACCGTAGTCTGCCTTTTTTTTGGCGGTTTTGGAGCAGTGGCTTCTTCCTTGCTGAGAGGCCTTTCGGGGTTATGGCGATATAGGACTCGTTTTACTGTGGATATAGATTATTTTGTACCCGTTTCCTCCAGCATCTTCACAAGGTCCTTTGCTGTTGGTCTGGGATTGATTAAGTTAAGGGTTTAAGCGATATAATTGTTATGTCTCTTTGGCCAGTGTGAAGGGAGTTAGAGTTAGTTTTGCAAGCCAATGCTAATTAGCGATAGCGCAATGACTGGAAGTCTATGGGTATCTGCTAGCATGCTTGAGTTTAGGCAAATCAGCCAATATAATGGATATAAAAAATATATAACTATGTTGAAAAGCTTTGGCAAATTGTCTGTAAACTGGGGCACTATTTTGAGTGGCTCACTTGTATCAACCATAGCTGCATTCATGTCATCATTACTGTAGGTCTATTTTAGGCCAATGTAACCTTTTGGGTTTTAGCCAAACAGCAATGTGTGCTGATGGGTTGGAGGGGTCAAAAACCTTCAATGAAATGAAACACGGACATTTGTTGCATTCCATTCTGGGGAAATGGCATAATAACTTTGAAAAGTTGGGGAGTGGGTGTCTAAAACAGCAAATGTCCACACAGCAAATCAATATAGAGAGATTGCTCTCTTCAGTGCTTTTTTAGTCCAACTCCCCAATAATTCTTGAGAAATGTAAACAATAGACTAATGAAATAAAACATTTGATTTCATAGTCTGACTCACTTCTCTCTGCCAGGCCCAAACAGACTCTACCTCTTGTCTCAGCTGAAGATTCATTATCAGTTAAGAATGATCTAGCTGTGTACAGTTTCCCGTCAAAGACAAGGACACATACATTGGGTCACACTGTCTCTCACACAACAGGTAAAGGTCTCTCTCACACACACAATCACACTTTGTGAACACTGGGGACCTGCTTGAGAGGAACAACAAAACACTTCATTCCATATAACCTCAACAAACACCCTGTTCAATCAGAGCGTCCTGTTCTTGAGTGAGTGTCATATAGCTCTGCGGTCCACCGCTCAGTAGTAAATAACTGAATCGTCTACGTAACAGCATGAGTGGACCACATGGACCGCAGAATCGAGAGCTAAACCTACCCCGAAGATAAACAACCAGAGAGCAGTCAACTGTCCATCTACAATTGCTCTATTGTGAGTTTAACAGTTCGATTCAGAGACACTAGACTAGGCAGTGTGCTACTGCTAACTACAAATGCTACTTTAAATTCTGAAACATGTCGTGAGCTAATCATACATTTTTCCCAGCTTTCAAATTGAGTGTAATACCCCTTTAATTGTGCATTTTGCAAAACATTTGTCATGACAGAGTTTGCTAAACAAAAGCCCACCCGATTGATACAATCATGATATAATTATGCTACACTACGTGCATAGCAGACACGCATACCACACAGACATACAGGGGCAATATTGCTGGAAATTAATTGGCAGATATTGTGTTACGTTTAGCTTTTTAAGCCAATTGTGGCTAACTAGGGGTGGAATAATGTTGATGTGGATTTGATTGGATAGTAGCAGGGAGCTTGATGTGTATGATACTTGTGAGATTTGTTTATGACAGTTTACGGTGGAACACGTGAAAAATAGATGCACTTTCAGAATTGTTTGGCGAGCTACTCCTAGATGGGCTGCGAGCTACTGGTCGCGATCGACCTGTTGGAGACCGCTGATTGTAGAGCTACAGAGCACCATTCAACATGAAATAGCTAGTCTACATCAAACAAAAGCAATTAACAAGACATAGACACACAAAACCACTCAACAGTCAAGTAACTGCACTCAACAGGAAAATATACTGTAGATTATAGAACCCCCTCATCTTGCATGTATTCTACAGTGTAGGAATGTTTAATGTTATGACTGACACTATAGGATTGAGGACATGGAATGGTATCGAAATACAACATCCCCGAGGCAGGGAGGAGAATCCATCCCTTTGATGTGAAATGGATGGGGGTACTGTGACTCCAAGGCTGTACTGGAGGTGACTGGAGTCTACTATGGGCTGGGAGAGAGACGGTTTGGCTGTATTATATGATGAGGAGGAACTAAGGAGGAATTTGGCCATTTACCAAGCATTCAGACATCTGCTGGAGGGGACCAATGTAACCAGAAAACCAGAAAACCAGATCTTGATGGATTACCATGACGATGGGGGGATCCTACCACCAAATGCCAACCCTGTGGTGACATCAATCCATGCTGTTGTGTTGACTGCTTTTGGTTGCTGAGCCAGAGGGGCTGCAACGCAATCCAGTCCAATCTTATCACTCGCTTTCTTCCCCTTTCCTCGGACCTTGTCGATTCCGAATGGAATGCAGCCGCTGCAGGGGCTGCTCTAATATCATACCTATCCATGCAGCTACACTGTAAGTGTATCGCCTTAACTGCCACCAAAGTGTCGTCATGCTGTACCATCCTACCAGCTCTCCTGTGTCCAACCTGCCCCCTGCACAGGACATAGGCTACAGTAGATGTGTGACAATTGCCAAACAGGGCAGTGGTGTGTATAATGTTTGCAGTACAGCGCGTTCTATTATGTATCGTATGCTCCAGTGTATGATAGGCTACTATGAATAATACAGTATACTGAACAATGTTCCTGTAAATAAGGTGAAACTGTGCTGTGATTCATTCATACAGTACAGTTGCATATTGGCTTTACAAAGCTGCTAGTGAACACTTAAAGTGGCACTCCAGTCTCCTTTTCCCCTCATTGAACACCTGATTTACTTAACAAAGGCACATCTCAATACAACTTTTTAAAGGCTTTTTGAGGAGGAGCGCAAGTGAACCTTGAAACCCAAATAACTATTGGTGCATTTGTAGACAACAGTGTTCCATTGTGGCTGTAAACAGCTAGCTAAGATAGTTAACTTAGTCAAAAAAAATTCTCAAGGTCAAAATGTGCATATTGACCATATTATTCGAGGGTGGGATGATCCTTACGACTGGGAACGAATCTATTTTTCAAAATTAAAGTTGATAGATACAAAGAAGCATCGCAGCGGGATGAAGTACCTGAATTGATAGTAAAGTTAGCAGCAGGAGGTGAAGGCGCCACGATGATGTGTAGCACATGGGAAAGTTGTTTATCAAGTTAACCATCTATTCTAGGTAACGTTAGCTAGCTAGCTACATATAAATAGGATTTACAGCCATCCAATATTTTTTTATGACACAAACATAGCTTTATCTGCTAAAAAAAACAATGTTAGCTACCTAGCTAGTATACAAGCTAACTAGATAATGAACAGATTTCCATTCCCAAAGAGAGAACTAGCTATGACAATACAAAAACACAATCACAACGAAATATCAAATGTTATATCGCTTGAGAATAATTAAGCAAGTCCTGGTCTAATTTCTTTGTTTCCTAATCTCAGATGCAGAGACCTGTGAAAGCTGCTAAACCCTGTCTGCGGATTAAGGTCCTAATGAAAGTCCCAAGTCCTGAATAGACTGAAGGGTACAGTATATCTCCAATTGGTTACATGCCATTGGTTTACTGTTAAAATTGATTGTGGGACTACAACAATTCTGTTAAAAAGTAACAATGCATAGGCCTAGAACATGCACGGCCAACCTTACTCCTAGAGATCTACTGGTTGTGCAGGTTTCTGTTCCAGCCCAGCCCTAACACCTGACATTCTGCTTATTATTTGTATTAGACACTACTTATTTAACTATTACATTTTTGTTTTGGATTAACACGGATGTCTAAACTGCAGGTCAGCTTTTTTCGTCATTAATCTTGTTCTGGAGGCAGCTCTGCAGTGGTCACTAGCTAGCACAGCCACAAAGTCATAACATCTGATTTTAAACCTAACCCTAACCACACTGCTAACCCTAATGCCTATCCCAAACAAAAAGCAACAGCAAAAAAATCCTGAACTTTTACAATATAGCCAATTTTGACTTTGCAGCTAGCCTATCTTGGTGATTTCTGGTATATCATACAAGTAAATCAAATCACAGCATGTTTTTGGACTCATTCAGCAGTTTTATATTGATAAATAGCCCAATGTCAAAATACAGTTAAGTGTCCAAATCAATAACCAATATGAAAAACTGTTTGTGATATATTGAAAACCTAAACATATTTACACATACAGTACATGTGCAACAATAGTAATCAGACAGTATAAGTCTTTGTATTTGATAAAACAAGCACCTTATCAACTGCACACGCACTATTGCCACTTGTTTTGTCAAGTGGCAATAAATCACTCATCGATTAGGGTGAGATATGCGCTTCTGAATCTACCACAACTCAAAAACCACATGGAAATTGGATATATTTTGTTAGACGACAACCTGCAGAACACAGTCACCTACATTTTGGAATGTTGCATTTTGATACGGGGGTCACCAAAACAGAAAGAGAAAAGCAATCACTCCTATCGCTTATCATGTTGAAATTAATTGCACGAGAGGGGAAAGATGACCCTCTGGGCACAGACATCAATTCAACATCTATTCCACGTTGGTTGCACATAATTTAATTGAAATGATGTGGAAGCAACGTTCCTTCAACCAGTGTTCGCCCAATGGGGAGGTTGCACATCTTATTAAAACCCCACAGAATCCGGGAATAATGTGTACATCACTGGTATGAGGACAATTTCTAGAAGACATCTAGCTACATTTTTAAGTGTTGCATTTTGATTAAAGTCGGTCGCCAACGCAGTAAGTGTAACGTTCTAATGTTTTTGGTAATCACTTACATCGATATCACGCTGAAATCAGTAGAACAGGGGACAAACGTTTGGGGTGTTGCGCTGTTTAAACTAACACTATTCAAAGGCCACATAGAAACTTGGAATAACCTAATCAATACAGTGCCTTGCAAAAGTATTCATCCCCCTTGGCGTTTTTCCTATTTTTTTGCATTACAACCTGTAATTTAAATTGATTTTTATTTGGATTTAATTTAATGGACATACACAAAATAGTCCAAATTGGTGAAGTGAAATGAAAAAAAATAACCTGTTTCAAAAAATTCCCCTCAAAAAATAATATGGGAAAGTGGTGCGAGCATATGTATTCACCCCGTTTGCTATGAAGCCCCTAAATAAGATCTGGTGCAACCAATTACCTTCCGAAGTCACATAATTAGTTAAAGTCCACCTGTGTGCAATCTAAGTGTCACATGATCTCAGTATATATACACACACACACACAATTGTTCTGAAAGGCCCCAGAGTCTGCAACACCACTAGGAGCTCTCCAAACAGGTCAGGGACAAAGTTGTGGAGAAGTACAGATCAGGGTCGGGCTATAAAAAAATATCCAAAACTTTGAACATCCCATGGAGAACCATTAAATCTATTATTAAAAAATGTAATATGGCACCACAACAAACCTGCCAAGAGAGGGCCGCCCACCAAAAGTCACGGACAAGGCAAGGAGGGCATTAATCAGAGAGGCCACAAAGAGAGCAAAGATAACCCTGAAGGAACTGCAAAGCTCCACAGAGGAGATTGGAGTATCTGTCCATAGGACCACTTTAAGCCGTACACTCCACAAAGCTGGGCTTTATGGAAGAGTGGCCAGAAAAAAGCCATTGCTTAAATAAAAATATAAGCAAACACGTTTGGTGTTTTCCAAAAGACATGTGGGAGACTCCCTAAACATATGGAAGAAGGTACTCTGGTCAGATGAGACTAAAATGTTGCTTTTTGGCCATCAAGGAAAACGCTATGTCTGGCGCAAACCCAACACCTCTCATCACCCTGAGAACCCTATCCCCACAGTGAAGCATGGTGGTGGCAGCATCGTGCTGTGGGGATGTTTTTCATCAGCGGGGACTGGGAAACTGGTCAGAATTGAAAGAATGATGGATGGCGCTAAATACAGGGAAATTCTTGAGGGAAACCTGTTTCAGTCTTCCAGAGATTTGAGACTGGGACGGAGGTTCACCTTCCAGCAGGACAATGACCCTAAGCATACTGCTAAAGTAAAGTAACACTTGAGTGGCTTAAGGGGAAACATTTAAATGTATTGGAATGGCCTAGTCAAAGCCCAGACCTCAATCCAATTGAGAATCTGTGGTATGACTTAAAGATTGCTGTACACCAGCGGAACCCATCCAACTTGAAGGAGCTGGAGCAGTTTTGCCTTGAAGAACGGTCAAAAATCCCAGTGGCTAGATGTGCCAAGATTATAGAGACATACCCCAAGAGACTTGCAACTGTAATTGCTGCAAGAGGTGGCTCTACAAAGTATTGACTTTGGGGGGGGTGAATAGTTATGCACACTCAAATGTTCTGTTTTTTTTGTCTTATTTCTTGTTTGTTTCACAATCTATTTTAATTCCAGGTTGTAAGGCAACAAAATAGGAAAAATGCCAAGGGGGGTGAATACTTTCGCAAGCCACTGTACATGGTTGGTTAGATGAGAATTTGTAGAAGGCTTCTATCTACATTTTGGAATGGCAGATGTTGATTTTGGGAGACCGCCATCATGGAAAAAGAGAGCAAACAACTTTTTCTGTTAACTTCAACGAATCAAGACTGGCCATAGGATATCAACAGTGACTAAAGTTTGACTTTCAAATCTGTGTATCGGTGTGTGGCCAGCGACATTTATATAAAGAGACCATCCAAATGATCCGTTCCATTTCAGAAAGAAAATGATAGCTGCGTTTTAAGTCCTGCGACCCCCAGCGAGTATGACAAAATCAACAGTACAAAGCCAAAGATATTGATCTGTTTTAAGGAATTGCTCGTGTCATTGTGACTATAAGCTTTTATACTAACATCAACAATCTGAGGTAAAAAGGATGTGTAATTTCCCCCCCAATTCGATGTGGTCAAAATGTCAGCTTGTGTAAGGTAGGATCACATACTGTCCACGGCATGTAAAGTAGCGTAATATACTGTACATTAATTGGATATGACAAACTTATTAAATATCTTAATTTAGGATGATAGTAAATAAAGCAAACTCGCATATTTTAAATGATCAAATATTTCACAAGTTTAACCATTTAGAGATTCAAAAAATCCTCCTAAGCACAATTTAACCAGGTGCTCTAGACTAGAGCATCCATAGGTCCTATGCAGCAGGCTGAACGTTTGACGTCCCTATTAACGAGATTTAAAAATAATAATAATAATAATAAAAATAAAAATGTAATCGCTCCATTCTCCCTCCAGGACAAGACTTATGACAATAAACATTAACCTGCATCCAAACCCACTAACCATTTACACAGGCATTCTTTGTATGATAATAAATAAAGGTGTTGATTCTTGGAATTCAGTAGTGTATTTTAAGGTCATTGAATATTGCTTGTTTGTCTGTTTTATTTGGTTGTCTCTCACTCTCATTTTGTCTGATGATATTACATAGATGTGCAGCAGCAGCTGATGTCCTTGATCATTGGTTTGGCTGTAACAATCCCTGTATGGCTGACCTTGGATGCAAACACACACCCGTGAGTCCAAATGTGCACTTCCCATTTCCATATTTCAAAACTCATGTCATTTACAATATCAACATTTATGATCGCTATGTTTGATTTACAGTTACAAGGATGACATGCGTCATACCCTGGGTTGTCCTAAACAGAAGGAACCTATGTTTGTCATATTTTGAAGAAAATTTGCACTCATGAGTCCATTCTATGTGCACCAAAATTACAATATGTTTAGTTGAAGTGCCTTGTGAAAGCCTAACACTGTAAGATCATATTAGTATAGCTAGTCATGTTCACAAATGATGCCCACCTGACCCAGATTGAGATTTATAATGGAAGTTTTGGGGGGATTGCCTAAACAACAACAGTAATTGTTTGATGGTGGGGACGCAGGGCTGTGTTCCAAACAGAAAACGATAAGTTTACCTGCTTCAGTTCCTCAATGGCAAAGCTAGGAGAGCTAAAAGAAAAGCACCTTTATAGTTGAAGGCGCTTTCCTTGAGTCATAAAAGTGCATTGAAATTACGAAGGAACTGTGCACAGTTTGGACAGATGTGTGTCCACTTGGAGACACCAGTTAGGCCTCTCACTCAAACTTTTGTAATAATTGTTTCTTATATGTTGCACCTACCTCAACATTTTCATGAATATTGTTATTATGTTACTGAATGTATCCAGTGTATTTTCAGATTTCATTATTGACAAATGCTGCAAAAAGTACAGTAAATGTAAAATGCACATAAAATTAACGGTTTTAATGTTTGAATTCAGTCTTCAGTCAGGAGAACTGTTGTCTCCTCACCTTTGGTCTGATAATTTCTCCATAATCTCCAAAGTGTTCTCTTTCAATTGCTACCATGGTCAGGCACATGCTTTTTATATTTAGTAAGTAAACGAATGTCCAACTCTTCGCTGTCATCATGTTTCATTTAGAGTGCATTACTCCCCAGAAGGCTTGCGGCTTCTAATGTTTTTTGTTCAATAGAGTCAGACACTCATTTAAATGCATTTCAGGGCATTACCAGTGAGATATTACCACCACTGACCAGACTGTACACTCACTTTATGATGCCTCCTGAGTGCTCATTTCGTTAATCTATTTGTGTATAATGGTACTGAATAGCAAATGCAGAGTGTTGTCCGGTAAAGGATATCCTGCCTGATTTAAAATGTACAGGCACTAGATTAATACCTTTTGGGGGGATGAAAATGATGATGGTGTTGTCACAGTGAGTTTGGTTCAGAAGAGATCACTTTTACATTGACCTGACCTCATACCCTTGCCCCTTAAACCTATCATGAAGATGTCACCTTTTCCTCAAAGAAAAAACATTGCATGGTGAATAGTTAAAGTCTAGAGAAAATGTTCCTCAAATATATGGGAAATAGGCCTAATGACCCCAATCTGCTGAATGAATAATCCACAATCAAGTCCACTGGAAATCTTCAGACTACACCAAAAATTATGCACTTTTTCAGCAAAATATTAGGGATCTTTCTCTGTGATGCATATAGCCTAAAGCATCATAGGCCTACAAACAAACAAACCCTATACTGACCAATAAATAACGGTTCATTGCGTTTATGATTTAAATTGCCATTGCATCATATCTTACACGATGTATGGCTGGCCTATGTTAATCAGGTAACTTTCAAATGATCTGTGTGTGATAATCCGATCAGATGTTGAAACTAAACTCACCTGCTGGCGACCTGTCTCTCTCCTCCGTGGTCCTCCATTCGCGCGGTGCAAGGAGCACCTGCACTCTTTAATTGACCGGTTGATTTACTGGGGTCTGGTCGACGAGATCTCCTGTTTTTGATCTATTCTGATTTAAATTAAATGAATCATATTTCAACATTAACGAATGAGTCAATAATATGACCGTTTATAATAAAAGCAAAAAGTATAGCCTACAGTGTGAACTGAATTGCGGTCCCGGTTTGTGTCTTGTTTTCTCGTCTGTGTTGGTAATTCTCTGTTTGGTTCCGTGCGTAAAGGCACTCTTCTGTTTTGGATTATTCGGTGCCACTGGAGAATTGACACCGTTATCTTCTACGGTTTGGTAATGGGTGGCAAGATGCTCCGTTCCTCTATGGAAAGCGGACACCGCTCAACCTGCAAGGCAACGGGAGGCAGGTGTGTGTGTCTTTCGCTTTTCTTGTGGTCTGCATGACCCAATTCAGCACCACATCAAATTCATTCATTTGCAGCATACTTTTCAACCTGCGTGGAAAATGACCCGACTCTCTATCTGCACCTATTCACCGTGTCTCAATTTCTCCTCGTTGCGTCAGGCTGGTATTGTCTGTTACTCCAAGCAATGGAATATGTGGTTAGCTTTTTACTATCCCTTTCACAACTGTTCCCAATCTCAATCTCTCTGTAGCACTACCAGACAGCTCTTGCATTGTTCTCAAAGATGATATGTTCTATTTAGCCTACAAGATAGCCGAGGGACCGCTCTAACAATGGAAATACATGTCCTCGATTATTGAAGGCAGGCGAGATCAGGTGGGACAATTCTAGCCAATGAGAGTGCAGATACACGTGTGAACAACAGGGACAACTAAGTAGTTTTTCTGAAAGTTGCCGGAATGCCACGTTCATCCACTTATATCGTTACATTTGCAACAGCCTAAACATTATGAAATGTATATTCGATCAAATAAGCTTCACGTAATCCGACACTCTCTCATAGACGTCCAAACAAAAATGTCTTATCTCACGAGGACAGAATTGGGCGGAGTAAATCCTCTTGCTTCGCCTCTTCCTCTTGTTCCATCCCGCCTGGTCTCCATCTTCTGGCAGCAGCAGCGCTAACGTGCACTGGGTCCTAGCGCCTAGTTTTTATATGCGTTTAACTTAATAGGAGCAGTCTACTACACCAATGACTGTTGCATAATTCAGAAGCTTATGGCCTCAAGTACTTCTTCACAGTGACTTTGCCAAGTGTCCATATTAGGTAACATTTGGGGCATGACTTTCAATTAATTTAATCTACTGGTTGGTGGTTCCATGTTTAACAACAGGCAAGCATCCAATCATCTCTGTCAACCCAAATAGATTGGATTGGTGGAATGGGATTGGAATATGAGGGACAACCTTATCAACCCTAGAGCATAGTCCTCCACTAATCCTTTGAGAGCATCATCAGAAATCACGGATCAGAACGGTTGATGAGTAGAGTAGTTGAACTGTCGGGAACTCTTCATCGTCATATCCCCCTCAGGCAGGGTACTTGTTCCACTCCAAACCCACTGCTCCAGAACTAAGACAGCCTAGGCCTACAGGGTGTCAAAAATAAGCTGGTTACACACACATCCAGGACAGGATCAGGCCACGGAAGAGGAAAGAAAAAGGAGCATCAGTCTAGGTAACAACTATGACAGTGCAAAGAATATGACTTGCCTATATCTTGAAACAATATCAGTGCCATCAGGGTATTCTGTTGCAGTATTTTCCTGGTCAATGAATATGTACTGAGAAGACAGTTAGTTGATATCGTCGGTTAGATCTTGTCACCTTTTGAGAGGTTCAAGATTTCTCTCTGGGAATTGGGCAAGAAGCAATGAGGCTGAGAGTTTCCTCGGGGTTACCCTGGGAACCGGGTTGTCATAAATCATGATGAAGGTCAAATACTGTGGGATGACAACAGGGAGCGATGTGGGTCAAATAAGTTCATGTGAGCCGTGAACAAATAGAAAAAAGCACTTGCTCTTGTGCTCTCTGTCTCTCTCTCTCTCTCTCAATTCAATTTCAATTTAATTTCAATTTAAGGACTTTATTGGCATGGGAAACATATGTTAACATTGCCAAAGCAAGTGAACTAGATGCTAAACAAAAGTGAAATAAGTTCCAAAAGAATAATGACATTACAAATGTCATACAAATGTCATATGTGCAAATAGTTCAAGTACAAAAGGGAAAATTAAAAAAAATAAACATGGGTTTTATTTAAGATTGGCAATCTCTCTCTCTCTCTCTCTCTCTCTGGATAAGCTTTATTAGCATGAATGACAAAGCCACTGTTGCTAAAGCGAAGTGAGATAATGACAATTACAGTAAAAAATAAATAATGATAACAATAGTGGTGGTGCTTAGAGAAAGAGTACAATATATGTCAATATTACAATCGTTTTTTATGTATAGAAATAAGATGAATAAACACAAATAGTAATATTAATCTAAAAAAGATTTAGCTTTGTTAATTATAAAATAAAAATATACAGTATTTACAATAATAACAGACATATACTGAGTATACCAAACATTAAAGGAGAAATACTCCCAAAACCATTAATTCCTTTAATTTACAGTGTTAAATAAGAATAATATGTGAGAACAATATTTTTTGTTTCATTTTGGCATCATAATAAGGTTGGTAGCAACATGGAAAATTGTTGTGGAAATCTGTTGCAGCTCAGGTAGACTACTAAATCAACGATGCAATGCTCTCTATGGGGTGGCTGGCTAGCTAGCTAGGTAGCTATCAAATGTAGCTACACACAATAATACCAAAGACTATATCAGCATGTAAGGTAGCTAGTTAGCTGTAAAATCGCCTAAACAAACTGCACTATCAATTTAGGTGTCTACAATCTCACCATGTTCAACCTGCAGACTGATGTGCCTCACAGAGTGGAGTCTGACATTCGCAACGGCAGATATACTTTTGAGGAGATGGGAAGCGTTGCCCATAGTACGTCAATGAGCCACACCGTGCATTCTGGACAATTCTGGGACAAGGAGCACTCTCCTTCAAGGAGTAAATGGGAGTCTATTGTGCGCTAGCTAAAAAATCCCACATTAGCTTGAATTTTGTCAACGTACATTACAAATCGTTTTCAAGATGTGAGATTATTAACATGCTATCTGTAATATCGTATAGCTTTGGAATCGTGACATTACGTACTTTTGACGAAAATAGACACGTTTGTCGAGATATACTCTGATTTTGAGAAGGGATTGCGTGACGATTAGCTTAGCAACCGCGTGACGCAGCATGACAACGTAAACACGATTGGTCGACAGTCTGCTGGGTGGGGATACATACGTTCCTTCATTCCTTCATTCATTCTCTGGCAATGGCACCAAGCAATGCGCCCTGGACAAAAGAGGCAGACAAATAGGAAAAATGTGCTAGACCCTTCATTAAATGAAACATTTCTCGAGGTAGGAATATCGCAAAAATATGATCACTGGGTCATTCAGAGAAAACATCCTCCTGAGTTATGACATCGGCCAGTATTGAAATCTGACATGTATGAAAGATGTTATCGCAACCTAAAAGTCGTATTCCTATTAACTTCCAGTGTAGTGAGAGCGACTTTATCACAGTGCTATGTCATACAGGCCGGATTTCTGAGTGCTTGATTGCCAATAGCTCAGATACACGTGAAAACATGAAATGACCCAGGGAATCGATAGCACATCACTCAGAGATGCACAAAACAATATAACAATTAAAATGGGTCAACCTTTCCTTTAAAAACACCTTCCTAATATTTGCCCTCAGAACAGCCTCAATTCGTTGGGGCATGTATTCTACAAGGTTTCGAAAGCATTCCATAGGGATGCTGGCCCATGTTGACTCCAATGCTTCCCACTGTTGTGTCAAGTTGGCTGGATGTTCTTTGGGTGGTGGACCAATCTGGATACACATGGGAAACTATTGAGCGTGAAAGACCCAACAGTGTTGCAGTTCTTAACAAAAACCTGTGCGCCTTGCATCTATTCTACATCCAAAAGCACTTCAATCTTTTGTCTTGCCCATTCACCCACTGAATGGCATACATACACAATCCATGTTTCAAGGTTTAAAAATCTTTCTTTAACCTGTCTCCTCCCCTTCATCAAAACTGATTGAAGTGGATTTAACAAGTGACATCAATAAGGGATCTTAGCTTTCACCTGGATTCACCTGGTCAGTCTGTCATGGAAAGAACATGTTTTGTATACTCAGTGTATTATCGGTACAAATCAAATTTTAATGGTCACATACACATATTTAGCAGATGTTATTGCGGGTGTAGCGAAATGCTTGTGTTCCTAGCTCCAACAGTTTGGTATTTCTTAATTGTATTTTAGTTTTTTTTAGTTCTCCCCAATTTCGTGATAAGCACGTACGGACTCGGGAGAGGCGAAGGTCGAGAACGATGCGTCCCCCGAAACACGACCCTGCCAAGCAGCACTGCTTCTTGACACACTGCTCGCTTAACTCGGAAGCCAGCCGCACCAATGTGTCAGAGGAAACACAGTACAACTGGTGACCGTGTAAGCTTGCATGTGCCCGGCCTCGTCACAGTAGTCGCTACAGCGCGATAGGACAAGGACATCCCGGCCGGCCAAATCCTCCCCTAACCCGGGCAGCGCTGGGCCAATTGTGCGCCGCCTCATGGGTCCCCTGGTCGCGGCCGGCTGCGATGCAGTGCCTTAGACCCCTGTGCCACTCGGGAGGCCACCAGTACAGTAGTATCTAACAATTCACAACAATACACACAAATCTAAAGTAAAAGAATGGTGGAGTGGCATTGATTAAAATACAGTAGAATAGAATAGGGTTATACATATGAAATGAGTAAAGCGGTATGTAAACATTATTAAAGTGACCAGTGATTCCATGTCTATGTATATAGGGCAGCAGCCTCTAATGTGCAAGGTTGAGTAACCGGATGGTAGCAGGCTAGTGATGGCTATTTAACAGTCTGATGGCCTTGAGATAGAAGCTGTTTTCAGTCTCTCGGTCCCAGCTTTGATGCACCTGTACTGACCTCGCCTTCTGGACGATAATGGGGTGAGCAGGCCGTGGCTCGGATGGTTGATGTCCTTGATTGATCTTTTTGGCCTTTCTGTGACATCGGGTGGTGTAGGTATCCTGGAGGGCAGGAAGTGTACTCCCGGTGATGCGTTGGGAAGACCGCACCACCCTCTGGAGAGCCCTGCGGTTGGGCGTGGTGCAGTTGCCATACCAGGCGGTGATACAGCCCAACAGGATGCTCTCAATTGTGCATCTGTAAAAATTTGATGGTCTTAGGGGCGAAGCTGAATTTCTTCAGCCTCCTGAGGTTGAATAGACACTGTTGCGCCTTCTTCACCACACTGTCTGTCTGGGTGGACCATTTCAGATTGTCAGTGATGTGTACGCAGAGGAACTTGAAGCTTTTCACCTTCTCCACTGCGGTCCCGTCGATGTGGATAGGTGCGTGCTCCCTCTGCTGTTTGGTGAAGTCCACGATCAGCTCCTTCCTTTTGTTGACGTTGAGGGATAGGTTATTTTCCTGACACCACACCGCCAGGGCCCTCACCTCCTCCCTGTAGGCTGTCTCGTCATTGTTGGTATTCAGGCCTACTACTGTTGTGTCGTCTGCAAACTTGATTGAGTTGGAGGCGTGCGTAGCCACGCAGTCATGGGTGAACAGGAGGTACAGGAGGGGGCTGAGCACGCACCCTTGGGGGCCCCTGTGTTGAGGATCAGCGAAGTGGAGGTGTTGTTTCCTACCTTCACCCCCTGGGGGTGGCCGTCAGGAAGTCCAGGACCCAGTTGCACAGGTTCAGACCCAGGGCCCCAAGCTTAATGATGAGCTTGGAGGGTACTATGGTGTTGAAGGCTGAGCTATAGTCAATGAACAGCATTCTTGCATAGTTATTCCTCTTGTCCAGATGGGATAAGGCAGTGTGCATTGCGATGGTGATTGCATCGTCTGTGGATCTATTGGAGCGGTAAGCAAATTGAAGTGGGTCCAGGGTGTCAGGTAAGGTAGAGGTGATATGATCATTAACTAGCCTCTAAAAGCACTTCATGATGACAGAAGTGTCATTTAGTTCAGCTACCTTTGCTTTCTTGGGTACAGGAACAATGGTGGAAATTTTGAAGCAAGTGGGGACAGCACACTGGGATAGGGAGAGATTGAAAATGTCCGTAAACACTCCAGCCAGTTGGTCTGTGCATGCTCTGAGGACACGGCTAGGGATCATGTCTGGACCGGCAGATTTGCTTTGTTAATAAAATCCCCAGCTACAATAAATGTTGCCTCAGGATATGTGGTTTCAAGTTTTCATAAAGTCCAGTGTAGTTCCTTGAGGGCCGTCATGGTATTGGCTTGAGGGGGAATATACACGCTGTGACTATAACCGAAGCGAATTATCTTGTGAGGTAATACGGTTGGCATTTGATTGTGAGGTACTCTAGGTCAGGTGAACAAAAGGACTTGAGTTTCTGTACGTTATCACAATCACACCATTAGTAGTTAATCATGAAACATACACGACTACCCTTCTTCTTCCCGGAGAGTTCATTATTCCTGTCTGCACCATGTACTGAGAACCCAGCTGGCTGTGTGGATGGGGACAGTATATCCGGAGAGAACCATGATTCCGTGAAACAGAGTATGTTACAGTCCCTGATATCTCTCTGAAAGGAGTTCCTCGCCCTGAGCTCGTCTACTTTACTGTCCAGAGACTGAACATTAGTGAGTAATATACTCAGAAGCGGGGGATGGTGTGCACGCCTCCTGAGTCGGACTGGAAGTCTAATCTGAATATCTCTTCTCTGCCCGCGGCGTCTTGGAGCAGCCTCTGGGATAAGTTGCCCTGGTGGGTACGATCAAAGGATCCAATTTGGGAAAGTTGTATTCCTGGTCGTAATGCTGGTCGCAATACTGTCGCTCTGATATCCAAAAGTTCTTTCCGGCCGTATGTAATAACACAAAAAACATTCTGGGCTAATAATGTAAGAAATACTGCAAAGTTTCTTAGGAGCGAGAAGCAGAGCTGCAATGTATGTCGGCGTCATCTTCTTCTAAATTGTGATAATCTGAATCATACGTGTAACAACATTGAATAGGCACAATGAGATCATCTATGGAATGTAGGTGAGCATGCAGGTGTCAGTAGTGTGTGTGTGTGTGTGGTGTGTGTTTTTTGTGTTTGTGCAAGCACATACACACCGACTTGTACCCATGGTTGTGTATGGGTGTGTGTGCAGATAGGAGTGTGTGGATAATTGTATAATACATGTTATTTGATGTACTATTTAATGTGTATTTAGAGTGTATACATAAATGTGTACAGAAAATAAAGAGTACAAATAATTAAATAAGGAAACAAAACAAAAGAGAACAAAAACAACACAATGATACAAAACAAAAACACTAACAACTGCAAAGTCCATCCCATCTCTCTCTGGTTGTGGCAAAGGGTGAACATTTAGCTGCCAGCAGTCAACATTTAGCTGACTGCTGCAGGATGGGGAGTTTATGTACATCAGAGATCTGTCTAAAGTTTGATGTATATATTTTTCTAAATCTAGGTAGTATGTTTCCCTTCTTATGTTGTCAAATTTTGGGTAGGAACATAGAAAGTGCATCTCAGTTTCTTCCTCCTGTAAATTACAATACCTAGATATTTTCTGCTCAGAATATATAGGTACAGAAAGGGTTTTTCTTAATTTTACATCTTGGAGGTTTAGATATTCTGCCAATGTACATTTTAGATTTAGAGACAGATAACAATCAAGTCTAGTTTGTAATTTAATTTTGTTTGTTTGGGAGAAATGGTTACTCAGAAATTATTTGTATTTAATGGAGCTCTGGTATGCTTTATTTAAATGCTGCCAGAATTGAAATGCTCTATTCTGTACTTGATTGTGTAGAGGGAAAAGTCCCAGTTCTGCCCTGCAGGCGTTGTTCAGAGTATTTCGGTGGACACTGAAAATACTTTAGATAAATTCGAACAAAAATGTCTCAATGAAGCCTTTTTCCATTTGCTGAAGTTAGGATCAAAGATGGGTCCCCATATTTCGCTACCATACAGTAGTATTGGGGTCTGAATGAGGTAGATTTTTTTTTTCTTTAAACATATTGGGATATTTTGATTGCTGAATTTGGATTTGATAGCATAAAATGCTCTTCTGTTTTTTTTTTCACTCAGTGTCCTTGTAGCCAGGCTGAAACTCTCTGATGAGCTCATCTCCAGGCCCAGGTAATTACAGCTGGTACTGTGCTTTAGTGTCGGTAAGCTGGTAGTGGTTTCCCTAGGATCTGGCTTTCTTCTTTGTTCAAAGTTTACTGTTAGTGCCCATATTTGGCAGTACTGCTCTTCAAGGGATAGGCTCTGTTGTAATCCTGGTTCTGTGGGTGACAACAATACTCAGTCGTCAGCGTACAACAGGCACTTAATCTGTGTGTTATGTAGGGTGAGGCCTAGGGCTGCAGATTGCTCCAACATTGTTGCTAATTCATTTATATAAATATTAAAACAGTGTTGGACTCAGGCTGCATACCTGCCTAACTCCACGTCCTTGGGTAAAAAAAGTCTGTAATTTTGCTTTGATTTATTATTCATATATAATGATTTCAAAATGTAATACTTTTTCCCCCCTATACAAATTTGGAGGAGTTTGTATAATAGTCCTATTATAATCAACAAAAATATCTGCAAAATATATTTTCCCAGATTATTGCACACACAGATAGATGCCTCTGTAGTTATTGGGGTTGGATTTGTCTCCTTTTTTGTAGTTGGGTATTATTAGACCTTCATTCCAGATTCCAGGGAAACATCCAGTTTCCAGTATTAAGGAAAATATTTTAAGCTGTGCATCCACCAGTTTAGGGCAGCTCACTTTCAGCATTTCATTACTGATGTTGTCTGGTCCGCATGACTACTTTAATAAAGTCCGATGTCACATTTATGTAACATTGTCTTTAAACACATGCTAAAGTGTCTGTACACAATCAATACTTAAAAGGAAGGCACTATCTTACATTTACATTTTTGCCATTTAGCACCAACCTTTGTAATTACACTATTGGAGATAGGTGTTGAAAATCTAAAATAAAAATAAAATAGAACGTAAATTCTGCTCCCCTGAATGGTCTCGTACGTTGTCAAAAAGGTAAGTTTCTAAAATGCCTAAGTATTTTTGTTGTTGTTGATGTATTCAATTTTGGCGAAGTATAGTCACTTAAAAGTTTGTTACGTATTTGTAACTGTCACGATCGTCTTCTTGTGAGAGATTGGACCAAGGCGCAGCGTGTGCAAAATACATCTCTTTATTGTGGAAGAGAGAAAAACACGAAAACAAACACTATACACAAACTAACAAAACAACAAACGACCGTGAAGCTAAATAACGTAAGTGCACAGACAAGCAACAAACGTTCAACATAGACAACTACCCACAAAAGCCTACTGCCTATGGCTGCCTTAAATATGGCTCCCAATCAGAGACAATGAATGACAGCTGTCTCTGATTGAGACCCAATCTAGGCAGCCATAGACATAACTAGACAACCTACCTCTTCTCTCCCCCATACACATACAACACCCCTAGACTAGACAAAACACACAAAGACAACTCACCCCCACTCACGCCCTGACCAACTAAATAAATAACAGAAAAAGGAACAATAGGTCAGGAACGTGACAGTAACATTGGGCATTAAGTGATGCATACCAAACATTTGCATAGATTTTTTGTATACCAACATTTTTGTATATCTTTTTTTCTTCAGAAATATGTTATTTGGGGTCTCCTTGAGCAATCCCATCAATCCATATTTTTTTATGCAAGGAAAATAGTGTCTGGGTTTCTAATGGTTCATTTTAATGTTTTGATTTGATCATTTGTGATGGGGAAGTCTAGAGGATTCTGGTTGGGCTTAATTGTTCTTTCTAAGTCCTCTAGTTTCTGTTTGTGTTAATCTGGGAGTATCAGGAATCAAAGACCCAGATGTAGACTGTCAAAGTGATACTGTTTATTGTAGCAACAGGGGCAGGCAAAGACAGGTCAAGGCAGGCAGGGGTCAACAATCCAGAGTAAGGCAGAGGCACAGGACGGCAGGCGGACTCAGGGTCAGGGACAGGCAGGGTTCAGTAATCCAGAGGTGGAGCAAAGGTACAGGACGGCAGGCAGGCTCAGGGTCAGGCAGAGAGGTCAGGCCGGCAGGTACAGGGTCAGGACAGGCAAAGGTCAAAACCGGGAGGACTAGCAAAGGGAGGCTGGGAAACGATAGGAGCTGACAGGAAAAACGCTGGTAAGCTTGAACAAACAAGTCGAACTGGCAACAAACAGACAGAGAACACAGGTATAAATACACAGGGGATAATTGGGAAGATGGGCGACACTTGGAGGGGAGTGGAGACAAACACAAGGACAGGTGAAACAGATCAGGGCGTGACAGGGAGGGGTTTAGATCTTTGATTTGAAATGTATTGTAAAGGTTTTCAAAGTAAGTTTTCAAGATTGTTCCATTTTGAATAGCTAATTCTGTTTCATTGTTATCAATGTTTTTGTATAATTCCTAGAATGAGTTTTGATCAATAGCCTCTTCAATTTGATTTAGTTTTATTTGAATTTGCTTTCAAATGTATGTGAATAGTTTAGACACAACTCCTCGTTGGTTGGCTCTCTGTGTTTTTTGTTGGAGAGCATTGGTAAAACATTTCTGGAGGAGATACATTCTTTATCAAACCACACTTATTTTTATTTTTTGGTTTGTTTGTTCTGTTATTGTTTATCCTAAGATTTTAAATTGAGGCCAATATTTCAAATACATTATTGATGCATTTGGTTGCTGAATTTACTAACCTAGAATTTAATCTAGGTTAGGTTTTGCAGTGGTTTTGCAAGTGGTTTGGAAACTGTTCAACATGGAAATTGTTTTAAGATTATCCATGTTCAGTTTGAATTCCCTCCATTTCATGTTTGGTTTTAGTGAATATAGTTTTTCTACATTTACGGGGTTTGCTGATGGTTTCTCAGACCCTCTGTCTCTATCTCTCCTCTTTTTTTTCAGACACCAGTCTTTCACTGCACTTGTCCTAGTTTTCACTTTTGTGTGTCACCTCTTCCTCCCAATTACAGGGGCGGCCTCCTTTCTCTCCGTTCTCAAACTTGTTTTCTTGTTCAGCAAAGTGAACTATAAAAGCGAGGACTGTTTCACTGCACTGTTTTGCTTTATTTAGAAAAAAATAACAACACAATAACAAAACTAAAACTAAAAGACAAAACGAATAATACAGCCAGAATATATATTATGCCGAATCAAAATCATGTCCTTAACTACGGATGAGCTAAAAAAAAAATGGCATTTGGTCATGAGCGGACGGACTCCTCTCCTTTTTTCGGATGTTCTAAATGTGATAGCTGAGAACCAGGTGGGTATTATAATGGCCTTAGCTCTGTGGATTTTAGCAGTGAACCTCTCCAGGTTTAAGTTGTCAAGATAGCAGTAGATCCACAGATTTTTCAGGTGAGCCTCCTGATCAAACCATGCTCTCAGAATGTCTATTTTTGCTGTTGTGAGGGCAGCCATAAGTAGATAGGAGTTTTTCAAGTTTAAACTGATACCTAAAGTTTCTCTAAATAGGAGGAATCCAGGACAGAAACGTATGGGCAAGACAAAGTTCCATAGATCTCATACAGTTGGGCCCTCCCAGAGCATGTGCATAGATGTACCAGTCAGATCACACCACTTGCAAGCTTTGTCCTCTCAGAGTTTTATTTGGAATTGTACAGTCAGTGGTGTTAATTACTTATGTAAAAATACTTGAAAGTACTACTTATGTATTTTTGGGGATTATCTGTACTTTACTATTTATATTTTTGATTACTTTTACTTTTACTTCACTACGTTCCTAAAGAAAATAATGTACTTTTTACTTCATACATTTTCCCTGACACCCAAAAGTACTCATTACATTTTGAATGCATAGCAGGACAGGAAAATGGTCCTTTTACTCAAGTAGTATTTTACTGGGTAACTTATACTTTCACTTGAGTAATTTTCTATAAAGGTAACTTTACTTTTACTCAAGTATGACAATTGCATACTTTTTCCACCACCGAGTACAGTAGTATTTATGTAAACTAAAGCAAATAGATTACTGCATAGAAATTAAAATATAAACTACAATGGAGATAGTTAAAGCATATTTTTAGCAGAGGAAGCATGGAGCTGCTTCCCTCTGTGACTGTTTTGCTTTATAAAAGGACATTGTGACATTGTGCACATCAGCCTGTCCTGCTTAATGAACCTTTTACTGCAGTGCCTAAATCAGGGCCACACAGAGTGATTATTGGTGGTGTTAAACAAATCTACTTTGAAACAAAAGTATACACCTCACACACATTGTTATGGGCTTAAAAAAGAAGAAACCTGTACCATGTCAGATATAGAGTTGAAATGTATTCCATTTTGAGTTTGCATCCCAATATTACACTTCATATACATCATAGAAGACTGAAATATAACAAAACTGTTTGACATAGAAACACCCGGATTTTCATAAAAAAAATACATTTAAAAAATCGTAAATAATTATGAAATTATGAAAAAGATTAATAACATTCCACTCATGAGGCCAAAGAGGGAGCTTGTGGTCACTGACTGTAGAGCTTGGCAAAAAATGCAAACATGAAATGTCATCTCCCTAACCTTTATGGTCTCTCTCTATTTTGTATTGCTGCCGTCGGCGTAACTATCCTTGCCCTATATGTTGCTTTCAATGCCCCAGTGTTATTGGTGCTTTCAAGACAACTGGGAACTCGGGGAAAAATGAGGTCAAATCTCGACGTCAGTGATCTTCAGTGATTAGTGAAAAGAGATCCTATTAAATTACTAGAGGGGCTGTGTCATAAACCCTCAAACTTCCAGAAATGGGGGGAAAAGGCTAAATCAAATCAAATTTATTTGTCACATACACATGGTTAGCAGATGTTAATGCGAGTGTAGCGAAATGCTTGTGCTTCTAGTTCCGACCATGCAGTAATATCTAACAAGCAATATAACCTAACAATTTCACAACAACTACCTTATACACACAAGTGTAAAGGAATGAATATGAATATGTATATAAAAATATATGAATGAGTGATGGCCAAACGGCACAGGCAAGATGCAGTAGATGGTATAGAGTACAGTATATACATATGAGATGAGTAATGTAGGGTATGAAAACATTATATAAAGTGGCATTGTTTAAAGTGGCTAGTGATACATTACATCAAGATGGCACGATGCAGTAGATGGTATAGAGTACAGCCATATTGGTCAGGGAGAAATCCAAACCAATCTAACTGAAACAAGTGGCAGTACAGTCATGATCCTGAAATACCTGATTTTACAGAAATTGTTGAATATAATTATTGTCTGGGAAGAAAGTAAGCCGGTACGGTCCTGTACGGCGTCCCGGCAAAATAAATAGTCGGGGTATGCCGTACCAGTAAAACGGGAGCCTAACACATTTAACACACAATGCCAAGAAAACTGTTGGCTATTACACCATTATTTTACATTACCACGTGTCAGCAGCATGGCAAAATGAGCGAATTGACTTGAAACCGCTCCAAATTGCGTTGTGGTTTGAAGAGAGCACTTACATTTTTCCAAGGCAGAGATGAGTGGCCGAGATCGAGACCACTTACATATGGACAAGGCGGAGATGAGTGGCCTACATGCAGACAGCAGTGGACGCATCAATTCAGGCTACAAGTGTAAGCCTAATGACAATCGCAGAATGTCATTACAATACACGTACAGTAGGTTTTTTGTAATAGATGTCTCTTTCTATTCATATAATGGCGCCGGAGGAGATGGCTGCCGTTTTACTATCCCCTAATCCAGTGGTTCCCAAACTTTTTATAGACCCGTACCCCTTCAAGCATTCAACCTTCAGCTGCGTACCCCGTCTTGCACCAGGGTCAGCGCACTCTCAAATGTTGTTTTTTGCCATCATTGTAAGCCTGCCACATTCACGCTATACATTACATTTATTAAACATAAGAATGAGTGTGAGTTTTTGTCACAACCTGGCTCGTGGGAAGTGACAAAGAGCTTTTGTAGGACCAGAGCACAAATAATAAAACAATAATAATCAATAATTTTGCTCTTTATTTAACTATCTTATTTAAACCTTATTTGTTCATTGAATATTGTGAATAACTCACCACAGGTTAATGAGAAGGGTGTGCTTGAAAGGATGTACATAACTCGGCAATGTTGGGTTGTTTTGGAGAGAGTCTGTCTTCTTTCATTTTCCACACACAGTCTGTCTCTTTATTTAGTTTTCATGCTAGCGAGGGCCGAGAATCCACTCTCACATAGGTACATGGTTGCAAAGGGCATCAGTGTCTTAACAGCGCGATTTGCCAAGGCAGGATACTCTGAGCGCAGCCCAATCCAGAAATCTGGCAGTGGCTTCTGATTAAATTACATTTTCACAGAACTGCTTGTTGCAATTTCGATGAGGCTCTCTTGTTCAGATATCGGTAAGTGGACTGAAGGCAGGGCATGAAAGGGATAACGAATCCAGTTGTTTGTGTCATCCGTTTTGGGAAAGTATCTGCGTAATTGCGCTAAACTCACTCAGGTGCTTCGCTATATCAAATTTGACATTGTCCGTAAGATTGAGTTCATTTGCACACAAAAAATAATACAATGATGAAAATACCCGTGTGTTGTCCTTGTTAATGCAGACAGAGAAGAGCTCCAACTTCTTAATCATACCCTCAATTTTGTCCCTCACATTGAATATAGTTGTGGAGAGTCCCTGTAATTCTAGATTCAGATCATTCAGGCGAGAACAAACATCACCCAGATAAGCCAGTCGTATGAGAAACTCGTCATCATGCAAGCGGTCAGACAAGTGAAAATTATGGTCAGTAAAGAAAACTTTAAGCTCGTCTCTCAATTTAAAAAAATGTGTCAATACTTTGCCCCTTGATTACCAGCGCACTTCTGTATGTTGTAAAAGTGTTACATGGTCGCTGCCCATATCATTGCATAATGCAGAAAATACACAAGAGTTCAAGGGCCTTGCTTTAACAAAGTTAACCATTTTCACTGTAGTGTCCAAAACGTCTTTCAAGCTGTCAGGCATTCCCGTGGCAGCAAGAGCCTCTCGGTGGATGCTGCAGTGTACCCAAGTGGTGTCGGGAGCAACTGCTTGCACGTGCAACTGCTTGCACGTGCATTGCCACTCCACTATGTCTCCCTGTCATGGCTTTTGCACCATCAGTACAGATACCAACATGAGCAGCAGCTACATTTGGCGACATACGGACCGTTAGTGGAATTCCCGCGAGAGAGTAACGGTTAATGTGATTGGATTTGAATTATTTGACTAGGCTACCTGTATTTTACATTGTGTTGTTATTTCGCTGAACACTAGATGGTTTAATTGTATTTGGCAGTGAAACAAGGCTACTCAGGTGAGAAAAAAACCTCACCCAAATGTATAGCCCCGTTGGAAAATATAAATGGACTGTTTGAAAGTGTGAAGAAAAACAAAAGTTACAAAATAAATGTCAAAAATATATATATATATTTTTAAAAATGTGAATCACATTTTTGTTTGGCGTGCACCCGACGGCATTGTGCGTACCCCAATTTGGGAACACCTGCCCTAACCAGTTGTTGTCACGCCCTGGCCTTAGTTATCTTTATTTTCTGTAATATTTTGGTTAGGTCAGGGTGTGACAGGGGGGATGTTTGTGTTTTTGTCTTGTCTTGGGTGGTTGTAGTGTCTAGGGGGTTTTGTTAGAGTGTATGGGTTAGTGTTGAGTGTAGGTTTCTAGGTATGTCTATGGTTGCCTGAATGGTTCTCAATCAGAGACAGCTGTCATTCATTTGTCTCTGATTGGGAGCCATATTTAAGGCAGCCATAGGCATTGGGCTGTTGTGGGTAATTGTCTATGTCATTGTGTAGTGGTCAGTGTCAGCAGCATTTGTTTATATAGCTTCACGGTCGTCAGTTTGTTGTTTTGTTTCGTTCGTTGTTTCGTCTCTCTAATATAAGAGAATGTATTTTTCACACGCTGCGTTTTGGTCCTCTCTTCCAAGTCAAGACGATCGTGACAGAATTACCCACCAGAACGGGACCAAGCAGCGTGTCAAGCGGCAGCAGGAACATACACAGGATTTATGGCAATGGGAGCAGGATCTGGACTATACTACGTGGGAGGAGATCGACAGGTGGGCGATCGACCCAGGGCGAATGCCGGAGCCCGCCTGGGATTCTCTGGAACAGTGCGAGGAGGGATACCGGCGAATGGAGGCAGCACGACGACGCGGTAGGAAGCCTGTGAGTCAGCCACAAAAAATTATTGGGGGGGGGGGGCTACAAGGGAGTGTGGCGAAGTCAGGTAGGAGACCTGCGCCAACTCCCCGAGCTTACCGTGGAGCGCGAAAGTACGGGCAGACACCGTGTTATGCGGTAGAGCGCACGGTGTCTCCTGTACGTGTGCATAGCCCGGTGCGGGTTATTCCACCTCCCCGCACTGGCAGGGCTAGATTGGGCATTGAGCCAGGTGCCATGAAGCCGGCTCAACGCGTCTGGTCTCCAGAGCGTCTCCCCGGGCCGGCATACATGGCACCAGCCTTACGCATGGTGTCCCCGGTTCGCCTACACAGCCCAGTGTGGGTTATTCCACCTCCCCGCACTGGTCGGGCTACAGGGAGCATACAACCAGGTAAGGTTGGGCAGGCTCAGTGCTCAAGGGAGCCAGTACGCCTGCACGGTCCGGTATTTCCGGCGCCACCTCCTCGCCCCAGCCCAGTACCACCAGTGCCTACACCACGCACCAGGCTTCCTGTGCGTCTCCAGAGCCCTGTTTCTCCTCCACGCACTAGCCCTGTGGTGCATGTCTCCAGCCTATTACCACCAGTGCCTACACCACGCACCAAGCCTCCTGTGCGTCTCCAGAGTCCTGTGCATCCTGTTGCTGCTCCCCGCACTAGCCCTGAGATGCGTGTCCCCAGCCCGGTACCACCAGTTCCGGCACCACGCACTAGGCCTAATGTGCGTCTCCAGGGTCCAGTACGCCCTGTTCCTTCTCCCCGCACTAGCCCTGAGAGGCGTGTCCCCAGCCCGGTACCACCAGTTCCGGCACCACGCACTAGGCCTAATGTGCGTCTCCAGGGTCCAGTACGCCCTGTTCCTTCTCCCCGCACTAGCCCTGAGAGGCGTGTCCCCAGCCCGGTACCACCAGTTCCGGCACCACGCACTAGGCCTAATGTGCGTCTCCAGGGTCCAGTATGCCCTGTTCCTTCTCCCCGCACTAGCCTTCAGGTGCGTGTCCCCAGCCCGGTACCTCCAGTTCCGGTACCACGCACCAAGCCTCCTGTGCGTCTCCGGAGCCCTGTACGCACTGTTCCTTCTCCCCGCACTCGCCCTGAGGTGCGTGCCCTCAGCCCGGTACCACCAGTTCCGGTACCACGCACCAGGCCTATAGTGCGCCTCGTGAATTCAGTGTGCCCTGTTCCTGCTCCCCGCACTAGCCTTGAGGTGCGTGTCTCCAGTCCGGTACCACCAGTTCCGGCACCACGCACCAGGCCTACTGTGCGCCTCAGCAGGTCAGAGTCGGCCGTCTGCACTGCTCGTCTGCCCAGCGCCGTCTGAGCTGCCTGCCTGCCCAGCGCCGTCTGAGCTGCCTGCCTGCCCAGCGCCGTCTGAGCCATCCGTCTGCCCAGCGCCATCTGAGCCATCCGTCTGCCCAGCGCCATCTGAGCCGTCCGTCTGCCCAGCGCCATCTGAGCCGTCCGTCTGCCCAGCGCCATTAGAGCCGCCCGTCTGTCCCGAGCCATCAGAGCCAGAGTCGCCAGCCAGCCATGAGCAGCCAGAGTCGCCAGCCAGCCATGAGCAGCCAGAGTCGCCAGCCAGCCATGAGCAGCCAGAGTCGCCAGCCAGCCATGAGCAGCCAGAGCCGCCAATCAGCCAGGATCCGCCAGAGCCGCCAGTCAGCCAGGATCCGCCAGAGCCACCAAAGCGGGTATTAACTATGGTGGAGTGGGGGCCACGTCCCGCACCCGAGCCGCCGCCGTAGGAAGGCCCACCCGGACCCTCCCCTTCTGTGTCAGGTTTTGCGGCCGGAGTCCGCACCTTTGGGGGGGGGGTACTGTCACGCCCTGGCCTTAGTTATCTTTATTTTCTGTAATATTTTGGTTAGGTCAGGGTGTGACAGGGGGGATGTTTGTGTTTTTGTCTTGTCTTGGGTGGTTGTAGTGTCTAGGGGGTTTTGTTAGAGTGTATGGGTTAGTGTTGAGTGTAGGTTTCTAGGTATGTCTATGGTTGCCTGAATGGTTCTCAATCAGAGACAGCTGTCATTCATTTGTCTCTGATTGGGAGCCATATTTAAGGCAGCCATAGGCATTGGGCTGTTGTGGGTAATTGTCTATGTCATTGTGTAGTGGTCAGTGTCAGCACCATTTGTTTATATAGCTTCACGGTCGTCAGTTTGTTGTTTTGTTTCGTTCGTTGTTTCGTCTCTCTAATATAAGAGAATGTATTTTTCACACGCTGCGTTTTGGTCCTCTCTTCCAAGTCAAGACGATCGTGACAGAATTACCCACCAGAACGGGACCAAGCAGCGTGTCAAGCGGCAGCAGGAACATACACAGGATTTATGGCAATGGGAGCAGGATCTGGACTATACTACGTGGGAGGAGATCGACAGGTGGGCGATCGACCCAGGGCGAATGCCGGAGCCCGCCTGGGATTCTCTGGAACAGTGCGAGGAGGGATACCGGCGAATGGAGGCAGCACGACGACGCGGTAGGAAGCCTGTGAGTCAGCCACAAAAAATTATTGGGGGGGGGGGGCTACAAGGGAGTGTGGCGAAGTCAGGTAGGAGACCTGCGCCAACTCCCCGAGCTTACCGTGGAGCGCGAAAGTACGGGCAGACACCGTGTTATGCGGTAGAGCGCACGGTGTCTCCTGTACGTGTGCATAGCCCGGTGCGGGTTATTCCACCTCCCCGCACTGGCAGGGCTAGATTGGGCATTGAGCCAGGTGCCATGAAGCCGGCTCAACGCGTCTGGTCTCCAGAGCGTCTCCCCGGGCCGGCATACATGGCACCAGCCTTACGCATGGTGTCCCCGGTTCGCCTACACAGCCCAGTGTGGGTTATTCCACCTCCCCGCACTGGTCGGGCTACAGGGAGCATACAACCAGGTAAGGTTGGGCAGGCTCAGTGCTCAAGGGAGCCAGTACGCCTGCACGGTCCGGTATTTCCGGCGCCACCTCCTCGCCCCAGCCCAGTACCACCAGTGCCTACACCACGCACCAGGCTTCCTGTGCGTCTCCAGAGCCCTGTTTCTCCTCCACGCACTAGCCCTGTGGTGCATGTCTCCAGCCTATTACCACCAGTGCCTACACCACGCACCAAGCCTCCTGTGCGTCTCCAGAGTCCTGTGCATCCTGTTGCTGCTCCCCGCACTAGCCCTGAGATGCGTGTCCCCAGCCCGGTACCACCAGTTCCGGCACCACGCACTAGGCCTAATGTGCGTCTCCAGGGTCCAGTACGCCCTGTTCCTTCTCCCCGCACTAGCCCTGAGAGGCGTGTCCCCAGCCCGGTACCACCAGTTCCGGCACCACGCACTAGGCCTAATGTGCGTCTCCAGGGTCCAGTACGCCCTGTTCCTTCTCCCCGCACTAGCCCTGAGAGGCGTGTCCCCAGCCCGGTACCACCAGTTCCGGCACCACGCACTAGGCCTAATGTGCGTCTCCAGGGTCCAGTATGCCCTGTTCCTTCTCCCCGCACTAGCCTTCAGGTGCGTGTCCCCAGCCCGGTACCTCCAGTTCCGGTACCACGCACCAAGCCTCCTGTGCGTCTCCGGAGCCCTGTACGCACTGTTCCTTCTCCCCGCACTCGCCCTGAGGTGCGTGCCCTCAGCCCGGTACCACCAGTTCCGGTACCACGCACCAGGCCTATAGTGCGCCTCGTGAATTCAGTGTGCCCTGTTCCTGCTCCCCGCACTAGCCTTGAGGTGCGTGTCTCCAGTCCGGTACCACCAGTTCCGGCACCACGCACCAGGCCTACTGTGCGCCTCAGCAGGTCAGAGTCGGCCGTCTGCACTGCTCGTCTGCCCAGCGCCGTCTGAGCTGCCTGCCTGCCCAGCGCCGTCTGAGCTGCCTGCCTGCCCAGCGCCGTCTGAGCCATCCGTCTGCCCAGCGCCATCTGAGCCATCCGTCTGCCCAGCGCCATCTGAGCCGTCCGTCTGCCCAGCGCCATCTGAGCCGTCCGTCTGCCCAGCGCCATTAGAGCCGCCCGTCTGTCCCGAGCCATCAGAGCCAGAGTCGCCAGCCAGCCATGAGCAGCCAGAGTCGCCAGCCAGCCATGAGCAGCCAGAGTCGCCAGCCAGCCATGAGCAGCCAGAGTCGCCAGCCAGCCATGAGCAGCCAGAGCCGCCAATCAGCCAGGATCCGCCAGAGCCGCCAGTCAGCCAGGATCCGCCAGAGCCACCAAAGCGGGTATTAACTATGGTGGAGTGGGGGCCACGTCCCGCACCCGAGCCGCCGCCGTAGGAAGGCCCACCCGGACCCTCCCCTTCTGTGTCAGGTTTTGCGGCCGGAGTCCGCACCTTTGGGGGGGGGGGTACTGTCACGCCCTGGCCTTAGTTATCTTTATTTTCTGTAATATTTTGGTTAGGTCAGGGTGTGACAGGGGGGATGTTTGTGTTTTTGTCTTGTCTTGGGTGGTTGTAGTGTCTAGGGGGTTTTGTTAGAGTGTATGGGTTAGTGTTGAGTGTAGGTTTCTAGGTATGTCTATGGTTGCCTGAATGGTTCTCAATCAGAGACAGCTGTCATTCATTTGTCTCTGATTGGGAGCCATATTTAAGGCAGCCATAGACAATTACCCACAACAGCCCAATGCCTATGTCATTGTGTAGTGGTCAGTGTCAGCACCATTTGTTTATATAGCTTCACGGTCGTCAGTTTGTTGTTTTGTTTCGTTCGTTGTTTCGTCTCTCTAATATAAGAGAATGTATTTTTCACACGCTGCGTTTTGGTCCTCTCTTCCAAGTCAAGACGATCGTGACAGTTGTGCTATTGTGTGTGTTTGTTTGTGTTATTTGTAACTTATTTTGTTAATAATGTTTCTGCCACCGTCTCTTATGACCGAAAAGATCTTCTAGATATCAGGACAGCGATTACTCACCCTGTACTGGAGGAATACTTTTTCTTTAACGAGTCAGACAGGAAGGATTTACTTCAGACGCCCGACATGTCCATCCCTCATCTCCGTCATTCGCAAGAGAAAAAGACGGAGATATCGGGGACAAAGGTCTGGGTCCCTTGTAAGGATCCGACAGCGAGTGGGTAATCTCCCTTTACCATTAGTCCTATTAGCCAACGTACAATCAATGGATAATAAAATAGACAAACTACGATCACGTATATCTTACCAACGGGACAAAAATATTTTGTTTCACCGAGTCGTGGCTGAACGACGACATGAATAACATTCAGCTGGCGGGTTTAACGCTTTTTCGGCAGGAGAGGTCAGAGGCCTCTGGTAAGACATTTCTATCCTCCTGATTCCTGCGTACAAGCTAAAACTAAAGCAGGAAGAACCAGTGACTCGGTCAATAAAAAAGTGGTCAGATGAAGCAGATGCCATATGTTCCGGGATTCTTCCGATGGCACTGAGGAGTACGCCACATCAGTCACTGGCTTCATCAATAAGTGCATTGATGACGTCGTCCTCACAGTGACCGTACTTACATACCCCAACCAGAAGCCATGGATTACAGGCAACATTCGCAGTGAGCCAAAGGGTAGAGCTGCCGCTTTCAAGGAACGGCACTCTAACCCTGAAGCTTATAAGATATCCTGCTATGCCCTCCAATGAACCATCAAACAGGAAAAGCGTCAATACAAAGCTAAGATTGAATCGTACTACACTGGCTCCTACGCTCGTCGTATGTGGCAGGGCTTGCAAACTATTACAGACTACAAAGGGAAGCACAGCCGCAAGCTACCCAGTGACATGAGCCTACCAGCAGAGCTAAATAACTTCAAGGCAAGTAACACTGAAACATGCATGAGAGCAACAGCTGTTCCAGACAACTGTGTGATAACGCTCTCTGCAGCCAATGTGAGTAAGACCTTTAAACAGGTCAACATTCACAAAGCCGCAGGGCCAGACGGATTAACAGGAGCAGCTTCAAGTTCCTTGGTGTCCACATCACCAACAAACAAACATGGTCCATGCACACCAAGACAGTCGTGAAGAGGGCACGACAAACCTATTCCCCCTCAGGAGACTGAAAAGATTTGGCATGGGTCCTCAGATCCTCAAAAGGTTCTACAGTTGCACCATCGAGAGCATCCTGACTCGTTGCATCATTGCCTGGTATGGCAACTGCTCGGCCTCCGACCGCAAGCCACTCCAGAGGGTAGTTTGTACAGCCCAGTACATCACTGGGGCCAAGCTTCCTGCATTCCAGGACCTCTATACCAGGCGGTGTCAGAGGAAGGCGCTAAAAATTGTCAAAGACTCCAGCCACCCTAGTCATAGACTGTTCTCTCTGCTACCGCACGGCAAGCGATACTGAGGCGACAAGTCTTGTTCCAAAAGTCTTCTACTCTACTCCCAAGCCATCAGACACCTGAACAGCTAATCAAAGGGTTATCCAGACCCTTCTTTACTATGCTGCATCTCTCTGTTTATTATCTATGCATACTCACTTTAACTCCACCTACAAGTACATATTACATCAATTACCTCGACTAACCGGTGCACCCGCACATTGACTCTGTACCGGTACCCCCTGTAGATAGCCTTGCTATTGTTATTTTACTGCTGCTGTTGAATTATTTGTTCCTTTTATTTTTTTTGTACTTATCTATTTTTTTCTTAACACTTATTTTTCTTAAAACTGAATTGTTGCTTAAGGGCCATTAAGTAAGTATTTCACTGTAAGGTTTTACCTGTTTTATTCGGCGCATGTGATACATAAAATTTGATTTGAAGTGCACTGTTTGAATGGTGGAATTATTTCGTGAATGGTGGAATTATTTTGTTTGATAATCAGAAGAAAACATCATGACTGGTTGTGACCAATACAATTTGATTTGATTTATGCCACATTAAAAGGGAATGCATGTTAGAAGTGATATCACAAATCTTTACTAGGCCTAGGCTACTAGGCCCACAGAGATCATACAGTGCATTCGGAAAGTATTCAGACTCATTGACTTTTTCCACATTTTGTTACGTTACAGCCTATTTTAAAATGTATTAAATAGTTGTTTTTCCTGTTCAATCTACGCACACTACCCCATAATGACAAAACAAAAACAGGTTTTTAGAAATGTTTGCAATTTTATTACAATATAAAAACTGAAATACCACATTAACATAAATATTCAGACCCTTTACTCAGTACTTTGTTGAAGCTCTTTTGGCAATAATTACAGCCATGGGTCTTCTTAGGTATGACGCTACAATGTTGGCACACCTGTATTTGGGGAGTTTCTCCCATTCTCTGCAGATCCTCTCAAGCTCTGTCAGGTTGGATGGGGAGCGTCGCTGCACAGTTATTTTCAGGTCTCTCCACAGATGTTTGATCGGGTTCAAGTCCGGGCTCTGGCTGGGCCACTCAAGGACATTCAGAGACTTGTCCCGAAGCCATTCCTGAATTGTCATGGCAGAGAAGAGGCGACTCCGGGATGCTGGCCTGCTAGGCAGAGTTGCAAAGAAAAAGCCATCTACTTTGTGCATGACTAATTTAAATTTTCCAACAAAGTCATTTTTCCAACAATTGTTTACAGACAGATTATTTCACTTATGATTCACTGAATCACAATTCCAGTGGGTCAGAAGTTTACATACACTAAGTTGACTGTGCCTTTTAACAGCTTGGAAAATTCCAGAAAATGATGTCATGGCTTTAGAAGCTTCTGATAGGCTAATTGACATCCTTTGAGTCAATTGGAGGTGTACCTGTGGATGTATTTCAAGGCCTACCTTCAAACTCAGTGCTTCTTTGCTTGACATCATGGGAAAATCAAAAGAAATCAGCCAAGACCTCAGAAAATAAATTGTAGACCTCCACAAGTCTGGTTCATCCTTGGGAGCAATTTCCAAATGGGGGTGCCAAATGGGACTGGTGCACTTCACAAAATAGATGGCATCATGAGGGAGGAAAATTATGTGGATATATTGAAGCTACATCTCAAGACATCAGTCTTGAAGTTAAAGCTTGGTCGCAAATGGGTCTTCCAAATGGACAATGACCCCAAGCATACTTCCAAAGTTGTGGCAAAATGGCTTAAGGACAACAAAGTCAAGGTATTGGAGTGGCCATCACAAAGCCCTGACCTCAATCCCATGGAAAATATGTGGGCAGAACTGAAAAAGCGTGTGCGAGCAAGGAGGCCTTACTAACCTGACTCAGTTACACCAGCTCTGTCAGGATGAATGGGCCAAAATTCCCCCATCTTATTTGTGGGAAGCTTGTGGAAGGCTACCCGAAAAACTTCTGACCCACTGGGAATGTGATGAAAGAAAAAAAAGCTGAAATAAATCATTCTCTCTACTATTATTCTGACATTTCACATTCTTAAAATAAGGTGGTGATCCTAACTGACCTAAGACGGGGAATTTTTACTGGGATTAAATACACATGGTCTGCGGATGTGAGGCCAGTTGTTTGCTGATGTCAACGTTGTGAACAGAGTGCCCCATTGTGGCTTTGGGGTTGTGGTATGGGCAGGCATAAGCTATGGACAACGAACACAATTGCATTTTAATCGATTGGCAATTTGAACGCACAAATATACAGTGACGAGATCCTGAGGTTCATTGTGAGGCCCAATTTTTTAAAGGTATCTGTGACCAACAGATGCATATCTGTATTCCCAGTTATGTGAAATCCATAGATTAGGGCCTAATGAGTTTATTTAAATTGACTGATTTGAAATTGTTGCATGTTGCGTTTATATTTCTGTTCAGTATATATAATATACTAATAAAAAGACTCAATCAAGTACAAGAGGCATGCAGATAAATGAAAATAATATTTTTTTAAAGAAAAGCCTATAGGGATATACAGTAGTAGACTATGGATATTGTTATATGAAAGTATACACAGAGTATACAAAATATTAAGAACACCTTCCTAATATTGAGTTGCACCCCTTTTGCCCTCAGAACAGCCTCAATTTGTCAGGACATGAACTCTTTAAGGTGTCAAGTGTTCGACAGGGATGTTGGCCCATGTTGACTCCAATGTTTCCCTCAGTTGTGTCACGTTGGCTGGATGTCCTTGGTGGTGGGCCATTCTTGATACACACGGGAAACTGTTGAGTGTGAAAAACCCAGCAATGTTGCTGTTCTTGACACACTCAAACCGGTGTGCCTGGCACCTACTACCATACCCCGTTCAAAGGCACTTAAATATTTTGTCTTGCCCATTCGCCGTCTGAATGGCACACATACACAATCCATGTCTCAATTGTCTCAAGGCTTAAAAATCCTTCTTTAACCTGTCTCTCCCCTTTATCTATACTAATTGAAGTGGTTTTAATAAGTGACATCAATGAGGGATCATATCATTCCCCTGGATTCACCTGGTCAGTTTATGTAATGGAAAGAGCAGGTGTCCTTAATGTTTATTTCACTCAGTGTATATGTTTGTCATACTTGGGACAAATAGGATGTTATGCAGAAAAATATGTTGGTAAGACAAGGCTATGTATGTTTGTGCACATGGAAGTCAGTGATTTATGTTTACTATACTGTAGGTTAATGAGGCAATACAAATGTGATGTGACCAAAATATGACTAAAATAAAAGGGCATTGACTTTGACTAAAATTGCCTGCTGTTTTGGTCATTTTGACATTAACTCGAGTAAGTCATTATTCAATTGACAAAAATGTGACTTAATGATATTTTAGTCAAAAATGACTAAGACTAGACTATTATTATCAAAAAAAAGAGTGCCAAAAATTAACACTGCTCTGCTTGTGTTTTAAAGTGTAAGCTGCCACCACCACCTGGTGGTGAGCTATCAAACTCAGAGGGAAACACATGTTGACCGCTTATGTAATGAAGAAAACATAGATCAAAGAAAACATTGTTTAACCCCCGCAGGGCTTCTGCAGGCTCTGACTGTCTCCCCCCAAAATATGTTACTTACTAACCATGTCTTGCGCTCTTGGTATTTGATTGATGTTCTCCTCCAGCATCAATATCTGCTACATTGTTTCACTATTACAAAGCATCACCTCACTCAACTTACTGTTTCCCCAAATTCAAATATAATGGGCCCTTTATCAGGAGACAGAAAACTGTTGATACAACTGTCCAGGCTGGCATGCATTAATAGATACTGTAGGCATACACACAGCCTAAGTGCTTTGGGTGGAATAGCCCTGAACAATGAGGGATCCATTTCACAGGGCTCTTCCAGTCAATAAAATCTCTAAATACAGAATGAGAGAAAGTTATCCACCATCCTAATGTACTCTAATGCATCACCACTAATGCATCGATCCCGGAAACTCATTGCATTCACCAACTAAATCTGGTGTCCGTTTACCAGCAGAAACACTCCCTGGGGTCATCCCTTTCTAAAAATCTGAGGGTCATAAGAGATGAGCTAATCGATCAATAGATTTCAACTTCCCTCTGATTTGGAAAAAGGGGTTAATGTTTTTGAAAAGTGGGAGGGAATACCAGGAACACTTTACATCTGGTTATGAAGGGCCATAGGCCCTGTAAATGACACACTGTTATACTGCACTCCCTAAACATGCATAGATACATATATACTGAACAAAATAGTTAACACAACACGTAAAGTGTTGGTCCCATGTTTCATGAGCTAAAATAAAAGATCCCAGAAATGTTCCATACACACCAAAAGCTTATTTCTCTCAAATTATGTGCACAAATTAGTTTACATCCCAGTTAGTGAGCATTTCTCCTTTGTGGCATATCAAGAAGCTGATTAAACAGCATGATCATTACACAGGTGCACCTTGTACTGGGGACAATAAAGGCCATTATAAAATGTGCAGTTTCGTCACACACAGTGCCACTGATGTCTCAAGTTGAGGGAGCATGCAATTGGCATGCTGACTGCAGAAATGTCCAACAGAGCTGTTGCCAGAGAATTGAATATACATTTTTCTACCATACATTTTCTCCAACATCGTTTTAGAGAATTTGTCAGTAAGTCCAACCGGCCTCACAATCGCAGACCACGTGTAACCACGCCAGTCCAGGACCTCCACATCCGGCTTTTCACCTGCGGGATCATTTGAGACACGCCACTCGGACAGCTGATGAAACTGTGGGTTTGCACAATCAGAACTCGTCTCAAGGAAGGTCATCTGCGTGCTCATCGTCCTCACCAGGGTCTTGACCTGACTGCAGTTCGGCATCGTAACCGACTTCAATGAGCAAATTCTCACCTTCGATGGCCACTAGCACGCTGGAGAAGTGTGCTCTTCATGGGTGAACTGTACCAGGCAGATGGCAGACAGCGTATATGCCTTCGTGAGGGCGAGCTGTTTTCTGATGTCAACGAACGTTGTGAACAGAGTGCCCCATGGTGGCGGTGGGGTTATGGTATGGGCAGGCATAAGCTACGGACAACGAACACAATGGCATTTTATTGATGGCAATTTGAAAGCACAGAGATACTGTGACAAGACCCTGAGGCCCATTGTCGTGCCATTCATCCGCCGCCATCACCTCATGTTTAAGCATGATAATGCATGTCCCCATGTTGCAATTCCTGGAAGCTGAAAATGTCCCAGTTCTTCTATGGCCTGCATGTCACCCATTGAGCATGTTTGGGATGCTCTGGATCGATGGGTACTACAGTGTGTTCCAGTTCCCGCCAATATCCAGCAACTTCACACAGCCATTGAAGAGGAGTGGGACAACAATCAACAGCCTGATCAACTCTATGCGAAGAAGCTGTGTCGCGCTGCATGAGGCAAATGGTGGTCACACCAGATAGTGACTGGTTTTCTGGTCCACGCCCCTACCTTTTTTTAAGGTACCTGTGAGGTACTAACAGATACATATCTCTATTCCCAGTCATGTGAAATCCATAGATTAGGGCATAATAATTTTTTTCAATTGACTGATTTCCTTACATGAACTTAAACTCTGTAAAATCTTTGAAATTGTTGCATGTTGCATTTCTATTTTTGTTCAGTGTAAGAAAAAAAATGCTTTGTATTCATGGGTGTGCACCCAGAATATGGTGTTACTGAAACACTATTGACAATGAGAACAATGATTTTCTTGTTTGTGTATCTTATCTGAAGGTCCTGTAGTCTCCCCAGAGACCGACGGCTTTCCTCCCACAATGTAACAATGTTCCTGCTCTTTCCTAGGTCTGGGGTCCCGAGACTAAAGGTCCTGATTACATGTATTCATTCTGGCCTTGCGGTAGAACTTAGAAACATGTCTATCATGTCTGTGTGAGCCTTGAGGCATTTGTAGTTTAAGCATGTTGAAAAAAAGAACACTAGATATTCTCTCCCTTCATTGCTATGAATAAGCAAGGAACACATGTTCTATCCCCTGCATGGATGGAAAACTATTGTACAGCATGTGTGTGACATTTGAACAGTCCCTTCTCTCACTACAATCACATTTCCCCAAATGCACTTGTTGTCCTTTCACAAAAAATAGCTTTGACGTCAGGTTTGAATTAAGAAATGGCAGTCTATGGTGCTTAATTTATCTATTTTTGCCTTTTAAAAACGCATTTCATGCAATTCTACATCATTTACAAGACAGAAGACATTAGCTGAATCTCTTTTAAGACCGCACAAATGACCGAAATGAGTGGCTACTCTGAAACTGACAAACTGAGATCAATCTGGTCTTGAATTCAAACAAACAATAGCCCAGGCCAATGAAGCGACACACAGATCATACAATATTAGGGGGCAGTATATACAGTGCCATCGAAAAGTATTCAGACCCTTTGACTTTTTCCACATTGTTACGTTACAGCCTTATTCTAAAATTGATTAAATTAAAAACATCTTCAGCAATCTACACACAATACCCCATAATGACAAAGCAAAAACAGGTTTGTAGAAATGTTTGCAAATGTATTCAACGTACAAAAAATTATTATAATAATTTACATAAGTATTCAGACCCTTTGCTATGAGATTCCAAACTGTACGTTTGTCCCGCGATTGTATTAGGAAATTTGCAAAAGGCAAATAGACCACCGCAACCAATCATAGAAATATAATCCATAGATGGCAGTTCCCATTCAAGTCAGGACTGGCAGCCATTGCTAGTGTACATGAGTTTAACACTCAAATTGCCAGGGTAAGAGGTTACAAAACCATTCTATGGATTATATGTCTATGCCCACAAGCTGTATATTTGGCACGCATGCTGCCCAAATTGCAGCCTTCCCGACTGTAGGCGATCCGTAACTGCCAAAATAAAGGAAACACTTGAGTAAATGAAGGATACAACGTCTATGTTATGGTGTGCATTTTCCTGTCATGATTTAGGTCCACTTGTAGAATTCATGCCAAGGCACATTGAAGCTGTTCTGGCAGCTCGTGGTGGCCCAATACAATTTTAAGAAACTTTATTTTGGTGTTACCTTTATTTTGGCAGTTACCTGTGTGCGCTTAATATTAATATTTAATACAGTTATTTATTTTGGTTGAACGTATTGATCCTCTGTGGCAAAATTATGCTCTCTGGTGTATTTTGAACAATGAGAGCAGGCTCCAGTGGTTGGACAAAAAAACTTTAAAATACTCTGTAATAGTTTTTTTGCCTCTTGGCTCAGCCCCTGACTCACACAATTGACCTGTCACTAGGGCTGTTGCTTGCGGTGACCATATTACCACCATACCGGCGGTCATGAGTCATGAAGGCAGTCAAATTTCACGTGACCGTTTAGTCACGTAAATTAGGCTTCTCCAAGCTCTGATGCTGCTGATGGCCTACCAAACTTGCTAACTGTCTGGTATTCAGCACTCGATTGTCCCTTTAATCACTCTGACATCAATGCGAATGTAATCGAAAATCTAATCAAATACTTCATGATAGCCCCTGAGCTCGTGTTGAAACATTTCTATAGGCTATTCAATTGCGAGAGAAAACAGAGTGATGGACTTTATTAAAAAGAGGAGCGTCCCATCGGCTAGGCCTACAATATTTATCTCTCAACTTTCCTAATATTAAGCACATTGCTTATCTTTACAACAGGAGTATAGCCTACCTGGCTGGCATGATAGTGAACCACGGGAATAGCGTCCTCAATTCGATATTTACATACACCTTAACCAAATTCATTTACACTCAGTTTTTCATAATTCCTGACATTTAATCCTAGTAAAAATGTACTGTCTTAGGTTAGTTAGGATCACCACTTTATTTTAAGAATGTGAAATGTCAGAATAATAGTAGAGAGAATTGTTTATTTCATATTTTATTTCTTTCATCACATTCCCAGTGGGTCAGAAGTTTACATACACTCAATTAGTATTTGGTAGCATTGCCTTTAAATTGTTTAACTTGGGTCAAACGTTTCGGGTAGCCTTCCACAAGCTTCCCACAATAAGTTCGGTGAATTTTGGCCCATTCCTCCTTACAGAGCTGGTGTAACTGAGTCAGGTTAGTAGGCCTCCCTGTTCGCACACACTTTTTCAGTTCTGCCCACAAATTTTCTATAGGATTGAGGTCAGGGCTTTGTGACGGCCACTCCAGTACCTTGACTTTGTTGTCCTTAAGCCATTTTGCCACAACTTTGGAAGTATGCTTGGGGTCATTGTCCATTTGGAAGACCCATTTGCCTCATGATGCCATCTATTTTGTAAAGTGCACCAGTCCCTCCTGCAGAAAAGCACCCCCACAACATGATGCTGCCACCCGCGTGCTTCACGGTTGGGATGGTGTTCTTCTGCTTGCAAGCCTCAACCTTTTTTCCTCCAAACATAACAATGGTCATTATGGCCAAACAGTTCTATTTTTGTTTCATAAGACCAAAGGACATTTCTGAAAAAAGTACGATCTTTGTCCCCATGTGTAGTTGCAAACCGTAGTCTGGCTTTTTTATGGCGGTTTTGGAGCAGTGGCTTCTTCCTTGCTGAGCGGCTATTCAGGTTATGTCGATATAGGACTCGTTTTACTGTGGATATAGATACTTTTGTACCTGTTTCCTCCAGCATCTTCACAAGGTCCTTTGCTGTTGTTCTGGGATTGATTTGCACTTTTTGCACCAGAGTACGTTCATCTGTAGGAGACAGAACGCATCTCCTTCCTGAGCGGTATGGCATCTGCATGGTCCCATGCTGTTTATATTTGCGTACTATTGTTTGTACAGCTGAACGTGGTACCTTCAGGCGTTTGGAAATTGCTCCCAAGGATGAACCAGGCTTGTGGAGGTCTCAATTTTTTTTTATGAGGTCTTGGCTGATTTCTTTTGATTTTCCCATGATGTCAAGCAAAGAGGCACTGCGTTTGAAGGTAGGCCTTGAAATACATCCACAGGTACACCTCCAATTGACTCAAATTATGTCAATTAGCCTAACAGAAGCTTCTAAAGCCATGACATTTTCTGTAATTTTCCAAGCTGTTTAAAGGCACAGTCAACTTAGTGTATGTAAACTTCTGACCCACTGGAATTGTGATACAGTGAATTCTAAGTGAAATAATCTGTCTGTAAACAATTGTTGGAAAACTTACTTGTGTCATGCACAAAGTAGATGTCCTAACCAACTTGCCAACGCTATAGTTTGTTTACAAGAAAATTTGTTTTAATGACTCCAACCTAAGTCTATGTAATCTTCTGACTTCAACTGTAAGTGCATAGATGACATGTATTTTTCCCCTGGCCATGTTTTGAGACAGGTGCATGATAATCATTACAAATTTCACATACAGTACAAGTCAAAGGTTTGGACACACCTACTCATTTCAAGGGTTTTTCTTTATTTTGACTATTTCCTACATTGTAGAATAATAGTGAAGACATCAAAACTATGAAATAACACATATGAATCATGCAGTAACCAAAAAAAGTGTTTGCCTTGATGACTGCTTTGCACACTCTTGGCACTGTCTCAACCAGTTTCACCTGGAATGCTTTTCCAACAATTTTGAAGGAGTTCCCACATATGCTGAACACTTGTTGGGTGCTTTTCTTTTCACACTGCGGTCCGACTCATCCCAAACCATCTCAATTCGGTTGAGGTCGGGGGATTGTGGAGGCCAGGTCATCTGATGCAGCACTCCATCACTCTCCTTGGTAAAATAGCCCTTACACCGCCTGGAGGTGTGTTGGGTCATTGTCCTGTTGAAAAACAAATGATAGTCCCACTAAGCCCAAACCAGATGGGATGGCGTATCATTGCAGAATGCTGTGGTAGCCATGCTGGTTAAGTGTGCCTTGAATTCTAAATAAATCACAGAGAGTGTCACCAGCAAAGCACCCCCACACCATAACAACTCCTCCTCCATGCTTTCCGGTGGGATATACACATCTAATGTGCTTCTTTGTGTCTATCGTCAGGGACTTAATTTATTGTATTTTGTACTATTTTTGCCATTGTTATGTTTATTACAAAATACCCAGTCTGATATTGACATACAAGCGACGAATCCCGGATCTACAGCCATCAACATACTGTTGTCCTGCACATCTAATGTGCTTACTTGTGTCTATCGTCAGAATAAACACCAATCAACTGGGCTCACTGGCTGGACAGTCCTTTCTTTAAAAGCACAACGCAAGAGAGTTACACTTGACAAACAAACATTGGGCCCTCTGAATATTGCCAGTACTGTACATCATTTTTTAACAATGTCTTTCCACAGAGACCAAGTGGCATTCATAACTGGAGGGAGATCTGGAATTGGACTATGCATCACTGAAGTGCTCATGAGGTACTGTACTTGTAGTGTCCAACGTACTCCCCCATGCTCCATGAGACTGTATGGTTGTGTTATCCCGGCCTGTGTCTGCTTATCTTCTCTCACCTCTGACCTAAGACATTGAATGGGGCCTGTCTCCTTTGACCTCTTGGTATATCACATGTGTAGGATAGGAGAGGAAGTGGAGATGTAGGTCTTTGTGAAGGAGGACGTTGTGAAGTTGTTTGGTGAATACTGTCAAGATGCTGAGTATGTCCCTGCACCTCTCACCCATCATTTATCACTTTCCCATCACATTGTACCCTGCATACACCTGGGACTTCTCACCTTATGCCACTGTGTTCCACCTATAGCCTCTTGTCATCCACAAATCACAATTAAAGGCAACTCAAACATGTCATCACACACAGAACATGTTGCCCCTCACCCCTAACCTGTCATCAATCAATCAAATGTATTTATAAAGCCCTTTTTACATCAGCTGATGTCACAAAGTGCTATACAGAAACCCAGTCTAAAACTCCAAACAGCAAGCAATGCAGATGTAGAAGCACGTTGGCTAGGAAAAACTCCCTAGAAAGGCAGGAACCTAGGAAGAAACCTAGAGAGGAACCAGGCTCTGAGGGGTGGTCAGTCCTCTCTGGCTGTGCCAGGTGGAGATTATAAGAGTACTTGGCCATAAAGGCCAGATTGTTCTTCAAGATGTTCAAACGTTCATAGATGACTAGCCGGGTCAAATAATAATCACAGTGGTTATAGAGTGTGCAACAGGTCAGTACCTCAGTAGTAAATGTCAGTTGGTTTTTCATAGCCGAGAATTCAGAGGTCGAGACAGCAGGTGCGGTAAAGAGAGAGAGAGTCGAAAACAGCAGGTCAGGGAAAAGGTAGCACGTCCGTTGAACAGGTGAAGGTTCTACAGCCGCAGGCAGAACAGTTGAAACTGGAGGAGCAGCACGACCAGGTGGACTGGGAAAACCAGGAGTCATCAGGCCAGGTAGTCCTGAGGCATGAACCTAAGGCTCACGTCCTCCGGGAGAGGAGGGAGAGAGAGAGAATTAGAGGGAGCATACTTAAATTCACACAAGATATCAGATAAGACAGGAGAATTACACCAAATAAAACAGACTGAACCTAGCCCCACGTCACATAGACGAGGCTGATACAGGGGTTTGTCGGGGGACACTGTGGCCCCGTCTGACGATAACCCCGGACAGGGCCAACCAGGCAGGATATAACCCCACCCACTTTGCCAAAGCACAGCCCCCACACCACTAGAGGGATATCAACAGACCACCAACTTGCTACCTTGAGCTCTCCTCCACCACACGAGCGCAGCTCAAAATCGAACAGGAAGTACACTTCTGTGAATCAACTAACTCAAATGACGCACCCCTCCTAGGGACGACATGGAAGAGCACTAGTAAGCCAGTGACTAAGCCCCCGTAAAAGGGTCAGAGGCAGAGAATCCTAGTTGAGAGAGGGAAGGGGAGACTGCCAGGCAGAGACAGCAAGAGCGGTTCGCCACTCCAATGCCTTGCCGTTCACCTTTGCACCTCTGGGCCAGACTACACTCAATCATAGGACATACTGAAGAGATGAGTCTTCAGTAAAGACTTAAAGGTTGAGACTGAGTCTGCGTCTCTGACATGGATAGGCAGACCATTTCATAAAAATGGAGCTCTATAGGAGAAAGCCCTGCCTCCAGCTGTTTGCTTAGAAATTCTAGGGACAATAAGGAGGCCTGCGTCTTGTGACCATAGCGTACATGTAGGTATGTACTGCAGGACAAAATCGGAGAGATGGGTAGGAGCAAGCCCATGTAATGCTTTGTAGGTTAGCAGTAAAACCGTGAAATCAGCCCTAGCCTTAACAGGAAGCCAGTGTAGAGAGGCTAGCACTGGAGTAATATGATCAACATTTATGGTTCTAGTCAGAATTCTAGCAGCCGTGTTTAGCACTAACTGAAGTTTATTTGGTGCTTTGTCCAGGTAGCCAGAGAGTAGAGCATTGCAGTAGTCTAATTTAGAAGTGACAAAAGTATGGATGAACTTTTCAACATCATTTTTGGACAAAAGGTTTCTGATTTTTGCAATGTTTCGAAGATGGAAAAAAGCTGTCCTTGAAATATTATTGATATGTTCGTCAAAAGAGAGATCAGGGCCAGAGTAACGCCGAGGTCCTTCACAGTTTTATTTGAGACGACTGTACAACCATCAAGATAAATTGTTTCTTGGGACCTAGAACTAGCATCTCTGTTTTGTCCGAGTTTAAAAGTAAAACATTTGTCGCCATCCACTTCCTTATGTCTGAAACACAGGCTCCCAGGGTAGGCAATTTTGGGGCTTCCCCATGTTTCATCGAAATGTACAGCTGTGCAGTGAGTTGACATTGTGTTTCCGAAGAGGTAGAATCTATAGTGAAAACAATAGTGTTCCTAAAATGGAACCTTGAGGAACTCCAAAACTTACAATTGATTTGTCAGAGGACAAACCATCCACAGAGACGAACTGATATCTTTCCGATAGATAAGATCTAAACCAGGCAAGAACTTGTCCGTGTAGACCAATTAGGCTTTCTAATCTCTCCAAAAGAATGTGGTGATCGATGGTGTCAAATGCAGCACTAAGGTCTAGGAGCACGTGAACAGATGCAGAGCCTTGGTCTGACGCCATTTATATATAATTTACCACCTTCACAACAGCTTTTTCAAAAACAATTGAGAAGAATGGGAGATTCGATATAGGCCAATTGTTTTTAAAATATTTTCTGGGTCATGGTTTGTTTTTTTCAAGAGTGGTTATTACTGCCACTTTGAGTGAGTTTGGAACACATCCGGTGGATAGGGAGCCATTTATTATGTTCAACATAGGAGGGCCAAGCACAGGAAGTAGCTCTTTCAGAAGTTAAGTTGGAATAGGGTCCAGTATGCAGTTTGAGGGTTTAGAGGCCATGACTATTTTCATGAATGTGTCAAGAGATATAGTATTAAAAAACTTCAGTGTCTCCATTGATCCTAGGTCCTGGCAGTTCTGTGTAGACTCAGGACAACTGAGCTTTGGAGAAATACTGTCACGCCCTGACCGTAGAGATACTTTTTATGTCTCTATTTTGGTTGGTCAGGGCGTGAGTTTGGGTGGGCATTCTATGTCTGGTGTTCTATGTTGTCCTTGTTTTTGTATTTCTATGTGTTTGGCCTGGTATGGTTCCCAATCAGAGGCAGCTGTCTATCGTTGTCTCTGATTGAGAACCATGCTTAGGTAGCCTGTTCCCACCTGTGTTTGTGGTTGGTTAATTTCTGTTTAGTATGTTTTGCACCTGACGGAGCTGTTTCGGTTGTTCTTTCGTTGCTTGTTGTATTAGTGTTCAGCTTTACCATAAAAATGACGAACACGTACAACGCTGCACCTTGGTCCTCACTTTCTTCCACCAACAGTCGTTACAGAACCACCCACCAAAGGACCAAGCAGCGTGTAATGGACTCCTGGACATGGGGGGAAATATTGGACGGCAAGGGACCCTGGGCACAGCCGGGAGAGTATCGCCGTCCGAAAGAGGAGCTGGAGGCAGCTAGAGCGGAGCGGCGACACTACGAGGAATTGGCTCGAGGTAACGTGCACGAGAGGCAGCCCCAGAATTCTTCTGGGGGGCGGCACACGGGGAGATTGGCGGAGTCAGGTAGGAGACCTGAGCCAACTCCCCGTGCTTACCGTGGCGAGAGAGTGACCGGGCAGGCACCGTGTTATGCGGTGAAGCGCACGGTGTCCCCAGTGCGCACGCATAGCCCGGTGCGCTACATCGCAGCTCCTCGAATCGGCCGGGCTAGAGTGGGCATCGAGCCAGGAGGGATGATGCCGGCTCAGCGCATCTGGTCTCCAGTGCGTCTCCTCGGCCCACGTTATACGGCACCAGCCCTACGCACGGTGTCCCCAGTTCGCCAGCACAGCCCAGTGCGGCCTGTTCCAACTCTCCGCACTTGCCGGGCTACAGGGGGTATCCAGCCAGGACAGGTTGTGCAGGCTCGTTGCTCGAGACCTCCAGTGCGCCTCCACGGCCCAGTGCATCCGGTGCCTCGGCCAAGGACAAGGCCTCCTGCATGTCTCCCAAGCCTGGTGAGTTCTGTGCCTGTGCTAAGCCCTAACCCTCCTGCATGTCTCCCCAGCCTGGTGAGTCCTGTGCCTTCTCCCAGAGCCAGGCCTCCTGTGTGTCTCTCCACTCCAGTGATGATCCATGGCACGAAGCCTCCAGTGATGATCCATGGCAAGAAGCCTCCTGTGATGATTCATGGCACGAAGCCTCCAGTGATGATCCATGGCACGAAGCCTCCTGTGATGATCCATGGCACGAAGCCTCCAGTGATGATCCATGGCACGAAGCCTCCAGTGATGATCCATGGCACGAAGCCTCCAGTGAGGAGTTATGGCACGAGGCCCCCTACGAAGGCCGTCAGTCCGGAGCCTCCTGTCCAGTCCGGAGCCTCCTGTCCAGAGCTGCCAGAGTCTCCCTCCTGTCCGGAGCTGCCAGAGTCTCCCTCCTGTCCGGAGATGCCAGAGTCTCCCTCCTGTCCGGAGCAGCCAGAGTCTCCCTCCTGTCCGGAGCAGCCAGAGTCGCCCTCCTGTCCGGAGCAGCCAGAGTCTCCCTCCTGTCCGGAGCAGCCAGAGTCTCCCTCCTGTCCGGAGCAGCCAGAGTCGCCCTCCTGTCCGGAGCAGCCAGAGTCGCCCTCCTGTCCGGAGCAGCCAGAGTCGCCCTCCTGTCCGGGGCCTGCTGCGAGGGTTCCCCGGTCCGGGGTTGGCGGTAAGGGTCCCCGCACCAGAGGCGCCACCTAAGTGGGCCAAGACTAAGGTGGAGCGGGGTCCACGTCCCGCACCAGAGCCGCCACCACGGTGAAATGCCCATCCAGACCTTCCCCTATAGGTTCAGGTTTTGCGGCCAGAGTCCGCACCTTTGGGGGGGGGGGGGTTACTGTCACGCCCTGACCGTAGAGATCCTTTTTATGTCTCTATTTTGGTTGGTCAGGGCGTGAGTTTGGGTGGGAATTCTATGTCTGTTGTTCTATGTTGTCCTTGTTTTTGTATGTGTTTGGCCTGGTATGGTTCCCAATCAGAGGCAGCTGTCTATCGTTGTCTCTGATTGAGAACCCATACTTAGGTAGCCTGTTCCCAAAATGACGTACACGTACCACGCTGCACCTTGGTCCTCACCTTCTTCCACCAACAGCCGTTACAAATACAGAGGTTCATAGAGGAGTCCGTCATCTTTTTCTAATGATCATGATCTTTTCATCAAAGTTGTTCATGAATTCATCACTGCTGAAGTGAAAGCCATCCTCTCGTTGAATGCTGCTTTTTAGTTAGCTTTGCGACAGTATAAAAAATACATTTTGTATTGTTCTTATTTTCCTCAATTCGGTTGTAAAAAATAGGATGTTCGAGCAGCATTGAGGGCTCTTCGATATTGCACGGTACTGTCTTTCCAAGCTAGAAGACTTCCAGTTTGGTGGAGTGCCATTCCCATTCCAATTTTCTGGAAGCTTGCTTCAGGACTTAGGTATTTTCTGTATACCAGGGAGCAAATTTCTTGTGACAAATGTTTTTTGTTTTTAGGGGTGCGACTGCATCTAAGGTATTACGCAAGCTTAAATTTAGATCCTCAGTTAGGTGGATAACCAATTTTTTTACTCCGACGTCCTTCGGTAGGTGGTGGGAGTCTGGAAGGGCATCTAGGAATCTTTGGGTTGTCCGAGAATTTATAGCACGGCTATAAATCCAGGGTGCGACTGTGGCAATGAGTAGGTCCGGAGAGATGTTGGACAAAACCCACTGAGTCGATGATGGCTCTGAAAGCCACCAAAAATGTGAATATTATCTGCCATGACTACAAAGTCCGGGAATTCCGGGAACTCAATGAGGAACGCTGTCTACAGCCCAGGAGGCCTGTAAACAGTAGCTATAAAAAGTGATTGAGTAGGCTGCATAGATTTCATGATTAGAAGCTCAAAAGATGAAAACACAGTCATCATTTATTTTGTAAATTGAAATTTACTGTTGTAAATGATAGCAACACCTCCACCTTTGCGGGATGCGCAGGAGCTATGGTCACTAGTGTAACCAGGAAGAGAGACCTAATTTAACACAGTAAAATAATCAGGCTTGAGCCTTGTTTCAGTCAGGCCAATCACATCAAGATTATGATCACTGATTAGTTCATTGTCTATGACTGCCTTGGAAGTGAGGGATCTAACATTAAGTAGCCCTACTTTGAGATATCACAATCTCTTTTAATAATGACACGAATGGAGGTCTTTATTCCAGTGAGATTGCTAAAGTGAACACCGCCATGTTTAGTTTTGCTCAACCTAGATCGAGGCACAGACATGGTCTCAATGGGGATAGCTGAGCTGACTACACTGACTGTGCTAGTGGCAGACTCCACTAAGCTGCCAGGCTGGCTAACAGCCTGCTGCCTGGCCTGCACCCTATCTCATTGTGGTGCTAGAGCAGTTAGAGCCCTGTCTATGTTGATAGACAAGATGAGAGCACCCCTCCATCTAGGATGGAGTCCGTCACTCCTCAGCATGCCAGGCTTGGTCCTGTTTGTGGGTGAGTCCCAGAAAGAGGGCCAATTATCTACAAATTCTATCTTTTGGGAGGGACCCTAAACATTTTTCAACCAGCGAGCTTATCACTTCCACCTACTGGGAGCGGGCCAAAGACAATTTCTAGCAAATTTACACCCTGAAGCTATGTTGCACTTCGTGACCTCTGACTATTTCATTTTTAAACTTAAAAAAAAAACGTTATTTATAGATTTTCAGATATAAACAACCAAAACAGTACAACCCCAACCCCTCATTCTCCCATCCATCCATCCACTCCCTCCAAACCGCCAACCCACCCACCCACCATGGCATCTATAAAAGTAAGTAAAATAGGAAAGGAAAACAGAAACAAACAGTAATAGAAACAAAAACAATGGGGGAAAAAGTTCAATAAAAATTCTTATCAGCACAAATGGCCACTAGAACAGACATGACTGCTTACCAAACTATGCAAGTTACACTAAGTAAAAGACAGGCTCTCCACGTATGTCACGTTCCTGACCTGTTTTCTGTTAATTTTGTATGTGTTTAGTTGGTCAGGGCGTGAGTTGGGGTGGGCATTCTATGTTTTGTGTTTCTATGTTTAGGTTAGTGGTAATTAGCCTTATATGGTTCTCAATCAGGGACAGGTGTTTGACGTTTCCTCTGATTGAGAACCATATAAAGGTAGGCTGTTCACACTGTTTGTTTGTGGGTGATTGTCTTCCGTGTCTGTGTATGTTGCACCATACGGGACTGTTTCGGTTTGTTCGTTCGTTTGATGTAGTCTGTTCCTGTTCGTGAGTTCTTCGTGTATTTATGTAAGTTCCATGTTCAGGTCTGTCTACGTCGTTTTGTTATTTTGTAGTTTGTTGAAGTGTTTTCGGGTTTTCGTCTTTTCTTTAATAAACTTCATTATGTCAAATTATCACGCTGCGCTTTGGTCAATCCCTACTCCTCCTCTTCTTCCGAAGAGGAGTAGGACACCCGTTACAACGTATTGTATTTTATATATTTTTTTTTTTAAATCAGGTAGGCCAGTTGAGAACAAGTTCTAATTTACAACTGCGACCTGGCCAAGATAAAGCAAAGCAGTGGGACAAAAACAACAGAGTTACACATGGGATAAACAAACGTACAGTCAATAACACAATAGAAAAATCTGTATACAGTGTGTGCAAATGAAGCAAGGAGGTAAGGCAATAAATAGGCCAATAGTGGCAAAGTAATTATAATTTAGCAATTTACAATGGATTGATATGTGCAGATGAGGATGTGCAAGTAGAAATACTGGTGTGCAAAAGAGCAGAAAAACAAAAACAAATATGGGGATGAGGTAGGTAGTTGGTTGGATGGGCTATTTACAGATGGGCTGTGTACAGCTGCAGCGATTGTTGTGGAAAATATTGAATCAAATATTTCACCAATACCAGAACTTGTGAATTCAATTAGACTTTATTACAAACAGTAACAAAGCCGAGCAATTCCACGGAAGAACTAACTCTTCATTCTTAGTACTTACATAACATCGTCACTCCACTTTATGAATCTTGTTGTCTTACTTAGTTTCCATTCTCTTATTGGCTCAGACATTAGGGCATAGATTCTATTGGTGGCGTGACATGCACAGTCCTACTGGTGCCCCTCACTGATTAGCTAATGTTCCTCTCAAAAGGTCTTTTCAAGTTCAGGCTGATGTTGTTTATGTATGATTAACCCATGTGCATGTCCAGTAGCCTTCACAAGATCAGATATGGCCCAGACCAGTCACGTCTTGTTGGTCTACCATGCCTCATCCACACAGATTCTGCTTACGTTCTGTTTTATACATGTCAAATGGTCAATTCGATGTTGATCCAGCTTTGTACACTCACATGGGCTCAGCCTTCATTCTGCTTACCCATGTCTATTAATTAACCCCATGTTTTCTGTCTCAATACTTCTGGGAGAACAATCTAAATACTGGAAAATCAACCATAGTCATACATTTTTACCTACATAACCTCCCTTTCGAACTTACAGAGTTCCACACAATTACATTTTCCAGTATAGATGAGACGGGGAGCACCTTCTGAAACTCTATGGAGGTAATCAACCTCACATCCATCTTAACAATCTGAGCTCCTGTCACGTTCCTGACCTGTTTTCTGTTGTTTTGTATGTGTTTAGTTGGTCAGGACGTGAGCTGGGTGGGAATTCTATGTTGTGTGTCTAGTTTGTCTGTTTCTATGTCAGCCTAGTGTGGGTTCTCAATCAGAGACAGATGGTAGTCGTTGTCTCTGATTGAGACTCATATATAGGAGGCTTGTTTTGTGTTGGGATTTTGTGGGTGTTTGTTACCTGTCTCTGTGTTTGTGTTCTGCACCAGATAGGTCTGTATCGGTTTTGCACATTTGTTATTTTGTATGTTTGTAGTGTTTCACTTGTTCTTGTATTAAACATGTTTAACACTAGCCGCGCTGCACTTTGGTCCTCTCCTTCACCCCTGGAAGAAAGCCTTTACAGAAACACCCACCAAACCCGGACCAAGCAGCGTGGCAACGGGCAGCAGCAACAGCAGCAGCGGTACCAGGAGGAATGGTCATGGGAGGAAATCATAAACGGAAAAGGACCCTGGGCAAAGGTGGGAGAGAATCGCTGCTCTCGGGAGGAGAAGGAGGCAGCCACAGCCCAGGAGCGGTGGATTGAGGAGGCAGCACGTAAGAGAGGCTGGAAGCCCGAGAGGCTCACCCAAAAATTTCTTGGGGGGGGGGGCTAAAGGGGAGTGTGGCGAAGCCAGGTTGGATACCTGAGCCAACTCCCCGGGCTTACCGTGGAGTGAGAGGGCGTCGTACTGGTCAGACACCGTGTTATGCGGTAAAGCGCACGGTGTCCCCAGTACGCGTGCTTAGCCCAGTGCGGGCTATTCCACCTTGCCGCACTGGGAGGGCTAGGTTGGGCATCGAGCCGGATGTCATGAAGCCGGCCCAACATATCTGGCCTCCAGTACGTCTCCTCGGGCCGGCGTACATGGCACCAGCCTTACAGGTGGTGTCCCCGGTTCGCCTGCATAGCCCAGTGCGGGTTGTTCCACCTCGCCGCACTGGCAGGGCTACGGGGACCATTCAACCTGGTAAGGTTGGAGAGGCTCGGTGCTCAAGAGCGCGTGTCCTCCTTCACGGTCCGGTATATCTGGCGCCACCTTCCCGCCCCAGCCCAGTACCACCAGTGCCTACACCACGCACCAGGCTTCCAGTGCATCGCCAGAGCCCTGTTCCTCCTCCCCGCACTCGCCCTGAGGTGCGTGCCCTCAGCCCGGTACCTCCAGTTCCGGCACCACGCATCAGGCCTATAGTGCGTCTCAGCCGGCCAGAGTCTGCCGTCTGCCCAGCGGTGCCTGAACTGCCCGTCTGCCCAACGCCGTCTGAACTGTCCGTCTGCCCAGCGCCGTCTGAGCCGTCCGTCTGCCCAGCGCCGTCTGAGCCGTCCGTCTGCCCAGCGCCGTCTGAGCCGTCCGTCTGCCCAGCGCCGTCTGAGCCGTCCGTCTGCCCAGCGCCGTCTGAGCCGTCCGTCTGCCCAGCGCCGTCTGAGCCGTCCGTCTGCCCAGCGCCGTCTGAGCCGTCCGTCTGCCCAGCGCCGTCTGAGCCGTCCGTCTTCCCAGCGCCGTCTGAGCCATCCGTCTGCCCAGCGCCATCAGAGTCATCCGTCTGCCCAGCGCCATCAGAGTCATCCGTCTGCCCAGCGCCATTAGAGCCGTCCGTCAGTCAGGAGCCGCTAGAGCCGTCCGTCAGTCAGGAGCTGCCAGAGCCGCCAGCCAGTCAGGAGCTGCCAGAGCCGCCAGCCAGTCAGGAGCTGCCAGAGACGCCAGCCAGTCAGGAGCAACCAGAGCCGCCAGCCAGTCAGGAGCTGCATGAGCTGCCCTACGGTCATGAACTGCCCTACGGTCATGAGCTGCCCTACGGTCATGAGCTGCCCTACGGTCATGAGCTGCCCTACAGTCATGAGCTGCCCTCCAGTCATGAGCTGCCCTCCAGTCATGAGCTGCCCTCCAGTCATGAGCTGCCCTCCAGTCATGAGCTGCCCTCCAGTCATGAGCTGCCCTCCAGTCATGAGCTGCCCTCCAGTCATGAGCTGCCCTCCAGTCATGAGCTGCCACCCAGTCCGGAGCTGCCACCCAGTCCGGAGCTGCCACCCAGTCCGGAGCTGCCACCCAGTCCGGAGCTGCCACCCAGTCCGGAGCTGCCACCCAGTCCGGAGCTGCCACCCAGTCCGGAGCTGCCATTAGTACAGAGTTGTCCCTCTGTCCGGAGCTACCTCTCTGTCCGGAGCTACCTCTCTGTCCGGAGCTACCTCTCTGTCCGGAGCTACCTCTCTGTCCGGAGCTACCTCTCTGTCCGGAGCTACCTCTCTGTCCGGAGCTACCTCTCTGTCCGGAGCTACCTCTCTGTCCGGAGCTACCTCTCTGTCCGGAGCTACCTCTCTGTCCGGAGCTACCTCTCTGTCCGGAGCTACCTCTCTGTCCGGAGCTACCTCTCTGTCCTGGGCTACCTCTCTGTCCTGGGCTACCTCTCTGTCCTGGGCTACCTCTCTGTCCTGGGCTACCTCTCTGTCCTGGGCTACCTCTCTGTCCTGGGCTACCTCTCTGTCCTGGGCTACCTCTCTGTCCTGGGCTACCTCTCTGTCCTGGGCTACCTCTCTGTCCTGGGCTACCTCTCTGTCCTGAGCTACCTCTCTGTCCTGAGCTACCTCTCTGTCCTGAGCTACCTCTTTGTCCTGAACTACCTCTCTGTCCTGAGTTGTCTCCTCTATTGTAGAGGGGAGTTGGTGAAGGTTCCTGGACCATGGTCGGGGGCGAGGGTCGCCACTCAAGGGACGCTAAGGAGGTGGACAAAGACAATGGTGGAGTGGTGCCCTCGTCCACCGCCGGAGCCGCCACCGCGGACAGATGCCCACCCAGACCCTCCCCTTGAGTTGTTAGGGGTACGCCCGGAGTTCGCACCTTGAGGGGGGGGTTCTGTCACGTTCCTGACCTGTTTTCTGTTGTTTTGTATGTGTTTAGTTGGTCAGGACGTGAGCTGGGTGGGAATTCTATGTTGTGTGTCTAGTTTGTCTGTTTCTATGTCAGCCTAGTGTGGGTTCTCAATCAGAGACAGATGGTAGTCGTTGTCTCTGATTGAGACTCATATATAGGAGGCTTGTTTTGTGTTGGGATTTTGTGGGTGTTTGTTACCTGTCTCTGTGTTTGTGTTCTGCACCAGATAGGTCTGTATCAGTTTTGCACATTTGTTATTTTGTATGTTTGTAGTGTTTCACTTGTTCTTGTATTAAACATGTTTAACACTAGCCGCGCTGCACTTTGGTCCTCTCCTTCACCCCTGGAAGAAAGCCTTTACAGCTCCACTTTCTCATATACACTGGTGAGTCAGGACCAAACATCTCCTTTCACATATCGTGTTAAAGCATGTGCATTTCTTAGCCTTGCCCGAGGTTATCTCAGTTAAAATACAAGAAAAATAGTAAAAACAATAACAACAATAAACTAAACATAATAAACCCTTATAATGTCATTCTCAATATGATACCTAAACATATTGCCCTCCCTCGCAGACACCTCTCTAACAACTATTTTTGACATAAGTGAAAAACCTGTTAGAAGATTGAGGACAAACCCTTCTGTCACATACATGTCTAGGCGAACAGATATTCAGAAGGTCTAACATCCTTTATCACTCAGCAACTGTTACATTGAGTACATGGTTATACTTTGTTACGTGTAAACTTTTTGGCTGGCTTGCCGAGCCCACTTATACCAGCCATTTTTTTATTGCTTTTCTAAATTTTTGGTCAATGTTTGATTCTGGGGTAGTTTCTTCATTGTGGCTACACCAGTTGGTAACAGATGTCCTGATTTTCTGCATCAACCCCCACTTTCTTGTGGTTTTGCCATTGTCTTAGTTGGTGTACTAGTGCATGTGGGAGGTGATTTTACAAGTTCTTCTAGTTTTGCCGCTGTTGCTGTCAAGGCCATTCTACCGTTCATCATCTGTCTTGGTTTTCAATATGTTAATGCTGGTATATAGACTCTCGACATCTAATGTGACCAAAATACAGTCTTCTTTTAAACCCGTTATTGGTGAGATCTTGTTTATGTAGTCTATAGAGTCTTTTACATATGATTGCAATGCTTGCACATGAGTTTTATTAAAAGAGTCTACAAAGTTCGACAATGGCTCTAGCATTGAGCCTATTCCTGCAACCACTGGTCTGCCTGGATAGTTGTCTTGTTGTGTTTTAGGTTTGTGTAATTTCGGTAAATTGTACAAGCATGGACGTATGGCACATTTGCAGCAAAGATATTCATATTCAGGCTTTGAGATAAGGTGGTTTAATAGGGCTTGCTCCAGATTAGAGCATATATCCCTTTGGAACACCTGTGTGGGATCAACACTCAGTTTTCTATAGAAACGTTCATTACTGAGTTGTCTCTGAATTTCTTCCTTATATTTTTTCATAGTGAAATCAAATCAAATGTATTTATATAGCCCTTCTTACATCAGCTGATATCTCAAAGTGCTGTACAGAAACCCAGCCTAAAACCCCAAACAGCAAGCAATGCAGGTGTAGAAGCACGGTGGCTAGGAAAAACTCCCTAGAAAGGCAAAAATCTAGGAAGAAACCTAGAGGAACAAGGCTATGAGGGGTGGCCAGTCCTCTTCTGGCTGTGCCGGGTGGAGATTATAACAGAACAAGGCCAAGATGTGTCAAATGTTCATAAATGACCAGCATGGTCAAATAATAATAATCACAGTAGTTGTCGAGGGTGCAACAAGTTAGCACCTCAGGAGTAAATGTCAGTTGGCTTTTCATAGCCAATCATTAAGAGTATCTCTACCGCTCCTGCTGTCTCTAGAGAGTTGAAAACAGAAGGTCTGGGACAGGTAGCACATCCGGTGAACAGGTCAGGGTTCCATAGCCGCAGGCAGAACAGTTGAAACTGGAGCAGCAGCACGGCCAGGTGGACTGGGGACAGCAAGGAGTCATCATGCCAGGTAGTCCTGAGGCATGGTCCTAGGGCTCAGGTCCTCCGAGAGAGAGAGAAAGAAAGAAAGAGAAAAAGAGAGAATTAGAGAGAGCATACTTAAATTCACACCTGATTAGACAGGAGAAGTACTCCAGATATAACAGACTGACCCTAGCCCCCCGACGCAAACTACTGCAGCATAAATACTGGAGGCTGAGACAGGAGGGGTCAGGAGACACTGTGGCCCCATACGATGATATCCCCGGACAGGGCCAAACAGGCAGGATATAACCCCACCCACTTTGCCAAAGCACAGCCCCCACACCACTAGAGGGATATCTTCAACCATAAACTTACCATCCTGAGACAAGGCCGAGTATAGCCCACAAAGATCTCCGCCACGGCACAACCCAAGGGGGGACGCCAACCCAGACAGGAAGACCACGTCAGTGACTCAACCCACTCAAGTGACGCACCCTTCCTAGTGGCGGCATGGAAGAGCACCAGTAAGCCAGTGAATCAGCCCCTGTAATAGGGTCAGAGGCAGAGAATCCCAGTGGAGAGAGGGGAACCGGCCAGACAGAGACAGCAAGGGCGGTTCGTTGCTCCAGAGCCTTTCCATTCACCTTCACACTCCTGGGCCAGACTACACTCAATCATAGGACCCACTGAAGAGATGAGTCTTCAGTAAAGACTTAAAGGTTGAGACCGAGTCTGCGTCTCTCACATGGGTAGGCAGACCGATCCATAAAAATGGAGCTCTATAGGAGAAAGCCCTGCCTCCAGCGGTTTGCTTAGAAATTCTAGGGACAATTAGGAGGCCTGCGTCTTGTGATCGTAGCGTACGTGTAGGTATGTACGGCAGGACCAAATCGGAAAGATAGGTAGGAGCAAGCCCATGTAATGCTTTGTAGGTTAGCAGTAAAACCTTGAAATCAGCCCTTGCCTTAACAGGAAGCCAGTGTAGGGAGGCTAGCACTGGAGTAAAATTATATTTTTTGGGGGTTCTAGTCAGGATTCTAGCAGCCGTATTTAGCACTAACTGAAGTTTATTTAGTGCTTTATCCGGGTAGCCGGAAAGTAGAGCATTGCAGTAGTCTAACCTAGAAGTAACAAAAGCATGGATACATTTTTGTGCATAATTTTTGGACAGAAAGTTTCTGATTTTTGCAATGTTACGTAGATGGAAAAAAGCTGTCCTTGAAAAAGTCTTGATATGTTCATCAAAAGAGAGATCAGGGTCCAGAGTAACGTCGAGGTCCTTCACAGTTTTATTTGAGACGACTGTACAACCATCAAGATTAATTGTCAGATTCAACAGAAGATCTCTTTGTTTCTTGGGACCTAGAACACGCATGTTTTGTCCGAGTTTAAAAGTAGAAAGTTGATCGATGGTATCAAAAGCAGCACTAAGGTCTAAGAGCCCGAGGACAGATGCAGAGCCTCGGTCTGACGCCATTAAAAGGTAATTTACCACCTTCACAAGTGCAGTCTCAGTGCTATGATGGGGTCTAAAACCAGACTGAAGCATTTCGGATATATTGTTTTTCTTCAGGAAGGCAGTGAGTTGCTGCGCAACAGCTTTTTCTAAACATTTTGAGAGGAATGGAAGATTTGATATAGGCCGATAGTTTTTTATATTTTCTGGGTCAAGGTTTAGCTTTTTCAAGAGAGGCTTTATTACTGCCACTTTTAGTGAGTTTGGTACACATCTGGTGGATAGAGAGACGTTTATTATGTTCAATATAGGAGGGCCAAGCACAGGAAGCAGCTCTTTCAGTAGTTTAGTTGGAATAGGGTCCAGTATGCAGCTTGAGGGTTTAGAGGCCATGATTATTTTCATCATTGTGTCAAGAGATATAGTACTAAAACACTTGAGTGTCTCTCTTGATCCTAGGTCCTGTCAGAGTTGTGCATACTCAGGAAAACTGAGCTTTGGAGGAATACGCAGATTTAAAGAGGAGTCCGTAATTTGCTTTCTAATGATCATGATCTTTTCCTCAAAGAAGTTCATGAATGTATTACTGCTGAAGTGAAAGCCATCCTCTCTTGGGGAATGCTGCTTTTTAGTTAGCTTTGCGACAGTATCAAAAATAAATGTTGGATTGTTCTTATTTTCCTCAATTAAATTGGAAAAATAGGATGATCGAGCAGCAGTGAGGGCTCTTCGATACTGCACAGTACTGTCTTTCCAACTTAATTGACAGTACTGTCTTGGAAGACTTCCAGTTTGGTGTGGCGCCATTTCCGTTCCAATTTTCTGGAAGCTTGCTTCAGAGCTCGGGTATTTTCTGTATACCAGGGAGCTAGTTTCTTATGACAAATGTTTTTAGTTTTTAGGGGTGCAACTGCATCTAGGGTATTGCACAAGGTTAAATTGAGTTCCTCAGTTAGGTGGTTAACTGATTTTTGTCCTCTGACGCCCTTGGGTAGGCAGAGGGAGTCTGGAAGGGCATCAAGGAATCTTTGGGTTGTCTGAGAATTTATAGCATGACTTTTGATGCTCCTTGGTTGGGGTCTGAGCAGATTATTTGTTGCGATTGCAAACGTAATAAAATGGTGGTCCGATAGTCCAGGATTATGAGGAAAAACATTAAGATCCACAACATTTTTTTAAAAATATATTTTATTTTGCATTTTCCAAATAAGAACATTCAAAACAAAAGTGAAAAGATAGACAACAATAGGACAAAGTGACAGTAACAGGCGAGCGTAACAAAAAAACAAAACAAAAATTATAATTATATATACAAACATACAATAAAAATAAAATATATATAATGAGATATTGGATCATATGGTCACCTGCCGTAGGCTACATATTATACATTACGTGTGAAACATTATATAAGGATTATATAGAGATTCAATCAATGTGATGTGGGGGGAGATTCTCCACATAGTCAATAAAAGGTTGCCAAATTCTATAAAATGTCTTTAACTTATTCCTCAAGCAGTAAGTGATTTTCTCCAGTGGGATACAACTATTATCTTCCGATAGCCACATTGCAACTGGCAGGGAGGAATCCAATTTCCATTTCAAGGCAATACATTTCTTGGCAATCGCTAGCAATATTTCTGTTAGCTTTATAGTATGGCTTTGCCTAAGATTGGTGTTAGTAAAGTTGCCCAGTAGACAGACCTCCGGGTCTAAAGGGAATGCAACCCCGTGAATTGAGGATATGGTATCGCATACCCCCTGCCAGAAACCGTGTAGTTTTGAACACTGCCAAGTGGAATGGAGGAATGTTCCTTCAGCTGAGCCACATATAAAACATAGGGAGGAGATATCAGGGTTGAACTTGTGCAGTCTAGATGGGGTGATATAGAGCTGATGGAGGAAATTAAACTGGATCAGTCTGTATCTGGAGTTCAATGTGGATGTAACGCCATCCCTGCATAGGTCACTCCATAGACCCTCATCAAGATCAATACCCAGATCTTTTTCCCATCTAAGTCGGGGTTTATCTAGCCCAGGCAGTGTTAGTCCTGACATAAGAGCATCGTAAACACGGGAAATGGTCTTGAATAGTGGTTGGTCTGCGTGGCAGAGTTGTTCAATAGGTGACATCTTAGGTAGGTTCCATTGTCCCTTGAGAGTCACCCTAATAAAGTTTCGTAGTTGTAGGTAGCTAAAGAAGTCCCTGTTAGGCAAGTGGTATTTCTGTTTCAGCTGATCAAAAGACATAAGAACTCCCTCCTCGTAACAATGTTCCAGAAGAGTGATCCCCTTATCAGACCATGGTCTAACGTTACTATTCTGGAAAAACATAGGAATCAATCTATTGTTCCATAAAGGGGTTTTAGGGGAAAGGAATCCCCCTCGTCCGAACAGCTCATGCAGTTTGCACCATGCCAGGACAGAATGTATGATTAAAGGGTTGTCTGTGATGGTTTTTATAGATTTTCTGCCCCATTTGTAAAACAATTCTGCCCCGGTGTCATCATTTACCTCAAGCTTTTCAATGTTCAACCATGAGGGAGAGGGACCATTGTCAAACCTCTGAGCCAGATACCTAGACTGTGCAGCCCAGTAGTACATTCTAAAATTGGGGAGGTTTAAGCCCCCTTGACTGTAATCAAGGGTCAGTTTATCCAGGCCAACCCAAGGGGTTTTGCCGTGTCAGATAAACCGTCTGGTCAGCTTGTCGAGAGAGGATACGAATGCTGCGGGAACAGGGATAGGGAGAGATTGAAACAGATATAGAAATCTGGGCAGGACATTCATTATAATTACATTGATTCTACCCAGTAGGGTGAGAGGTAAGTCCATCCATTTACAAAGGTCACCCTCCACCTTTTGCAACAAACTGGCCAGATTGAGTTCATAGAGGTTGTTCAGATTACCATCCACTATTATGCCCAAATATGTGAAGCCCATAGGCGACCATCTAAAAGGAAACTTGTGCTTGATGGTATGATGGTCAAAGACAGACGACGGTAAGATTTCGCTTTTATCAAAATTGACCTTATATCCAGAGAAAGAACTATAACACTATAGTAGGATCTGCAAGTGAGAGAGGGAGTGTTCTGGGTTTGTTAGAAATAAGATAAGGTCGTCCGCAAAGAGTGATAATTTATGGGTATGGGGGCCCACCTCAAAGCCATGTATGTCAGGGCACGTTCTAATAGCCTCAGCCAACGGTTCGATGGCGAGGGCAAAGAGGTGGGGGCTAATTGGGCAACCTTGTCTGTTCCCCCTATAGAGAGGGAAAGAGGAGGAAGTAATCCCATTGGTAGCAATCCTAGCTTTAGGAGATTTGTAGAGTGATTTTATCAAATTTACAAACACGGTACCTAAACCAAACTTTTCCAAGACGCGAAAGAGGTATGGCCACTCAACCCTATCAAAGGCCTTTTCAGCGTCGAGGGAGACTGCGACACTAGGTATTTTGTTTTTTTTATCAAGGTGAATTATATCAAAGAACTTTCTGAGATTATTGGAGGACAATCTATTAATTATGAAGCCAGTCTGATCTGGGTTGACCAACAGGGGAAGACATGACTCAAGTCTCTTAGATAGCATCTTGGTGACCAATTTACAATCTGTGTTAAGGAGAGAGATTGGTCTATAGGAGGCACACGCTAGTTTTTTTTCCCTTTCTTGTGGATTACAGTAATCACTGCTTGAGAGAAAGACTCTGGAAAGCAGTTCTCTTCCCTGGCTTTTTTAAGTACCTCCATAAGGTAGGGGACCAACAGCTCCCTAAATTCTTTATAAAACTCTGGAGGGAAGCCATCCTCCCCAGGAGATTTATTAGAAGGTAAGGATTTAATGGCCTCTAACAATTCAGGAACTGAGAAGTTCACTCAGGCGCTCGCTGTCTTCCCCTGACAGGCATGGGAGGTTGAGAGAGGAGAGAAAGGAGTCGATCTCTGATAGATCATCGCTTGATTGGGAAGTGTAGAGGTCTTCATAGTATTTCTTAAAAGTATTATTAATTTCAGTCGGGTCGAAAGATATCTCATTAGTAAGAGTTTCTATAGCATTAATTGTCCTCTTACTTTCCTCTGCTTTCAGTTGCCATGCCAATACTTTGTGAGCTTTCTCTCCAAGCTCGTAATAACGCTGTTTTGATTTAGTGATGGCCCTCTCAGCTTGATATGTGTTCAGAATATTATATTTCAGTTTTTTATTTACCAAAAGCCTGTATAGATCTTTAGTCGGGCCTCTCTGGTAGGTTTTCTCTAGCTCGGAGATTTCAGATTCAAGGGCACTCAGTTCCGCACCGTGTTTTCTCTTCAGCCCTTTAGTATAGGAAATGATCTGTCCCCTCAGATAGGCCTTCATTGTGTCCCAAAGAATGAAACTGTCAAGAGCGGAGGGTTTGTTTGTCAGAGTAAAAATATTGATCTGCTCTTTGATGAATGCACAAAATTCAGGTTGCTTTAGGAATGTAGAATTTAGTCTCCATCTATATGCTCCATTTACCTTGGTAGGAATGGAGATTGATAATACCAGAGAATGGTCACTAAGCAATCTGGGGAGATACTCGACATCTAACACTCTATGAAACAGTTGTGTCGATAGTAAAAAGTTATCTATGCGTGTGTGTGTCTTGTGTGGGTGTGAATAAAAAGAGTAGTCCCTATCCTGTGGGTGCAACTGTCTCCAGATGTCTAGTAAATTGAGATCTTTCATGAATGACATGGTGAGTTTGCCGGCTTGGTAAGAAGGGATGGTTTATCAGAGGACCTATCAAGAACTGTATCTAAACAAAAATTAAAATCACCTCCAACCAGTAGCCATCCTGGTGGTGCTTGAGCGACCTGAAGGAAGACATTCTGAATAAACATATGGTCATCGAAGTTAGGAGCATAAATATTCAATAGTGTCCAAGACTCTGAAAACATATGCCTGCACCAAAACAAACCTGCCAGAGGGATCAGAGATGGTGTTGTTGACGCAGAAGGGGATGTGTCTACTTATCAAAATTGCAGTTCCTCTTGCTTGGAGTTAAAAGAGGACGCAAAAACTTGTCCTACCCATTCCCTCTTCAATTTCTTGTGTTCACTGGCTGTAAGATGTGTTTCTTGTAAAAACACAATGTCAGCCTTTAATTTCTTAAGGTATGTATAGACTCTTTTCCTTTTAATCGGGCTGTTAAGACCTTTTACGTTGAATGTGACATATTTTAGTGGATTAAGCATAGGTTGAGTTTCAAATATGTAACTGAATGGAAATCTATCATATGTAGATAGTTAGGAAATGTTTCAACTTTGGTTTGAACAGAGAAGTGACCTATGTGTCTCTTTAGGAAGGAAACAATAAACATAGAAAAAAGGAAAAAAATAAAATCTCACCCACCCCGATTGTCAGACTAAAACAACAATCCCAACAATCAAACATGAATACACTTGTAGAGATACGTTGCTGCTCGCTTTCCATCTTGCTCTTACTAGCTAAACCTTGGCGTAAACTAAAACCTGCGAGCTCTCCAAGTTGAAAACAAACGTTGTGAATAGACATTTATGGCTGAATATTTATTGCCCACGGTAAGGGCTGCTTGAGTCTCTTTTCGAAAGATTAACATAAATGAGGGTGAAAGCAGTGGGCCTAAACCCACTTATTTGCTTCGCCCAGTGGATATGGACTAAACCAAAATATACTCTCCTGTAAATGTAATAGAACTCACCCCGGAAAGATACGGTTAGTTGAAAATGTACAAATCATTTATAGCGACCGGAAGATATCAGCAGTTCAGTCCGGATAAGAGAAAACAAACAAACTGCATCTTATCCCCCAGAGAGACCGTCCTGGCTCAGACGTTGTTCAGTTCTTTGAGAAAAGTGTACACTTCTCCTGGTGTGTTGAAGAGATGGCTTCAGCCTTTGTACTGAACTTTCATCCGCGCAGGGTGGATGAGGTAGCCGGTGATGTTCTTCTCCTTCAATGCTTTGGCGGCAGGTCTGAACTGCTTGCGACGTCTGGCGAGATCCGCGCTCATATCCGGGAAAAGGCTGACCCTCTTGCCATCGATGGTGATGTCCCCTTTGGCTCTTGCGAGTTGCAGTATCTTCTCTCTGTCTTGGAAGCGGAGGAACCTGATCAGGACGGCCCGTGGGGGCTCATCTGGCCGGGGTTTCGGCGCTGATGTTCTGTGGGCGCGTTCGATTTCCAGTGGCTTGGTGAAGTTGATTATGCCTAGGACATCCGGGATCCATTGAGTGAAGAAACGGACCAGGTCACGGCCCTCGCTGTCCTCTTTCAATCACACCACACGGATATTACTACGTCTACTCTGGTTCTCCATCTGAACTACCTTGTTTTTGAGGTAGGCATTGTCCTTTTGTAGTTGTATCAAGACCTGGTCATGTCGAGCGATGGTATCTTCAACTGTGCTAATGCGCAACTCTGCCTCAGTCGTTCTCTGCATAGATTTCATGACTAGAAGCTCAAAAGACGAAAACATCCTTTTTTATTTTTTGTAAATTGAAATTTGCTATCGTAAATGTTAGCAACACCTCCGCCTTTGCGGGATGCACGGGGGATATGGTCACTAGTGTAACCAGGAGGTGAGGCCTCATTTAACACAGTAAATTCATCAGGCTTAAGCCATGTTTCAGTCAGGACAATCACATCAAGATTATGATCAGTGATTAGTTAATTGACTATAACTGCCTTTGAAGTGAGGGATCTAACATTAAGTAGCCCTATTTTGAGATGTGAGGTATCACGATCTCTTTCAATGATGGTAGTTATGGAGGAGGTCTTTATTCTAGTGAGATTGCTAAGACGAACACCGCCATGTTTAGTTTTGCCCAACCTAGGTCGAGGCACAGACACGGTCTCAATGGGGATGATTCGATGTTAATGGGGAGAAGCCGCTTGCTTGTTTAAGACTAAATTGACTTCGGAATTGGGACCAGATTTTAAGGGAGTTCTTAACAATGGGGTTCAACACATGGGTGCCAAGGTACATGGGCATTGGGGAGCACAGGGGTGAGTCCGGAGAAGTTGGAAGGCTTGACAGTAACTATGATGGCCCAAGTTGGGCCATCCTTGTTTTCAAATGTAGAAACCTCAATAAACACATTTAGATATATATTTGCTGACCAGTAGTAGTGTAAAAAATTGGGAAGGTGTCTCTATAGATATACCTTTCTCATTCGTGGATTTGACTTATTGCAAATGAAGTTGGAAATGTAGCTGTCCAGTTGTTTGAACATCAACTTTGGCAGAAAAATGGGAATAATTTGGAATAAGTACAAAAACCTAGGTAGTACAGTCATCTTAACAGAATTAATGTGACCTGTTAATGAAATGGAAAGAGACAACCACCTTATGAAATCCTGCTTAGTGTGCTCCAGGAGTGTTTTGAAGTTGTTTAAACAGAGCCTTAAATGATCGTGCGACCTTTATCTCCAAATAAGTAAAGACCTGATGCTCCACCTTAAATGGGAAATTGGCAAACCCAATTCCTTCTGCTAACTAATTAATGGGGAGGAGCACACTTTTGGTTAGGTTTAACGTATAACCAGAGAATGTCCCAAAACCTTGTAGCATGTCCAAGAGATAGGGTATAGACTCCACAGGGTTAGAGTATAAAAGAAAAGTGTCTGCAGGGCGATAGTAAGAGGCTCAATAGCCATATCAAATAGGAAAGGGGATAAACAGCAACCCTGCCTGGCCCCCCTGTGGAGAGGGAAGTAGCTGGAGGTAACATTGTTGGTGCGAACAGAAGCTACTAGGGACGAGTACACCATCTTAATCCAGGAAAGGAATGACGGGCCAAACCCAAAGCTCTCTAGTAATGTAAATAGATATTCCCACTCAACCCGGTCAAAAGCCTTTTCAGCATCAAGAGACATGACAACCTCTGGCTGTAGAGTGGAGTGAGCAGAATAAAGAACAAAAGTATCACTAAAAGCATTGATGTTCATCAGTCCACGGTAAGACAAATTGTCTATAAATGGAGAAAGTTCAACACTGTTGCTACTCTCCCTATGAGTGGCCGTCCTGCAAAGATGACTGCAAGAGCACAGCGCAGAATGCTCAATGAGGTTAAGAAGAATCCTACTGTCAGCTAAAGACTTACAGAAATCTCTGGAACATGCTAACATCTCTGTTGACGAGTCTACAATACGTAAAACACTAAACAAGAATGGTGTTCATGGGAGGACACCACGGAAGAAGCCACTGCTGTCCAAAAAAACCTATTGCTGCACGTCTGAAGTTTGCAAAAGTGCACCTGGATGTTCCACAGCGCTACTGGCAAAATATTCTTTAGACAGATGAAACTACAGTTGAGTTGTTTTGGAAGGAAACACAACACTACGTGTGGAGAACAAAAAGGCACAGCACACCAACATTAAAGCCTCATCCCAACAGTAAAGTATGGTAGAGGGAGCATCATGGTCGTGACCTCCCGGGTGGCGCAGTGGTCTAGGGCACTGCATCGCAGTGCTAGCTGCTCCACCAGAGTCTCTGGGTTCGCGCCCAGGCTGGGCTGGGTTCGCGCCCAGGCGCTGTCGCAGCCGGCCGCAACCGGGAGGTCCGTGGGGTGACGCACAATTGGCATAGCGTCGTCCGGGTTAGGGAGGGTTTGGCCGGTAGGGATATCCTTGTCTCAGTATGTAAAAATTTAATAAAAATGTATGCACTCTACTGTAAGTCGCTCTGGATAAGAGCGTCTGCTAAATGACTAAAAATGTAAAAAATGTAAATGGTTTGGGGCTGCTTTGCTGCCTCAGGGCCTGGACAGCTTGCTATCATTGACAGGAAAATGAATTCCCAAGTTTATCAAAACATTTTGCAGGAGAATGTTAGACTATGTTAGACTGTCCGCCAATTGAAGCTCAACAGAAGTTGAATGATGCACCCGGACAACGACCCAAAACACAGAAGTAAATCAACAACAGAATGGCTTCAACAGAAGAAAATACGCCTTATGGAGTGGCCCATTCAGAGTCCTGACCTCAACCCAATTGAGATGCTGTGGCATGACCTCAAGAGAGCAGTTCACACCAGACATCCCAAGGATATTGCTGAACTGAAACAGTGTTGCAAATAGGAATGGTCCAAAATTCCTCCTGACCGCTGTGCAGGTCTGATCTGCAACTACAGAAAACGTTTGGTTGAGGTTATTTCTGCCAAAGGAGGGTCAACCAGTTATTAAATCCAAGGGTTCACATACTTTTCCCACCTTGCACTGTGAATGTTTACACGGTGTGTTCAATAGACATGAAAATGTAGAATTGTTTGTGTTATTAGTTTAAGCATACTGTGTTTGTCTATTCTTGTGACCGAGATGAAGATCAGATCACATTTTATGACCAATTTATGCAGAAATCCAGGTATTTCCAAAGGGTTCCCATAGTCTTTTAGTTTAACCACTTTTTCTCAGACATAACCTAGGAAGCCCACAGATAACTTTCCCTCTCTTTCTTCACCCCACTCCCCTTTTCCTGTCCACATCTCTCTCCCCCAGATGCCATGATCAAGCACCTGGCCGTTGAGTGGGGACCAAGTGGGGTAAGGGTTAACACACTGGCACCAGGTCCTATTTCGGGCACAGAGGGCTTCCGTAGGCTGTGGCTGCCTAGGTGGGATTTGATACACACGTTTGATTTATTAAGCCATATGCCAAAATCACACATGGCCACACATACTTTTTAGTGATTAATCTTGCCACTCTTTAACTTTTAGTTAAGTAGGTTTTAGTATACACTTGATTAAGTAGATCTGGGTAATTCTGTGTTATTTCTATGCTAGTGAGGTCAAAGTTATCAAGAACAGAGCCTGAGGAGAGGTAAACTACATGAAGTCCTCAGTCTCATTTCTCTTTGCCCCAAATTCTGTTTCTCACCCTCCTCTCTCTTGTCCTCAGGTGGCAACAGAGCAGAGAGCATGGATGCCTTCTCATCCATCCCACCGCAGCGGGTCGGCAACAAGATGGAGCTGGCCCACGGTGAGCTGTTCCTGAACAGCCTCGCCTCCTCCTGTTGACGGGCCACATCATGGTGGAGGACGGTGGGAGTTGGCTCACTTCGGCCAATGACGTATCCATGCTGCTCGGTATAGCTTCCTCTCAATCTGCTAAACTCTTGACACGGCCCCTCCCCCCATCACAGGTGTGTAGGACAGAAGAGGAGGTGGAGATGTAGATCTAGGAGGAGGACGTCGTGAAGTTGTTTTGTGGATACTGTCAAGACGCTAAGTATAGTGCATTTAACTTTAATCTAGAAATGCGCTTTTTCTGGCGCAGTGGCATAGTTATAGGGGTGGTGTTTTGCCCTGTGTTTGACATAACTGATTTCCTAATTTGTTCAATTTTCCTTGGATACTTTAGATAGAGAAGCATTGACTGTTATTTTTTGATATGCAGATACTATTAAATCAAATTGTGTTTCTTTTTATTTTATTTAACTAGGCAAGTCAGTTAAGAACAAATTCTTATTTACAATGACTGCCTACCCCAGCCAAACCTTCCCCTAACCCGGACGACGCTGGGCAAATTGTGCGCCAGGATCGAACCAGGGTCTGTAGTGACACCTCTAGCACTACCTTAGACCGCTGCACCACTCCGGAGCTTCTTAACTGAAGAGACAAGTAGATGGTGAAGATAAAGTGGCAGATTATGAATAATATGCAACATATAAATCAATGGATTTGCCATGTACAATCTTTGAGACTAGAAAGCTGCCATAGCTGATAGTGGTTAAAAGGAAAATAGGAGGTATACACTCAAATATTAGCAAAAAAATATTGACCTAAGGCTTCACATCCACATGTTGAAACTGGATATACGGTCCAAATCATGTTCTAAGTGTTGGGTTATTTTGAGTTAATCCACACCAGTTTTAGATTCTAATTATTCAACTACTTTGGATTAAGAATCAATATGCTGATGAACTCTGTAGTTTTTCCATCATGTAGTCTAGTTGTTAAAATTTTATTGTAAAGCACTTACAATTTACACATACAATGTCCAGAACTTTCCTAATAAACCTTTTAATAATGACACTTAAAAACTGTGCCTGTGTAACAGTATAACTTTAAACCGTCCCCTCGCCCCGACCCGGGCGCGAACCAGGGACCCTCTGCACACATCAACAACTGACACCCACGAAGCGTCGTTACCCATCGCTCCACAAAAGCCGCGGCCCTTGCAGAGCAAGGGGCACACTACATCTAGGTTTCAGAGCAAGTGACGTAACTGATTGAAACGCTACTAGCGCGTACCCGCTAACTAGCTAGCCATTTCACATCCGTTACACTCACCCCCCTTTCAACCTCCTCCTTTTCTGCAGCAACCAGTGATCCGGGTCACGGCACCAATGTAACAGTATAACTTTAAACCGTCCCCTCGCCCCGACCCGGGCGCGAACCAGGGACCCTCTGCACACATCAACAACTGACACCCACGAAGCGTCGTTACCCATCGCTCCACAAAAGCCGCGGCCCTTGCAGAGCAAGGGGCACACTACATCTAGGTTTCAGAGCAAGTGACGTAACTGATTGAAACGCTACTAGCGCGTACCCGCTAACTAGCTAGCCATTTCACATCCGTTACACCTGCATATTGAATATCACAACCTTTTCTTTCGTTAAATATGCATTCACGCAGATCCACCAAAGGGGGTCGCCAATGTGTAATGGAGCTGAAATTGGCACCTTTGGTTTGGCTGCAACGTGTGCAGATCAGTGGTTCCCAACACTTTTTGGGTACTGTACACCTGCCTGAAGTACCCCGTCATGCGTGTGCGACCAGCGTGATTCCTAAATTAGGTGTACATTTTATTTAAAAAATTGTTTACGCACGCAGTCGAGTTGGGCAGACTTCTTTTCATTGTCAGGGAATAAGGAGTTGAGCTTGGCTAAATGTGAGCTTACTATTTGCACCATAGGAGCCCTGTCAACGTCACCTGTAAAAATGTAGGTGTCAAGTTGCTGGAAACAACTTCACATTTCCTCTCCCAAAGTTAGATCTTCTTCATGAATCCGCTCACTTTGTCATACTTGTAGAATGCGTGTGTCTTTACCTTGCAGAGTTAGATTCACGTTGTTCAGTATGCTGAACACATCAGCAAGGTAGGATACCCAGTCTGTGTTCTCGAACACATCCACAAGGGGGTGTGAGTGCTCAGACAGAAAATCACTTCGGCACGCAACTCAAAAAGCCTTTGTAACGTTTTCCATCTGATTAGACGTCGGTGTGAAGCAGTAGCTGCTAGTGCTGTCATCTCAGAGCCTCTAAATCATTCGGTGATTCAGAGGCCTGGACACAGTGGGATTTACCTTCTATATGTGGGCAATTCATAATTTCACTCTCACAGGCATTGATGCAGCACGATCCGTGCATACATGAACACAGGATTTCCAATCCTGATTGTGCTCAGAAAAAAAACGTCACCAACGTTAAACATATCCTCACTTGTAGTTCTCCTGGATAGCTTCTAGCAGAACAGAATGTGCAATCAACTGGGCTTCCCCATTAACGACAGTCGATTCGTCTAACTGCAGAGAAAATAGACCGGAATAATTCGAATTTTTTTCACCAATTGAGCAACAATGTCAACGCCCATGTCATCGATCCTACGGTACACCGTGTTATTTGAAAATGTTACAGTATCAGTGCATCAGCTGCTGTCTTATCAATCATAGTTTCTGCGATCTAGCGCGAGCAGAGGATCAAACATTGAGCCAACCGGCGGGCGCGCAGAGGCCAGGTAGACAGAGCAATGCGCACACACCGAAACTAAAGTAAAAAAAAAAGTAGGCCTATAAATATACAATAACTAGAGATTTTACACCACTGACCTCAGTAAATGTTTTCCTGCCTATTAAAATTGAAATAACGTAAATATATATTTTTGGGGGGTCATATTTTTCCCAATATTTGTTTTCTTCAAAAAAGAAGAAAACACTGGTGTAGATAATTTACTAATTTGGTAGACACTAAAGTAAGACATCACATTTTGTGTTGCTCAGATGTTGAACTTCATTCTCAATATACCATTTACATTAATCGTTCACCATTATGATAAAAAGCCCAAGAAAACCAAGAACATTTAATTTATTGTTTACATTAGGAAGACTAGGTACCACTCACAGTCACTGTTGGTGTTATTTGACGTTTTCTGGATAATGAGCATGGCCCCATAGATGTACAAATATCAGATAAACAATGGTTAGACAATGCTTTTAAAAGCCTACACAGAGGTACAATGTGAATGTATATACAAAAGTATGTGGACACAAATGAGTGAATTTGGCTGTTTTAGCCACACCTGTCAGTGTATAAAATCGAACACACAGCCATTGACAAACATTGGCAGTAGAATGGCCTTACTAAAGAGCTCAGTGACTTTCAACATGGCGCTGTCATATGATGTCACCTTTCCAACAAGTCAGTTTATCAAATTTCTGCCCTGCTAGATCTGCCCTGGTCAACTGTAAGTGATGTTATTGTGAAGTGGAAACGTCTAGGAGCAACAACGGCTCAGCACCAAAGTGGTAGGCCACACAAGTTCACAGAGCGGGACTGCCAAGTGCTGAAGCGCGTAGTGCGTAAAAATCGTCTGTCCTCGGATGCGACAATCCTACTTCCATACTGCCTCCGGAAGTAACATCAGCTCCAGAACTGTTCGTCAGGAGCTTCATGAAATGGGTTTCCATGGCAGCCGAACACAAGCCTAAGATCACCATGCGCAATGCCAAGCGTCAGCTGGAGTGATGTAAAGCTCGACAGACGAATCTAGGTTTGGCGGATGCCCGGAGAATGCTACCTGCCCAAATGCATAATGCCAACTGTAAAGTTTGGTGGAGGAGGAATAATGGTCTGGGCTGCTTTTCATGGCTTGGGCTTGGCCCCATAGTTCCAGTGAAGGGAAATCTTAAAGTTACAACAGACAATGACATTCTAGACAATTCTGTGCTTCCAACTTTGTTGCAACAGTTTGGGAAAGGCCCTTTCCTGTTTCAGTACTACAATGCCCCAATGCACAAAGCGAGGTAAATACAGAAATGGTTTGTTGAGATCTGTGTGGAAGAACTTGACTGGCCTGCACAGAGCCCTGAGCTCAACCCCATCGAACACCTTTGGGATGAATTGGAACGCTGACTGCGAGCCAGGCCTCATCGTCCAACATCAGTGCCCAACCTCACTAATCCTCTTGTGGCTGAATGGAAGCAAGTCCCCACAGCAGTGTTCCAACATCTAGTGGAAAGCCTTCCCAGAAGAGTGGAAGCTGTTATAGCAACAAAAGGGGACCAACTCAATATTAATTGCCCATGATTTTGGAATGAGATGTTCGACAAGGAGGTGTCCACATACTTTTGGTCATGTACTGTATTTTTGCGTCCTATTTTGGAAACTGCGGTTCGTTCTATGCGCGTGCGTGAAACGTCACTGCTGTATGCGGCTGAGGGGGGTGGCAGGGGCATTTGCTGCTGATGAAATTGTGAACGGCCTGTTCTAGCTAAATATTGGCAACATATTTTGTATGTTTGACACATCTCGGAGCATCTTCTGACGGTCATCATGTCTTTGGAGTGCGTTGGGATGGTAAATACATTTCGAGAGGCTGGGAATAGCTGAAGAAATTTTAAACAAGCAGACTGAATTAGTTCCTGACACAGGTGGATGATTCTTGGAATAACGTTAAATTAGCTATCTTGGATTCGAAACGTATGGAGAAAACACCAAACGCGGATGTAAATTAGAATTATTGACAAAACGAACAAACTTTACTGGGAAGATTATATTTGTTAAATGTCCTCATAGCCAGTCCAATTTAGTTTCAGAATCAGAGATTGATCATTTGGCTTGTTAGCTAGTTAACGTTTGCTAGCTAATTAAAGCGTCCTTCAAGATATGAGAGTGGGGAGGTTTGGAAGCGTTAAGTCAATGTTATTAAATTATTAAACATGTCAGTCAGTAAGCAAGCCTAACTATTTCAATTGGACATGCCTTATGTAAAAAGAATCAAGCGTTGCTAACTAGCCAAGTTAGCTAGAAAGCTATTTATTTACTCACTCCAAGGTTGGCGTATTTTCATCCACTGGCACTGTCAAGCACAACGTATATCGCATTGGCTAAAAGCTAGCTGGCTAGCCTGTTACAAATGGTCACACTGCAACCAAATTGTGGATAACATTTTGGACCTTGTTAGCACATGTTAACTATTTAAAATAACTTTAACGCGTTCGTGGTATTTATTGCATCCAATTTATAGCATGAATCCCATGTTATGCTAAATATTTTCTAACTGATGTGTTCGGCAGTCAGTTGTGTAAGCAAGAAGGTCCCCTCGCGTTAGTCCCAATGCTGGAGATGGGGACAGTGAATGAGTGTTTTAGATAACACGCTAAATTGATCAAGTCACTTACTATTACAGGAACTTGTCTTCTTGTGTGTGGTATCGCTTCATGTTTTTTGTGAATCATAGAGACCTTTTATGACGTTAGCCTGTTGTTGCCTCAGTAATATGTTGGTTCTTAGAACATTTCTATTTAGTTTTAGCACTATTTTGATAAGTCCCATGTCACCAATGTATTTGTTGAATTCCAAAGTAGAAATCAAAGTTCATAATTCTATGGAATTAATTATAAATTCATCTGAAAATGCAAATTTGTCTTGTTGACAACATTTAAAAAGTGCATGCTTAGACGGGGTAAATGCATGAGTCGTGGATTATTTAGGCAACAACTATGGCAAGTAGACAAATCAATAAATATGGGAAGTACACTGGTTTTAAGCACTAAGGTGTTTACACAGTGCTAAAATGTCATACATTCAGAACGAGACAGTGAAGGCAGGTGTTTTACCATCATCAAAATCTGCCCGTAGATCTTGTCAAGGACGTTGACTACCATGTGTAGAATAACAATATTGAAATTGAGGAAGAATTGGATGTTGGCTTTGAAATAAATTATACTTTTCTAGTTTACTCAGGAATTAGCTATCTACTCAAATGGAACATACTCTGATGTCTAGCCCTCTGGGGTATTCAGAGTGGGATCCAGAACGCATACCCTCCCATCGATTCCTCCTCATGGATTCAGACAAAGGAGCCATGCTGCCTCAGAGAGAAAGTGGTCAGACAGGATTGGATTTCCAGAAAGTCGACCAGGGTGTATCTCTAAGCCTGGAAGAGCTTTTTCAGGAGAACGCCTTAAATTTAGATAGCCTTTTCAGGACCTCCAGTTATTCTGGTGGAGACCAGATCTTGCCCTGGGAGGGATGTCAATCTAATCATTCCCAAGATGTTCCCCTGGGTAAACCAGCAGAGGTATCGCCTCTCAAAGACAAAATTGAGGAACAAAACAATGTCAGTGACAGTCCACTACCTGGGCTGTTATTCTCCAAAATTGCTAATTTGTTCAGGGACATCTCAGCCTGCGACGAACAAAATCCACCTGTGGGTGACAGAGACCCTGTTACCTGTCACAGGGAGCTGATAACCCTCAGTGAACCTCCTTCCACTGTGAAGGTTCCAGATAGGACTCCAGATACTAACACTGAGGTGTCCTCTTTGTTGGTAGTTCACCTCTTATCTGAACACTCCCCTTTTCCCTCCGGCCCTGCTCTTTCAGGTGAGGTAAACCCACAGGGTGTCAGTGAGAAGCTTTTATTTCCATCTCTGGATCAGGACAGAGGCCAACCTCCTCCCTTGCAAGGTGGGGAGACTGTGCCACCTGAAAATGGGGACAAAGGTTTATTCCTAGGACCTGTGACTGATCTGCCCACAGTCAGTAACATTACCTCAGAAGGTTTACCTGAGAGCAGCCTCTCACACAACACCATCCCTTTTGACCGCCCTAGCCTATCTCCAGAGGTTCAGGCGGGATCTGTGCCTTTGCTGGATCTGGAGGTTCCCGACTGTGGCCCCAGCCTCTGTCCTACTCATCTCGACTCACCTACCTGCACAGGTGCTCCATCAGATTCAACTGCAGAGGATTCAGAGCATGAACACACGTTGGCTACTGCAATCCTGACTCTCTCAGACCACAGAGGTGAGGGGGACTTGTCCCTCCTTCTGAACTCCTCACCATTGATTGAACCCCTGTTGCCAAAGGTACTTTCTGACAGAGATGCTTCGATCCTGGATCACCTGCCCAGTGGCTGTAGCTCAGAGAAAAATGGCTCCCAGGATTTGATGGAAGACAAAATTATCTGTGATGTTACTAAACATGAGGGAGAGGAGGAAATGGCTCTGGATCAGTGCATTACCTCAGACGTGCTACGTGATGAGGAAACTTTGGACTTGAAACCACCCGAGGCTATACAGGGTGACGGTATTCCTGCTTTACAAACTGAACAGAGCGATGGGGAAAGGTTTGCAGACTTGGACCTATTTGCCAGAACCACAGATTGTCACAAACGGGATAGTTTTGATTGCCTGGTTCTGGACTTGAATGGTTCGTCTTCTGAGTCTGGATGGACAAGTGAACAAGCAGTGGAGAATCTCTCACTCTCTAAGATGGTGGGGTCTGACTCCATGCCTGTGGTTCCCATAGTGAATCGGAGAGAGGAAGACCCGTCACCTCTGAAGGCCGTGTTTGATGCTCTGGACCAGGATGGGGATGGATTTCTACGCATTGAGGAGTTTATGGAGTTTGCTGCTGCCTATGGGGCTGACCAGGTGAGACACACCTCCTTTTAGATTTTTGTCTGTGTTGTTTTTGTTATTCTGGTCCCAGTCAGTGGACAATTGAGTATAAGGTTAATTGGCAATATGAAAGGGTTCTGTATGCTTGTTTACCTAGAGATCATGAGGCTCATTCGAAATGATTTACTATTGATTCTCCACTTTACTTTAGAGCGCTTCCTTTAAAAGCTTAGTTAATTACATAAACTGAAATCCATCCCTCTATCAGTGTTTCCTCAAAGGGTAAAAGGGTTTTATTTGTAAGCTATTTTGTACGAAAGGCTAGGCAGCCAAGCTAACTGGTAGGCCTTTGCTAATGCTCATTATCACAACCAGTTTCAGAGTAAGAGGAGCCTAGATTATACACGTCAGGCAACATATTCTCACATAGAATAGGCATACACTCTTATTTGTTCAAATGCTTTTCTTTTCCATGATGAGGGAGCTCACTGGGGGTTTACGTTACCCCAAAATGCGATAGAACCATAAACCTGAGCACTAGGGCTTTGCTGAGCAACACAGGCTATTATATAATTCAAACCCTAAAGGTAAACCTCCAGCTTTACATTTATTTTATCAGCAATAAAAGTAAACTAGGCTACAAAGGGTTTGTAATACACTATTGAAACATGACCAGACAAGGTTTGAGAATATTTTCATGCTCTATAGCTTGGTTTTGACGTGAATTATGTGAGGATGGTCAGTGTTCAAGAGCTGGGATTCGGCATGAACGTAGTGATAAATCTGAATGAAAACATGGGCTGAAATGAATTCTGACAGGGCTGGCCAAGTACCTTCAGCCTTATTCGACAAAGCGAGCCAGGAAGATGGCCAAATGAGTCATTAGGCAACATACCTCATCCCATTGTACTGGATAATCTCGAGAAATGTTTGCTCTGTCCTGCCCCACCTGTGACCTTCACCCATTCTCCAATCTGTCCCAGGCATCTTGCGTTACACCCAGACCTATCACTTCAATTATGTGGTTTTACTTAGGAAATGTTGCCATGTCAAGAAAACCATACAAAAGCCCTCCACTGCTGTTGGGCAGTGAAAGGTGTCAAATAATTTGATTGGCATCCCTTTTGTGAAAATAATTGTTTTTGGGGTGATGTGGGTAGAGAGTTTCATCTTAGTTTTTTTTAATAGTCCTTCAGTTTTACTCAGAACACATCCTGATGTATTCCTCGGCAAGGCTATGGAGGCCATTTTTATTATTTGGCTAAGCGGACAGGCTGGGCTAAGGTGTTGATGTCTTATTATCTGTACACAAAAAGCTAATTTTAGTACATAAACAACGAAGTTAAAAAGGTGTCAGGTTCTTCTGTTCAACATTCTTGTCTTTGTGCCAGTCTCAGGTCTGTTTTATAACAAGTAGACCTAGGCCTACTTCCAGTAAGTACCCGACCTTTCAGTTGCCAATAACAGGCGCAAGGTTGGATGCAAATACCAGTGTAACTGTCCGTAAGCTAAACTTCCCCTAAAGTAAATTGAATTTAATTGCCAAAATTATAACCTAATTAGCTTACTACTGTCTATACATAAATAAAATCATTCAAAATAGGCTTCCACACCAGAAAGCATGATTTGGCCACAGAGGATCATAAAAAAATTGAATGTTTTAATGCTACAGCATACAATGACATTCTAGACGATTCTGTGCTTCCTTTGTGGCAACAGTTTGGGAAAGTCTGTTTCCTGTTTCAGCATGACAATGCCCCCGTGCACAAAGCGAGGTACATATAGTGGTTCATCAATTGAACGTTTTGAGATTATGCCGCTGGATTTAGAGGTAATTTGTGGTTTAGTACATTACCCTGCATCACTGCTTCATTGCTCCAGACCACCACAAGGGGGAGTTAGAGCACTGATTATGCTTTTGGGTCTCAAGGCCTAATGTGTCTCTACCAGACAATGAATGGGCGATATTAACCAAGTAGAAATTGATAATTGTGCACAACTTCAACATTGAATTTCAATTAACTGAATGATGAAGGTGTTTGAATTTAGAACAATAGTGTAAGAATTGATATTTTTCTGTCCTGCACGCACACCCGAAAAAATACTTATTTTTTTTTGTTACAGAAGCTGTAACTGGACTGTAGCATATTACTTACTAAAACTGTTGTTACACTTATTAAAACTGTTGTTACACTAAGGTTTTTATTCAAAGAGAACCAAAAATGTTAATTATATTCTAAAGATATGTGTTGACTGAATTTATATATACACTGCTCAAAAAAATAAAGGGAACACTTAAACAACACAATGCAACTCCAAGTCAATCACACTTCTGTGAAATCAAACTGTCCACTTAGGAAGCAACACTGATTGACAATAAATTTCACATGCTGTTGTGCAAATGGAATAGACAACAGGTGGAAATTATAGGCAATTAGCAAGACACCCCCAATAAAGGAGTGGTTCTGCAGGTGGTGACCACAGACCACTTCTCAGTTCCTATGCTTCCTGGCTGATGTTTTGGTCACTTTTGAATGCTGGCGGTGCTTTCACTCTAGTGGTAGCATGAGACGGAGTCTACAACCCACACAAGTGGCTCAGGTAGTGCAGCTCATCCAGGATGGCACATCAATGCGAGCTGTGGCAAGAAGGTTTGCTGTGTCTGTCAGCGTAGTGTCCAGAGCATGGAGGCGCTACCAGGAGACAGGCCAATACATCAGGAGACGTGGAGGAGGCCGTAGGAGGGCAACAACCCAGCAGCAGGACCGCTACCTCCGCCTTTGTGCAAGGAGGAGCAGGAGGAGCACTGCCAGAGCCCTGCAAAATGACCTCCAGCAGGCCACAAATGTGCATGTGTCTGCTCAAACGGTCAGAAACAGACTCCATGAGGGTGGTATGAGGGCCCGACGTCCACAGGTGGGGGTTGTGCTTACTGCCCAACACCGTGCAGGACGTTTGGCATTTGCCAGAGAACACCAAGATTGGCAAATTCGCCACTGGCGCCCTGTGCTCTTCACAGATGAAAGCAGGTTCACACTGAGCACGTGACAGAGTCTGGAGACGTCGTGGAGAACGTTCTGCTGCCTGCAACATCCTCCAGCATGACCGGTTTGGCGGTGGGTCAGTCATGGTGTGGGGTGGCATTTCTTTGGGGGGCCGCACAGTCCTCCATGTGCTCGCCAGAGGTAGCCTGACTGCCATTAGGTACCGAGATGAGATCCTCAGACCCCTTGTGAGACCATATGCTGGTGCGGTTGGCCCTGGGTTCCTCCTAATGCAAGACAATGCTAGACCTCATGTGGCTGGAGTGTGTCAGCAGTTCCTGCAAGAGGAAGGTATTGATGCTATGGACTGGCCCGCCCGTTCCCCAGACCTGAATCCAATTGAGCACATCTGGGACATCATGTCTCGCTCCATCCACCAACGCCACGTTGCACCACAGACTGTCCAGGAGTTGGTGGATGCTTTAGTCCAGGTCTGGGAGGAGATCCCTCAGGAGACCATCCGCCACCTCATCAGGAGCATGCCCAGGCGTTGTAGGGAGGTCATACAGGCACGTGGAGGCCACACACACTACTGAGCCTCATTTTGACTTGTTTTAAGGACATTACATCAAAGTTGGATCAGCCTGTAGTGTGGTTTTCCACTTTAATTTTGAGTGTGACTCCAAATCCAGACCTCCATGGGTTGATAAATTTGATTTCCATTGATCATTTTTGTGTGATTTTGTTGTCAGCACATTCAACTATGTAAAGAAAAAAATATTTCATAAGAATATTTCATTCATTCAGATCTAGGATGTGTTATTTTAGTGTTCCCTTTATTTTTTTGAGCAGTTTATATCCAAAATGTCCATTTTATTTGGCGCGTTTGATCCAGTAAAACACCGGTTCCAAATTGTGAAACGTCACTACAAAATATCTCAAAGGTTACCTGTAAACTTTGCCAAAAAATTTCAAACTACTTTTGTAATACAACTTTAGGTATTTTTTAACGTAAATAATTGATAAAATTGAAGACGGGATGATCTGTGTTCAATACAGGATTAAAAACAACTGTAGCTAGCTTTCTGGTCACGGCTTCTAACAAACAGGACACTTCGAGTGACCCTTCTTCAAGATGGCCGTACTTCTTCATTACACAAAGGAATAACCTCAAACAATTTCTAAAGACTGTTGACATCCAGTGGAAGCGGTAGGAACTGCAAGAAGGTCCCTTAGAAATCTTGTTTCCCAATGAAAACTCATTGAAAAGAGTGACCTAAAAGAAAATCGGAATGGTTTGTCCTCGGGGTTTCGCCTGCTAAATAAGTTCTGTTATACTCACAGACATGATTCAAACAGTTTTAGAAACATCAGAGTGTTTTCTATCCAAATCTACTAATAATATGCATATCTTATCTTCTGGGGATGAGTAGCTGGTAGTTTAATTTGGGCATGCTTTTCATCCAAAATTCCGAATGCTGCCCCCTACCCAAGAGAAGTTAAGCAAAAATTTCAAAAAAACAGTTTTTGCTTTTTCATTATGGGGTATTGTGTGTAGATTGATTAGGATTTTTTATTTAATCAATTTTAGAAAAAGGCTGTAACGTAACAGTGTGGAAAAAGTCGAGGGGTCTGAATTCTTTCCAAATGCACTCTATATGAGTGTATGTAAATTGAGTGTGTCAGTATAAATATATGTGCATATTACATGTGTGTGTGAGCAAATGATGGAGTGAGTGTTTCTGTGTGTGTTTGTGTGTCGGGGTGCTTGAGTGTGCATAGAGATGGAGCACAGTTAAAATTGTCCATGTAGTCATTTTGTTAGCTACAGTGCCATCAGAAAGTATTCACGCACCTTGACTTTTTCCACATTTTGTTGTTACATCCTGAATTTGAATTGAGATTTTTTTTTGTCACTGGCCTACACACAATAGCCTATACATTTTATAAAAAATGAAAAGCTGAAATGACTTGAGTCAATAAGTATTCAACCCCTTTGTTTTGGCAAGCCTAAAGAAGTTCAGGAGTGAACATTTGCTTAACAAGTCACATAATAAGTTGCATGGACTCACTCTAGGTGCAATAATAGTGTTTAACATGATTTTGACTATCATCTCTGTACCCTGCACATACAATTATCTGTAAGGTCCCTCAGTCGAGCAGTGAATTTCAAACACAGATTCAACCACAAAGACCAGGGAGGTTTTTCAGTGCCTGGCAAAGGACACCTATTGGTAGTTGGGTAAAAATAAAATAATAAGCAGACATTGAATATCCCTTTCGAGCATGGTGAAGTTATTAATTACGCTTTGGATGGTGTATAAATACACCCAGTCACTACACAGATACAGGCATCCTTGGAATGTTTGGGGCAAAGCCAATACAACATATTACTGAGTACCACTCTCCATATTTTCAAGCATAGTGGTGGCTGCATCTAGTTATGGGTATGCTTGTCTTTGTTAAGAACTGGGCAGTTTTTAGTTTCTTAGCACAGGCAAAGTCTTCGAGAAAAACCTGGTTGTCTGCTTTCCACCAGACTCTGGGAGATGAGTTCACCTTTCAGAAGAGAGTGAATGTTCCGGAGTGGCCAAGTTACAGTTTTGACTTAAATCTGCTTGATAATCTATGGCAAGACTTGAAAATGGTTCTAGCAATGATCAACAACCAATTTGACAGAACTTGAAGATTTTTAAAATGAATAATAGGCAAATATTGTACAATCCAGGCGTGCAAAGCTCTTAGAGACTTTCCCAGAAAGACTGACAGCTGTAATCACTGCCAAAGGTGATTTTAACATGTATTGACTCAGGGGTGTGAATACTTTATGTAAATTAGATTTTTGTATTTCATTTTCAGTAAATTAACAAAATGTCTGATCATGTTTTAGTTTAGAAATTATGGGGTATTGTGTGTAGGTGGGTAAGAATAAATATATTTAATCCATTTTGAATGCAGGCTGTTAACACAACAAAATGTTGAATAAGTCCAGGGGTACGAATACTTTCTGAAGGCACTGTATTTTCTGTTGTTGCTATTTAGCAGTCTTATGGCTTGGGGATAGAAGATATTCAGGAGCATGTTGGACAGACTTGATGCACCGGCGCTGCTTGCTGTGCGGAAGCAGACAGAACAGTTTATGGCTTGGGTGGCTGGACTCTTTAGTGCTTTTCCGGGCCTTCCTTTCACACTGCCTGATATAGAGGTCCTGGATGGCAGGGAGCTCGGCCCCAGTGATATACTGGGCTGTCCGCACCACTCTCTTTAGCGCCATGCAATCGAGGGCGGTGCTATTGCCATACCAATGAATGATGCAGCCAGTTAAGATGCTCTCAATGGTACAGCTGTATAGTTTTTTTCTTTTAGGATTTGAGGGCCCATGCCAAACCTTTTGAACATCCTGAAGGGGAAGATGCGCTGTCGTGCCTTCACGACTGTGCACGTGTCCGTGTGGACCATTTTAAGTCCTTAGTTATTTGGACACCGAGGAACTTGAAGCTCTCGACCCGCTCCACTGTAGCCCCGTTTCCTGTAGTCCATGATAAGCTCTTTGTTCTAGCTGACGTTGATGGAGAGGTTGTTCCGGCACCACATAGCCAGGTCACTGACCACCTCCCTGTATGCTGTCTGATCGTTGCCGGTGATCAAGCCTACCACTGTTGTGTTGTCAGCAATCTTGATGAATGTGTTGGAGTAGTGCTTGGCCACGCAGCCGTGGATGAACAGGGAGTATAGGAGAGGACTAAGCACACACCCCTGTGGGTCCCCCGTGTTGTGGGTCAGCGTGGAGGTGGTAATGTTGCCTACCCTCACCACCTGGGGTTTGCCCATCGGGAAGTTCAGGCTCCAGTTGCAGAGGGAGGTGTTCAGTCCCTGGGTCCTAAACTTCGTGACGAGCTTGGTGGGAACAATGGTGTTGAATTCTGAGCTGTAGTCAATGAACAGAATTCTCATATAGGTATTCCTATTATCTAGGTGGGTGAGGGCAGTGTGTAGTGCAATTGAGATTGCGTCGTCTCTGGATAAGTTTGGTTGGTACACAAATTGGAGTGTGTCTGGAAGGATGGAGTTGATGTGTGCTATAGCCAGTCTCTCAAAGCACTTCGTGATTACAGATGTGAGTGCTACAAGGCGGTAGTCATTGTGGCATGTAGCCTTAGAGTTATTGGGAACAGGAATGATGGTGGCCATCTTAAAACGTTGGGAATACAGATTGGGACAAGGAGAGGTTGAAAATGATTGTGAATATACCTGCCAGCTGTTCTGCGCATGCTCTGAGAATGCCTTCAGCTGTATAGTTGCGGGTGTTGACCTGATTTAAAGACCTTACTCACTTCGGCCTCGGAGAACGAGATCACCCAATCCTCTGGGTCAGTGGCGGCCCTCACACCCGGCACAATGTTGTTATTGTCAAAGCGTGCATTAAGTTTGTCTGGTAGAGAGGGGCAGATCACTGCTGGGTCTTACATTGTAATCTGTAATGGACTGTAGCTTCTGCCACATGCGGCTTGCGTCGTAGCCTGTGTAATTTAATTTCACCTTATTCCTATATAGTCCTTTTGCTCGTTTGATGACTGCGGTGGTCATAGCGGGACTTCTTGTTCCTGTCCTCAGCCGTAGCCTCAGGGTTGTCTGTGATAGCCCTGTGTGCGGTAACCCTGTCCTTTAGTTTAGCGCCAACCTCAGAGTTAATCCAGAGCTTTTGATTGGGGAAGCAGCGAATCTTCACCATGAGGACAACGTCGCCGTTGCCTTTCCTAATGAAGCCAGTGACTGAGGTGGTTAGCTCGTTGACGTTATCGGCGGAGTCTCGAAACGTATTCCAATCAGCGCTAGCAAAGCAGTTCTGTAGCATCTCTGATTCTAGTGACCATTTCTCAATGGAGTGAGTCATGTGTACTTCCTGTTTGAGCTTTTGTTTGTAAACAGGAAGCAGGAGTATGGAGTCATGATCCAATTTGACGAATGGCGGACGACCTTGTATGCTTGCTTGTGGGTAGAATAACAGTGGTCTAGGACTTTGTTGATAGAAGTAGGACATCGCGTGTCTGAATGACACGGATTTAAAATCACCGGCAACCAGAAAAGCAGTACGTTTTCCTGATTGTTTATAGCCTCGCACAGTCCGTTAAGTGCCAGCTTGTTATTTTTTGGTGGAATTTATAGAACAGCACAATAACAGCTGAAAACTCCCTCGGGAGGTAGAAGGGTCTGCATTTGACCATGAGGTATTCCAAGACTGGTGAACAGTGGGTTGACACTTCCACCGCGCTCGCGTCAGCACACCAGCTGTTTTTGATTAAGAGGCAAACCCCTCCCCCTCTCAATTTCCCTAACTACACTGTCATGTATACAATACAGTAGAATTACATGATATTCATGTTCTTTATTATTTACTTTGAATTATCAAACTTCATCCAGATATTACACTATTGATGTGCATGGAGTAAAAAATGACTAGTTAGCTTGTATTCTCCGAACAAGAACACCAGTTTAAAATAGGTTATGGTCAAGAGAGAAGGAAGTGGTGGCATGTTAGAGCACAGACATGGTTCTAATTTCAGTTGTGCTCATGAGGACCCCCATAACGATTGAAATGTCCATGTGGCCCCCCTGAAACATATTGTAACATTGGGAACCCTCAGTAGTCAATGTGAGGTAGGACCCTGAGCGCAGGAGTAGACTATAATGAACATTGGGCTTTTGCTGTACTTTGTAAACATTATCAGAACAGGCATTGAATGACAACAGAACAAAATATGGACCCATTCTGTGATAATTATTATATATATTTTTTAAATCCTCATCCTCACTTTGTCAATGTCAACATATTGCTGCTTGCTCAGCCTCTGCTTGCTCAGCTCTGTCTTTGGTCTTCATCACACAGCCCGGGAATCCTCAGTCCTGTAAGACACATGAAATACATACTGTAGGTAGGTTGTTGAATTGTCATCGTCTGTCATGGAGCTGGTTCATACATTACCATTTAGCTGTTTTCAGTTTAGCCCACAGATCTGAGAATCAGCCAGGGATTAGCTCTCTCTGTATACAGTCAAGACAGTGCTGTCGGGTTCCTACCCACTGTATGCATCAACACCCAGGTCAATCCACCCATGATTGTTCAGTGTTTTTGTAGTCCTGACTTTACTTCATGTATTGTTGTAGGGATTTTAGCAGGTTTGGACAATCATGGACAGTGACCTGATTTGCATTTTTTGTGAGAGAGAGAATCCTATCTGTTTTCTGGGCGTGTGTGAGTTATTTACAGTGACATCGGCAACTTTCACAATAAGATACAGAAATAAATGTGTACACTGCATTTTTCTGGACAAACTTCAGTGAGGCTGAATTGTTGTTGAATGTTGACTCCTGAAACACAGACACAAAGGTGGAGTTTGTGAATAGACACATTTTCTGTCTTTCATTGATCAATGTATAGCCTACATTCTATGAACTTGACAATGACATACTCAAGGGTTATCCGTGGAGCGGAAGGTGTCTGTTTGGCCATGGTTTCACTCTTGTGGCCATGCAGAGCAGAGGAGGATGGGTTGGGTAGTCTAAGAGAAAATGGCATATAGGCAACACTAATGTTAGTTCACACATTTGGTGCCTGTTGGATAGGACAGAATGTTACTACTCTGCTAAACACGGAAGTGAAACATTTAGGGATTAACGAGTTTTACTAGCTATATACGCCCAATCTCATCTTTGAAAGCGAGCTAGCTAGCAAATTAAACATAATTATGTTTTGCCCTTACAACTTTATCTGAACTGTAGTTAGCACGTTTTGATATGTGCAGTATTTTGTATCACATTTACCAGCAAGCACATATTCCCTTTGACAGCTAGGTTTATTACTATAGGCACCTTACAGTTTTGGAGACACCTTGGTGTTTGATAACATAAAAGCGGTGCAGTCACGTTAGTACTGGTAAAGCTGTGAGTATGTATGTATATATATATATATATATGATTTTAGCTACTTCATATGGATTTACTTCACCGCACTGTTACCTATACTATAGCTAGCTAAACTTGTTAATGACCCATAGGCCTTTGTAGCGCTTCCGTGCATAACATGTCTTCAGAAACGGGTCTGTATCCCAGCTGTGCTGACATTTCACCTATCCACGTCTTCACCCACTTTTGATGTCACACGCTAGCTATCCAGCTAATGTTATCAAGGTGAAGTTAACCATGAAGCTAGTCAACGTGTGCCTTGCCAGCCTGCATACTATAGCCAAGTGTACATCAGTAGCTCATCAGAATAATATTAGCTTTTTTCTTACTCACCGTTTCAGTCAGACCATACAACAGCTCCAGATTGAACTAAGTGCATTATAGACAGCAGTAAGATGTAGCACCAGGTTGTAAACAGGAAGTAGTCAGTCCACACAAGTACAGTTGTCGGAAGTTTACATACACCTTAGCCAAATACATTTTAACTCAGTTTTTCCACTATTCCTGACATTAAATCCAAGTAAAAAATCCCTGTCTTAGGTCAGTTAGGATCACCACTTTATTTTAAGAATGTGAAATGTCAGAAAAATAGTAGAGAGAAGGATTTATTTCAGCTTTTATTTCTTTCATCACATTCCTAGTGGGTCAGAAGTTTACATACACTCACTTAGTATTTGGTAGCTTTGCCTTTAAATTGTTTAACTTGGGTCAAACGTTTTGGGTAGCCTTCCACAAGCTTCCCACAATAAGTTGGGTGAATTTTGGCCCATTCCTCCTGACAGAGCTGGTGTAACTGAGTCAGGTTTGTAGGCCTCCTTGCTCGCACACACTTTTTCAGTTCTGCTCACAGATTTTCTATAGGATTGAGGTCAGGGCTTTGTGATGGCCACTCCAACACCTTGACTTTGTTGTCCTTAGGCCATTTTGCCACTACTTTGGAAGTATGCTTGGGGTCATTGTCCATTTGGAAGACCCATTTGCGACCAAGCTCTAACTTCCTGACTGTCTTGAGATGTTGCTTCAATATATCCACATAATTTTCCCCCCTCATGATGCCATCTATTTTGTGAAGAGTACCAGTCCCTCCTGCAGCAAAGCACCCCCACAACATGATGCTGCCACCCCCGTGCTTCACGGTTGGGATGGTGTTCTTCTGCTTGCAAACCTCCCCCTTTTTCCTCCAAACATAACGATGTTCATTATGGCCAAACAGTTCTATTTTTGTTTCATCAGACCAAAGGACATTTCTCCATAAAGTATGATCTTTGTCCCCATGTGCAGTTGCAAACCGTTGTCTGGCTTTTTTATGGCGGTTTTGGAGCAGTGGCTTCTTCCTTGCTGAGCGGCCTTTCGAGTTATTTGATATAGGACTTGTTTTACTGTGGATATATATACTTTTGTACCTGTTTCCTCCAGCATCTTCACAAGGTCCTTTGCTGCTGTTCTGGGATTGATTTGCACATTTCGCACCAAAATACGTTAATCTCTAGGACACAGAACGCGTCTCCTTCCTGAGCGGTATGATGGCTGCGTGGTCCTGTGGTGTTTATACTTGTGTACTATTGTTTGTACAGATGAACGTGGTACCTTCAGGCGTTTGGAAATTGCTCCCAAGGTTGAACCAGACTTGTAAACAATTGTTGGAAAAATTACTTGTGTCATGCACAAAGTACATGTCCTATCCGACTTGCCAAAACTATAGTTTGTTAGCAAGAAATTTGTGGAGTGGTTGAAAACGAGTTTTAATGACTCCAACCTAAGTGTATTTAAACTTCCGACTTCAACTGTACATGTTTCGTAGGTGGTTCCAAATGAACTAAAGCCAGCCCTCACAAGACGCGTATAGTCGGATCTAAATGTACGTAATTTGATCAGGAAGCACACAACATGGATTTCTCTGTTCAAGCTCAAATATATCATACTTTGACTAAAACGATGACTTATTGACTTTTTTTGCAAAATCATGGGTAGGCTCTGGGAATAGTCTTTCGGCTGCAAAAAGTGCATTTTTGTTGGTGTGGGCATTTTATGAACTTATGGTAACGGAATCAAACAGACACTCAGATTTTTCTCTTTAAAATGTATACCAAACAAAAAAACATTGATTCCAAATGTTTATGAACCATATAACTCTATGCACAGGAGGCTGGTTCCAACAGGAATGGGATAGATTAGCAGGCTCTGTTGCTGGCTGACTAATCACCTATTTTAATCCCGTTCCCACATTTTAAAGAGCCCCTGTCACCCCTGTTCAGTACTGTACACCGCCGTAGGCATCTATGGCTCCCTAGGCGGAGTGGTTAGGGAGGATTAAGAGTAGAATGTATCCCCCTGAGTCAGAGGGGCTGTAATCGGTAGGGTACCGCCATCTGCCCATGACCCCGTTTTCTGAGAGGGAGGTGGCTGCTTCACTCTCGACCATCACCGTGAGGTACCATATTCTGTTTTTGTGGCACAAGATAAATTAACATGACATTTTATAAACCTTCCCAGTTCGCTGGTGTAGACTAACGCGGTGTTATTCCATGGTGTTTGGTTTCTGATGGACTCTTCCACGTGAAGCTCCGTAGTATCCTTGAGGTTTCCTTGCTTCTATGTTTCTCAAGGATTTGTTTTGGATCGCAAACCAGATTGTGTAGATTGATAACATCAGTGTCTCGCAATGAAATGCGGTATTTACATATCTGGTTTCCAAGAGCTGTGGGCAAGTTTGTGCCCTTCACAGCTAATTCAATTGCTACTCAGATGACCTATCGTGACTATAGAAAGAAAAATAGGCTCAGACTTGTTTGCTTTCATAATTTAGGAAAGTAATCAAGCAGTAGACTTACCTCCAGAATTTGGATAATGATATGTAATGACCTTTTGAGTGGATTTGGGGTTGTTGATTCAAGGACTGTATGGTATCTGGCCTAGTTAATACAAATGTTCCATCCTGTAGGCTAAACAGCCATATAGAGCACATATAATTTAGCTACCAAGAGTTAGTGATATCAAAAATCCATCTTGGTTTTGTTAAAAGGACAATAGGACTAGGCCTAACCTATATACAGATTAATCTTGGTAATTCCCTCCTTGCTCAGCGGTAATACAAGCTTCTCAGTAATGAGGTTGCAGAAATGCAATGCTCTTTCTGGTTTCTGCACCATAATTCATGTGAATGAGTGAGATGCCATGCCATAAACAAAATATAGCCTAAAAAGGTCCATAAAGGCATTAAGCATAACAGTGTGGGCCTATAAAGTTTGTTTATAGCAATTTATCTTCTGAATGTGGTAAACGTTGTCGTTCCTTGTGGCTTTTTATTGTGCCTGTAAGTTTCACAAATAATTGTATTTTCCTTGTGGTGAAAGCTCTTGGCAAGTCTCGTGTGTGTAACCAAAAATGTTTCACAAGTAGGTCTGAGCAGAGGAGAATTCATTTCTAGCCTAGCTAACTTCACACTGCTCGGCCTGTATAGGACATTCCCTGAATTGATCATTGTAGATGGGTGAAGAAATTGCATGTATGGTGTGATATCAGATATCTGATATTTGCATTGTTGTCGTGATTCTTTAATGGGGCCTCAGAGTTGAATGCAAATCCCATCCCGGAATTATTCCAGGAAGAGGAGCTAGTGATCTTGTGGTGTGACAATCAGGCAACAGTGTGGATGAGTGGGAGGAGAGAACAGTGAACAAGAAGAGGACAGATAATACAGTGTCTTCAGAAAGTATTCACACCCCTTGACTTTTTCAAAATGTTGTGCCTGAATTTAAAATGGATTAACTATAGCTTTTTTGTCACTGGTCTACACACAATACCCCATGATGCCAAAGTGGATTCATGTTTTATTTTAAATTATTACAAATTAATTAAACATGAAAAGGGGATGTCTTGAGTCTAAGTATTTAATCCCTTTTGTTATGGCAAGCCTAAATAAGTTGAGGAGTAACAATTTGCTTAACAAGTCACATAATAAGTTGCATGGACTCCCACTGTGTGCGATAATAGCGTTTAAAGCTGCAATATGTAAATGTTTGGGCGACCTCTCCAAACTCAAATAGAAATGTATGTCATAGATCTGTCAGTCTCATTGAAATCAAGTCTAAGAAGCGGTATATCTTTTCTGTGCGCTTCTTCTGTGTTTCCCTTTAGTTTTTTACTTTCAGTTTTGTACACTAGCTTCAAACGGCTGAAAATAAAATATTTTTGTTTATGGAAAAGATATTTCACTGCGATGGTAGAATGATTCTCTACACTATTATTGCTTATTTTGTCACATAAACTGAAATTAAGCTGATGATTAGAATTTTAGCATCCAGGAAATGGTGGCATGATTTCTGCATAGTGCATATTTAAGGTGTTTTAATGACTACCTCATCTCTGTACCCCTCACATACAATTATCTGTAAGGTCCCTCAATCGAGCAGTGAATTTCAAACACAGATGAAACCACAAAGACCAGGGAGGTTTTGCAATGCCTCGTAAAGAAGGGCACCTGTTGGTAGATGGGTGCTGGTCTCACCCACTCTCTTACTCGAGGTGTGAAGAGAGGCGTTTCCTGTGTGTTATAGTGACCCTGCCCTCAGGTTGACTGGCCTGTTCTGAGGAGAATCAAGTAAAAAGCTCCATTGCGGGGGAACACCCACTCTCACCTCTGAAATGTCAACCTCCATCTCATTTACTGCTGTTAAAATATCTGCAACCACTTTAAACGACCCATCTATTCACTACCACCCACCCTCTGGTCAACCTAATTTATGGAAGATTTGCATAGCAGAGATGGGGAGCAGGAAGAGCTTGACTGTAAACATTTAACCTGAACTCTTCATCATTTTAGTGTTAAACCACAAAACAAGGCAAACCATTCCCATCTCGCCTCTAAATCGTGAGCTGAGTTTAATCGACTAGCTGGAAACATATGTCGGTCTATCACCTTGAGGGCTGTACATCTCAGTCAATCCACAGTTTGCTAAGAGTTTCAGTTGCTCCCTCTCTACAGTCGTGGCCAAAAGTTTTGAGAATGACACAAACATTAATTTTCACAAAATCTGCTGCATCAGTTTGTATCAGGGACAGACTGATATTCTGCAAAAGGTACAGGGATTGCACTGCTGAGGACTGGGGTAAAGTCATTTTCTCTGATGAATCCCCTTTCCGATTGTTTGGGGCATCCGGAAAAAAGCTAGTCCGGAGAAGATAAGGTGAGCGCTACCATTAGTCCTGTGTCATGTCAACAGTAAAGCATCCTGAGACCATTCATGTGTGGGGTTGCTTCTCAGCCAAGGGAGTGGGCTCACTCACAATTTTGCCTAAGAACACAGCCATGAATAAAGAATGGTACCAACACATCCTCCGAGAGCAACTTCTCCCAACCTTCCAGGAACAGTTTGGTGACGACCAATGCCTTTTCCTGCATGATGGAGCACCTTGCCATAAGGCAAAAGTGATAACTAAGTGGCTCGGGGAACAAAACATCGATATTTTGGGTCCATGGCCAGGAAACTCCCCAGACCTTAATCCCATTGAGAACTTGTGGTCAATCCTCAAGAGGCGGGTGGACAAACAAAACCCCACAAATTCTGACAAACTCCAAGCATTGATTATGCAAGAATGGGCTGCCATCAGTCAGGATGAGGCCCAGAAGTTAATTGACAGCATGCCAGGGCGGATTGCAGAGTTCTTGAAAAAGAAGGCTCAACACTGCAAATATTGACTCTTTGCATCAACTTCATGTAATTGTCCATAAAAGCCTTTGACACTTATGAAATGCTTGTAGTTATACTTCAGTATTCCATAGTAACATCTGACAAAAATATCTAAAGACACTGAAGCAGCAAACTTTGTGGAAATTAATATTTGTGTCATTCTCAATACTTTTGGCCACGACTGTAAGCTGTTAGAGATGGAGCTCATGTTTTCTAAGCAGATCGACTATTTGGGTGTATGTAACCGATACAGGAATGCCCATTCCAAAAAGTTAAAGCCCAGTCAGGGTTGTACTTTGGTTTTGTGTCATCTGTTCTCATGTTGAAGTTGAAGGTTTTCCCAAGGCCTCCACTTGTGTTTTGCACACAAACTTCCCTCCCAGCTTATTGTAAATGATACATGCATGGAATGACACCGTAATGAGTATGGGACATGTTTAATCGCAACATACCGAATTTGTATCTCTCATTTCTAGGAAAAGCCTGATCATATTCTGGGTTGCCAAGGGCGCCACGGTTAAAGCTCCAGGGAACGACTTTTAAACTTAACCCCCAAAAAATGTACGAATTTGGGTCACAACTAGAAGTGATTCTTCTTCTGAGCCTATTCTTAAGAAACCAAAACAATGAAGTGCATTCCAAACATTCCAAGACAATGTCTATAAGGCTATAAGGTCTACAATGCTCTTGAGGTCTATGCCTAATACATCATTGGGGTGTAAAGCACACACACTTGTAGGCCTATCTACCTGGATACCACCTCACTTGTTGCCAGGTTACCCGGGGAATGGATGTGGGACATCAAGTGACTGATTGATTGTACAGTGTCTTGTCATTTGAGTGCCGGGTTAGGTGCACACTGTGTCTTTGGTTATATAAATCTTTATTGCTGCAAGTTGTGCATTTCAAGTTGTGTAGCAAGGTTTTGTTTCTGTGTGTGTGTGTTTTGCTTTATGTAGGCCTAGAAGTGTTGGCCTTGTGTTGAGGGAGGCGAGACACTTGGAGCTCAACCCTGGTTACCTTGTCTGAGGACACTGCAACCCTGTAAAATTGAAGCACATATTTCTATGTACATTTTATAAAAGAGTTAAGAAATCAATGTCTACGTGTGCAGAAACAAATAACTTTTGTATTGGTTCCTATTGTCTCATCTTGGAAAGAAACATACCAGTTGAAGTAGCCTAACCACAGAAGCCTCAGTGAGACAGTTTTGTGATTTTAACGATTTTCAAGGATGTTTTTACAGCCCTAGACATATTTCCATGACGTGACTGAGCTCAATGAAATATCAGTCGTTTTAGGTAGTCCATTTTCAGATGTACTCTGAGATAGCAAAGCCACAACCTTTCAATTTGGATGCTGTCCCCTGTTTCTTAATTCAATTTGCTCAGTTTTACCCTGTGTGCTCATTGCCTGTTACATCACGTTCATTTGGACAGGATGCAATCTGATTTATTCTTAAAGCATTTGGGCAACAAAGCTGATTTAATGATAGTGTGAAGTGAGCTTTATGATTGATGTGTTTGAAAGGTCTCTCATGGTTGTCTCTATATTACAGGTGAAGGATCTGACCAAGTTCCTGGATCCTAGTGGGCTGGGGGTGATCAGCTTCGAGGACTTCTATCGAGGAATCACGGCCATCAGCAATGGAAGTGAGTCAGAGGATCTTCCTTTCGAAGCTGGGATGACGATGATTGCCATCATAGTTGGACTTTTATTTGGAAAATTAGGCGGATGTGCTCTGACTGACATGGCCCATTTTGTCCTATTGTCAACATGCCACTGGTGCAGGCCTTTGGAACATCTACATTTTAAAAAGTAAAAAAGATATATGCTGTGTTCGAATACTCATACTACCCACACTAACTGTACTATTTGTGTCATGAATTGAGTATATGGTCATATGTATGGATATAGTTTGTATGCCAAAAGTTCCCGGATGTCGTACTAAATTTGCCAAAATATGAAGTATACACGCAAAGGACACGATTTCTGTACGTTAAGGGCCCATAATGCAATTCTTCAGGAAATGGTCGTGGCTTCACATCGTTTTCAGATTTGAAGAACATGTCGGAAAGTAAGTCCAACGATAGCGGATACAAATTCATTGCTTTAACTAATTATGACAAATGTTAACAAAATGTTTAGCAATGTAATACAGTAATTCCTTTTCCAATAAGTTACCTTATGTTGGCTGACAATTTGTTAGCTACGCTGTCCTTAATAGCCACTTAGCATATCATTACAGGAGTATGTACCGGTATGTTAGCTAGCTATCTAACGTTAGTTGGCTACTTATACATCAAACTTGCCAGTATGTTAACTATAGGCTAACTAACTACCCAACGTTTATTGACTTGATTATTCACATCATTCTTAGCTAAATGGTATAGTCGTTGTGCGTTCTCAATGGACATTCGGGTGCTTTCGTAAATTCACTCATCTTAAATAAGCACGCCCCATTCAAAAAATGTAGAACCAGGAACAGATATAGCCCTTGGTTCACTCCAGATCTGACTGCCCTTGACCAGCACAAAAACATCCTGTGGCGTACTGCATTAGCATCAAATAGCCCCCGTGATATGCACATTTTCAGGGAAGTTAGAAACCAATATACACAGGCAGTTAGGAAAGCTAAGGCTAGCTTTTTCAAACAGAAATTTGCATCCTGTAGCACAAACTCAAAAAAGTTCTGGGACACTGTAAAGTCCATGGAGAATAAGAGCACCTCCTTCCAGCTGCCCACTGCACTGAGGCTAGGAAACACTGTCACCACCGATAAATCCACTATAATTGAGAATTTCAATAAGCATTTTTCTACGGATGGCCATGCTTTCCACCTGGCTACCCTTACCCCGGTCAACTGCCCTTCACCCAAATCCAGACAGCTGATGTTCTGAAAGAGCTTCAAAATCTGGACCCCAACAAATAAGCCGGGCTAGACAATCTGGACCTTCTCTTTCTAAAATGATCTGCCGAAATTGTTGCAACCCCAATTACTAGCCTGTTCTCTCTTTCTCTCTCTTCAAAGGTGGAGACACTATAGACCCAAACTGCTACAGACCTATATCTATCCTACCCTGCCTTTCTAAGGTCTTCGAAAGCCAAGTTAACTTCTCTAGGATATGTGGGACGCTAACGTCCCACTTGGCCAAAATCCATAAAAAATGTAGCGCGCCAAATTCAAATATATTACTATAAAAGTCAATCTTTCATGAAATCACACATGAAAGACACCAAATTAAAGCTACACATGTTGTGAATCCAGCCAACATGTCTGATTTCAAAAAGGATTTACGGGGAAAGCACACCAAACAATTATGTTAGCTCAGTACATAGCCACAGAAAAACAGAGCCATTTTCCCAGCAAAAGATAGTAGTAACAAAATCCAGAAATAGAGATAAAATGAATCACTAACCTTTGAACATCTTCATCAGATGACCACTCATATGACATCATGTTACACAATACATTTATGTTTTGTTCGACAATGTGCAGATTTATATCCACAAATCTCGGTTTACATTGGCGCCATGTTCAGAAATGCCTCCAAAATACCCGGAGTAATTAGAGAGCCACGTCAAATAACAGAAATACCCATCATAAACTTTGATGAAAGATACATGTTTTACATATAATTAAAGATACACTGGTTCTTAATGCAACCGCTGTGTCAGATTTTTTTTAAACTTTAGGAAAAAGCATACCATGCAATAATCTGAGACGGTGCTCAAATACACAACATTTCTCCGCCATGTTGGAGTCAACAGAAATACGAAATTACATCATAAATATTCCCTTACCTTTGATCTTTCATCAGAATGCAGTGCCAGGAATCCTAGTTCCACAATAAATCGTTGTTTTGTTCGATAATGTCCATTACTAGTGTCCAATTAGCTAATTTTGCTAGCACGTTTAGTTCACGTGTCCAAATGCTGGCGCCGGTCCAGGCGAACTCGGACGAAAACTTCAAAAAGTTATATTCCAGGTCGAATAAACTGTTCAAACTTAGTAGAGAATCAATCTTCAGGATGTTGTTATCATTTATATCCAATAAGGTTCCAACCGGATAATTATTTTCAGTCTCTTTAAGTAATGGAACGCAAGACGATATAATGAGGAAAGCGCGTGAGCAAGAACTCAAATCGGAGGTCTTGTTGTCCGGACCTCTGGCAGTCTCTATGGGTGTGCCACAGGGTGCCATTCTCGGGACAACTCTCTTCTCTGTATACATCAATGATGTCGCTCTTGCTGCTGGTGATTCTCTGATCCACCTCTACGCAGACGACACCATTCTGTATACTTCTGGCCCTTCTTTGGACACAGTGTTAACAAACCTCCAGACGAGCTTCAATGCCATACAACTCTCCTTCCGTGGCCTTCAACTGCTCTTTAATGCAAGTAAAACTAAATGCATGCTCTTCAACCGATCGATCCCGCACCTGCCCGCCTGTACAGCATCACTACTCTGGACGGTTCTGACTTAGAATATGTGGACAACTACAAGTACCTAGGTGTCTGGTTAGACTGTGAACTCTCCTTCCAGACTCACATTAGCATCTCCAATCCAAAATTAAATCTAGAATCGGCTTCCTATTTCGCAAAAAAAGCATCCTTCACTCATGTTGCCAAACATACCCTCGTAAAACTGACCATCCTACCGATCCTCGACTTTGGCGATGTCATTTACAAAATAGCCTCCAACACTCTACTCAACAAATTGGATGCAGTCTATCACAATGCCATCCGTTTTGTCACCAAAGCCCCATATACTACCCACAGGTCATCATCTACAAGTCTTTGCTAGGTATAGCCCCGCCTTATCTCAGCTCACTGGTCACCATAGCAGCACGCGCTCCAGCAGGTATATCTCACTGGTCACCCCAAAGCCAATTCCTCCTTTGGTCGCCTTTCCTTCCAGTTCTCTGCTGCCAATGACTGGAACGAACTGCAAAAATCACTGAAGCTGGAGACTTATATCTCCCTCACTATCTTTAAGCACCAGCTGCCAGAGCAGCTCACAGATCACTGCACCTGTACATAGCCCATCTGTAAATAGCCCATCCAACTACCTCATCGCCTTACTGTATTTATCTTGCTCCTTTGCACCCCAGTATCTCTACTTGCACATTCATCTTCTGCACATCAATCACTCCAGTGTTTAATTGGTATATTGTATTTACTTCGCCACCATGGCCTATTTATTGCCCTTATCTTACCTCATTTGCACACACTTTATATAGACTTTTTCTACTGTATTATTGACTGTATGTTTGTTTATCCCATGTGTAAGTGTGTTGTTGTATGTGTCGAACTGCTTTGCTTTACCTTGGCCAGGTCACAGTTGTAAATGAGAACTTGTTCTCAACTAGCCTACCTGGTTAAATAACGGTGAAATTAAAAATAATTATCTACTCCGATTTCAGAGTACTCTCGTCTGAGTGTACCAGAGCAGAATAATGAATTTATGGGCACTCAACACCGGTTGAATATGGCCAGTGACAGTTAACATCGGCAAAAAAAGCGTAATTAAATTGTTGCCAGCAACAGAGTTAGTCATAGTTAGTCATGGATAACATGAAAACTGCCTAACCAGCTCTTCTAGGGCGAGTAAAATGGTCAGAGTGGTCACTTTCATTTGTTTCTGGAAGTAGCTAGCAAGCTAGCCAACGTTAGCTTGGGTGCTTGATTGCCATTGTCAGAACGCTCAAATCAACCCTACTTCTCGGCCCGAGCGTCCAGTGTGCGCTCCGAGAGCGATACGCTCTGAATTTACAAACTGACAATCTGACAACTCTGAATTTACGAGCTGCTGTAGGTGTCCTGGATGGCAGGTAGTTTGCCCCCGGGGATGCGTTGTGCCAACCGCACCACCCTCTGGAGAGCCCTGTGGTTGTGGGCGGTGCAGTTGCCATACCAGGCGGCGATACATCCCGACAGGATGCTCTCAATTGTGCATCTGTAAAAGTTTGTGAGTTTTAGGTGACAAGCCACATTTCTTCAGCCCCCAAAGGACATCCAGCCAACTTGACACCACAGTGAGTGAAGCGTAGTAGGCGCGTAGCAGAGCGTGCCTAATTTGACTAGAGCGCGGAGCAAGTTTCCAAACGTGTCAGCCTTCTCGCCTGTTCCAATTTTGCTCCAGTAGCACTCATTCCACGAGCTCAGGGCATGCCCGGCCCAGCATGCATTTGTAGGCTACTTGTGTGCTGCTATAGCCTTAGCTATTATCATGGAGGTCTCTAATTATTCGTGCTGCTATAGCTTTAGCTATTGTCATGAAGGTCTCTAAATATTTTCATAAAGAACTGATAAAACAAACATAGGCGCAAAATCAAGGTGACTTACAAAGATGAGGACCAAGAGAGGGAGTGCGGTGATGTAAAATCCATAACTAAAGAATCATTGTGGAATCTGAAAACTAAAGACATGTACCCCAAAAGGATTATGGTGTACTACTTGCACATGCTAACAGAAAGGAATGAGGTGGGTAGCTTTCCTATGCTTCCTGGCTGATGTTTTGGTCACTTTTGAATGCTGGCGGTGCTCTCACTCTAGTGGTAGCATGAGACGGAGTCTACAACCCACACAAGTGGCTCAGGTAGTGCAGCTCATCCAGGATGGCACATCAATGCGAGCTGTGGCAAGAAGGTTTGCTGTGTCTGTCAGCGTAGTGTCCAGAGCATGGACGCACTACCAGGAGACAGGCCAGTACATCAGGAGACGTAGAGGAGGCCGTAGGAGGGCAACAACCCAGCAGCAGGACCGCTACGTCCGCCTTTGTGCAAGGAGTAGCACTGCCAGAGCCCTGCAAAATGACCTCCAGCAGGCCACAAATGTGCATGTGTCTGCTCAAACGGTCAGAAACAGACTCCATGAGGGTGGTATGAGGGCCCGACGTCCACAGGTGGGGGTTGTGCTTACAGCCCAACACCGTGCAGGACGTTTGGCATTTGCCAGAGAACACCAAGATTGGCAAATTCGCCACTGGCACCCTGTGCTCTTCACAGATGAAAACAGGTTCACACTGAGCACATGAGCACATGTGACAGACGTGACAGAGTCTGGAGACGCCGTGGAGAACGTTCTGCTGCCTGCAACATCCTCCAACATGACCGGTTTGGCGGTGGGTCAGTCGTGGGGTGGCATTTCGTTGTGGGGCCGCACAGCCCTCCATGTGCTCGCCAGAGGTAGCCTGACTGCCATTAGGTACCGAGATGAGATCCTCAGAGCCCTTGTGAGACCATATGCTGACACAGGCACATTTGTGGCCTGCTGGAGGTCATTTTGCAGGGCTCTGGCAGTGCTCCTCCTTGCACAAAGGCGGAGGTCGTGGTCCTGCTGCTGGGTTGTTGCCCTCCTACGGCCTCCTCCACGTCTCCTGATGTACTGGCCTGTCTCCTGGTAGCGCTTCCATGCTCTGGACACTACGCTGACAGACACAGCAAACCTTCTTGCCACAGCTCGCATTGATGTGCCATCCTGGATGAGCTGCACTACCTGAGCCACTTGTGTGGGTTGTAGACTCCGTCTCATGCTACCACTAGAGTGAGAGCACCGCCAGCATTCAAAAGTGACCAAAACATCAGCCAGGAAGCATAGGAACTGAGAAGTGGTCTGTGGTCACCACCTGCAGAATCACTCCTTTATTGGGGGTGTCTTGCTAATAGCCTATAATTTCCACCTTTTGTCTATTCCATTTGCACAACAGCATGTGAAATTTATTGTCAATCAGTGTTGCTTCCTAAGTGGACAGTTTGATTTCACAGAAGTGTGATTGACTTGGAGTTACATTGTGTTGTTTAAGTGTTCCCTTTTATTTTTTTGAGCAGTGTATTTCTAAACTAAAAATCAGATCTCTTAAAGTTTTGTTCAATTTCGTTCTATTATCTATACAATAGGCTAACTAGCATTGATTCTGGCCCAATAGGCCTGAAGGAACATTCTGTTTTGATAGGATTATTTTGCATAACTTTTAGGCCTACCTAAAGAAAAAGAAAAAACTCCATATCCCTGCCCAACCTTGCAAGAGTGGCTCTAAGGGTGTTTAGCTTCCCCAGTGGCTCTGCAAGCACGGAGAGGGTATTCTCCACTGCTGGACTGCTCTCCAGGCATCATCGCATGAGCCTGAATCAAATTAAATCAAATCAAAGTTTATTTGTCACGTGCTCTGAATACAACAGGTGTAGGTAGACCTTACAGTGAAATGCTTACTTACAAGCCTTACTTACTTACAAGCCCTAACCAACAGTGCAATCTTTAAAGAAAAAATAGGTATTAGGTAAACAATTGATAAGTGAAGAAAAAAAATGAAAAGTCAAATTACAGTGAAAATAACAGTAGCGAGGCTATGTACAGGTGGTACCTGTACAGAGTAAATGTGTGGGGGCACTGGTTATTCGGGATTATTGAGGTAATATGTACATGTAGGTGTAGTTAAAGTGACTATGCATAGATGATAAACGGAGAGTAGCAGCAGTGTAAAAAGGGGGTTGGCGGGACACAATGCAAATAGCCATTTGATTGCCTGTTCAGGAGTCTTATGCCTTGGGGGTAAAAGCTGTTGAGAAGCCACAGACTTTGGCTGAACTCGTGTTTCTAAAAGTTAATTCAAAGGCACTGTAGACAGATCCTAATTAGGCATTTTTTTCTTCATTTGTATTTAATTCTAAGTAAGTCACAGCATATATGCGCAATTTATAGACTAATGATTTAATACAACAAAATGTTTAAATGCTCCTGCCAGCCTAGTGTGTTGCACTCACATATATTGCCAGGTAAGTTGACTGAGAACACATTCTCATTTACAGCAATGACCTAGGGAATAGTTACGAGAAAATTGGGGATGATTAGGTAGCCATGATGGTGTGAAGGCCAGATTGGGAATTTAGCCAGGACACCGGGGTTAACACCCCTACAATAAGTGCCATGGGAGCTTTAGTGACCACAGAGAGTCAGGACACCTGTTTAAACATCCCATCCGAAAAACAGAACCCTACACAGGGCAATGTCCCCAAACACTGGAATGTTTTTTTAGACCAGAGGAAAGGGTGCCTCCTATTGGCCCCCCAACACCACTTTCAGCAACATCTGGTCTCCCATTCAGGGACTGACCAGACCAAACCTGCTTAGCTTCAGAAGCAAGCCAGGGGTGAGATGCAGGGTGGTATGCTGCTGGCCCCATGCTTCACAATATATTTAGTTGTAGGCTATAGAATTTAAATAATAGGCTCCTTATTAGGCTACCTATCTAGCTCCTGACATATTTAGTGTTGATGTGCTGTTTAACACATGTAGCCTATTTGAAATGAGTGCTTTTTACCGTCACCTTTTCATGTTTATTCAAATACTTTGTATTCCAATCATATGGTTTGTTTTCAATATTTCCAAACCAAATGGTTGGTCCAGGTAGTCACAAAAATAGGTGGGTGTTAAATGGGGATTTTAATGAATTAAGCAAATTTGGAGCGGCAGTTTTATTTCCTGTGAGCGAGGGGTTTTTAGCGGCGCAGTTGGAAAGGATGTGGAGTGAGGAGCGGAATTTCCGACAGCTCAACTCTGCTCACATATACTCTGCTTGACGAACTGTGGGAAGCATTGGAGTCAACATGGGCCACCATCCCTGTGGAATGCTTTTGAGAGTCCATGCCCTGACGAATTGAGGCTGTTCTGAGGGGAAAAGGGTGGGATACTCAATATTAGGAAGGTGTTCCTAATGTTTCGTATACTTGTGTATACTTTTAAAGTTTGCACTTGTAATAAAGTTGAAATCCTTTTTTTATTCACTTGACTTAAACACAATGCAGCCTATTTTTCATTCTTTCATTCTGTGATATTCAAAGTCGGGATTGCAACCCCGGGTGAACTGCAGTGGGGTTGCTAAAATTATAATACTTTTTTTTTTTTTGTGCAAAAATTAAGAATACAGATTATTGTATGGGACAATATAAAAACGTTTTTGAGAAATATTATTTGAAAAATAAGATTCCCTAACCCTAGAAAATGTATATATTGGTTTCTTTTCATTTTGATAATTATTTTCATTGTGGTTATTTGTTGAAAATATAAGGTTGTGTCATTAGATTTGGAGTGTTGTCGCGAGACAAACAAGTTTGAATACCACTGCTCTAACTTAAATCTTTGTTGACTTTGAGTTGACCCTATTTACTCTGCTTACCTAATTACATTTGTTTAGTGGCAGTGTTCTATTGTTTTCGTGGCATATTGGCTCTGTCTTTACAATAGCATTTTGTTGACTTTGTTCTGTATGTGTTTGCAGGTACAGAGCCCCAGCTCTACGATGCGCACTTCAGCCCAGGGGACGGAGCAGTGGGCTGCCCAGAGGAGTACGATGAGGTAGGTGATGTCATTGGATATAGTCATCACAGTTATTGGTTACATTACAGTTACTGCTGACAATATGACCACTCAACACATACATTATAATAGCAGTGTGACTGCACAGAATATCAATGAACCCCCCCGACATAAAGCAGCATGATATGGGCCAGGGTGGTCAAATGTGAATGAGCAGTCCTGTATAGTGGTATAGCATGGTATACCACTGTGACTGCCCATTTGTAATATATTATGACATTGTGTGGTCCAGTTGTGCTGTTACCATTGTCCCTTTGCATACAGAATTCCCTGGCTGAACTCTGCGCTCTCACTCATTCCACAGTAATTCAGCGAGTGGCCAGCAAAGCTATCATTACCACTCCGTGAATATTCCGCATGCTGAACACTACGGTTTGGCACAGGGTCCGATGACATCTGGCAGAATTTTCACATTGTATTTTTCTTTCGACCAAGTATTGAATGGTTAGAGTCTCTGGTCATATATACACATGTATTCTATTATGTTTTTTCAGCTGCGGTGAGCATGTCTGAAATTCTTGGCTCATCTCGTGCGTGGACTTTGACTATTTATTAATCCTTTCTGCTGCCTCCACAAGATTAAACCTTTTCTTTCGACTGTTATTCCATCAGTTTGCTTCGAGCACTGTAGTACGAGTGCACTGTATGCTGCCTAATAGTACACGCAAAACACCCGTCTCAATGTCAACAGTAAAGAGGCGACTCCGGGATGCTGGCCTTCTAGGCAGAGTTGCAAAGAAAAAGCCATATCTCAGACTGGCCAATAAAAATAAAAGATTAAGATGGGCAAAAGAACACAGACACTGGACAGAGGAACTCTGCCTAGAAGGCCAGCATCCCGGAGTCGCCACTTCACTGTTGACGTTGAGACTGGTGTTTTGCGGGTACTATTTAATGAGGCTGCCAGTTGAGGACTTATGAGGCGTCTGTTCCTCAAACTAGACACTAATGTACTTGTCTTCTTGCTCAGATGTGCATCAGGGCCTCCCACTCCTCTTTCTATTCTGGTTAGATCCAGTTTGCGCTGTTCTGTGAAGGGAGTAGAACTCAGCGTTTTACGAGATATTCAGTTTCTTGGCAATTTCTCGCTTGGAATAGCCATCATTTCTCAGAACAAGAATAGACTGATGAGTTTCATAAGAAAGTTCTTTGTTTCTGGCCATATTGAGCCTGTAATTGAACCCACAAATGCTGATACTCAACTAGTCTAAAGAAGGCCAGTTTTATTGCTTCTTTAATTAGCACAACAGTTTTCAGCTGTGCTAACATAATTGCAAAAGGGTTTTCTAATGATCAATTAGCCTTTTAAAATGATAAACTTGGATTAGCAAACACAACGTGCCATTGGAACACAGGAGTGATGGTTGCTGATAATGGGCCTCTGTACACCTATGTAGATATTCCATAAGTAATCTGCCGTTTCCAGGTACAATAGTCCTTTACAACATTAACAATGTCTACACTGTATTTCTGATCTATTAGATGTTATTTTAATGGCCAAAAAATGGCTTTTCTTTCAAAAACAAGGACATTTCTAAGTGACCCCAAACTTTTGAACTGTAGTATATGCATATATATATACATACATACATACATACATACATACATACATACATACATACATACATACAGTACCAGTCAAAAGTTTGGACACCTACTCATTCCAGGTTTATATAATTGTTTTACTATTTTCTACAATGTAGAATAATAGTGAGGACATCAAAACTATGAAATAACACATATGAAATCATGTAGTAACCAAAAAAGTGTGAAACAAATCAAAATATATTTTATATTTGAGATTCTTTAAAGTAGCTCTTTGCTTTGATGACAGCTTTGCACATTTTTGGCATTCTCTCAACCAGCTTCTCCTGGAATGCTTCTCCAACAGTCTTGAAGGAGTTCCCACATATACTGAGCACTTGTTGGCTTCTTTTCCTACACTCTGCGGTCCAACTCATCAAAAACCATCTCAACTGGGTTGAGGTCGGGTGATTGTGGAGGCCAGTTAATCTGATATTGTGGAGGCCAGTTAATCTGATGCAGCACTCCATCACTCTCCTTCTTGGTCAATTAGCCCTCACACAGCCTGGAGGTGTGTTGGATCATTGTCCTTTCGAAAAACAAATGTTAGTCCCACTAAGGGCAATCCAGATGGGATAGCGTATAGTTGCAGAAAACTGTGGTCGCCATGCTGGTTAAGTTTGCTTTGAATTCTAAATAAATCACTGGCAAGTGTCACCAGCAAAGCACCCCCACACCATCACACCTCTTCCTCCATGCTTCACGGTGGGAACAACACATTCGGAGATCATCCGTTCACCTAATCTACGTCTCACAAAGACACGGCGGTTGGAACCAAAAATCTAAAATTTGGACTCGTCAGACCAAAGGACAGATTTCCACCGGTCTAATGTCAATTGCCTGTGTTTCTTGGCCCAATCAAGTCTCTTCTTCTTATTAGTGTCCTTTAGTAGTGGTTTCCTTGCAGCAATTTGACCATGAATGCCTGATTTACGCTGTCTCCTCTGAACAGTTGATGTTGAGATGTCTGTTACTTGAACTCTCTGGAGCATTTATTTGGGCTACAATCTGAGGTGCAGTTAACTCCATTGAACATTTTGCAGCAGAGATAACTCTGGGTCTTCCTTTCCTGTGGCGGTCCTCATGAGAGCCAGTTCCATCATAGCGCTTGATGGTTTTTGCGACTGCGCTTGAAGACATTTTCAAAGTTCTTAATTTTCCGCATTGACTGACCTTCATGTCTTAAAGTTATGATGAGCTGTCATTTCTCTTTGCTCATTTGAGCTGTTCTTGCAATAATATGGAGTTGGTCTTTTACCAAATAGGGATATCTTCTGTATACCACCCCAACCTTGTCACAACACAACTGATTGGCTGAAACGCATTAAGGAAAGAAATTCCACAAATTAACTTTTAACAAGGCACACCTGTTTATTTTAAATACATTCCAGGTGACTACCTCATGAAACTGGTTGAGAGAATGCAGAGTGTGCAACGCTTTCATCAAGGCAAAGGGTGGCTACTTTGAAGAATCTCAAATATGAAATAGATTTAGATTTGTTTCACACTTTTTTGTTTACTACATGATTCCTTATGTGTGTGTTCATAGTTTTGATGTCTTCACTATTATTCTGCAATGTAGAAAATAGTAAAAATAAAGAAAAACCCTTGAATGAGTAGGTGTGTCCAAACTTTTGACTGGTGGCCAAAAGTTTTGAGAATGAAGAATATTAATTTTCACAAAGTCTGCTGCCTCAGTTTGTATGATGGAAATTTGCATATCCTCCAGAATGTTATGAAGAGTGATCAGATGAATTGCAACTAATTGCAAAGTCCCTCTTTGCCATGCAAATTAACTGAATCCCAAAAAACATTTCCACTGCTTTTCAGCCCTGCCACAAAAGGACCAGCTGACATCATGTCAGTGATTCTCTCATTAACACAGGTGTGTCAATCATGGTTAACTGCAAGGAAATGCGTGCCGTCATCATTGCTTTGCACAAAAAGGGCTTCACAGGCAAGGATATTGCTGCCAGTACGATTGTACCTAAATCAACCATTTAAAGGATCTTCAAGAACTTCAAGGAGAGCGGTTCAATTGTTGTAATGAAGGCTTCAGTGCGCCCAAGAAAGTCCAGCAAGCGCCAGGAACGTCTCCTAAAGTTAATTCAGCTGCGGGATCGGGACACCACCGGTACAGAGCTTGCTCAGGAATGGCAGCAGGCAGGTGAGTGCATCTGCACGCACAGTGAGGCGAAGACTTTTGGAGGATGGCCTGGTGTCAAGAAGGGCAGCAAAGAAGCCACTTCTCTCCAGGAAAAACATCAGGGACAGACTGATATTCTGCAAAAGGTACAGGGATTGGACTGCTGAGGACTGGGGTAAAGTCATTTTCTCTGGTGAATCCCCTTTCCGGTTGTTTGTGGCATCCGGAAAAAAGCTTGTCCGGAGAAGATAAGGTGAGCGCTATCATTAGTCCTGTGTCATGTCAACAGTAAAGCATCCTGAGACCATTCATGTGTGGGGTTGCTTCTCAGCCAAGGGAGTGGGCTCACTCACAATTTTGCCTAAGAACACAGCCATGAATAAAGAATGGTACCAACACATCCTCCGAGAGCCAATTCTCCCAACCTTCCAGGAACAGTTTGGTGAGGAACAGTGCCTTTTCCAGCCTGATGGAGCACCTTGCCATAAGGCAAAAGTGATAACTAATTGGCTCGGAACAAAACATCGATATTTTGGTTCCATGGCCAGGAAACTCCCCAGACCTTAATCCCATTGAGAACCTGTGGTCAATCCTCAAGAGGCGGGTGGACAAACAAAACCCAAGCATTGATTGTGCAAGAATGGGCTGCCATCAGTCAGGATGTGGCCCAGAAGTTAATTGACAGCATGCCAGGGTGGATTGCAGAGGTCTTAAAAATATAGGCTCAACACTGCAAATATTGACTCTCTGCATCAACTTCATGTAATTGTCAATAAAAGCCTTTGACACTTATGAAATGCTTGTAGTTATACTTCAGTATTCCATAGTAACATCTGACAAATATCTAAAGACACTGAAGCAGCAAACTTAGGAAATTAATATTTGTCATCCTCAACTTTTGGCCACGACTGTATATGTATATATATATATATATATATATATATATATATATATATATATATATATATATATATACACAGTGCATTTGGGAAGTATTCAGACCCCTTGCTTTTGCCACGTTTTGTTACGTTATAGCTTTATTATAACATTTTTAAAATTATTGTTTCCCTCATCAATTGACACACAATACCCCATAATGACATAGCGAAAACAGATTCTTTATTTTTAGCAAATGTATTAAAAATAAAATCAGAAATACCTTATTTCCATAAGTATTCAGACCCATTGCTATGAGGCTCAAAATTGAGCTCAGGTGTATCCTGTTTACATTGATCATCCTTGCGGTGGTTCTACATTTTGATTGGAGTCCATCTGTGGTAAATTCAATTGATTGTATAAGACATGGAAAGTCACACACCTGTCTATTTAAGGTCCCACAGTTGACAGTGCATGTCAGAGCAAAAACCAAGCCATTAGGTTGAAGGAATTGTCCATACAGCATCGAGACCGGATTGTATCGAGGCACAAATCTGGAGAAGGGTACCAAAAAATGTCTACAGCATTGAATGTCCCCAAGTACACAGTGGCCTCCATCATTCTTAAATGGAAGAAGTTTGTAACCATCAAGACTCTTCCTATAGCTGGTCCACCTGGCCAACCTGAGCAATCGGGGGAGAAGGGCCTTGGTCAGGGAGGTGACCAAGAACCCGATGGTCACTCTGACAGAGCTCCAGAGTTATTCTGTGGATATGGGAGAACCTTCCAGAAGGACAACCATCACTGCAGCACTCCACCAATCAGGCCTTTATGGTAGTGGCCAGACAGAAGCCACTTCTCAGTAAAAGGCACATGACAGCCCACTTGGAGTTTGCCAAAGGGCACCTAAAGACTCTCAGACCATGACAAACAAGATTCTCTGGTCTGATGAAACCAAGATTGAATTCTTTGGCCTGAATGGCAAGCGTCACATCTGGAGGAAACCTGGCACCATCCAGTGAAGCATTGTGGTGGCAGCATCATGCTGTGGGGATGTTTTTCAGCAGCAGGGACTGGGAAGACTAGTCACGATTGAGGGAAAGATGAACTGAGTGCTCATGCCCTCTGACTATGGCGAAGATTCACCTTCCAACAGGACAACGACCCTAAGCACATAGCCAAGACAATGCAGGCGTGGCTTTGGGACAAGTCTTTGAATGTCCTTGAGTGACCTTGCCAGAGCCCTGACTTGAACCGATCGAACATCTCTGGAGAGACCTGAAAATAGCTGTGCGGAGACACTCCCCATCCAACCTGACAGAGCTTGAGAGGATCTGCAGAGAAGAACGAGAGAAACTCCCCAACTACAGGTGTGCCAAGCTTGTAGCGTCATACCCAAGAAGACTTGAGGCTGTAATCGCTGTCAAATGTGCTTTAAGATAATACCGAGGAAAGGGTCAAAATACTTAATGTGAAATGTGACATTTCAGTTTTTTTACGAATTCACCTTAATGGGGTATTGTGTGTAGATTGATGAGGGAAAGAAACTTTTTAATCCATTTTAGAATAAGGCTGTAACTTACATTTTTTGAGGGAAAAGTCAAGGGGTTTGAATTCTTTCCGCATGCACTTTATTGCGGTTCGATACTGTGATTTTATTTTTTTTGACATTAGATGTATTTGGTATTTTATTAGGATCCCCATTAGCTGTTGCAAAAGTAGCATCTACTCTTTCTCGGGGTCCACACAAAACTTGAAACATAATACAGAATGAAATAATACAAAACATCAATAGACAAGAACAGCTCAAGGACAGAACTACATAAAAAAAATGTAAAAGGCACACGTAGCCTACATATCAATGCATACACAAACTATCTAGGTCAATCTTTGTGCATGACTGTCACGTTCTGACCTTAGTTCCTTTTTTATGTCTCTATTTTGGTTTTGTCAGGGCGTGAGTTGGCGTGAGCATTCTATGTTTTGTTTCTATGTTTTGTATTTCTGTGTTTGGCCTGGTATGGTTCCCAATCAGAGGCAGCTGTCAATCGTTGTCTCTGATTGAGAACCATACTTAGGTAGCTTGTTCCCACCTGTGTTTATTGGTAGTTATTTTCTGTTTAGTGTATGTCGTCCCCTTACAGAACTGTTCGTTTGTCGTTTTTGTTGTTTTGTTCAGTTGTTTAATTAAAATATGAACACTTACCACGCTGCACCGTGGTCCTCTTCTCCTTCTCCCGACGACGTTCGTTACAATGACACAAGTAATTTTTCACAAAATTGTTTTCAACAAAAAAGTTGACTGTGCCTTTAAACAGCTTGGAAAATTCCAGAAAAGTATGTCATGGCTTTCGAAGCTTCTGATAGGCTAATTGACATCATTTGAGTAAATTGGAGGTGTACCTGTGGATGTATTTCAAGGCCCTACCTTAAAACTCAGGGCCTCTTTGCTTAACATCATGGGAAAATAAAAAGAAATCAGCCAAGACCTCAGAAAAAATACTGTAGACCTCCACAAGTCTGGTTCATCCTTGGGAGCTATTTCTAAATGCCTGAAGGTACCACGTTCATCTGTACAAACAATAGTACACAAGTATAAACACCATGGCACTACGCAGCCGTCATACCACTCAGGAAGGAGATGTGTTCTGTCTCCTAGAGATGAACGTACTTTGGTGCGAAAAGTGCAAGTCAATCCCAGAACAAAAGCAAAGGACCTTGTGAAGATGCTGGAGGAAACAGGTACAAAGGTATCTATATCCACAGTAAAACGAGTCCTATATCGCCATAACCTGAAAGGCCGCTCAGCAAGGAAGAATCCACTGCTCCAAAACCGCCATAAAAAAGCCAGACTACGGTTTGCATCTGCACATGGGGACAAAGATTGTACTTTTTGGAGAAACGTCCTCTGGTCTGATGAAACAAAAATAGAACTGTTCAGCCATAATTATCATCGTTATGTTTGGAGGAAAAGGGGGAGGCTTGCAAGCCGATGAACACCATCCCAACCGTGAAGCACGGGGTGGCAGCATGTTGTGGGGGTGCTTTTCTGCAGGAGGGACTGGTGCACTTCACAAAATAGATGGCATCATGGAAGGAAGATTATGTGGATATATTGAAGCCACATCTCAAGACATCAGTCAGGAAGTTAGAGCTTGGTCGCAAATGGGTCTTCCAAATGGACAACGACCCCAAGCATACTTCCAAAGTTGTGGAAAAATGGCTTAAGGACAACAAAGTCAAGGTATTGGAGTTGCCATCACAAAGCCCTGACCTCAATCCTAGAGAACATTTGTAGGCAGAACTGAAAAAGTGTGTGCGAGCGAGGAAGCCTACAAACCTGACTCAGTTACACCAGCTCTGTCAGGAGGAATTGGCCAAAATTCACCCAACTTATTGTGGGAAACTTGTGGAAGGCTACCCAAAACGTTTGACCCAAGTTAAACAATTTAAAGGCAATGCTACCAAATACTAATTGAGTGTATGTAAACTTCTGACCCACTGGGAAATGTGATGAAAGAAATAAAAGCTGAAAGAAATAATTAAACTTCCGACTTCAACTGTTAATGTTTTGACCATGACAGTTTACAATCTAAGGTAACGCCAAGTAATTTAGTCTTCTCAACTTGTTCAACATCCGCCATACCATTCATTACCAGATTCAGCTGAGGTCTAAAACTTAAGGAATGATTTGTACCAAATACAATGCTCTTAGTTTTGGAGATGTTCAGGATCAGTTTATTGCTGGCCACCCATTCCAAAACAGACTGCAACTCTTTGTTGATGGTTTCAGTGACTTCATTAGGTGTGGTTGCTGATGCTTATATGGTTGAAACAGCATTATAGATGGACACACATGCTGTGTTTAATGCCAATGGCAGTTCATTCGTAAAAATAGAAAAGAGTAGAGGGCCTACAGAGCTGCCCTGTGGTACACCACACTTTACATGTTTGACATTTGAGAAGCTTCCATTAAATAAAATCCTTTGAGTTCTTTTAGATCGATAGCTCTGAATCCACGATATGGCAGAGTTTGAAAAGCCATAACATATACGTTTTTTCAACAACAGGTTAGGGTCAATAATATCAAAGGCTTCACGGAAATCTAACAGTACAGCTCCCACAATCTTATTTTTAATTTCTTTCAACCAATCATCAGTCATTTGTGTCAGTGCAGTACATGTTGAGTGCCCTTCTCTATAAGCATGCTGAATGTCTGTTGTTAATTTGTTTACAGAGAAATAACATTGTATTTGGTTAAACACCATTATTTGCTAAGAGCTGGTTGCAAGCTTATAGGTCTGCTGTTAGAATCATTTAAAGGCCACTTTACCACCCTTGGGTGGCGGAATTACTTTGGCTTCCCTCCAGAGGACATAGACTTTCCTCAAGGCTCAGATTTAAAATATGACAGATAGGAGTGGCTATAGAGTCAGCTACCATCTTCTGTAGCGTTCTATCTAAGTTGTCAATGCTAGGAGGTTTGTCATTATTGATCGATAGCAATAATTATTCCACCTCTCCCACACTAACTTTTCAAAATTCTAACTTGCAACGCTTTTCTTTCATTATTATTTGTTTTATACAATAATACTATTGCTCACTGGTCGTTGTTGGCATTTCCTGCCTAAGTTTGCCCACTTTGCCAATGAAATAATCATTATAATAATTGGCAACATCAAATGGTTTTGTAATGAATAAGTCATCTGATTCGATGAAAGATGGAGTTGAATTTGTCTTTCTGCCCATAATTTCATTTAAAGTACTCCAACGTTTTTTTCTATCATTCTTTATATCATTGATCTTGGCTTCATAATACAGTTTCTTCTTTTTTTTTTGTTAAGTTTAGTCACATAATTTCTCAATTTGCAGTAAGTAAGCCAGTCAGACTTATTAGCCACTCCTTTTGCCCCATCTCTTTCAACCATACAGTTTTTCAATTCCTCATCAATCCATGGAGCCTTAACAGTTCTAACAGTCAGTTTCTTAACAGGTGCATGTTTATAAATAATTGGCAGAAGCAATTTCATAAATTCATCAAGTGCAGTGATTCATATTTTCCTTACATTTTCTGAAGAGGCAACGCAGGATTGCCCGTCTGTGTGCTGTTTGACTACCACTTTGTGTAGCTATTAGCGATGATGCTAATAATGACAACAGTCTTCTTGTGGATGGAAAGGCTTTCCCAAAAACCTCAATAAAATATCTAGAAAGTATATTGACCTGGTATCATGATTATTTATGTTACTCCAGTGGCAATTTGTTTAGCAAACTCTGCAGATACACGTGCTACAGAAACACAGCTAATCAATCAAGTCTCTCTGATGCTGCAGTTGAATTAAAGGGTATCTACACCCAAAAATGCAAATGTATAAAAATATATTTATTTTTTTCACCAAAAGTGGTCTCCTGATGTGGTTTTAACCTCTCTAGGGTATGTGGGACGGTAGCGTCCCACCTCTTCAACAGCCAGTGAAACTGCACGGCGCCAAATTCAAATCAACAGAAATCCCATAATTAAAATTCCTCAAACATACATGTATTTTACACCATTTTAAAGATACACTTGTTATAACTCCAGCCACAGTGTCCGATTTCAAAAAGGCTTTACGACGAAAGCAAACCAAACTTTGCCTTCACGCTCTCAAACCAACACCCAGCCAGTGTGTGGTTTCCATCTGTCATTGTGAGATAATATTTCTCTGTCAGTACATAGCCATTGTGGGCTAACCTCTTCTTGTGGCCTTTCTCTTTTCTCTAAGCCTAGAGGTGCATTAACACAGCCAATCCAGCCCCCTCTCCTCAGCCTCCTCCCCAGGCACAAGGTTCATTCTCTAGGCTTACTTCATGCTGGTTTTGTCTCCTTAAGGTAAACGGTGAGTAAAATAAATAAGTAAACAGTGAGTCAGTTTATGGCTATGCACATACAGTATATGGCATTATTTGTCCAATCATACAAGCCTATAAAGACTGGTAGAAGAGGGGGTGGCTTAATGATTCACCCTGTCAAATTCGTCCAGGAACTAGTCATTGAAACTGAAAAATTTAAAGGGGACATTGCTCCCTCTATTTCATGTGATATATCAAATTCAGTGAGAGGAGTAGATTGGCTGGTAGTTGAGGTGCCGTATGCTATACCGTTTCCTTCCCCTGCCCTTCGGACTCTTTTCAGTCTACAGACTCCACCCATTTTGAGAACCCACTGGAGCTGAAATAGGTGTTGGGCATTCTATGTTTTTTACTCTTGCATTCTGAGAGTGAAAGGGAGGAAGCGCTAGGGGGAAATTACGGGTGGTCGGTCTCATGACAGGCCAGTCTTCCTACCTGTGAGCCCCAGGCAGACATAATGGTTTTGGGAAAGGTGGACAGCCCTCTGGGCCCGGTTACTCCTGGAGCTCCACACAGACCGGTAGGGGAGGCTCTTTGACTATTGTCCTTATGTCCTCGGTCACCTAAGTTAAAGTTAAGCCTAATTTTATGAGTAACCAGACAATGTTTATTGATTATAATGTGGGTTTAGCAGTGTATTGATTGTTGATGAAATGCAAATGAGAGGAGGCGTATGTGAGTTTGCGGTCGCACGCCGTCAATTGGTTTGTGCGTGTTAAACCTATTGTTGTGTGTTGCCCACTATATAACTTTATTCATGTATTTATGATCAGGAAGTACAATTGTGATGTAATCATTTTTGACGATTAAATTGTGAGGGTTAAGCTTCAATGTAGATGCTTACCTTGTTATCCTTGTTTATTGAAAAGGGTTTTGTTCATTTCCTGGTCTGAGAATTGATGGGGAAATGGGGTGCATTGAGCGCATACTTAATGAATGGTATGGGTAATGCGGAAGCTTATCCCGCGGGACGTACATGTTTATATCCCAGGTTGTATTTATGCTTAAAAGCATGTGTGGCACCTTTATTGATAGGTGTGCTGGTAGTAATTAATGTGATTTTGTTTTTTTTATACTGAACAAATATTTTAATGCAACATGTAACAATTTCTACAATTTTACTGAGTTAAAGTTCATACAAGGAAATCAGTCAATTGAAATAAATAAATTTGGCCTTAATCTATGGATTTCACATGACTTGGAATACGGATATGCATCTGTTCGTCACAGATACTTAAAAAAAAAAGTAGGGGAGTGGATCAGAAATACAGTCCATATCTGGTGTGACCAGCATTTGACTCATGCAGTGCAACACCTCTCCTTCGCATAGAGTTGATCAGGCTGTTGATTGTGGTTAAGGAATGTTGTCCCACTTTTCTTCAATGACTGTGCGAAGTTGATGGATATTGGCGGGAACTGGAACACGCTGTCGTACACGTTGATCCAGAGCATCACAAATATGCTCAATGGGTGACATGTCTGGTGAGTATGCAGGCCATGGAAGAATTGGGACTTTTTCAACTTCCAGGAATTGTGTACAGATCCTTGCGACAGGGGGCCGTGCATTATCATGCTGAAACATGAGGTGTTGACGGCGGATGAATGGCACGGCAATGGGCCTCAGGATCTCGTCACGATATCTCTGTGTATTCAAATTGCCATTGATAAAATGCAATTGTATTTTTTTGTCCGTAGGTTATGCCTGCCCATGACATAATCCCACTGCCACCCTGGGGAACTCTATTCACAACGTTGACATCAGCAAACCGCTTGCCCACACGATGCCATGGTTGTGGTTGTGAGGCCGATTGGACGTACTGCCAAATTCTTTAAAACGATATTGCTTATGGTAGAGAAATGAACATAACATTTTCTGGCAACAGATCTGGTGGACATTCCTGCATTCAGCATGCCTATTGCACTCTCCCTCAAAACTTGAGACATCTGTGACATTGTGTTCTGTGACAAAACTGCACATTTTAGTGGTCTTTTATTGTCCCCCAGCACAAGGTGCACCTGTGTAATGATCATGCTGTTTAATCAGCTTCTTTATATGCCACACATTTCAGGTGGATGGATTATCTTGGCAAAGGAGAAATGCTCTCTAACAGGAATGTAAACAAATTTGTGCACAACATTTGAGAGAAAAAGCTTTTGGTGCGTATGGAAAACTTCTGGGTTCTTTTATTTCAGCTCATGAAACATGAGACCAACACTTTACATGTTGCGTTTATATTTTTGTACAGAATATATATTGTAAGGTTTCGGCAGCTGTATCAATTCTTAAACTTCTAAATTAAAAGCCTCACTTTGGCAAAAACAAATCCAGCGACTTTGTCAGCCTCCTCACTGTTAAAATCCAACCGCTGTTTGGACGTTGCTCTAATTGGCTTTTAAGCGCCATTGGCAACAGTTAAATTGTGAATATGGTCTCCTCTGAAAATAGCCTACTCTTTTGTTACTCATTAACTGTCTATGATTGATGATATTACACTGTTGGCTTAAAGTAATCTCCAGATGTCACGTTCGTCGTAATGATGAGACCAAGGCGCAGTGTGTATAGAGTTCCACATACTTTTAATAAAGAGAAACTCTCTAAACAAAAACAATAAAGAACTACGAACGAAACGTGAAGCTATACGAATAGTGCAGACAGGCAACTAAACATAGAACAAGATCCCACAACACAAACGAGGAAAATGGCTACCTAAATATGATCCCCAATCAGAGACAACGATAAACAGCTGTCTCTGATTGGGAACCATATCAGGCCAACATCAAATCAAATCAAATCAAATTGTATTTGTCACATACACATGGCTAGCAGATGTTAATGCGAGTGTAGCGAAATGCTTGTGCTTCTAGTTCCGACAATGCAGTAATAACCAACAAGTAATCTAACCTAACAATTCCACAACTACTACCTTATACACACAAGTGTAAAGGGATAAAGAATGTACATAAAGATATATGAATGAGTGATGGTACAGAACGGCATAGGCAAGATGCAGTAGATGGTATAGAGTACAGTATATACATATGAGATGAGTAATGTAGGGTATGTAAACATAAAGTGGCATAGTTTAAAGTGGCTAGTGATACATGTATTACATAGAGATGGCAAGATGCAGTAGATGATATAGAGTACAGTATATACATATACATATGAGATGAGTAATGTAGGGTATGTAAACATTATATTAAGTGGCATTGTTTAAAGTGGCTAGTGGTACAATTTTACATAATTTCCATCAATTCCCATTATTAAAGTGGCTGGAGTTGAGTCAGTATGTTGGCATCGGCCACTAAATGTTAGTGGTGGCTGTTTAACAGTCTGATGGCCTTGAGATAGAAGCTGTTTTTCAGTCTCTCTGCTTTGATGCACCTGTACTGACCTCGCCTTCTGGATGATAGCGGGGTGAACAGGCAGTGGCTCGGGTGGTTGTTGTCCTTGATGATCTTTATGGCCTTCCTGTGACATCGGGTGGTGTAGGTGTCCTGGAGGGCAGGTAGTTTGCCCCCGGTGATGCGTTGTGCAGACCTCACTACCCTCTGGAGAGCCTTACGGTTGTGGGCGGAGCAGTTGCCGTACCAGGCGGTGATACAGCCCGACAGGATGCTCTCGATTGTGCATCTGTAGAAGTTTGTGAGTGCTTTTGGTGACAAGCCGAATTTCTTCAGCCTCCTGAGGTTGAAGAGGCGCTGCTGCACCTTCTCCACAACGCTGTCTGTGTGGGTGGACCAATTCAGTTTGTCCGTGATGTGTACACCGAGGAACTTAAAACTTCTCCACCTTCTCCACTACTGACCCGTCGATGTGGATAGGGGGGTGCTCCCTCTGCTGTTTCCTGAAGTCCACAATCATCTCCTTTGTTTTGTTGACGTTGAGTGTGAGGTTATTTTCCTGACACCACACTCCGAGGGACCTCACCTCCTCCCTGTAGGCCGTCTCGTCGTTGTTGGTAATCAAGCCTACCACTGTAGCGTCGTCCGCAAACTTGATGATTGAGTTGGAGGCGTGCATGGCCACGCAGTCGTGGGTGAACAGGGAGTACAGGAGAGGGCTCAGAACGCACCCTTGTGGGGCCCCAGTGTTGAGGATCAGCGGGGTGGAGATGTTGTTACCTACCCTCACCACCTGGGGGCGGCCCGTCAGGAAGTCCAGGACCCAGTTGCACAGGGCGGGGTCGAGACCCAGGGTCTCGAGCTTGATGACGAGTTTGGAGGGTACTATGATGTTAAATGCTGAGCTGTAGTCGATGAACAGCATTCTCACATAGGTATTCCTCTTGTCCAGATGGGTTAGGGCAGTGTGGTTGCGATTGCGTCGTCTGTGGACCTATTGGGTCGGTAAGCAAATTGGAGTGGGTCTAGGGTGTCCGGTAGGGTGGAGGTGATATGGTCCTTGACTAGTCTCTCAAAGCACTTCATGATGACGGAAGTGAGTGCTACGGGGCGGTAGTCGTTTAGCTCAGTTACCTTAGCTTTCTTGGGAACAGGAACAATGGTTGCCCTCTTGAAGCATGTGGGAACAGCAGACTGGGATAAGGATTGATTGAATATGTCCGTAAACACACCAGCCAGCTGGTCTGCGCATGCTCTGAGGACGCGGCTGGGAATGCCGTCTGGGGTTGCGAGGGTTAACACGTTTAAATGTTTTACTCACCTCGGCTGCAGTGAAGGAGAGCCCGCAGGTTTTGGTAGCGGGCCGTGTCAGTGGCACTGTATTGTCCTCAAAGCGAGCAAAAAAGTTATTAAGCCTGTCTGGGAGCAAGACATCCTGGTCCGCGACGGGGCTGGTTTTCTTTTTGTAATCCGTGATTGACTGTAGACCCTGCCACATACCTCTTGTGTCTGAGCTGTTGAATTGCGACTCTTTTGTCTCTGTACTGGGACTTAGCTAGTTTGATTGCCTTGCGGAGAGAATAGCTACACTGTTTGTATTCGGTCATGTTTCCAGTCACCTTGCTCTGGTTAAAAGCAGTGGTTCGCCCTTTCAGTTTCACGCGAATGCTGCCGTCAATCCACGGTTTCTGGTTTGGGAATGTTTTAATCGTTGCTGTGGGTACGACATCGTCAATGCACTTTCTAATGAACTCGCTCACCGAATCAGCATATTCGTCAATGTTGTTGTTGGACGCAATGCGGAACATATTCCAATCCGCGTGATCGAAGCAGTCTTGAAGCGTGGAATCAGATTGGTCGGACCAGCGTTGAACAGACCTGAGCGAGGGAGCTTGTTGTTTTAGTTTCTGTTTGTAGGCTGGAAGCAACAAAATGGAGTCGTGGTCAGCTTTTCCGAAAGGAGGGCGGGGGAGGGCCTTATATGCGTCGCGGAAGTTAGTATAACAATGATCCAAGGTTTTACCAGCCCTGGTAGCACAATCGATATGCTGATAGAATTTAGGGAGTTTTGTTTTCAGATTGGCCTTGTTAAAATCCCCAGCTACGATGAATGCAGCCTCAGGGTGTGTGGTTTCCAGTTTACAAAGAGTCAGATAAAGTTCGTTCAGGGTCATCGTTGTGTCTGCTTGGGGGGGAATATATACGGCTGTGATTATAATCGAAGAGAATTCCCTTGGTAGATAACGCGGTCGACATTTGATTGTGAGGAATTCTAAATCTGGTGAACAGAATGACTTGAGTTCCTGTATGTTGTTATGATCACACCACGTCTCGTTAATCATAAGGCATACCCCCCCGCCCCTCTTCTTACCAGAAAGATGTATGTTTCTGTCGGCGCGATGCGTGAAGAAACCAGCTGGCTGCACCGACTCCGTTAGCGTCTCTTGAGTTAGCCATGTTTCCGTGAAGCAGAGAACGTTACAATCTCTGATGTCCCTCTGGAATGTTACCCGTGCTCGGATTTCATCAACCTTATTGTCAAGAGACTGGACATTGGCGAGTAGTATGCTAGGGAGTGGAGCGCGATGTGCCCGTCTCCGAAGCCTTACCAGGAGACCGCTACGTTTGCCCCTTTTACGGCGTCGCATAGGGTCGCCGGCTGGGATCAGATCCATTGTATTGGGTTGAAGGCAAAACACTGGATCCGTTTCGGGAAAGTCATATTCCTGGTTGGAACGATGGTGAGTTGACGTTGCTCTTATATTCAGTAGTTCCTCCCGACTGTATGTAATGAAACCTAAGATTACCTGGGGTACCAATGTAAGGAATAACACATAAAAAAACAAAATACTGCATATTTTCCAAGGAACGCGAAGCGAGGCGGCCATCTCGGTCGGCGCCGGGAGTACATAAACATACAAAAACCCTAGACATACAAAAACCCTCGACATACAAACTAGCGTACCCACCCTAGTCACACCCTGACCTAACCAAAATATATAGAAAAAGATATCTAAGGTCAGGGCGTGACACCAGATTTCTATCAAATATGACCTATAATGAATTACAATGGGTGCTGCCCGTCTGAGCACTATTCACATACACTGACTGTTCAATAGATCATCTTTGGCTGATGGAGAGATGTGATGGAGAGTGTTTTTGGTGGCAATCAGCTTTGAAATCAGAATATTTTGCGTTATGGTTTGCATATCATCACAAACAAAGTACTACAGGTAGTGAATTTGTTAGTTTCAGTTGTAAGCTAATTATCTTCAAGCATTGCAAAGTGTTGTAGCGTGCATGCACATTGTTTTGCAAACAGTAATTAAGTTTCAAATGTAGACATGCCTTGTCGCACTATTCAATTGTGTTCATTTCTGTGCAGCATGAGTAGGGAGCTAACATGATGTAGCTTAGACTCCCAGTGCAGGCTAGGAATTAGTAAGTAGAATAGTCACGGTGCACGCCTCGTGCTGTAGGGGGACAGCAGCTGCGTTGATGGACAGAGTTGATCTGTGAGATACATTTTCACAGAAGTACCGAAAGTAACCAAAATTCTAGTACGGAACCATTTTTCATGTTCTGGTATGGAACAATTGTTGGCACCCTTGAAAAACATGAGCAAAAACGACTATAAAATACAGTGCATTCGGAAAGTATTCAGACACCTTGACTTTTTCCACATTTTGTTATGTTACAGCCTTATTCTAAAATGTAGTACATCTTTTTTCCCCCCTCATCAATCTACACATTACCCCATAATGACAAAGCAAAAACAGGTTTTTAAAAATGTTTGCAAAAAAAACCCCAAAAATATTACATTTACATAGTTTGTCAAAAGTTTGTACACAACTCATTCAAGGGTTTTTCTTTATTTTTACATTGTAGAATAATAGTGAAGACATAACATATATGGAATCATGTAGTAACCAAAAAAGTGTTAAACAAATTCTTCAAAGTAGCCACCCTTTGCCTTGATGACAGCTTTGCACAATCTTGGCACGCTTCATGTGGTAGTCACCTGGAATGCATTTCAATTAACAGGTGTGCCTTGTTGAAAGTTAATTTGTGGAATTTCTTTCCTCCTTAATGCATTTGAGCCAATCGGTTGTATAAGTTAAGGGTGGTATACAGAAGATAGCCCTATTTGGTAAAAAAAACAAGTCCATAGTATGGAAGAAACAGCTAAAATAAGCAAAGAGAAACGACAGTCAGAAATTACTTTGAAAGTTTCTTCAAGTGCAGTCTCAAAAACCCTGCGCCATTTGGGCTCCTGAATGACGCACCGGTCTAAGGCACTGGATCTCAGTGCTATAGGCGGTACTACAGACCCTGGTTCGATTCCAGGCTGTATCAAAACTGGCCGTGTTTGGGAGTCCCATAAGTCGGAGCACAATTTGCACAGCGCCGTACAAGTTAGGGTTTGGCCAGGGTAGGCTGTCATTGTAAATAAGAAGTTGTTCTTAACTGACCTGCCTAGTTAAATAAAGGTTAAATAAAAAAGATAATCAAGGACAACAACCACCCGAGCCACTGCCTGTTCATCCCGCTACCATCCAGAAGGTGAGGTCAGTACCGGTGCATCAAAGCTGGAACGAGAGACAGCTTCTATCTCAAGGCCATCAGACTGTTAAACAGCCATCACTAACACAGAGAGGCTGCTGCCTACATACCGACTTGAAATCATTGGCCACTTTAATAAATGGGTCACTAGTCACTTTAATAATACCACTTTATAATGTTTACATATCTTGCATTACTCATCTCAAATGTATATACTGTATTTTATACCATTTTATTGCATCTTGCCTATGCCGCTCTGTCATTGCTCATCCATATTTTTATATGTATATATTCTTATTCCATTCCTTTACTTAGATTTTTGTGTATTAGTTAGTTGTTGTGGAATTGTTAGATTACATGTTAGATATTGCTGCACTGTCGGAACTAGAAGCACAAGCATTTCGCTACACTCGAAATAACATCTGCTAACCATGTGTATGTGACCAATAATAACCACACCACCCTCTGGAGAGCTCTGCGGTTGCGGGCGGTGCAGTTGCCGTACCAGGCGGTGATACAGCCCGACAGAATTCTCTCAATTGTGCATCTGTAAAAGTTTGTGAGGGTTTTAGGTTCCAAGCCAAATTTCTTCAGCCTCCTGGTTGAAGAGGTCCTGTTGTGCCTTCTTCACCACACTCTGTGTGTGTGGACCATTTCAGTTAGTCAGTGATGTGTACGCCAAGGAACTTGAAGCTTTCCACCTTCTCCACTGCGGTCCCATCGATGTGGATAGGGGCTTGCTCCCTCTGCTGTTTCCTGAAGTCCACAATCAGCTCCTTTGTTTTGTTGACGTTGGGTGAGAAGTTGTTTCCCTGGCACCACACTCCCAAGGTCCTTAAGGACATTCAGAGACTTGTCCCGAAGCCACTCCTGTGTTGTTTTGGCTATGTGCTTAGGGTTGTTGTCCTGTTGTAAGGCGAACCTTCACCCCAGTCTGAGGTCCTGAGCGCTCTGGACCAGGTTTTCATCAAGTATCTCTTTGTACTTTGCTCAGTTCATCTTTCCCTCGATCCTGACTAGTCTCCCAGTCCCTGCCGCTGAAAAACATTCTTGCAGCATGATTCTGCCACCACCGTGCTTCACCGTAGGGATGGTGCCAGGTTTCCTCCCGACGTGACACTTGGCATTCAAGGAAAAGAGTTCAATCTTGCTTTCATCAGACCAGAGAATCTTGTTTCTCATGGCCTGGGAGTCCTTTAAGTGGCTTTTGGCAAACTCCAAGCGGGCTGTCATGTGCCTTTTACTGAGGAGTGGCTTCTGTCTGGCCACTCTACCATAAAGGCCTGATTGGTGGAGTGCTGTAGAGATGGTTGTTCTTCTGGAAGGTTCTCCCATCTCCACAGAGGAACTCTGGAGCTCTGTCAGAGTGACCATCAGGTTCTTGGGCACCTCCCATATCAGGATGCACCTGAGTTCAATTTTGAGTCTCGTAGCAAAGGATCTGAATACTTATGTAAATAAGGTATTTATTTGTATTTGGAAAAAAATTGCTAACATTTCTAAGAACCTCTTTTCCCTTTGTCATTATGGGGTATTGTGTGTATATAGAGGGATTTTGAAAGTATTTTAAATCAATTTTAGAATAAGGCTCTAACATAACAAAATGTGGAAAAGGGAAGGGGTCTGAATTCCTTATGAATGCACTATATGTAATTCAAATAATGACCTATATTGTATGCTTGTGACGATTCAAATGTTTAAGATACGACTGCATCGTTCCGCAGACCCCAAACCGATCCAAATGTATCATGCATTGGTCAGCAAATGTATTCAAACGTTACGAATCACAGATTCACTGAAATGTTTTGCTCATATGACTTCCTTCCTTCTGAAAACACCTCATCTTTTGTGACAACTGATCAATCAATCAATCAAATGTATTTATAAAAATACATCAGACGATGTCACAAAGTGCTATACAGAAACCCAGCTTAAATCCCCAAACAGCAAGCCATGCAGATGTAGAACGGATGCGTCCTCTCCTTCAGTGTTGAACTAAGCATTGTAATTGTGTTGACAGTCAATGACCTGCAAGTTATTTTTCATGCTGACCAACCCCAGGGAATATCAGTAGCCTTGTCAAACTGCTCACTGTGCCCAGCTTCACACGTTGACCAACGCGAGGTATGAGGCCTCTTCCTGATCCTGCACAAATGCTAAAATGACTTGCGTGATGTTTGACGAGCAGGTGTTCACATACTTTTGGTCATGTAGTGTATGTCACAACAGGTAAAAATGTGTCATGACAGTGTAATGACAAAGTTGTGTCAGCTGTTATGACATATTATGACATGGTTATGACCGTGTTATGATGTTGGGTGTCAAGTAAAGTTGTTTACCTGTTTGTCAGCAAGTCTGTCAGCAAAGTTACAGTTAGGAAAAAAGTAGGGTGTAACATTCAAACTGGTATACAATACAGCCTACAGTATGTAGTCATCACCTCTCAACTGGGTGTGTTTACTGTTCGTTAGCTAATACATACAGTCCACCCACATATCAGCTACTGTACCAGCCCTCATACTGCTATTTTTAGTCACCTGTTAATGATTTCTCAATTTAAACGATGTCCACTTAACTCTCTCTCTCTGTCCCAGATACTTTGGACCACTATTGTGAAGTTATAGGATTCCCAACTTGATCTAATAACATTACTAAAATGTTCCTATTTCCCTCCTGTAGCAGAACGAGGTGACGGATAGTGCCTACCTGGGCTCGGAGAGCAACTACAGTGAGTGTGAGATGTTCACAGACGAAGACACGGGAGCCCTAGTCCAGCCAGAGATGCACGAGGATGTGGAGACGGACAGTGGCATCGACGCAACGCTGCACGACCCCGAGGACAGCCACAACAGGTCAGTTCTGACTTACTTAAGCCTCTTTACTCCATGTGGAGCATAGGGCTGCATGTCCTTTGCGTTTTTCTCTGCTTCTCCTCAGGACAGGCCCATGGTCCAATAGTCAGTCCTGACCGTGACCTCTAACCTTAACCCGACCCACATACCGTTGGCCAAAGTCAAACCCTAACCCCATACACGTTCCCCTCCTACTTAGAACTACCATAAACATTAACCTTGAGGTAATGTTTCAATGACATCTGTAGCTAAGTCGAGGTGAAGCAGTTGAGGCAGAAGTGGGTCAAAACTGTTAGTGATGTACGGGTTGACTCATGTCCCGTAGTTATATCCACGGGGAGGGCAGGTTTAGGGTCATGAAATATTGTGTGGATGAAGGGTGGGTGTGTTTGAATTGAATAGAGAAAACAATATATAAAAAATACAAATGTAAAATTCTTGTGCAATTTTATCTATAGGCTACATTGACATGTATCTTTAATTGTTTTCAGGCTATATGGCATTAGTGCATAAGAGTATAAGCTTTAGTGCTTTTGGAAAAGGGCAGGAAAAAGTCCATGTTGATCCACTGAAGCAAATGGAACAATGTCAGAGTTGAATTCAGTAAGAGAAAAGCTACGAAATGGAGAGTTGAAAATAATGAGAAGGCAGGGCTGTAAAAGTAATGTTTGCGAAAGATTTGGTGAAGTGGTAAAATAGTATGATAGCAGTGCTGGCTATGTTGTTTGTGTGTTATTATTGTGAGGTGCTATACAGATTCGACAGTCACAAGACAAGGCCTTCAAATAGGCCTATGGCACATCAAGGGAACTGTAGCCTACTATTCAGATGGGACACTGAAATCTAGACACTGACTTTAGGGCTGTAACTTTTCACATAGCCTGCAGAATTAAGTATTTCTTGCAGTAACATTATATACCAAATGTGACCAGTTTCAAGAAGCTAGGCGTATGTCGCACGTCACTACTTCACAGGAGAGGCATTTGAACGTCTTTTTATTTATTTTTATCAAAATGCGTTTTTTGGCAGAAATACTTTCTAGAACATGTGAACTTTCATGTGCCTTAATAACAAACTTGTATTCCATCTGTAAATACGAATACAATTATTAAATTACGAGCCTAGTTGGTTTAGCCACGGAAAAAGACAGGAATCTTCCCGCTCGCCATGATTGGCTGCGCTAATGGATGGGCTGGACATGCCGGGAGATGAGTTTGGATTGGTCTGCCATGTAGCTTGCTTCTGTCTAACGTGGCCTGCTCAGTGTGTGTTGATAATCCTTTCTACCGCAGATTACGGCCATCTATTGTATTTCATGAACATGTGTACATGTCTAGACAATATTGACCCATCCACTTAGCTAGATGTGGCTGGGGGGTGGCTATAGCATTTCTTTCACATGACTCATCAATTTAGACAAGTGTGTCTGGGTAAACGTCATCTAATAATTATCTGGACACTTTTTGTTTTTGATATTGCTACTATGCAAATATGCAAGTAACCATTTCACTGTACCGTTTACACCTTCTGTATCTTGCGCATGTGACAAATAAACTTAGATTTGATTTGATTTAGTCTGTGTTTACCAGAGACAGTAATGTGAAGAACAACATGACCTGCACCAAAGTCAGGTTAGGATATAGGCCAAAAGTGTTTTTTTTACCTGGAGTTTTTCCTTCCTGTAGGCTACTACTTTTACCACTTTTAGTCATGAAATATTTGGTTGTTACCTACACTACTCACTCTGTTTAACACATGGATTCACATGTGAATCCTTAAAGAGATGGGTGGCGCTAAAGCTTAAGAGGGTGTGAACGATGCTGAATGGGTGTAGACAAAGAAGGGCTCTCCAGTAGGTGTACCAAAACATTCAAGGGCCATTTTCTCAAAAGTGGGATAACAAGTTTATCAACTTTCAAAGCAGAATTACTTTCCCATTGTTCCTCAACTGCAGTGTACAATATACAATTTTCTAGCTCTGAGTCTCTACTTTTATCCAATGTAAAACACGCCATTTAAAATGTTGCTACATAGGACCAAATCCAGGTTGTGGGTCACAAATGTATATTTTGACTCGGGAACAGGAGTGGAGAAATATGATTTATTTCTTTCAGCGTTTGAGAGAATGTAAATGCACAGTTAGTACCTCTACAGACGTCCCTATCAAATTCAAATTCAAATTCAAGCTGCTTTATTGGCATGAAAAACATTGTCAATATTGCCAAAGCAACAATGTATACAATATACATTGTAATACAATTAAAACAATGACAAACAATAATATAGAATGGCAGTAAATAATAATACAAAATTAAATATAAAAATAGTAACAATAAAATGGTAACAGTCAATAGTCGAATGTAATGTATGGTGTAATGCACCACTACCACCACCACCATCATTAAACTGCTATCATTACCATTACCACCCATACCATTACTATTTGGAATGATAAACAACAATAATAATACTAATAACAGTAATAACAATAACAGTCATAATAAGTAAGTTACTGCTTACTATGCAGATGTTATTATTCAGTGTCCCTCAGGCTATGGCAGGTAAATACATATTTGGCTGCAAGAGAAGCCATTGCTCCTTCGCCCATGAGTATTTTTAGTTTTTCCTCTGGGTTTAATAAGTTAAAATTTGGAATAAATGTAGTCATTTCTGTGAATAATGAATCTCTTGGTGAGGAATATTTATCACAGTAAAGGAGAAAGTGCATCTCTGTTTCTACGTCCCCTGTCAGGCAGTGACCACATACACGCTCCTCTTTGGGTAGCCATGTCTTTTTATGTCTGCCGGTTTCTATTGCCAATCGGTGGTCACTCAGCCTGTACTTGGTAAGGATCTGTCTCTGCTTCGAATCTCTGACAGAGTAGAGATATTCAGCCAATTCATATTCTCTGTTTAGGGTCAGATAGCAATTTAGTCGGCTTTGGGATTTTGTTTCGTTTTTCCAATGTTGTAAATATGAGTCCTTTGATTGGTTCATGATTTTGTTTATTGGAATTATTTCTTTTGAAGCAGTGCTGGTGTCAGCTTGGTTGGTTAGGTCCAACACCAGCTGACTGAGAGGGCTCGTTTCTGGGCTCAGCTCTTGGGTTTGAAGTGCTTTAAATTGCAGACTCGAATTTGGACTTGAATTTAGATGTAGCCAATCTAATCTAGCCTATCTCTATCAGCGCCATAAAAAGTGGTATTTCAACCACGTAAAATATGCATCCAACCCGAACTGAAATATTATCAGAAACATGTTGGATCATTTTCACAGCTTTCTATTTCCTTTCAACTGGTCAAACTGATGTCATTTAGACATTTTGCACAGAAAACCTTTTCCGTTCTTTTGCACGGTTATTGCATTTTCTCTGTGCTTAAACGTCTTTGCTCCGCGAAAGAAGCAGAGATGAGAGAGAACTTACCGATGTCAACTAGATTGAAGCATTCATTCTATCAATTTATGACATTCTGGTGAGCAAGGGTTTATTTAGTCTTCTAGGGCAACATACAGTGCCTTCAGAAAGTATTCAGGCCCCTTGACTTTTTACACATGTTACGTTACAGCCTTATTCTAAAATGGATAAAAAAAAATTATAATCCTCAACAATCTAAACACAATACCCCATAATGACAAAGTGAAAACAGTTTTTTTGATTTTTTTACACATTTACATAAGTATTCAGACCCTTTGCTATGAGACTCGAAATTTGATTGGAGTCCACCTGTGAGTAAATCAATTGATTGGACACGATTTGGTCAGGCACAGACCTGTCTATATAAGGTCCCACGTTTAACAGTGCATGTCAGAGCAAAAACCAAGCAATGAGGTCAAAGGAATTGTCCGTAGAGCTCCCGAGACAGGATTGTGTCGGCACAGATCTGGGGAAGGGTACCAAAAAATGTCTGCAGCACTGAAGGTCCCCAAGTACAGTGGTCTCCATCATTCTTAAATGGAAGAAGTTTGGAACCACCAAGACTCTTCCTATAGCTGGCCCGCCCGGCCAAACTGAGCATACTTATGTAAATGTGATATTTTTTATACATTTGCAAACATTTCAACAACCCAAAAAATACTGTTTCTGCTTTGTCATTATGGGGTATTGATGAGGAAAAAAACGATTTTATCAATTTTAGAAAAAGGCTGTAACCTAACAAAATGTGGAAAAAGTCAAGGAGTCTGAATTCTGAAGGCACTGTATAATGACAGAAGAGAAGCTGCTTGTATCTAATTATAGACAGTTGACTAACAAATCGAGAGCTTGGGAAAGAGATGATTCTGATATAATTGGCTTTACAAACCCTCATTGGTTTGAATTGTGTCAGCAACTTATATTTTGTTTTCTTTTAAACTTATTAGCATGGATTGGGGTATTTAGTGTACTATGCAGTGCCTTAGACCACTGCGCCACTCGGGAGGCCTAATAATTTTTTTTTGACAAATTCAGATAGAACCGTATAGTCCCAAGCTCTCGAAAGAGCCTACAAAAAAAATCAGAAATTATAAACAGAAACATATCTAAGTTACGCCAACAAAATCCTGTCAAATTGTTCTGCTGTCTCTGACTGTAGTGCATTTTCTATATTAGAGGGTTATGGTTGTTTGCCAGCCTCAGATTTTCACTTTATCACATATAGTTGGCAGTTGCGGATGGGCTATTAGCAATTGCGGGCCGGTGCGGGTGAACAAACAGCTTACCCACGCACCACTAAAAGCTGTCCTGAAACCACGATATCACTGCTCATCACTCAGACACTAGGGTTTGCACTGTAACAGATAAAGTAAATGTATGAGGCCTTTGACTAAATACTATCGGTGACCAACTCGGAAAAGTCAAAGTAATACTAGCCCCAGCCATCACAGCCTATCTATCTATTAACCAGGTAGGCCAGTTGAGAACAAGTTCTCATTTACAACTGCGACCTGGCCAAGATAAAGCAAAGCAGTGTGACAAAAACAACAGCACAGAGTTACACATAAACAAATGTACAGTCAATTACACAATAGAAAAATATATGTACAGTGTGTGCAAATGTAGAAGAGTAGGGAGGTAAGGCAATAAATAAGGCATGGAGGCGAAATAATTACAATTTAGCATTAACGCTGGAGTGATAGATGTGCAGATGATGATGTACAAGTAGAGATACTGGGGTGCAAAAGAGCAAGAGGATAAGTAACAACATGGGGACGAGGTAGTTGGGTGTGCTATTTACAGATTGGCTGTGTACAGGTACAGTGATCGGTAAGCTGCTCTGACAGGTGATGCTTAAAGTTAGAGAGGGAGATATAAGACTCCTGCTTTGGTTATTTTTGCAATTCATTCCGGTCATTGGTAGCAGAGATCTGGAAGGAAAGAAAGCCGGCCAAAGGAAGTGTTGGCTTTGGGGGTGACCAGTGAAATATACCTGCTGGAGTGCGTGCTACGGGTGGGTGTTGTTATGGTGACCAGTGAGCTGAGGTAAGGCGGGGCTTTACCTAGAATAGACTTTTATAGATGACCTGGAGCAAGTGGGTTTGGCGACAAATATGTAGTGAGGGCCATCCAACGAGAGCATACAGGTCACAGTGGTGGGTAGTATATGGGGCTTTGGTGACAAAACGGATGGCATTGTGATAGACTTCATCCAATTTGCAGAGTAGAGTGTTGGAGGCTATTTTGTAAATGACATCGCCGAAGTCAAGGATCGGTAGGATAGTCAGTTTTACGAGGGTATGTTTTGCAGCATGAGTGAAGGAGGCTGTATTGGGAAATAGGAAGCCGATTCTAGATTTCATTTTGGATTGGAGATGCTTAATGTGAGTCTGGAAGGAGAGTTTACAGTCTAACCAGACACCTAGGTATTTGGAGTTCTCCACATATTCTAAGTCAGAACTGTCCAGAGTAGTGATGCTAGTCAGGCGAGAGGGTGCACATTTGCACGTATGCACATTTTCGTGGAACAGTTTCATTTATAATATACCTTTTCTCTAAAAATCATTGTCTGTAGTTAATGATACAAATCTAAAAGTAACTTTTATTACCATTTCCAGCTATGTAGAATTAGCGTACATAATACAAAATATTCTGGGCCCACAGTTTACTGCGTCAGTGAGCTCGGGACAGACACATCTGTGGGCTATTTGTGCAAGGGATTTGAAGTAATCGGGTATTTTATGACGTTTCCACTGGATCAGAGTATTACATTTTTCCCTTTCATGCCGAGTGGTTATTTAAAGGATGAAAGCTGTTCATATTTTTCAAGTACTTTGAGGAACTATTGTCATTCTCAATTGATTCTAAAACAGACTTTGTTTACTTACTGTTTGAGGTGAAGAAAACATTTATTTGAGAAGTTCCACAGCTTGTTAGTAATGGTAAGTTAAGACAATCAGAAATACTATCAAACATCCCCAAATGGCCACATTTATAGGCCTATATTTGCACGCAGGCCAGGTAGACCAGTCCTACTTCTATATGCGTAATCAGATGCGCATCCTTACTCAATATTGACAGGAGCGTTTTAAAACAAAAGACAATTAATACATTTACAGAAATCGTAAATGGAATGTAATAAACAAAAACTTGTTTCTCACAAGTGTGGTATAGGTTGTGAGTTCTGCATACAACGTGTCCACTCTGACAATGAGAATCGTAAAGGACTGTAATAATAATACATTGAAATTACCGTAACCAAACATTGCAGATTAGAAATAATGGGAATTAACCATAGGCTACTACTGTTGATGTATGTAATGGGGAATTGATAGACACTGCAAACAATGCACACAATGAAGTTATTACATTTACATTTAAGTCATTTAGCAGACGCTCTTATCCAGAGCGACTTACAAATTGGAAAGTTCATACATATTCATCCTGGTCCCCCCGTGGGGAATGAACCCACAACCCTGGCGTTGCAAGCGCCATGCTCTACCAACTGAGCCACACGGGACCAAGTTATGAAACAATGAATAGACATGAAATGGCGGGAGAGAGTGCATTGGAGAGAGACGTGCCTTGCAAATCAGACAGGTGTCTCGTTGTGCCATGGGTAAAAATCTATTTGCGACAGCTCAACTAAAAGAAATCTCGGTCAACCAACAGCCTATCGACGAGTAGACTTAATGGGTTCAGCCCTAGCCTAAACAAATGGTTAATGGTCCAGTCCGCAAGTACCCTAGTTTTAGAACAGCCCGCGATATGCTTTATGAATGTAAAATGCGGCCTGCCTATGCACGACAGAGGAAAAGGTGGAGACTTGGCTACGTTGGCAACCAAAACTGTATATGAAATGCAGTGGGAGAGTTGAGCAAGACTACAGATTTAGACTACTTTTCTATAGCCTACTCAAGGGAGAGAAAAACATTGCTAGACTGTTTTACTATTTAACTCGTAAAGCAGCTTGTGTTTCTTAACCAGGCAAAGGGTAGCTAACTAGAAAGCTGGTGGTGACTGGTTAGCTAAGATGAAGCAAATCAAATCACATTTTATTGGTCACATACACGTGTTTAGCGGATGTTATTGCGGGTGTAGCGAAATGCTTATGTTTCTAGCTCTGACAGTGCAATAATATCTAACAAGTAATATCTAACAATTTCACAACATTTACCCAATACACACAAATCTAAGTAAAGGAATGGAATGTCAGAGTGGAATAGACTAAGATACAGTAGAATAGTATATAATACCATATGAGATGAGTAATGCAAGATATGTAAACATTATTAAAGTGACTAGTGTTCCATTTTATTAAAGTGGCCAGTGATTTCAAGTCTATGTATATAGGCAGCAGCCTCTATGTGCTAGTGATGGCTATTTAACAGTCTGATGGCCTTGAGAGTGAAGCTGTTTTTCAGTCTCTCGGTCCCAGCTTTGATGCACCTGTACTGACCTCGCCTTTTGGATGATAGCGGGGTGAACAGGCAGTGGCCTGGGTGGTTGTTGTCCTTGATTATATTTTTGGTCTTCCTGTGACATCGGGTGCTGTAGGTGTCCTGGAGGGCAGGTAGTTTGCCCACGGTGATGCGTTGTGCAGACCTCACTACCCTCTGGAGAGCCCTACAGTTGCGGGTGGTGCTGTTGCCATACCAGGCGTTGATACAGCCTGACAGGATGCTCTGTAAAAGTTTGAGGGTTTTAGGTGCCAAGCCAAATTTCTTCAGCCTCTTGAGGTTGGAGAGGCACTCACCTCTTCCCTGTTCCCTGTCTCGTCATTGTTGGTAATCAGGCCAACTACTTTTGTGTCATCTGCAAACTGATTGAGTTGGAGGCGTGTATGGCCACACAGTCATGGGTGAACATGGAGTACAGGAGGGGTCTGAGCACGCATCCTTGTGGGGCCCCAGTGTTGAGGATCAACGAAGTGGAGGTGTTGTTTCCTACCTTCCCCACCAGGGATGCGGCCCATCAGGAAGTCCAGGACCCAGTTGCACAGGCCGGGGTTCAGACCCAAGGCCTCAAGCTTAATAATGAGTTTAGAGGGTACTATGTTGTTGAGTGCTGAGCTATAGTCAATTAACAGCATTCTTACATAGGTATTCCTCTTGTCCAGAAGGGTTAGGGCAGTGTGCAGTATGATGGCGATTGCATTGTCTGTGGATCTATTGGAGCGGTAAGCAAATTGAAGTGGGTCTAGGGTGACAGGTAAGGTAGAGGTGTTATGATCCTTGGCTAGTCTCTCAAAGCACTTCAGAGAGAGATTGAGAGATTGAATATGTCCGTAAACACACCAGCCAGCTGGTCTGCACATGCTCTGAGGACGGGCTAGGAATGCCGTCTGGCCTGGCAGCAGAAGGTGTTTAGTTTGTCCGAAAGCAAGACGTTGGTGTCCGCGACGTGACTGGTTTTCCTTTTGTAATCCGTGATTGTCTGTAGACCCTACCACATACGTCTCGTGTCTGAGCCGTTGAATTGCGTTTTGCCGTTTTGATTGCCTTGCGGAGGGAATAACTACACTGTTTGTATGCTGCTATATTCCCAGTCACCTTGCCATGGTTAAATGCGGTGGTTCGCCCTTTCAGTTTTGCACGAATGCTGCCATCTATCTAAGGTTTCTGATTAGGTTAGGTTTTAATAGTCACTGTGGGTACAACATCTGCTATACACTTCCTGATAAACTCAGTCACCATATCAGTATATTCGTCAATATTATTCTTGGAAGCTACTCGGAATATATCCCAGTCCGCGTGATCTAAACAATCTTGAAGCATGGATTCTGATTGGTCAGACCCGCGTTGAATAGTCCTTAGCACGGGTACTTCCTGTTTGAGTTTCTGCCTATAGGACGGGAGGAGCAAAATGGAGTCGTGGTCAGATTTGCAGAAAAGTGGGCTGGTGAGGTCCTTGTAGGCATCCCGGAAGTTGGAGTAGCAGTGGTCGAGTGCTTTAGCCGCGCAAGTACTACAGTCAATGTGTTGATAGAACTTCGGCGGCCTCCTGAAATCTGCTTTGTTAAAATCCCCAGCTACAATAAATGCGGGCTTTGCATAAAGTTCATTGAAGTTCTTTGAGGGCCGTCGTGGTATCGGCTTGAGGGGGGATATACACGGCTGTGACTATAACCGAAGAGAATTCTCTTGTGTTGTATCCTAGGTCGGGAGAACAAAATGACTGAGTTCCTGTATGTTATCACAATCACAGTCGTTAATCATGAAACATACTCCCCCGCCCTTCTTCCCAGATAGATATTTATTCCTGTCTATGCGATGAACTGAGAACCCAGACGGCTGGACGGACTCAGACAGTATATCCCGAGAGTGCCATGTTTCCGTGAAACAGAATGTGTTACAATCCCTGATGTCTCTCTGGAAAGAAACCCTTGCCCTGAGCTCGTCAACTTTATTATCTAGAGACTGAACATCAGCGAGTAATATACTTGGGAGCGGTGGGTGGTGTGTGCGTCTCCTAAGTCGGACTAAAAGACCACTCCAAGTACCTCTTCTCTGCCGGCGGTGTTTTGGGTCGGCCTCTGGAATCAGTTCAATTGCCCTGGGGGTTGCGAACAAAGGATTCGCTTTGGGAAAGTCGTAATGCTGGCAGTGCTGGTGAGTTACCACCGCTCTGATATCCAATAGTTCTTCCCGGCTGTATGTAATAACATAATCAAATTTCTGGGCTAATAATGTAAGAAATAATACAAGGAAACTTCTAGGCAGGGAACAACTAATTTGAATAAATGTGGGTTTTGACACTCTGATGTAGGTGTCATAACCAGCCATAAAATAACACAATATATGTCACAACAGGTGTAAATATATGGGTCATGACAGTGTTATGAGAGATATAGGGCAGACACTTCAGAACAGACTTACTTTAGATTTTTTGGGGGACTATCTGTTGTTCCATGTAGTGAATCTGTTGTTCAATGCGTTTGGGCTAATAGCAGAATTTCATCAAATAATTTTATGTCTATATATATTATTTATATATATATATAATATATTATATATATATTTATATATATATAATATATATATATATATATATGGTCTTAACTTAAATCATATAGCAAAATTATCCTTGGTATGACCATTTAAAAATATTCCATATTCCATATTGCTTGGAAAATTTGCCTGAGCAGACAGTGTTGAAATAAGCGTTTTATGAGATAATGTGCAAGAACAGAAGGTGTCAACAAATGTTATAGTCATCGTAAGAATGTTTTACTGTCATACAAAGATCAGCTCCTCCCTTGACAGGGATCGATCACTTAACGTTTTTTGGCTTCGACCCATCGCCGACTTTACCTAAACTCAGATAGGTTACATGTTAACTATGTTTTCTGTTTAGGGGAAGGCACCTTTTGCCTGTTTTTGTAGTATTATCAATCACCTGTTTGGAACAGCCACTTTGTTTTCTCCTTTTACCTTTATTTAACTAGGCAAGTCAGTTAAGAACAAATTCTTATTTACAATGACGGCCTAGGAACAGTTGGTTAACTGCTTTGTTCATTTGTTCGGGGATTCGATCTAGGAACCTTTCGGTTACTGGCCCAACGCTCTAACCACGAGGCTACCTGCCACCCCACTTGACAATGTCCTTTTCACGTTCCAGATATCTCTGTCAAGTGTTTGATACTAATTGAAGAAATGTAGCCTACATCAAGCCATTTTTGATGTAGGCTACGACTATATTAACTTGATTTTACTTTAGGCCTATAGGTTGACCATATCAATCTGCTCTATGAAAGAGAGAGGGTGTCTGCCCTCAGTGTAAGTAAATACACTGCTCAAAAAAATAAAGGGAACACTAAAATAACACATCCTAGATCTGAATGAATGAAATATTCTTATTAAATACTTTTTTCTTTACATAGTTGAATGTGCTGACAACAAAATCACACAAAAATTATCAATGGAAATCAAATTTATCAACCCATGGAGGTCTGGATTTGGAGTCACACTCAAAATGAAAGTGGAAAACCACACTACAGGCTGATCCAACTTTGATGTAATGTCCTTAAAACAAGTCGAAATGAGGTTCAGTAGTGTGTGTGGCCTCCACGTGCCTGTATGACCTCCCTACAACGCCTGGGCATGCTCCTGATGAGGTGGCGGATGGTCTCCTGAGGGATCTCCTCCCAGACCTGGACTAAAGCATCCGCCAACTCCTGGACAGTGTGGTGCAACGTGGCGTTAGTGGATGGAGCGAGACATGTCCCAGATGTGCTCAATTGGATTCAGGTCTGGGGAACGGGCGGGCCAGTCCATAGCATCAATGCCTTCCTCTTGCAGGAACTGCTGACACACTCCAGCCACATGAGGTCTAGCATTGTCTTGCATTAGGAGGAACCCAGGGCCAACCGCACCAGCATATGGTCTCACAAGGGGTCTGAGGATCTCATCTTGGTACCTAATGGCAGTCAGGCTACCTCTGGCGAACCCATGTAGGGCCGTGCGGCCCCCCAAAGAAATGCCACCCCACACCATGACTGACCCACCGCCAAACCGGTCATGCTGGAGGATGTTGCAGGCAGCAGAACGTTCTCCACGGCGTCTCCAGACTGTCACTTCTGTCACATGTGCTCAGTGTGTGACTTAAATGTAATGTAAATGTGTGAACCTGCTTTCATCTGTGAAGAGCACAGGGCGCCAGTGGCGAATTTGCCAATCTTGGTGTTCTCTGGCAAATGCCAAACTTCCTGCACGGTGTTGGGCTGTAAGCACAACCCCCACCTGTGGACGTCGGGCCCTCATACCACCCTCATGGAGTCTGTTTCTGACCGTTTGAGCAGACACATGCACATTTGTGGCCTGCTGGAGTTCATTTTGCAGGACTCTGGCAGTGCTCCTCCTTGCACAAAGGCGGAGGTAGCGGTCCTGCTGCTGGGTTGTTGCCCTCCTACGGCCTCCTCCACGTCTCCTGATGTACTGGACTATCTCCTGGTAGCGCCTACATGCTCTGGACACTACGCTCACAGACACAGCAAACCTTCTTGCCACAGCTCGCATTGACGTGCCATCCTGGATGAGCTGCACTACCTGAGCCACTTGTGTGGGTTGTCTCATGCTACCACTAGAGTGAAAGCACCGGCAGCATTCAAAAGTGACCAAAACATCAGCCAGGAAGCATAGGAACTGAGAAGTGGTCTGTGGTCACCACCTGCAGAACGACTCCTTTATTGGGGGTGTCTTGCTAATTGCCTATAATTTCCATCTGTTGTGTCTTCCATTTGCACAACAGCATGTGACATTTATTGTCAATCAGTGTTGCTTCCTAAGTGGACAGTTTGATTTCACAGAAGTGTGATTGACTTGGAGTTACATTGTGTTTAAGTGTTCCCGTTATTTTTTTGAGCAGTGTACAATAGCTACTGTTTGGGGTCTTTATTCTGAGTGTATTTATGAGTTGTTTTTGCATGTAGTGCTGGGGTCAGTCACGAGGGAGGAGGAAGTGTAGGGGCATATAAGGCCTTGTCTGCTGATTGCGTTTACCCATCTCTCCGGCTTGATGACGGATTGGGGGGGATGTGTTTGGACTTCCTGTTCACAGTTGAGCCTTGAATTCCAGGAAGTGTGGAGTTCGCTTTTTTTCACTCTTTTCCTTTTTCTTCTGGAGAGGGCCCCATCTTCCCTCCTCTGCTCCCTGACACCTCTTTCGTTCATGCGGAAGGGGGCCAACGCCCAGGCCGGCAGAGACTCTGACACTTCCACTTGATCCTGTTTCAGCAGTCCTGCACTGTTAGCGATTTGGCCGTAATTATGGAAGGTCTTCCCCTGGCTCACCAGAGCTGAACTTCCCCTGGAATAAATCACTTTCTGTAAATGTTGACCTTTCTCTGTGCTGTCAGGCAACTTGTTGACACATTTTGAATGGAAATATATTCCACTGCCAAACAACAGTCTATCTGACATCCCTTTTCTACTCTGCTATCTATGTCAGATCATGCTCCTGTTACTCTTGCCATACAGGTGTTTTTTTATATAACTTTCTCACTTCAGCTTAGAGTGGTTATCTCAGGCCTTACCTATACAGTCTTCCCTGATGCAGATTTGTCTGTGTTTCAACTCAGTTCCTTCTTTAAGTTCCACATTTCCTGTGTTGTCCTGTCTGTCACTGATGGGTCAGAAGATCACTGCAGGTGAATTACAGAAACCAACCACAACCATTTTTAGTTGATGTCAGTGTAAAAAGGTTTACAATTGGCAGGGGTGGGATCAATAGTCACCTTTGACCATCAGAGGTAAAGGTAAACAAAACAAATTAAGCAAATCAGCACAATAACAACACACTCCTGCCTCAGTCATGTGCTCTTGCATTAACAACTAGACTAATTTCCTGATCCCACACACGATGACTCAACACTGTGTCAGTAACGTTTAACAATAGGGCACTCCAGTGCCCTTTTCACTTAATTTAACACCAGATCTACTGAACAAACGGCACATCTCAATAGGTGGTCCAGGTATGTCATGACATAGCAAATGTGGGGGATGGGCCTTTTCTATTTTGTTCTCTATTGCTCCTCTAGCAAGGGGGATGGCTGATGACTTCACAACTTCCCATCAAACCTAGTCCTTGAATGCCTTGACTGGGGATGCCTTGGGTCTTGGTTGGGGATTAGGAGTTTAACAGGATTACCCACCCTACCCCATCCACCCGTCCTGTCCTACCCCAGCATCCCCCCACTAGGCTGGGCCCTGGCCAGTCACTGCGCCTGCCTGGTGCCCCTGTTTAGCCCTAAATTTGATTAACCCTCAGGCACTCACAGCCTGCCTCCCCATCTTGACTCAAGTCTATGAGGAAGAGCCCATGGTAACAGGGAATGACCGACTGGTCACTTGTGAGTACTGATCATTTGTGGGGACAGACTGTGATGAACACTTTCTAGTCGCCCACGTTGGTGGTAACCTATTAATTAACCTCTTAGGGATCCCTAAGCGTGAATCCTGCTCGAATCCCGTTAGCGAGATTGATTTGACAACATCCAGTGAAATTGTAGCGCGCCAAATTCAAACTACAGGAATATCAATATTCAACCTTCACGAAAATATAAGTGTAATACATCAAAATAAAGCTTAATTTCTTGTTAATCCAGCTGCTGTGTCAGATTTCAAAAAGGCGAAAGCAAACCATGCGATTATCTGAGGACAGTGCCCTGTATACAAACACATGCAAATTATTTTTCAACCAGGCAGGTGCGACACCACAAAAGTCAGAAATAGCCATATAATAAATGCCTTAACTTTGAAGATCTTCTTTTTGCAATCTCAAATGTCTGTGACAATGAATGGTCGTTTTGTTCGATAAATTCCTTCTTTATATCCCCAAAATTTCCATTTATTTGGTGCGTTTGATTCAGAAATACATCGGTTCCAACATGACTACAAAGTGTCTAATAAGTTACCTGTAAACTTGGTCCAAACATTTCAAACAATGTTCCTAATCCAACCTCAGGTATCCTAAAATGTAAATAAATGATACAATTTAAGACGGAATAAACTGTTTCTAATACCGGATAAAAACAACGTGAAGCCGCTCCAGTTCACACGCAACAAAATACTAAAGCCCTTCAGAGTAACACCTACAAAGAACAGCCATACTTCTTCATTTCTCAAAAGTAAAACATTGAACAATTTCTAAAGACTATTGACATCTAGTGGAAGCCATAGGAACTGCAATCTGGGCCCTAATAAATCAGGTCTCCCATAGAAACCCATTGGAAAACACAGTGACATCAACAACAAAAAATTCCCTGGATGGATTGTGCTCGGGGTTTCGCCTGCCAAGTCAGTTCTGTTATACTCACAGACATTATTAACAGTTTTAGAAACTTCAGAGTGTTTTCTATCCAAATCTACTAATTATATGCATATCCTAGCTTCTGGGCCTGAGTAGCAGGCAGTTTACTTTGGGCACGCTTTTTATCCGGATGTGAAAATACTGCCCCCTATCCCAGAAAGGTTTTAAACATTCACTGTAAGGAAAGAAGAGTGCAATTTACATTACCATTTTCTGGGGATAGTAGACTGATCTCAAGTGGACAAGGTCTTTGGGATCGTCTCTTAACTGGAGAACTGGGCAGTACTACTCGGGTTGGTGTAGCAAATGAGTGTTCAGGATTCCGCTCTGGTTGGCTGGAGGTTGTCTGTTTCCAGTTGCTCCGAGGTTGAGATGCGGGGGCAGCGGACAGCGTTTAAAGATGCGGTCTCTCTCATCACCCGCCCTCTATGTGCGGGACCTTACTAGGGACTTCAGTGTTGGGCTGAGTAGTGGGTGAGTTGCTACTTGCTTGTGCTAGTGATGGCTATTTAATAGTCTGATGGCCTTGAGAGAGAAGCTGTTTTTCAGTATCTCGGTCCCAGCTTTGATGCACCTGTACTGACCTCGCCTTCTGGATGGAAGCGGGGTGAACAGGCAGTGGCTCGGGTGGTTGTTGTCCTTGATGATATTTTTTTCCTTCCTGTGACAGCGGGTGTTGTAGCTGTCCTGGAGGGCAGGTAGTTTGTCCCCAGTGATGTGTTGTGCAGACCGCACCACCCTCTGGAGAGCCCTGCGGTTGTGGGCGGTGCTGATGCCGTACCAGGCGGTGATGCAGCCCGAAAGCCCTCGATTGTGCACCTGTAAAAGTTAGTCTTGAAGCGTGGAATCCGATTGGTCAGACCAGCATTGGATAGACCTAAGCATGGGCGCTTCCTGCTTTAGTTTCTGCCAATAGGAGGGGAGCAACAAGGTGGGCGGGGGAGGGCCTTGTATGCATCGCGGAAGTTGGAGTAGCAATGGTCGAGCGTGTTACTCGTTCGTGTACTGCAATCGATATGCTGATAGAATTTAGGTAGCCTTGTTCTCAAATTAGCTTTGTTAAAATCCCCAGCTACAATAAATGCAGCCTCAGGATATATGGTTTCCAGTTTGCATAAAGTCCAGTGAAGTTCCTTGATGGCCGTCTTGGTATCCGCTTGCAGGGGGATATACACGGCTGTGACAATAACGGAAGAGAGTTCACTTGGGAGATAATAATGTTGGCATTTGATTGTGAGGAATTCTAGGTCAGGTGAACAAATGGACTTGAGTTCCTGTATGTTGTTACAATTACACCATGAGTCGTTAATCATGAAACATACACCACCGCCCTTCTTCTTACCGGAGAGATGTTTATTCCTGTCGCGCGATGCACAGAAAATTGCGTTGGCTGTACAAGCTAGCCTTGTTTCCGTGAAACAGAGTATGTTACAATCCTGTATATCTCTTTGGAAAGTAACTCTTGCCCTAATTTCGTTGACTTTGTTAACTAGGGACTGGAGATTAGCGAGTAATATACTCGGAAGCGGTGGTTGGTGTGCGCGCATCCGAAGCCTGACTAGAAGACCGCTCCGGCACCCTCTCCTCCGGAGGCGTTGTTTTGGGTTGGCCTCTGGAATCAGTTCGAATGCCCTGGGAGGTGCACTTTGGGAAAGTTGTATTCCTGGTCGTAGTGCTGGTTGTAAGTTGACGTCTCGCTGATATCCAATAGTTATTCCCGACTGTATGTAATAACACTTAAGGTTTTCTGGGCTAACAATGTAAGAAATAATACATAGAAAACTGTGCAGTATTTTTTTTGTTTTTAAGGACTAGAAGCGAAGCTGCCATCTTTATCAGCACCGTCAGAGCTGTTGCCAGAATATTGAATATTCATTTCTCTACCATAAGGCACCTCCAACATCGTTTTAGAGAATTTGGCAGTACATCCAACCGGCCTCACAACCACAGACCATGTGTAACCACGCCAGTCGAGGACCTCTACATCTGGCTTCTTCACCTGCGGAATCGTCTGAGCCGGGGGCTGAGGAGTATTTCTGTCTGTAAAAAAGCCCTTTTGTGGGGGAAAACTCATTCTAATTTGCCTTGGCCTGGCTCCCCAGTGGGAGGCCCTAATCCGTAGATTAGGCCCTAATGAATTTATGGTTCATGGTTTAATTTCCTTATATGAACTGTAACTCAGTAAAATCTTTGAAATTGTTGCATTTATATTTTTGTTTAGTATAGCCATGTTAACTAATGATGCCACTGTGGTCTGGAGGTGGATGAACCCAGATCTGTTTTTATTAGAGGTTGACCGATTATGATTTTTCAACGCCGATACCGATTATTGGAGGACCAAAAAAAGCCTATACCGATTAATCCTCAGATTTTTATTTATATATATATACAATTATATAAATTATATACAATTACAACAATACTGAATTAACACTTTTATTTTAACTTAATATAATACATAAATAAAATCTATTTCGTTTCAAATAAATAATGAAACATGTTCAATTTGGTTTAAATAATGCAAAAACACAGTGTTGGAGAAGAAAGCTAAAAGTGCAATATGTGCCATGTAAAAAAAGCTCATGTTTAAGTTCCTTGCTCAGAACGTTGGAACATATGAAAGCTGGTGGTTCCTTTTAACATGAGTCTTCAATATTGCCAGTTAAGAAGTTTTAGGTTGTAGTTATTATAGGAATTATAGTACTATTTCTCTCTATACCATTTGTATTTCATATACCTTTGACTATTGGGTGTTCTTATAGGCACTATAGTAATGCCAGCCTAATCTCGGGAGTTGATAGGCTTGAAGTCATAAACAGTGCTGTGCTTCAAGCATTGCGAAGAGCTGCTGGCAAACACAGGAAAGTGCTGTTTGAATGAATGCTTACGAGCCTGCTGCTGCCTACCACGGCTCAGTCAGACTGCTCTGTCAAATATCAAATCATAGACTTAATTATAATATAATAAACATACAGAAATACAAGCCTTAGGTCATTAATATGGTCAAATCCAGAAACTATCATTTCGGGGAAAAAAATGTTTATTCTTTGAGTGAAATACAGAACCATTCCGTATTATATCGAACGGGTGGCAACCCTAAGTAATTATTGCTGTTACATTGCACATCCTTCAATGTTATGTCATAATTATGTAAAATTCTGGCAAATTAATTACGGTCTTTGTTAGGAAGAAATGGTCTTCACACAGTTCGCAACGAGCCAGGCGGCCCAAACTGCTGCAAATACCCTGACTCTGCTTACACTGAACGCAAGAGAAGTGACACAATTTCCCGAGTTAATATTACCTGCTAACATGAATTTATTTTAACTAAATATGCAGGTTTAAAAAAAATATACTTGTGTATTGATTTTAAGGAAGGCATTGATGTTTATGGTTCGGTGCATTGGTGCAACGATTGTGCTTTTTTCGCAACTGCGTTTTTGTTAAATCATCACCCGTTTGGCGAAGTAGGCTGTGATTCGATGATAAATTAACAGGCACCGCATTGCCATGCCATTGCCTGCCATGCCGATTAATCGGTTGTCCTCTAGTTTTTATAGAAGCAGTGATAAACAGTAATAGATGCGAGTCAAGTGAAGAGAGACTCTAACTTAACCTTACTTTAGCTAAAGCCTCATAAGTGTGCATGAGATTTGTGGAACGGGCTGTTCACAATCACACATACATGTACAGTGCATTCGGAAAGTATTCAGACCCCTTGGCTTTTTCCACATGTTGTTACCTTACAGCCTTATTCTAAAATGGATCAAATAGTTTTTTTCGTTATCAATTTTCACACAATACCCCATAATGAAAAGCAAAAATAGTTTTTTAGAATTTTTTGCAAATCTATTAAAAATGAAAAACTTAAATATTACATTTACACAAGTATTCAGACCCTTTACTCAGTACTTTTGTTGAAGCACATTTGGTAGCGATTTCAGCCTTGAGTCTTATTGGGTATGACACTACAAGCTTGGCACAGCTGTATTTGGGGAGTTTATCCCATTCTCCTCTGCAGATTCTCTCAAGCTCTGTCAGGTCGGATGGGGAACATTGCTGCACAGCTATTTTCAGGTCTCTCCAGAGATGTTCGATCGGGTTCAAGTGCGGGCTCTGGCTGGGCCACTCAAGGACATTCAGAGACTTGTCCCGAAGCCACTCCTGCGTTGTCTTGGCTGTGTGCTTAGGGTCGTTGTCCTGTTGGAAGGTGAACCTTAATCCCTGCCTGAGGTCCTGAGCGCTCTGGAGCAGGTTTTGTACTTTGCTCTGTTCAACTTTGCCTCTATCCTCACTAGTCTCCCAGTCCCTGCTGTTGAAAAACATCCCCCACAGCATGATGCTGCCACCACCATGCTTCACCGCAGGGATGGTGCCAGGTTTCCTCCAGACGTAACTCTTGGCATTCAGGCCAAAGAGTTCAATCTTGGTTTCATCAAACCAGAGAATCTTGTTTCTTATGGTCTGCGTGCTTTAAGTGCCTTTTGGCGAACTCGAAGCGGGCTGTCATGTGCCTTTTACTGAGGAGTGGCTTCTGTCTGGCCATAAAAGCCTGATTGGTGGAGTGCTGCAGAGATGGTTGTCCTTCTGGAAGTTTCTCCATATTTACAGAGGAACTCTGAAGCTCTGTCGAGTGACCATTGGGTTCTTGGTCACCTCCCTGACCAAGGTCCTTCTCCCCCGATTGCTCAGTTTGGCCGTGCGGCCAGCTCTAGGAAAAGTCTTGGTGGTTCCAGTTCGGTTCCACTTCTTCCATTTAAGAATGATGGAGGCCACTGCGTTCTTGGGGACCTTCAATGCTGTATAATTTTTTTGAAACCCTTCCCCAGATCTGTGCCTCAACAAAATCCTGTCTCGGAACTCTACGGACAATTTTTTCGACCTCATGGCTTAGTTTTTGTGCTGACATGCACTGTCAACTGTGTGACTGTATATAGACAGATGTATGCCTTTCCAGATCATGTCCAATCAATTGAATTTCCCACAGGTGGACTCCAATCAAGTTGTAGAAACATCTTAAGGATGGTCAATGAAAACAGGATGCACCTGAGCTCAATTTCGAGTCTCATAGCAAAGGGTCTGAATACTTATGTAAATAAGGTATTTCTGGGGGTTTTTGTTTAGATTTGCAAAAATTTCTAAAAACCTGTTTTCGCTTTGTGATTATAGGGTATTGTGTATTGATGGTTGACAAAAAAAATATTTTAATACATTTTTGAATAAGGCTGCAACGTAACAGAATGTGGAAAAAGTGAAGGGGTCTGAATACTTTCTGAATGCTTTGTAGATGCATAGAACCACAAACCATGAAGCCTGTAAATGATCAAACAAGGTTTACCAGCATTTACCTGCATTTCCACCCCTGACAACATTCACACAAAATCCAGTACCTCCAAAATTGGCTAAGTGCAGGAAAATACTTTTTTTTAAATAGGTTTGCTGTGTGTACTTGAAGGGCTATTCTTCTCTTATTTTTCTCTTTTTTCTCTTTTATACACACTCATTGTTATCCTCCCTTTTCCCTCTCTCCCTCAGGTTCTCCTTGAGCTCAGAGCTGCACAGCCTCTCCCTGGTGACAGTGATCGGCAGGGAGGAGGAGCACTTTGAGGACTTTGGGGAGAGCAACACCTCGGAGCTGCTGCTGGACACCACTGAGGAGGGGACAGATGGAGAGGGGGACTCGTCCCACCTCCAGACCCTGGACCAGAACAACTGCTCCTCCCTGCTACTCTCTCCCAGGTACGGACCACCCTTAAAGAACGGACCCAGTCAATAGCCCACACCAACTAAGCACTCAAAGTATGACTGTGACATATAGGAATGTGTAGGCTAGGCTTAGTACCACTAATCAGTTGAAAACAGACATGTCGGATGAAGGTCTCCCACAGTATCTGCCATATTGTTACCAACGATAATATTATTTAATCCTAGGATATCACCTCTAAAGTCAAACACAGTTGTTTGTAGTCTTCGTCATTGGCTCCTGTCTGGGAACAGGGAAATTGTTGTCCTGCTGGATAGAGTAGCAGGGTAGATTTAATTAGCTACATTTTAACAGTCACAACCTCCCCCGGTTATAACCAGACTGACTGGCTATATGTTTGGAAAGACTGGAGGTCAAACATGACAAGGACTCTCTGGAGACGTCCTTCCCATTCCACCCCTACTGCCTCCTGTTCCTGAAGGGTGAGATAAAAGGGAACATGGGCAAAGTTCACTTACTCACACTCTCTCTCCCTGTTGCTGCTTACTCAGTGAAACTGAGGACACTGGCTGGATTCCATTCCAAAAAACTCGCTCCCTTCTCTGCCCTTCATTGCTCGCTCTGAGGTATCTGAAAGGACTAGGCAGGTGAAAGCAATATGGTGCAAACTCATTTATAAAAAAATTGGTTTGAAGGACAGGCAGAGCTACTTCACACCATATACTTTCACACATCCAGTCCCCTTGAGTTTGCAAGGGCAAGTTATCAAGGGCAAACAGAGCCATGTTTCTGGAATGGAATTTAGACAACATTGAAAGTCCATATGCTGCCTAACAAAGCTGGGGGTTGAGCCGGGCAATATGGATACGTGTCTGTTTCACCTGACCACTCACTCCCCTCTCTCCTTCCTCTGACACGGTACTGCTCTGCCTGAACACCCCTGAGCACTTCCTCTCGTTTTTCTGCGGTCACTCCACCCCCCCCTTTGTTTACATCAGAGACGCTAAGCCGGATAATGCGTAATTCCCGTTTGCGTGATATTTTCCCAAGCGCTTAGCCAGCTAACTACCTAGATTTTCTCTCTCGGTCACAATATGGAAATAAGCTGGCCTAAATGGCTTGGCTTTATTGATTCCTTCTGAGTTACAAGTAATACTAAACCTTTCTCCCCCTCGGTAATTCAACGTTACAACCATAACTTCCTTCCAACTAGAATTAATGGGCACTAAGCCAGTTTGAATCAGTCCACTGTGATTTACAGTGTGTTGCAGGAGCATTGTGGTTAGTGCAGTGCTGTGTGCGGTGATGCCAAGAGACGTACGACTGGTCAAAGCTGTAAAATTGATACGACCCCTTTCACACAGATGTGTGTAAACGACACCTCTGTACACACAGGATGTTAACCACTCCTCGTCTTACAAGACAAACACACACACCTAGAGACGGTACACTGCTGCTTCACTGCCACTCTGTCTACAAACACACGCTGTTGCGTCACTACCTACTGCAACACACACATACATAACCTACTGCCGCTGTTACTTCACATTAGTGTCCTTCACTATACCTTCCTAATATTGAGTTGCACACTCACCTTTTGCACTCAGAACAGCCTCAATTCGTCAGGGAATGGACTCTATTAGGTGTTGAACGCATTCCACAGGGATGTTGGCCCATGTTGACACCAATTCTTCCCACAGTTGTGTCAAGTTGGCTGGATGTTCTTTGGGTGGTGGACCATTCTTGATACACACAGGAAATTGTTGAGTGTGAAAAACCCAGCAGCGTTGCAGTTCTTGACACTAACCAGTGCGCCTGGCACCTACTACCATACCCGGTTCAAAGGCACTTAAATCTTTTGTCTTGCCCACTCACCCTCTGAATGGCACACATACACAATCCATGTCTCAATTGTCTCGAGGCTTAAAAATCATTCTTTTAACCAGTCTTCTCCCCTTCATCTACACTGATTTGAAGTGGATTTAACAAGTGACATCAATAAGGGATCATAACTTTCACCTGTATTCACCTGGTCAGTCTATGTCATGGAAAGAGCAGGTGTTCTTAAATGTTTTACACACTCAGTGTATTAAAGTGAGCCCAATGACAGGACGAAACCTCGGATGTAACAACACTGAGATGGATTCCAACCTTTCAGTAAACCCCACAGCCCAATTTGCCTCACTTTTCACAAACTCTGATAATCCTGCGCTCTTCATCCCCAAAGCTTCCTCACTGTGCACCCCACTTTTCCGGCACTCACTCCCTCTCCTTTCCCCCTCCTCTCTTCCTCTCCCCAGCGCCCCAACTACTCTCCCTGCAAGCTTTCAGAGCTTCCTTAGGGAGGAGGCGCTGGACTTTTTCTGTAACCAATGTCACAAACAAATCTCTCGCCTGGAGGACCTCTCCACCCGCCTCAATTTCCTAGAGATGAATAGGTAACACTTCTCACCACCACTAAGCTTACCCGTGTGTGTGTGTGTGTGTGTGTGTGTGTGTGTGTGTGTGTGTGTGTGTGTGTGTGTGTGTGTGTGTGTGTGTGTGTGTGTGTGTGTGTGTGTGTGTGTGTGTGTGTGTGTGTGTGTGTGTGTGTGTGTGTGTGTGTGTTGCCGTGTTGACAAGGAAACACATTACTTTAGTTGTCTGTGCATGTGCTGCCCTGTTATGTTCAATTGGTAAGATGCACACACGCGTGCTGTGTTTAATGTCAAATAGACAGACACATGCACAGATTATGACGGTGTTTGTGTGTTTTTGAATAGGTTCGTCACACACATCTCACTCGCTCCACTCATCTTCACTCTTCAGTGCACGTTTGTGTGTGAGTTGTGGTGTGTTGACAGCATTGGTGTTTGGCTTGACTGAGCTTGTTTTGGGGAGAACCTCTCACTCAAACTCAAGCTTGCTCATCGTATCTGTACTGCATTGTTATAATAGGATTCATAAGGTTAAAGGGCATGGTTGTTTTTAAACTGAGTTTGGTGGACTGTCATGCTTTGCTCTAGCTGTTGGTGCTATGTTGCCAACAGAAGGTTTGCCCGGAGTTCCCATTGCTCATATCAGTGCATGCCTTATACGTTTCATATATACATACTGTATCTCACATCCTGTCAAGCTCATGGAAAGAATTCTATCTGTGCAGTGACAAATGTAAAAAAAAAAAAAAAAAAAATCTGAATTAACTTCACAGGTCAGTGATGTCAATTACAATGGTTTGAACCTTTGTTTTATCAGGGAGTCATACTGAGACCAAATTCTCTTACAGATGAGCCCTAAATTACAGAAAATGCACACATCAAAATATAAATACAAAATGCAAGCTGAAAGAAAAACACAGTCGTTAAAAACACACTTTCATCAGTAATAAAGTTCTCAATCAGCCTTCTGAATTGCCCTACAGCCACCAGAACATCACCTTTAAGAAAGATTGTTCCACAAATAAGGTGCAGGAAAACTTAAAGCTGATTTACCTAACTCAGTAGAGACCAAAGGAATTTCCACAGTTAGCCATCCCTGAGACCGGGCGTGGTAACTCGTGCATCTAAAGTTTAGTGGTGCTGTTAGGTATAGTGGGACTTTTTGTAAAAGGGCTTTATAAATGAACACGTAGCAATGTATCAAGTTAAGTGACATCAAAGAGGGCCAACCAACTTTCTGGTTGCAGTGAATGCAGTGATGAGAACAAAAATGTTTGCCCGTATTACAGCGCAGTGCGCTATGATAAACTGCATCTAACGGCTGAATTGTCAGCTGCGTTCATATTGATGACGTCGCCAAAGCATCGGACCAATACGAACGTCAACTGAATGATCTGCTTTCTACTATTTAGCGAGAGGTAGGACCTATTTCTATAGAAAAATGCCATTTTTATTCTCAGCTTCTTAACTAACTCCGCAATATGCTTTTTAAACGACAGCTTTTCATCTATCCAGATGCCCAGTTATTTGTAAGCATGGACACGATCAATATGGACACCATCCAAAATACATATGCTTAAATCATCAGACTTATTTTTATGCGCTCTAGAGAACATCATATACTTAGTTTTATCAGCATTCAGTACACATTTCAGGTCAATAAAGTTTTTTTTCTAATACAATGAAGGCAGTCTGTAGTTCAGATAGAGCATGGTCAACCGTGGGGGCAATAGCATACACGACAGTATAATCGGCATACAAGTGCAGGTTACAATTTTTTACAGACAACTCGATATTGGTAATCTAAACCGTAAAAAGTACAAGACCATGAATCGACCTCTGCGCTACACCTTTCGTAATATCCAGAAAACCTGATTTAACACCATCAGTAGATATACATTTTTGGTATTTTATTAGGATCCCCATTAGCTGTTGCAAAAGCAGCAGCTAATGGGGATCTATCCGTTAAGTCATTTTTTAACCAGTTACATGCAGCCTTGTCTAGGCCAATTTGAGGAAAGCCTCTGAATTACCAGTGAGTGATCAACAGTATCGAAAGCCTTTGACATTTGTATTTATTATGGATCCCCAGTAGCTGATGCCAAGGCAGCAGCTACTCTTCCTGGGGTCCGACAAAATTAAGGCAGATATACAATTTTTAAAACATTACAATACATTCATTACAGAATTCACAACACACTAAATGTGTGCACTCAGGCCCATAATCCACTACCACATATCTACAACACAAAATCCATGTGTACCTGTGTGTATAGTGCTGCCCTCTTCATGTCAATGAAGAGTTAACCACATGTTAACCACATGTATAACAGTTAACCACATGTATAACTAGGAATGCAGCAGAAATAAGGCTATATGATCTGGTTTAAAACCCAACTGATGTACATTTATATTTCAAAGATAAGAAAGATCTCAGCTGAGATTGAATCAAGGATTCTAATATTTTAGCTAGGCAAGAAAGTTTAGAAATAGGCCAATAATTATTTAGGTCACAAGGGTCACCACCTTTGCGAAGGTGGAGTACATGGGCCTCCTTCCAAACCTTGGGGATAGTACCAGATATAATCGTCAGGTTAGAAATATGGATTAATGAATCAACAATCATGGGGTCAGAGAGCTGCAGTAAAAATGGATCAAGCATATCAGATCCAGCTGTTTTTTTTTTTTTTTTTTTACATCAATCTTAAGCAGGTATAAAGCACATCACAGATAGTACATTATTGAAATGAAAACAAAGATTCACTAGAAGTTGACGGGTTAACTGTCGAGTCAGCTAAAGGCTGGCAGAGGGAAGAGCAGTCGATTGACTGAGCAGGGTCAACTTCACCACCGTTTCTCTCAAATAAAAAGCCTGCCGAGATAAAATTATGATTGGTGTATGGCTTATGTCATTGCTCTCATGTTCCATTTCAAGTATTCCATTGCAACCTTACAAATAGACTTAATCATCTTGTGCCTGTTCAATGAGTGCTGATAAAAAATATTAATAAATTGTGCCTGGGTTGTGTTCATTAGGCACATAACATAAGAAAATGTACTGTAACAGGGAGGGACTAGGCCTGCCTCACACTTGTCCAATAAGAAACACGCATGTTCGTTTCCTGTTGCAACACATTTTATAACATCTTCTGTTGCGTGCCCTAATGAACACGACCCTGGTTGTGTGTGTGAGTACTCAGATGTGCATATGAACATGTACGATACTTTAGGACCCTATCCTCTCAGTATAACACCCTCTTTATCCCTCTGCTTTTTGGAGCGAGGGATGAGGGGGTGGGGAGTAGGAAAGAGGGACACCAGGAGATGGACAGTGTCTCTTTCCTCTTATACTTTCTCTCTTCCTGACTGGTTTCCTGTCTGGTTTCCATTCAGCTCCAGCAAGAGGCTGTCCAGCAAGAAAGTAGCACGGTAGGTCAAAATGTATTCGTTGAATTCATTCTGTAGAATATTATTTGAAATTGAATGTGAAAATATGTTGTCTTTTTGGGATAAACATAACCAGCTATCTTGACTTATCTTGAAATTGTAGCTAAGTCTGGTGTGGAATAGCAAAAGCTTTCAGGGACAGAACAGGGCTTTCTTTATGAAAACCATTTATCATATTTCCTCTCCGGTGTTTCAGACACCTCCGGAACAGCTCCATGACGCTGGACAGCATGGGCGAACTGTCCCGGGACATACTGGATCTGGCCGACACCGACATCACTGAGAAGGTCAGAGTTCAACATCACAACACAGCATCATAACATTATACAGCATCATACAGAGTTTATCAAACAGCATTATACAGCACTGAATATTAATGTAAAGAAAAAGTTCAGCATCAAATAGCACCATATTATACAGCACTGAACATCAAAGAAAATATCATGTAGTTCTCAATCACTTAAATGCCACAAAAAACCTGTCAGTTCCACACACTGTTGTACCACATAACAGATTAGCGCCCCCCCCCCCCCCCCCCCCCCCCCCCCCCCCGTTGTGGACTAAAATAGATCCTATTAAACAAACAGCACTGCTCTGTTCTAACCCTCACCCCATCCCTCTCCCAGGTGCTCCTGCTGGAGCGTCGTGCAGCAGAGCTGGAGAAGGACTCGGAGGCCAGCGGGGAGCAGCACACACGGCTCCGCCAGGAGAACCTGCAGCTGGTGCACCGGGCCAATGCCCTAGAGGAGCAGCTCAAGGAGCAAGAGCTCCACGCTGAGGACCACCTCCACCAGGAGACCCGCCGCCACAAAGACGCCCTCTCCAAGCTGGAGCGGGAGAGGAGCCTGGAGCTGGAGAACCTGCAAGCTAGGTCAGTGGTATGGGGTGAGTGGGCGGTTGGGGTGAATGTGTGTCGGTTGTGTGTGTGCATGTGTGAGAACTACAATAAGTTGACTTATAGAAGCTAATAGGGCAGGTCTGTTTGTATGTCTGTAAGTGTATGGGGGACCTGGCGCAGGTGTTTATATGTATATCTGCACTGTGTATGTGAGTATGGAGAGATGGGTTGAAGTGGATGGATGACCCATAGGCCAGGTGCATGGCAAGCAACTTTTCGATTTCTATATACAAATATAGTGAGGGTGGCCAGCAGTTGTGCCTGTTGCATAGGCCTTTAGAGACTGTGATTGTGAACACTGCAAATGACTGTGTATGTCAATTGCACTGTGAGACATCACTGCCTCCTACTGGTCTAGATTACCACTGACCCTTGCAAATCCTTTGAGTTCAAAGCAGTAATCTTTTAGTAGAGTAGACACATAGGTGTCACAGCAGCTTAGTTTTGTTGTGCTGTGTCTGCTCAGCTGTGAATGTCAGTGTGTGGAACAGAATAGGAATTATTTGAATTTGTTGAATGAATCATTTTAATAGATTGATCCAAAAACATTCAAATCAAATTGTATTTGTCACATGCACCGAATACAACAGGTGTAGACCTTACCGTGAATTGCTTACTTACAAGCCCTTAACCAACAATGCAGTTCAATAAATAGAGTTAAGAAAATATTTACTAAATAAACTAAAGTAAAAAATAAAATAAAAAAGTAACAATAACAAGGCTATAATACAGGGGGTACCGAGTCAATGTGCGGGGGTACAGGTTAGTCTAGGTAATTTGTACATGTAGGTAAGGGTAAAGTGACTATGCATAGATAATAAACAGTGAGTAGCAGCAGTGTAAAAACAAAAAGGGGATCAATATAAATAGTCTGGGTGGCCAGTCTTATGGCTTGTGGGTAGAAGTTGTTAAGGAGCCTTTTGGACCTAGACTTGGCGCTCTGGTACCGCTTTCCGTGCGGTAGCATAGAGAACAGTCTATGACTTGGGTGACTGGAGTCTTTGACAATTTTTTGGGCCTTCCTCTGACACTGCCTAGTATTTAGGTCCTGGATGGCAGGAAGCTTGGCCCCAGTGATGTACTGGTCCATACGCACTACCCTCTTTAGCGCCTTGCGGTTGGATGCCAAGCAGTAACCACATCAGGCGGTGATGCAACCAGTCAGGATGCTCTCGACGGTGCAGCTGTATAACTTTTTTAGGATCTGGGGACCCATGCAAAATCTTTTCAGTCTCCTGAGGGGGAAAAGGTGTTGTCGTGCCCTCTTCATGACTGTCTTGGTGATTTTGGACCATGATAGTTTGTTGGTGATGTGGACATCAAGGAACTTGAAACTCTCGACCTGCTCCAATACAGTCCCGTCCATGTGAATGGGGGCGTGTTCAGCCCTCCATTTCCTGTAGTCCACAATCAGCTCCTTTGTCTTGCTCATATTGAGGGAGAGGTTGTACAACACTGCCAGGTCTCTCACCTCCTCCCAATAGGCTGTCTCATCATTGTCGGTGATCAGGCCTATCACTGTTGTAATGCTTGGCCACGCAGCCCTGAGTGAACAGGGAGTACAGGAGGGGATTAAAAACGCATCCCTGAGGGGCCCCCGTGTTGATGATCAGTGTGGCAGGTGTGTTGTTGCCTACACTTTCCACCTGGGGCGGCCCGTCAGGAAGTCCAGGATCCAGTTGCAGAGAAAGGTGTTTAGTTCTAGGGTCCTTAGCTTAGTGATGAGCTTTGAGGGCACTATGGTGTTGAATGCTGAGCTGTAGTCAATGAATAGCATTCTCACATAGGTGTTGCTTTTGTCCAGATGGGAAAGGGCAGTGTGGACTGCGATTGAGATTGTGTCATCTGCAGATCTGTTGGGGTGGTATGCGAATGGAAGTGGGTCTAGGGTTTCTGGAATGATGGTGTTGTGAGCCATGACCAGCCTTTTTAAGCACTTCATGGCTAACGACGTGAGTGCTACGGGGCAGAAGTCATTTAAGCAGGTTACCTTCACTTTCTTGGGCACAGGGACTATGGTGGTCTGCTTGAAACATGTAGGTATTACAGACTCGGTCAGGGAGAGGTTGAAAATGTCAGTGAAGACACTTGCCAGTTTGTCCGCGCATGCTCTGAGTACACGTCCTGGTAAGCCGTCTGGCCCTGCGTCCTTGTGAAGGTTGACCTGTTTAAAGGTCTTGCTCACATCGGCTACGGAGAGTGTGATCACACAGTCGCCCGGAACAGCTGGTGCTCTCATGCATACTTCAGTGTTGTTTGCATTAAAGCGATTATAAAAGGCATTTAGCTCATCTGGTAGGCTCGCAACACTGGGCAGCTCGTGGCTGGGTTTCCCTTTGTAGTCCGTAATAGTTTGCAAGCCCGGCCACATTCGACGAGTGTCAGAGCCGGTGTAGTAGGACTCATTCTTAGTCCTGTATTGACACTTTGCCTGTTTGATGGTTTGTCGGAGGGCATAGCGGGATTTCTTGTAAGCGTCCGGATTAGTGTCCCGCTCCTTGAAAGCGGCAGCTCTAGCCTTTATCTCGGTGCGGATGTTGCCTGTAATCCATGGCTTCTGGTTGGGATATGTACAGTACCAGTAAAAAGTTTGGACACACCTGCTCATTCAAGGGTTTTTCTTTATTTTTTACTATTTTCTACATTGTAGAATAGTATCAAAACTATGAAATTACACATATGGAATCATGTAGTAACCCAAAAAGTTTTAAACAAATCAAAATATATTTTAGATTCTTCAAAGTAGCCACCCTTTGCCTTGATGACAGCTTTGACATTCTCTCAACCAGCTTCATAAGGAATGCTTTTCCAACAGTCTTGAAGGAGTTCCCACATATGAGGAGCACTTGTTGTCTGCTTTTCCTTCACTCTGCGGTCCAACTCATCCCAAACCATCTCAATTGGGTTGAGGTCGGGTGATTGTTGAGGCCAGGTCATCGGATGCTGCACTCCATCACTCTCCTTCTTGGTCAAATAGCCCTTACACAGCCTGAAGGTGTGTTGGGTCATTGCCCTGTTGAAAAACAAATGATAGTCCCACTAAGCGCAAACCAGATGGGATGGCGTATCGCTGGAGAATGCTGTGGTAACCATGCTGGTTAAGTGTTTCTTGAATTCTAAATAAATCACTGACAGTGTCACCAGCAAAGCACCCCCACACCTCCTCCTCCATGCTTCACGGTGGGAACCACACATGCAGAGATCATCTGTTCACCTACTCTGCATCTCATAAAGACACAGCCGTTGGAACCAAAAATCTCAAATTTGGACTCATCAGACCAAAGGACAGATTTTTACCGGTCTAATGTCCATTGCTCGTGTTTCTTGGCCCAAGCAAGTCTCTTCTTCTCGTTTGTATCCTTTAGTAGTGGTTTCTTTGCAACAATTCGACCATGAAGACCTGATTTTACGCAGTCTCCACTAGACAGTTGATGTTGAGATGTCTCTGTTACTTGAACTCTGAAGCATTTATTTGGCCTGCGATTTCTGAGGCTGGCCACTCTAATGTCTCCCATAATGTTAAATAAAATTGTATAGGAAAGCCATCGATTCCTGGTGCTTTCCTTTACGTGAATGTTTTAACATTGTCTAATGTGTATTTGGGGGAGATTTCTATTTTTAGTGATTATTTTCTTTCTGTTGATAGTTGCTTCAGGGTTGTTAAGTCTAAGAAGGCTGTAGGATAAGTCCAACTGTTGCTAATTGAGAGCATCTTGACTGGCTGCATCACCACTTGGTATGGCCACTCCTGGGCTACAATCACCTATCCGGACCCGTTTTACTGCCGATACGGAGCCCCACCGGGCCTTCACGACTGGACTACCAACGTTATCTGCCCGAGGGAGTTATCCAACGGGCCCCTCCGTCGCGACGGAACCTGAACGCCCATCTGCGGCCCGCTAATCGTTAGCTGTCTTATCACCTACAAATCAGCCGGGCTAGATAATCCGGACCCTTTCTTTCTAAAACTATCTGCCGAAATTGTTGCAACCCCTATTACTAGCCTGTTCAACCTCTCTTTCGTGTCGTCTGAGATTCCCAAAGATTGGAAAGCAGCTGCGGTTATCCCTCTCTTCAAAGGGGGGGTCACTCTTGACCCAAACTGCTACAGACCTATATATATCCTACCCTGCCTTTCTAAGGTCTTCGAAAGCCAAGTTAACAAACAGATTACCGACCATTTCGAATCCCACCGCACCTTCTCCGCTATGCAATCTGGTTTCAGAGCTGGTCATGGGTGCACCTCAGCCACGCTCAAGGTCCTAAACGATATCTTAACCGCCATCAATAAGAAACAATACTGTGCAGCCGTATTCATTGACCTGGCCAAGGCTTTCGACTCTGTCAATCACCACATCCTCATCGGCAGACTCGATAGCCTTGGATTCTCAAATGATTGCCTCGCCTGGTTCACCAACTACTTCTCTGATAGAGTTCAGTGTGTCAAATCGGAGGGCATGTTGTCCGTGCCTCTGGCAGTCTATGGGGGTGCCACAGGGTTCAATTCTTGGGCCGACTCTCTTCTCTGTATACATCAATGATGTCGCTCTTGCTGCTGGTGAGTCTCTGATCCACCTCTACACAGACGACACCATTCTGTATACTTCTGGCCCTTCTTTGGACACTGTGTTAACCCTCCAGACGAGCTTCAATGCCATACAACTCTCCTTCCGTGGCCTCCAACTGCTCTTAAATACAAGTAAAACTAAATCCATGCTATTCAACCGATCGCTGCCTGCACCTGCCCGCCCTTCCAGCATCACTACTCTGGACGGTTCTGACTTAGAATATGTGGACAACTACAAATACCTAGGTATCTGGTTAGACTCTAAACTGCAAACATCTCCAATCCAAAGTTAAATCTAGAATTGGCCTTCTATTTTGCAACAAAGCATCCTTCACTCATGCTGCCAAACATACCCTCGTAAAACTGACCATCCTACCGATCCTCGACTTCGGCGATGTAATTTACAAAATAGCCTCCAATACCCTACTCAATAAGTTGGATGCAGTCTATCACAGTGCCTTCCGTTTTGTCACCAAAGCCCCATATACTACCCACCACTGTGACCTGTACGCTCTCGTTGGCTGGCCCTTGCTTCATACTCGTCGCCAAACCCAATGGCTCCAGGTCATCTACAAGACCCTGCTAGGTACAGTCTCCCCTTATCTCAGCTCGCTAGTCACCATAGCAGCACGCGCTCCGGCAGGTATATCTCTCTGTTCACCCCCAAAGCCAATTCCTCCTTTGGCCGCCTCTCCTTACAGTTCTCTGCTGCCAATGGATGGAACGAACTACAAAAATCTCTGAAACTGGAAACACTTATCTCCCTCACTAGCTTTAAGTACCAGCTATCAGAGCAGCTCACAGATTACTGCACCTGTACATAGCCCATCTATAATTTAGCCCAAACAACTACCTCTTCTCCTACTGTATTTATTTATTTTGCTCCTTTGCACCCCATTATTTATATTTCTACTTTGCACATTCTTCCACTGCAAATCTGCCATTCCAGTGTTTTACTTGCTATATTGTATTTACTTCGCCACCATGGCCTTTTTTTGCTCACATTATATATAGACTTATTTTCCTACTGTATTATTGACTGTATGTTTGTTTTACTCCATGTGTAACTCTGTTGTTGTATGTGTCGAACTGCTTTTGCTTTATCTTGGCCAGGTCGCAATTGTAAATGAGAACTTGTTCTCAACTTGCCTACCTGGTTAAATAAAGGTGAAAAAAAATGGCAACTGCTTTGCATCTGACCGCAAGGTGCTACAGAGCATAGTGTTTACGGCCCAGTACATCACTGGGGCCGAGCTCCCTGCCATCCAGGACCTCTATACCAGGCGGTGTCAGAGGAAGACTCTACAAATTGTCAGTCACCCAAGTCATAGACTGTTCTCTCTGCTACCACATGGCAAGTCTGATGCACCAAATCTGGAACCAACAGGACCCTGAACAGCTTCTACCCCCAAGCCATAGTTAGTCCGAGTAGCTATTTGGTTAATTATTTAACTATCTGCATTGACCCTTTTTGCACTAACTTTGACTCACCACATACGCTATTGTTAACTCAATTTTGCTTTATTCCTAGCTATATGTACTAGGGATGCACCGATATGACATTTTTGGCCGCTACCGATATCCGATATTTTCCTTGCCAAAAAACCCGATACCGATAACCGATATTTACATTTTTTGCGGCCTTTTAAGCTTTCTAGTACAGTTAAATAGTTCAAACACACACTGACCAAAAAGTTATTTTGTTGGCATTTACATATGTTCCCATTACCAGTAAAACATCATCCAAATATATTTCTTTCAGTTCCTTGCTGTGCTGTTTTGTTGTTCATTTATTCAGTCGTTTCATTCTCAAACAGGATTTCATTATACATGTCAAGCGGTGAAGTTTCAGCTCTGTCTGTCCGTGGCCTCTTCTGTCGTGGGTCCTCTTCGCGGTACGCACTGTGTCCGTTTCCATCTTGTCCAGCTATGTCTGTAACATTTCACGTAAACCCTGTGTTTTGTCTGCATCAAAGTAGCGGTCCTTGTACCTAGCATCGAGCATGGTGGCGACACAGTAAAGAGGCTCAGAGAGAATGCCACCGAATCGCTTGTTCACAGCCTCTAGTAGAGTACTTTTGCAAGTTTTAACCCCACGGTCTGTCGGCAGTTTTGTTGAGCAGGCGTTTCAATGCCATGACAGAGGGTATCACATCTGCTGCAGACGCAGTTGATAAGTTTATTTCTCGAGTCAGTTGTTCGAATGGAGCTAGGAGTGTGTTCATGTTTCCAAGTTTTAAACATGTTCTCAAATGCTATTGAAATGGCAGCGGAATGAGAACCAGCACCTTCTTAAGCATGCAATACGGCTTTCCTCAGTACAAAATCCTTGTCGACCCACTGTGCTGTCAGACTCAGCATGCTCATGGGGCTGACATCGCTGGTCCAAATGTCATTCGTGAAGCTAATAGCAAGAAGCTCATGGGTGTGCATTTCAACAATACTGTGTAACTCCGGTAGTTCAACTTCTGAAAAATAGTGCCTACTTGGTAGTGCGTAGCGGGGCTTGAGATGCTCGACCAGTCGGCGAAAGCCAACATCATCCACGACAGAGGACGGTTGATTGTCAAGGGCAATGGATTCCATTATCTTGGCGTTAATGGATTTCGCTTTGAGTTGTCTCGCTGAAATTTTCTTACTCTTTCAAATGACTACTCGCCTTGAACTTGTTTAGTTGTTGGAAGTGTGTGCTTCGTTTTTTTCTTCTTTTGTTCTAAGTAGTCGTTGAACGTCTGGGGGGCTATGCACTTTCAAATGAATAATTAGGTTTGTGGTATTGAAAGATTTCACTTTCTCCCCTCCTCTGGAAATAATAGCAGCACAAACGTTGCTGGCCTTCTAGGCAGAGTTCCTCTTTCCAGTGTCTGTGTTCTTTTGCCCATCTTAATATTTTATTTTTATTGGCCAGTCTGAGATATGGCTTTTTCTTTGCAACTCTGCCTAGAAGGCCAGCATCCCAGAGTCGCCTCTTCACTGTTGACGTTGAGACTGGTGTTTTGTGGGTACTATTTAATGAAGCTGCCAGTTGAGGGTTTGTGCGGCATCTGTTTCACAAACTAGACACTCTAATGTACTTGTCCTCTTGCTCAGTTGTGCACCGGGCCTCCCACTCCTCTTTCTATTCTGGTTAGAGCCAGTTTGTGCTGTTCTTTGAAGGGAGTAGTACACAGCGTTATATGAGATCTTCAGTTTCTTGGACATTTCTTGCATGGAATAGCCTTAATTTCTCAGAACAAGAATAGACTGACGAGTTTCAGAAGAAAGTTCTTGGTTTCTGGCCATTTTGAGCCTGTAATCGAGCCCACAAATGCTGATGCTCCAGATACTCAACTAGTCTAAAGAAGGCCAGTTGTATTGCTTATTTAATCAGGACAACAGTTTTTAGCTGTGCTAACATAATTGCAAAAGGGTTTTCTAAAATTATAAACTTGGATTAGCTAACACAACGCGCCGTTGGAACACAGGAGTGAGGGTTGCTGATAATGGGCCTCTGTACGCCTATGCAGATATTCCATCAAAAATCAGCCGTTCCAGCTACAATAGTCATTTACAACATTAACAATGTCTACACTGTATTTCTGATCAATTTGATGTTATTTTAATGGACAATTTTTTTTATTTTCTTTTAAAAACAAGGACATTTCTAAGCGACCCCAAGCTTTTGAACTGTGGTGTACGTGATATAAATTTGAAGTCGGAAGTTTACATACACCCTAGCCAAATACATTTAAACTCAGTTTTTCATAATTCCTGACATTTAATTATAGTAAAATCTCTCAGTTAGGATCACCACTTTATTTTAAGAATGTGAAATGTCAGAATAATAGTAGAGAGAATAATTTATTTCAGCTTTTATTTCTTTCATCACATTCCCAATGGGTCAGAAGTTTACATACACTCAATTAGTATTTGGTAGCATTGTCTTTAAATTGTTTATCTTGGGTCAAACGTTTCGGGTAGCCTTCCACAAGCTTCCCACAATAAATTGGGTGAATTTTGGCCCATTCCTCCTGACAGAGCTGGAGTAACTGAGCCAGGTTTGGAGGCGTCCTTGCTCGCACATGCTTTTTCAGTTCTACCCACAAATTTTCTATAGGATTGAGGTCAGGGCTTTGTGATGGCCACTCCAATACCTTGACTTTGTTTTCCTTAAGGCATTTTGCCACAACTTTGGAAGTATGCTTGGGGTCAATGTCCATTTGGAAGACCCATTGAAAGCTTTAACTTCCTGACTGATGTCTTGAGATGTTGCTTCAATATATCCACATAATTTCCCCTCATGATGCCATCTATTTTGTGAAGTGCACCAGTCCCTCCTGCAGCAAAGCACCCCCATAACATGATGCTGCCACCCCCGTACTTCACGGGTGGGATAGTGTTCTTCAGCTTGCAAGCCTCCCCCTTTTTCCTTCAAACATAACGATGGCCATTATGGCTTAACAGTTCTATTTTTGTTTCATCAGACCAGAGGACATTTCTCAAAAAAGTACGATCTTTGTCCCCATGTGCAGTTGCAAACTGTAGTTTGGCTTGTTTATGGCGGTTTTGGAGCAGTGGCTTCTTCCTTGCTGCGCGGCGTTTCAGGTTTTGTCAATATAGAACTCGTTTTACTGTGGATATAGATACTTTTGTACCTATTTCCTCCAGCATCTTCACAAGGTCCTTTGCTGTTGTTCTGGGATTGATTTGCACTTTTTGCACCAGAGTACGTTCATCTCTAGGAGACAGAACTCGTCTCCTTCCTGAGCAGTATGACGGCTGTGTGGTCCCATGGTGTTTATACTTGCGTACTATTGTTTGTACAGATGAACGTGGTCCCTTCAGGCGTTTGGAAATTTCTCCCAAGGTTTAACCAGACCTGTGGAGTGCTATAATTATTTTTCTGAGGTCTTGGCTGATTTCTTTTGAATTTCACATGATGTCAAGCAAAGAGGCACTGCGTTTAAAGGTAGGCCTTGAAATACATCCACAGGTACACCTCCAATTGACTCAAATGATGTCAAATAGCCTATCAGAAGCTTCTAAAGCCATGACATAATTTTCTGGAATTTTCCAAGCTGTTTAAAGGCACAGTCAACTTAGTGTATGTAAACTTCTGACCCACTGGAATTGTGATACAGTGAATTATAAGTGAAATTATCTGTCTATAAACAAAAAATTACTTGTATCATGCACAAAGTAGATGTCCTAACCGACTTGCCAAAACTGTAGTTTGTTAACAAGAAATGTGTGGAGTGGTTGAAAAATGAGTGTATGTAAACTAACACCTAGGTGTATGTAAACTTCCGACTTCAACTGTATGCACGTCAGCTTTGACATTGGTTTTGCACATCTGCGTTAAACTAGACGACATCGGGCCGATTCCGATGTTGTCATTTTTTAGCTATTATCGTCCGATTCTGATATGCTTACCGATATATCGTGCATCCCTAATGTGTACATATCTACCTCAATTACCATGTACCCCTGCACATAAACTCTGTACTCGTACCCCTTGTACATAGACATGTTATCGTTACTCATTGTGTATCTGTTATTGCTTTTATTATTACATGTTTTACTTTTCTATTATTTCACTATTTTCTTTCTCTGCATTGTTGGGAAGTACCCATAAGTAAGCATTTCATTGTTAGTCCACACCTGTTGTTTACTAAGCATGTGACGAATACAATATAATTTGATTTTGAATAGGGGTTGTCAATGTGTACTGCACTGTGGCTATATCATTGGTGTATGTTATCAAACTGTGCTGTTTTCTATCGTAGGCTGCAGCAGCTGGATGAGGAGAACAGTGAGCTGAGGTCCTGTGTACCCTGTTACCGTGCCAACATTGAGAGACTAGAGGAGGTAAGAGCACTGTCTTTTCTCCCGTCCCTCCCGTTCCTCTCCTTTCACCTCCATATCGTGCCAATTCTCCAGTTTTCTTTTCTTCCCCCATCTCTTTTCCCGCCAATCCTTTGTCTATTTAGCTCTTCGCTCCAATCGCTTGTCTATTTACCTCTTCTCTCCTTTATGACCCCCATTTCTCCAGTTTCTATCTCTTCCCCTCATCTCTTTCTCTTCCCTCCCACACCTTGTGTATTTACAGCGAGCTCCAAAAGTATAGTGACACACTTATTTAGGGGGGGGGCTCTGTACTTCAGCACTTTGGATTTTAAATTATACAATGACTGAGGTTAAAGTGCAAACGGTCAGCTTTCCTTTGATGGTGTTTTCATCCATATCAGGTGAACTGTTTAGAAATTACAGCACTTTTTGTAAATAGTTCCGCCATTTTAGGGGACCAAAAGTAGGAATTTCAAATCCAAAAGTGCTGGAGTACAGAGCCAAAACAACCAACAAATTGTCACTGTCCCATTACTTTTGGAACTCACTGTATCTCTCCTCTCATCCCTCCTTCCTCTTGTTTGCCCATTAGGAGAAGAGGAAGCTAGAGGATGAGGTGGAGGATGTGACTGAGAGGCTGAACGAGGAGCTGGAAACCCGCAGGAAGACGTCCGACAAGCTGACCCACGAACGCCACCAAAACCAGAAGGAGAAGGAGCACACGCAGGAGGTGAGAGGTCATGAGGTCACACCTGTACATAGCAACCCACTGTACGTCCATCTGACTCTGAATAAACGTCAAATGTTGTCCTGTCTGTCATTTAGTTTTGCTCCGTCAATGAGTGGGATTAGGATTCCTTTTGGCTTTCGTTATTTTTCATCTCCTGGGTAGAAAAAATAATAATCAAGAAATAAATATGGCTGTCAAAGTTTCTGCACGGACTCTATGAAGCGCAACACACAACACAGTGTTCACTCGGTGGCAGCAGCTTCTGTTGTGTAGTGATGTCTGTCTGAATGTGGTGCTTAATTAAACATCCACTATATGCACAGCTTTGAGCAACAAGGAAAAACTTACTGAAAGTTTAATGATAAACACATTCCCAGGTGTTTCTTTAGATAACCGCAAAAGCATCAAGTAGCTAGCGAGTCATGCTCAGTGCTTAATTTGTAAACCGGGAGGTGCAGGAACAAACAGTGAGCACGAGAAGGGGGGGACCTGGAGAGTTCTGAGTTACCGGAATGCATGAAAAAAAAATCCTTTATATTAAAGCATTGCATTCATATCATTTGAGTAGTGGCATAGAGCAGTAGAGTAGAGGCACTTACAGAAGTTGCACACATGGGGGTACATTTTTAGTTGCATAAAAGGTTGGCCTTTTATAAACGCATTTCATGCAATTCTACGAAATTTTTCATGACTGGAATCTTTGTTAATACCACACAAATGATCAAAATTGCAGGCTTTTTTGACACTGACAAACTGAGAATCAGAGATCAATAAAAACGACCTTGTCTTGAATCCATCAATAGCCTAGGCCTAGGTGTGTGGAGACACATATTGTAGGCTACAATATGAGGAGGAATTATAGTCCTAAAAATGCTTTCCAGTTTCACTGATTCCCCCAATGATGGGCAGCTCACTCACTGGTGATGGCCGATGCACTCGTGCCAAAAGCCTATCTCTCAATATTTGGAAGTTGATTAAATATTTTGGTGGCCTACAGCATAGTCTAAATAAATGATTAAGTGCAACACTTGAGAGATGAGTGTTCAGGCTCATGTCTATCGGAGCAGAGAGCGAGAGAGATCATAGAAAGTGAATCTCATTCTAGTTATGTGAGATACTGGCGCACTTCTCACACAGCCACGGTCACGTTGGTCTCAAACATATACTATCCCCACATACTCTAGTATAGCTGTGGGGCTTACAGGTCTGAATTTCTTATAGCCTAATTTTCAATGCTGCCCTACCAAGTAAAAGCTTAGTAACTGCTCATAGAGTGAAACTGAGAAAAATTACTTCAAACGTTTTTTCATTGTCCAGCCAATCTGTGACCGACCGCCTTGATTCGGTCTTATGTAGCAAAGTTTGAAATTGTGTTTTTTACATTGGATAAAATCAGAGACACAGAGCTACAAAATGGTATATCATACACTGCATTTGAGGAACAATGGTTAAGTAATTCTGCTTTGAAATTTGATAACTTCACTTTTGAGAAAATGGCCTTTGAATGTTTTGGTACTTACTGGAGAGCTCTTCTTTGTCTACACCCATTCAACATCATTCACACCCTCTTAAGCTTTAGCCGCCACCCAAACGCTGCCCATTTTACTCACCCTAGCAGAGCTGGTTAGGCTGTTTTCATGTTATCCAGAGCGTTGGTAACTGTGCCGCTGGCAATAATTTATGTTTTTTTGCAGAGGTTTACTGACACCGTCCATATTCAATGGGTGTTGAGCGTTCGTAAATTCATCCGTTATTTGCACTCTAGCACACTCAGACGAGAGTGCTCTGAAATCGGAGTAAATGGCCAGACTGAATTTAGGAACGCACCCGAAATGGTTACTTGCATAGTGGAGTCTTTTGTTAAGACATGTAGCTAGCTAGGTAAACAATTCACCGTAATCCCACCTAATGACGTTACTAGCCTGCATAAATCTGCAGGTAGCTAACCAACAAGGTTCAATGTTAGCTAACTAACATTAGGCTATAACTAGCCAAGCAAATGTTTCTGAGATAAGAATAATAAGGTCATACACGTAACGTTAGCTAGCGAGCCAGAAAGCTAACGTTAGCTAGCTAACAGTACACTTTAACTTGAAATTAAACCACTTTCTGTCAAAATTAGAAACGTGTAATATCTGAAAATGTAGCTAGCTAGACCATCTTACCCATATACATCATGGATGGAAGCTTCTCCTGTCACGGATGCCATGGTTGCCCTTAGTTTGAAGATGTAATCCGGAGACAGGTGTTTTCTCCATTACCTTAGCTATCATACTCAATTACACTGATTTCAAAACTCGGTGCTCCAGGAAATGTAGAGCAACATATATGCAGTTTACTACGCGATAAAAACATTTTTAAAGCTGCGTTAAGCAGGATTACCTACACATACTGACCAGCTTAAATGGACAGAAGCGTGCTGTATGGCAAACCAATCCAAACTCATCTCTCGGCATATCCAGCCCACTCATTATCTCAGCCAATCATGGCTAGCGGGAAGGTTGCTGACTTTTTCTGTGGCTAAACCAACTAGGCTTGTAATTTAACAATTTTATTTGTATTTACAGATGGCATACACGTTTGTTATTAAGGCACATGAAAGTTCACATGTTCGAGAAGGCATTTCTGCCAAAGAATGCATTTTGATATTTTAAAAAAGTTGTTCAAACAGCTCTCCTGTGAAGTAGTGACCGGCGACATACGCCTAGTTTCCTGAAACGGGTCACAATTGTAACAGACCATTGGAGATGTTGTCTTACTGTGAGGTTATTTTTTATTTATATTTACCCTGACCTCTAATATGACCTTTGACCCTAGACGGCAGTTACCTTCTTGCTTGGTACACCCACTGGAATACGTTTCCATTACGATTTTTTTTTAACACCAACTTGTGTTAATATATTTGTTTGTATGTAGCTGTCAGTGTCATATAGTTCGATACTTGTATCCGCGAAGAATAATAAATTATACCATGGTCAACCATAGACACTGCAGCCCAAAGCTCAGTGAAACCAAGGTAAAAGGCAGTAACTAACGTGTGTGTGATGGCAGTTTCTGCCTTTTTCCTTGGTTTCACTGTAACTTTTTGCAGTTACTGCAAACATGACCCCCCCCCCCATTTTCTCCATAACACAATGGAGTCAGGATTTTTGTCCACATGATAAAGCATGTATAAAAAATGTAAACAATTTTTTTTGAACAAATGCATTTACTGCTCTTTTGCTTGATAGGGCAGAATGTCCAGCATAATATTTAGGCGTCACTGCAGAACACCCGCCATATGCATATACACACATACCCAGCTGTGGGGCTTGCAAGACTCGAATTTCATATACCTTTCAAGACATCAATGTAGCAGTAGAACAAACATATCACAATCATTTGATTTGATATCAGAATATACTTCAAATCAAATAAATAAATGTAAGCTATAGCAGAACATATATTATAATAAATAGGCCTCCTGCCTATGTGATAATATGAAGCGCATATTCAGATTAACTTTACAGAACAAGTTTGTAAAGGAAAAAGATGTTCCTACCTTAGTTTTCCAAAACCTCCCACAACACAGCCATTTCCTTGTGCGTATTCTCCTCCCTATTTCTTGTTTTGCTCCTGGTGTCTGTGACACATTTGTGTCCTTTAGCAATCCATGACCTCATATAGGGGACTGGGTTGAATTTGGTCAGGGGTGGGCCAACAAGGTTCAGAAAGAGTAGCCCTGATATGGTGGAGGTATGCAGAGAGGCACTGGGTCTTCCACCATTCAGTTTGACGCATTGGAAAGAGTTCTCCTGAATCCCTCTCTGGCTGAGTTGTGTGTGTCGTGTCGGCCTGGCTGCTCTGCCATTGCCCTGAACACCCTCGCTTCCCTGGTGACTGCCTTGTGTGCAGTAATAATTGTGCAGTCTCTCTTTTGGAGCTTGAGTGACAATTCTGATAGTTCTGGAAGTCCATCACATATAAGGCCTAGATTGTTAACAAATGCATGCAAGGAAATGCGCATGGCCAGGCCACTACAGCTCTGATGGGTCACGCCGTCGTGGGAAGCATCCTCAGCTTCTGTTGTGAAATACTTGTTAATGCTTGTGAAGAGCCGGGTAATTGTTCCACACAGACTCTCCAGTTCTAAAACTGGATGCCACCCATCTAGTGTCCAAGATCCTGCCGATTTTGCACAGCTGAATGTCTAAACACTCTGTGCACTCCCTCAGCTCCATTAATTTTTTGTTGGATATGCTATAAAGCGCAAATAGCTTGTCCTTTAGTATTTTTAAATGATTGATAGATCCCATCACTTTTACCACATCGCCTACTGCAAGCTCAAGCCTGTGTGCCGAGCAGTGCCAAACAGTTAAATTAGGGAAGAGGGCCTGGAGCCTTGTTGCTACTCCACTCTTGCATCCCAGCATGACAGACGCACCATCACACGTAATTTCAATGAGGGTTTTGGAGAGAAAGTCCTCAGTAAACTTTATACCCTCTAATGCAGATAACAGATTACAGACAATTCCCTCAGCAGATAAATCCTCCAGTTCCACAAGATCAACAAAAATGTTTGCCGGTATATCCATATCTGCCAGCTGAAGTCTGATATATACAATGATGGCACTCTTTTATTCAAACTAGTAGCCTCATCGAGCATTAGGCTGATTTTGGGAGAGAGCTGTACTATTCTTTCAAATCGTTTTTGCTTCATTTCGGATGAAATATGTTGCTGTATGTTGGAGCAAGCAACATTGGAATGGAGAATTCTCCCCATCTCAAGTTAATTTAACTCCTGACAGTCAATTTCTTGCTCAAAACCGTGAGCGGGTCTGTGATGTTTAGCCTCCTTATAAGCTGTTCAAAAGACTAGCTGTAGTGTCTATGTTTTTATTTTGAGCTTTAACTACAACCTGTGTTAAGGTGTCCTCTTTAGACTTGTCTACAATGCGTGTTGCAGCTAAATGGGCCTTGGTTTGGGCATGTTCGGGGCTCTTTGTTACTGTACATTTCACTCACTCTTTTGCTAGTTTCATCCCTCCAGTCTATTCTGGGCCCAAACTCCATACCTTTTTGCATGTTGGACAGCCAAGCTTTGAATTTTACTTGACAAGCCAGGGCTTATAAGTTTGCTTGGTCTTGAACTGAGCCTCTGTCCAAATTGCACCTGTTCCGGGCACTACGTTGGTGGATGCACTGACTCATTAATATACCTACTAGCTAGTGGAGGTGCCAGTGGTGATGCTGAACTGGCAGGATAAGCAGCGCTGCTATCTAAGGCATTGCCATCAGGAGCAGTTTGCTTCTCACTCCTCTCATCCGGCACTGACAGTTCTCTGGCTCGTTTCGGGTTTGATTCACCATATTTTTCATGACGTTTGGACTTGAAAAACTTAATCAAAGTTGATTGCCTTTTCTTATACATTTTTGATTTGGCTCTCCCTCAGTTTCAAATTCAGTAGGGAGACGACTAGCCTAGGCTACGTGACGTGATTACGTAGGGACCTCTTCACCAGCTGACCACCACTGCCAAGATCTGTTTCAAGATCAGTTACTTACCTCGCCGGGCCCGCCCCATAACCAATATGTACAAATAAGAGAGCAGGTTTGAAATCAATGTGGAAGGATTATGTAGCGGGGTAGGTAATTGGCGGCAGAGAAGTCAGGCGCAGGAGAGCAGAACTGGGTAATAACCGGAGATTTAATAAGCAAAACCAACGGCATCCAGAACAACAAGATTAATGGGCACAAAAATAACCCGTCGTGCACTCACGGGGAATGTGCATAAGCACTACAATAAACAATCCCACACAAAGACAATGGGGGGAACAGAGGGTTAAATACACAACAAGAAAATTAGGGAATTGAAACCAGGTGTGTGGAAAAACAAAACAAGACAAAACAAATGGGAAATGAAAAGTGGATCGACGATGGCTAGAAGACCGGCGACGCCGAGCGCCGCTCGAACAAGGAGAGCACCCGACTTCGGCGGAAGTCGTGACAGTACCCTCCCTTGACCGCACGCCAACGCCGGCCTCGAGGACGACCCGGAGGGCGAGTGGAACTCCCGCAGCATTGAAGGGTCCAACACTTCCTCCACCGGAACCCAGCACCTCTCCTCCGGACCGTACCCCTCCCACTCCACAAGGCACTGAAGGCCCCTCGCCCGACGCCTCGAATCCAGTATAGAGCGAACGGAGTACGCCGGGGCCCCCTCGATGTCCAGAGGGGGCGGAGGAACCTCCCGCACCTCAGACTCCTGGAGAGGGCCAACCAGCACCGGCCTAAGGAGAGAGAAACGGCTCTTGAACCGCAGACAGGCAACTAAAACGTCAAAGGCAAAAACGGCAGCCAACAACTTCCCAGACAGACCCTATTATGACTTGTGGGGAGGAGAGGCCAAAGAGACAGCAGATCCTTACTACCTTGAGCAAAAATAACCCGTTGTGCGCTCACGGGGAATGTGCACAATGGAAAATGAAAAGTGGATCGACGATGGCTAGAAGACCGGCGATGCCGAGCGCCGCCCGAACAAGGAGAGGACCCGACTTCGGCGGAAGTCGTGACAGATTAGGATGATTCCACAGAAGGATCACCATGCTTTTACATTTTTTTTTTCTGGGAAGCGGGAGAAATAACCAGGAGTCAACTTTATTTAACTCTGATCACTTTTTTATGTTTACAGTGAACAAATTGTATAAAAAATTATGCCGTGTGAGGTACCGAAGCCGGGCACATAGGCGCCGGAACACACAAGGGCAAGTCTGAGAGGTGCCGACAGGATGCGGCTCTAATTAAGACCTGGTTACGCTAACGTTAGCTAGCTACTGTAGCTAACCAAACAAATATTTAAAATGGCCATCGCTGAATGCCTCTTTATATAACTCGAACTTCCAACATTGATTTGAATCTGAACAGGACATCCATTCCATTTAGCTACTGTTTTGTTGTAGTTCTCCAGTCAAAGATTTAAAGCTGCAATATGTAACTTTTTGGGAGACCCGACCAAATTCATATAGAAATGTGAGTTATAGATCTGTCATTCTAATTAAAAACCAGTCTAAGAAGTGATAGATCTGTTATGTCTGTTATTTGTATGCTTCCCGTTCTTAAGTTTCGTTTTTAGGTTTTGTACACCTGCTTCAAATAAAATGTTTTTGGTTATTGAAAATATATTTGACAGCAGTTTAGGTTGCACAATGGTACACTATATTTGCTTGTTTTGTCACATAAACTGAAATTAGGAAAACTATTCAAATTTTTGCAACGAAGAAAATGGCGGCGTGATTTCTGCATAGTGCATCTTTAAGCAAATTATCACAATCCTAGTAGAAGCAACTTGTAGCTAGTTCATGTTGAAGAACATGGATAAGTTGTTCCTAGGCTAGATCTAATAACTGTATTACATTAACTCAGATGTTAGCCGTATACTACGTACGTGGTTTGAGGAGTTAGCAAGGCAACAATGGTCATCCAGTTCAACATGGGATAACCGGTACCATGAAAGTGGCTCACCTTTTAGACAGGTTCATTTCAATGGCAACGAATCCTTCAGAACTAACCTGCTCCCGCGCAGGCTAACTCCATTTATTCTGAATGAAGTGTCTGAACTGCGAGTTGCGAACCTATTAAATCATATTCCCTCCCTCTCGCAAAGATTGCGTCATCATCCCCTTCATTTGAGGAAGACGACTGATAAAATGTTTCTTTGTGTGTTAAAAAATAGTCATGTTAAAATACCTATTGCATTTTACATTTAGTAATGTCAGAATAGATTTTAAACTTCACGCACAGTAAAACTTGTGTATAACTTAATATAATTATTTTATCGATAGGAATGTGAAAAAAGGTGCTTGTGCATTGATAAGCACACCAAAGACGGCATTAACGATAAGTAATAAAATAAAGACGGCACTTCAACAAGCCTATTTCACACCATAGCCTGCTGAATTTGAAAGATAACTTTTCTTTCATTTTGATTTCGGAACAAATTAAAATGTGGCACAGACCCACCCATTGATTGATGTTTCAGCATTATCTCAATGCACGCAGTTACAAGTGGTCTAGGGCACTGCATCGCAGTGCTAGCTGCGCCACCAGAGTCTCTGGGTTCGCGCCCAGGCTGGGCTGGGTTCGCGCCCAGGCTCTGTCGCAGCCGGCCGCAACCGGGAGGTCCGTGGGGCGACGCACAATTGGCATAGCGTCGTCCGGGTTAGGGAGGGTTTGGCCGGTAGGGGATATCCTTGTCTCAGTATGTAAAAAAAAAAATAATAATAAAAAATGTATGCACTCTACTGTAAGTCGCTCTGGATAAGAGCGTCTGCTAAATGACTAAAATGTAAAATGTAAAATGTAGTTAGCAGCAGGCGGACAAGCAATATCTACCGCCGTAGTACGGATGAAGCCTGAGCTTGAATGTGAAGCTAACTGAAGCTGGCTAGCTTTAGAAAACCCTGAGTAGATCTAGCTTCAGTCGTAGTATACTCCTCTGGCTGATCTGTTGTTATTGTCATCTGTGGAATTCATAATATTGTTGGACAGGTTGAAATGCTCTTTGTATCCAGTGAGCCAGTTCTATTTTTTTCCTACAGTTAACCTGAAGCTTTAACAGAATTTGTGCGCGTGCATGCAAAATGTTAAACATCAAAAACATTGATAACAGAGAATAGGCCTACTTAAACATTTGGAGCATTTTGTTTCTGATAGAGATTATTTTGTGTTTCCATCCCTTACAATCAAAGCATAGTATGCCTGTAACTCAATGCACTGCTTTTTAAATTGAAAAATCTTTCTTTAGGGACAAATTTGAGCAAATTCAAAACATTTGATTTATCGCAATTAACTATAGAAAATCATGTGATTAATCACATTTATTTAAATCGTTTGAGTGCCCTAGTAAAAAAGGATACCTACAATTATTGTTTTTTTCTCATCCATCCCTTCCAACGGTTGGTGACTAGTTGCTCTTGCAGAATAGACTATTGCGGTATCGCTCTCTAACAGCAGTCTGTCTCTCTCCCCTCCCTCAACCAGCTGATTGAGGACCTGCGGAAGCAGCTGGAGCACCTACAGCTGTACAAGCTGGAGGCAGAGGCCAGGAGGGGGCTCTCGCCCAGTGCTGGGCTGCAAGAGTACCAGAGCCGCACCCGTGAGGCCGAGCTGGAGCAGGAGATCCGACGCCTCAAGCAAGACAACCGCAGTCTGAAGGAGCAGAACGACGAGCTAAACTGCCAGATCATCAACCTGAGCATCCAGGGAGCCAAGAACCTGATGACGGCCTCCTTCTCCGAGTCACTGGCGGCCGAGATCAACTCTGTGTCCCGGGGAGAAGTGAGTCACAATATAGATAGTAGACAGCAGATACACATATACAGTGCCTTCAAAAAGTATTCACACCCCTTGACTTTTTCAACATTTTATTGTGTTATAGCCTGAATTTAAAATTGATAACATTTCTATCTTTTTTTGTCACTGGCCTGCACACAATACCCCATAATGTGAACATAGAATTATGTTTTTCAAAAATCTTCTAAATGTATTGCAAGTGACAAGCTGAAATGTCTCGAGCCAATAAGTATTCAACTCCTTTGTTATGGCAAGCCTAAATTAGTTCAGGACAACATATGCTTAACTGACTTGCCTAGTTAAATAAAGGTTGAAGAAAAAAAAAATGCGAAGCCTTCTCTGTATATCTAGTGCCTTCAGAAAGTATTCACACCGCTTGCCTTTTTCCACATTTTGTTTAGTTACAAAGTAGGAATAAAATGGATTTAATTGTCATTTGGTGTCAACAATCTACACAAAATACTCTAATGTCAAAGTGGAAGAAAAATGATAACATTTGTAAAAAATGTAAGAAAAATAAAACACTAATACATCTTGATTAGATAGGTATTCAACCCTCAGTCAATACAACTGTGAGTCTTTCTTGGTAAGAGCTTTCCACACCCGTTATTCTTTTCAACATTTTTCAATGTCTGTCAATTTGGTTATTTATCATTGCTAGCAGATTTAAGTCAAAACAGTAACTCGGCCACTCAGGAACATTCACGGCTTTATTGGTAAGCAACTCCAGTGTACATTTAGCCTTGTGTTTTAGGTTATTGTCCTGCAGAAAGGTGGATTAATCTCCAGATGTCTGGTGTAAAGCGCACAGAAACAGGTTTTCCTCTAGGATTTTGCCTCTGCTTAGCTCCATTAAGTTAATTTTTTTATCCTGAAAAATTCCCCAGTCCTTAATGATTACAAGCACACCCATAAGATGACACAGCCACCACTACGCTTGAAAATATGGAAAGTGGTAGTCAGTAATGTCTTGTGTTGGACACTTTGTATTCTGGATAAAAGTGAATTGCTTGCCACATTATTTGCAGTATTACTTTAGTGCCTCGTTGCAAACCGGATGCATGTTTTGGAATATTTGTATTCTGTACAGGCTTCCTTCTTCCCACTCTGTCAATTAGGTTAGTATTGTGGAGTAACTACAATGTTGCTGATCCATCCTCAGTGTTCTCCTATCACAGCCATTGAACTCTGTAACTGTTTTAAAGTCACCATTGGCCTTGTGGTGTTTCCTTCCTGTCCAGCAACTGAGTTAGGAAGGATGCCTGTATCTTTGTAGTGACTGGGTGTATTGATACACCATCCAAAACGTAATTAATAACTTCACCAAGCTCAAACGGATACTCAATGTCTGCTTCTTTTTTTTTCCCATTTACCAAAAGGTGCTTTTCTTTGTGAGCCACGGAAAACCTCCGTGGTCTTTGTGGTTGAATCTGTGTTTAAAATTCACTGCTTGATTTAGGGACCTAACAGGTAATTGTATGTGTGGGGTACACTATTACAGAGTGAGTCCATGCAACTTATTATGTGACTTGTTAAGAACAAATTCTTATTTTCAATGACGGCCTAGGAACAGTGGGTTAACTACCTTGTTCAGGGGCAGAAAGACAGATTTTTACCTTGTCAGCTCGGAGATTTGATCTTGCAACCTTTTGGTTAATAGTCCAACGTTCTAACCACTAGGCTACCTGCCGCATTGATATACAGGCCATAAATATACTGTATTTCCATGTCCATTTTTATCTCAGTAAGACTAATTTGGATGAATAAAGGTGGAATAAAATACATTTCTTGCAACTTTGGTGCCCATGACGCATCCCCCATCAAAATTCTGAATCTTAAATGCAGATTGTTGAAATCTGTATTGTTCTGTCCTTTTTTTTAACTTCTTAAATAATTGTTCCATGCAAATGAAAAGTTCATATAAGTTACTATCCTTCTAAACATTTCATCTGTTTTGTTGTTTGCAGTTGATGGAAGCCATCCGCAAGCAGGAGGACGTCAACTTCCGACTACAGGACTACATCGACCGCATCATTGTGGCCATCATGGAGTCCAACCCCTCCATGCTTGAGGTCAAGCACTAGAGACGGCCATTTTGGAACAGGGCAGCCTGGCGGTCTCTCCGCCTCACTGGACGGCCATACTGGGAGAGACTGGCTAAACACTTAAAGACTGACTGCTGGGACTGACCACAAATATACAGTACCAGTCAAAAGTTTGGACACACCTACTCATTCAAGGGTTTTTCAAAACTATGAAGTAACACAAATGGAATCATGTCGTATGTAAAAACGTGTTAAACAAATCAAAATATATTTTTGATTCTAGATTCTTCAAAGTAGACACCTTTTGCCTTGATGAAAACTGTGCACACTCTTGGCATTCTCTCAACCACCTTCATGAGGAATGCTTTTCCAACAGTGTTGAAGGAGTACCCGCATATGCTGAGCACTTGTTGGCTGCTTTTCCTTCACTCTGCGGTCCAACTCATCCCAAACCATCTTAATTGGTTTGAGGTTGTGTGATTGTTGATGCATCTGATGCAGCACTCCATCACTCTCCTTCTTTCTCAAATAGCCCTTACACAGCCTGGAGGTGTGTTGGGTTATTGTCCTGTTGAAAAACAAATGATAGTCCCACTAAGCGCAAACCAGATGGGATGGCGTATCGCTGGAGAATGCTGTGGTAGCCATGCTGGTTAAGTGTGCCTTGAATTCTAAATAAATCACTGACTGTCTCCAGCGAAACACCCCCACACCATCAAACCTCCTCCTCCATGCTTCACGGTGGGAACCACATATGTGGAGATCATCCGTTCACCTACTCTGCATCTCACAAAGACACAGCCGTTGGAACTAAAAATCTCCAATTTGGACTCATCAGACCAAATGACAGATTTCCACCTATCTAATTTCCCGAGTGGCACAGCGGTCTACGGCACTGCATCTCAGTGCTAGAGGCGTCACTACAGACCCTGGTTCGATCCCAGGGGTCCCATAGGGTGGTGCACAATTGGCCCAGCGTTGTCCGGTTAGGGGAGTGTTTGGCCGGGGTAGGCCGTCATTGTAAAATAAGAATTTGTTCTTAACTGACTTGCCTAGTTAAATAAAGGTTAAATAAAAAAAGCCAGTTACATCATAGCCCGTAAAGGTTTTTGCGACTGCACTTGAAGAAACTTTCAGAGTTCTTCAGATGTCCCGGATTGACTGACCTTCATGTCCTAAAGTAATGATGGACTGTCATTTCTCTTTGCTTATTTGAGCTGTTCTTGAGCTGTTCTTCTTGCCATAATATGGACTTGGTATTTTGCCAAATAGGGCTATCTTCTGTATGCTACCCCTACCTTGTCACAACACAACTGATTGGCTCAAACGCATTCAGAAGGAAATAAATTCCACAAATTAACTTTTAACATGGCACGCCTGTTAATTGAAATGCATTCCAGGTGACTACCTCATGAAGCTGGTTGAGAGAATGCCAAGAGTATGCATAGCAAAGGCAAAGGGTGGCTACTTTGAAGAATCTCAAATCTATTTGGATTTCTTTAACACTTTTTTGGTTATTACATGATTCCATATGTGTTATTTCATTGTGTTCATGGCTGCACTATTTTTCCAGAAAGTAGAAAGTAGGAAAAATAAAGAAAAAAAATGGAATGAGAAGGTGTGTCCAAACTTTTGACTTGTACTGTGTATATATATATATATATATATATATATACACACAGTTGGAGTCGGAAGTTTACATACACCTTAGCCAATACATTTAAACTCAGTTTTTTTATCATTCCTGACATTTAATTCTAGTATAAATTCCCTATCTTAGGTCAGTTAGGATCACCACTTTGTGTCAGAATAATAGTAGAAAGAATTATTTATTTCAGCTTTTATTTCTTTCATCACATTCCCAGTGGGTCAGAAGTTTACATACACTCAATTAGTATTTGATAGCATTGCGTTTAAATTGTTTAACTTGGGTCAAACGTTTCGGGTAGCCTTCCACAAGCTTCCCACAATAAGTTGGGTACATTTTCTATAGGATTGAGGTCAGGGCTTTGTGATGGCCACTCCAATACCTTGACTTTGTTTTCCTTAAGCCATTTTGCCACAACTTTGGAAGTATGCTTGGGGTCAATGTCCATTTGGAAGACCCATTTGAAAGCTTTAACTTCCTGACTGATGTCTTGAGATGTTGCTTCAATATATCCAGATAATTTCCCCTCATGATGCCATCTATTTTGTGAAGTGCACCAGTCCCTCCTGCAGCAAAGCACCCCCATAACATGATGCTGCCACCCTGCCACAACCGTGCTTCATGGTTGGGATGGTGTTCTTCGGCTTGCAAGCCTCCCCTTTTTTCCTCCAAACATAACTATGGTCATTATGGCCAAACAGTTATATTTTTGTTTCATCAGACTAGAGGACATTTCTCCAAAAAGTATGATCTTTGTCCCCATGTGCAGTTGCAAACCGTAGTCTGGCTTTTTTATTGTGGTTTTGGAGCAGTGGCATCTTCCTTGCTGAGCAGCATTTCAGGTTATGTCGATATAGGACTCATTTTACTGTGGATATAGATACTTTTGTACCTGTTTCCTCCAGCATCTTCACAAGGTCCTTTGCTGTTGTTCTGGGATTGATTTGCACTTTTCGCACCAAAGTACGTTCATCTCTAGGAGACAGAACGCATCTCTTTTCTGAGCGGTGTGATGGCTGCGTGGTCCCATGATGTTTATACTTGCGTACTATTGTTTGTACAGATGAACGTGGTACCTTCAGGCATTTGGAAATTGCTCCTAAGGATGAACCAGACTTGTGGAGGGCTACAATTTTTTTTTCTGAGGTCTTGGCTGATTTCTTTTGATTTTCCCATGATGTCAAGCAAAGAGGCACTGAGTTTGAAGGTAGTCCTTGAAATACATCCACAGGTACACCTCCAATTTATTCAAATGATGTCAATTAGCCTATCAGAAGCTTCTAAAGCCATGACATCATTTTCTGGAATTTTCCAAGCTGTTTAAAGGCACAGTCAACTTAGTGTATGTAAACTTCTGACCCACTGGAATTGTGATACAGTGAATTATAAGTGAAATTATCTGTCTGTAAACAATTGTTGGAACAATTACTTTACAATTACTAACCGACTTGCCAAAACTATAGTTTAACAAGAAATTTGTGGAGTGGTTGAAAAGTTTGTTTTAATGACTCCAAGCTAAGTGTGTGTAAACTTCCGACTTCAACTGTATATATATGTACTGTATATGTATAGCTATTTTAGGTGGGAAAAAACACTGATTACCCTTAAAGAAGATTTTAATGAAAAAAAAATGTTTGTCACTGTTTGTGGCTGTTATCTGAGAAAATAAGGTACGTGGTTTAACGTCCCTGGTATTTGAGCTTTGCTTTGTGTGCTTGTCTGTTCCCCCTGAATACAGTAGGCGTTTGGTTCTGAGGACCTGAGTTTCCCTTGTCTGTGCGAATGTGTTTTCTATGCGGGAACTCTTTCGATAGTTGGACTGCATGGAAGAGCTAGTTAACTTGTTGCTGTCCCCTTAAACATATTTTAGGCAATTAAATCTTATGAGCCTCAATGCTAACATGATTCTAAAACGTATTGTCCTTAAACTACATATCAGCCGATACCATCTTTCACCGTGAGATCAATAAATTAATGAACTCATGGGACGTTTGAGAGCGTTCTCCTGTATTAGACTGAACCGTGTTGAAACCACATTTAAACTGTATGAAGCACTGGTCAGGAGACGAGGTCAGATTAAGTCGACCCTGCCTGCTCTCTTGAATACAGTCTTGTGGTGCCGCCTACTACATTAACTGTGTTTATCCTGATTTGACTTGGATTTTCTTCTCAGTGTGAGTTAAGGCAACCCAGGTAAGGGAGGTCTTAACTCTGTTTTACAATGAAACAGAGTTCTAGGGGGTCAGGTGGGCTAAATACTCCAATAAGAGAACACTATCCCATCACATCACTCCCTCTAATGTAACTTTGGGGTAGTTAAAAACTGATATAGATACTGTACTAAATGATGCTTATACTGACATGAAAGAATTGGATGGTTTAACTTGGACACTAAATCAAATTGATAGAAAATGTTGCTCTGACTAGTTTATATTTTTGTATTTGAGCTGAGTGCACTGGGAAGTGTAGTTCTTTGGCATGTGACTGACCCAACTGATCCTTAGTGGAATCAAGCTGAGTGAAAGCAAAAAGGGAGCCATCTTATCAATTGGGAAGTACATGTCTGGTCTGGTCTGCTTGTTACCCATAATGAGTGACTTACTTTCCATGAAATGTTGATAAAAAAAGCTGAATATATTTGACATTATTGACTTATTGAGGGAATGGAATCGGTTGTACTTTTGCACTCATTTTTTGATTAAGACAAAAAGTATTGTTTGTAAAACAAAATGTAAAAAGTTTATTGTTAAGGAATGTAATCGGAATTTGAAGATATCTTTTGCTTTAAGACCACATGAATTACTTAAGAATGCTAAAATTATTTGAAAACGGACTTGTTGCTTGTGGCTAACGGAAAGTCAGAGGTTAGATCTTGTAACTCTCCCGCAGCTTTTTGATTTAAAGGAGCAGAAAATGTTTAACACTTCGATGAAGCAATAACGTTGTGAAGAACAGTGGGGAGCGATGGACAGACACCACAAACGGACGTCAACAAACGGACAAAACTCTCTTCTTTACTGTAAGAGCCTCGGTTGACTAGGCCCCAATCTGAATCTCTTGAACTTTTAACCACATTTCTGGAAATAAGCAAGAGGAAATGAAAATGGCAGACTATTGATACACATCATCACCGCTGCCTATTCACCAATGCACTCTCTGACACGGTTGAGATACTTGACATATTGAAGGATATTATTGTTGCTGTCTCTTAACTGCTCGAACTGCAGACAACTTGTAGCATTCTGTATCAACCACGCAGCTATACTAAAGACAAATGCAGCCTCCTCCACCTTTCACCTATAAAACTCTTGCTCTGTCACCACGCTCTTCTCCTTCTTTTCAGCACTCCATGAAAAATGGCCTTGGATGTAAATAACTTGAACATGTAAAGTTTTTTTCTAACCTTGTAGATTCTAGGTATTTTTATGTTGTTATTTTATTTTTTGTTCTTCTGCTAAGAAATAATATGAACCCCCCCCCATGGGTAGGTCTTATGTATGCCACTCTAGCATGTAGCATGTACACATAATTTTCTCCCATCTGTGAATCACATTCATACATTTATTCCACATTTCACATTACTTCACACTCTTTGTTAATGATTATTTTCTGTTGTTTCTCTCTAATACAAGTTGTTTTTTAGGGAAAAGTTTGTAAATTGTTTTGGCATTTCTGGATTCACAAGGGATTCTGGTATTTAATGGATTTAATAGTTGAATGCTACTCATGGGGAGAAATTGTTGAATTGAGAGAAATATTTAGATTGAAATTGTTGTCTTGTAATCAAGGTAGCACACAGTACATTTCAAAAGTGTTGCATTGAGCACCCATTGAATTGGCAACACTGACGTGTTTCAGTCTGGTCTGATCAATTCAAAATGGCTTTTTATATGGTGTGGTCATTCCACTTCAGCCCAACTGAAGTGTGATCCACTGTAATACTGACGTTGCAGACAGTGACCTCTTAAAGGTCATTGTAGTTATCAGTGACACATGCCAACTCTGTTATCTCCCCAGCTGAGAACAGGCACTGTACAGAACTACAGATCTCTTCTGTATATCACTTTCTGAATCTTTTAAAGTGATCTTTAGGTTTACCCATCCATATCATATGGAGGTCAGTGGAGTTGCACTACGCTTGTTGCCTGGGGACAGGTAGTGAGGCCTCATAAAGCCCACACGTTATGTCAATCATAAACCAATGCAACTGTCTAATTGGTTCAAGTCATTCTGCCTTTGAGTGTAATTGATAGCTTTCCCCAGCAGATATGAGGCTTATGAGGCTTGAGGCAATCATTTACTACTACAGTACCCAGCAGCCAGTGGTGCATTACTAGGAGGAAACCGTAAGACATACTGTACCCTATGTTACCTGTATACAGCAGCAGGATTACCTTATTGTTTTTGGTATTATTCTTTGTTTCCTTCTTTATTTCAGACTGTCTAGTTCAGACAGCTAGTTGTGAGACTTTGCATAATTGCTAGCTGACTGATTAGACGGAGTCCTGTCCAGGCATTCTGTTTTGCGTGGTTAAACTTGATTCAATAGGATTCTCTTATGCACTTTAAACAAGTTCCAATTTCTTTTAACACTTAAATGTTCAAACTAACAAAATAATTAGTTAAAATGGTCAGAAGTAAAACCTATCAGCTCACACACTCCTTCACTGTAATTTGAAAACATAAACAAAAAAGTTATTAATTGTCATCGCTAAGCCCAATTGTCATTGTTAAGCCCTGAAGATCTGGCCTGATAGTCTTAACACTGTGCCTCTGTCATTCATACTTTTGCCTATTACTAACCTGATGATGAGCCCTGGAAAAGCACTGACCATATGTGACTGTCAGTTTGTTAAATTATAAAAATAGAATATTGTAGAAACAAAAATTGTACAACTGAAGTTTATTCTTACTCCGAAGGATAATGTGTAAATTATGATAACAGTATTGTTCACTGCTGTATATTTTTCAATGAATATCCCCTGAAAGATGCAATCCTTATTATCAGGGGCGCAACTTTCACTGTAGGGGGGCCACCCTGTTTTAAAATTGAATTGTGATACAAAAAGAGACAACAGTGTGCTTTAGGGCCATGATTCGGGTAGTCTGTGTGGAGTGTTTATCTGACTGGATAAAAAATATATATTATATATTATGTCCAACCCTCTTCTAAAACCAAAGTTGCGCCCCTGCTTATTGTTATTGGGGAATTATAATTTCAAGTAATTGTAAAAAGGTCAAAGAAAACAGTGAAGTAAGAAAATAAATCAAATAATAAAATGATATTTTGTTTGATGATCTTGATATTTAGTATAATATTGCTCATCACATTTCCATTTACTACAGTCGTGGCCAAAAGTTTTGAGAATGACACAAATATACATTTTCACAAAGTCTGCTGCCTCAGTTTGTATGATGGCAATTTGCATATACTCCAGAATGTTATGAAGAGTGATCATATGAATTGCAATTAATTGCAAAGTCCCTCTTTGCCATGCAAATTAACTGAATCCCCAAAAAACATTTCCATTGCATTTCAGCCCTGCCACAAAAGGACCAGCTGACATCATGTCAGTGATTCTCTCGTTAACACAGGTGTGAGTGTTGACGAGGACAAGGCTGGAGATAACTCTGTCATGCTGATTGAATTTCGAATAACAGACTGGAAGCTTCAAAAGGAGGGAGGTACTTGGAATCATTGTGCTTCCTCTGTCAATCATGGGTACCTGCAAGGAAACGTGCCGTCATCAATGCTTTGCACAAAAAGGGCTTTACAAATCAAATAAAATTTTATTTGTCACATACACATGGTTAGCAGATATTAATGCGAGTGTAGCGAAATGCTTGTGCTTCTAGTTCTGACAATGCAGTAATAACCAACAAGTAATCTAACCTAACAATTCCACAACTACTACCTTATACACACAAGTGTAAAGGGATAAAGAATATGTACATAAAGATATATGAATGAGTGATGGTACGGAACGGCATAGGCAAGATGCAGTAGATGGTATAGTGTACAGTCTATACATATGAGATGAGTAATGTAGGGTATGTAAACATAAAGTGGCATAGTTTAAAGTGGCTAGTGATGTGTTACATAAAGATGGCAAGATGCAGTGGATGATATACAGTACAGTATATACATATGAGATGAGTAATGTAGGGTATGTAAACATTATATTAAGTGGCATTGTTTAAAGTGGCTAGTGGTACATTTTTACATAATTTCCATCAATTCCCATTATTAAAGTGGCTGGAGTTGAGTCAGTATGTTGGCATCGGCCACTAAATGTTAGTGGTGGCTGTTTAACAGTCTGATGGCCTTGAGATAGAAGCTGTTTTTCAGTCTCTCTGCTTTGATGCACCTGTACTGACCTCGCCTTCTGGATGATAGCGGGGTGAACAGGCAGTGGCTCGGGTGGTTGTTGTCCTTGATGATCTTTATGGCCTTCCTGTGACATCGGGTGGTGTAGGTGTCCTGGAGGGCAGGTAGTTTGCCCCCGGTGATGCGTTGTGCAGACCTCACTACCCTCTGGAGAGCCTTACGGTTGTGGGCGGAGCAGTTGCCGTACCAGGCGGTGATACAGCCCGACAGGATGCTCTCGATTGTGCATCTGTAGAAGTTTGTGAGTGCTTTTGGTGACAAGCCGAATTTCTTCAGCCTCCTGAGGTTGAAGAGGCGCTGCTGCACCTTCTTCACAACGCTGTCTGTGTGGGTGGACCAATTCAGTTTGTCCGTGATGTGTACACCGAGGAACTTAAAACTTTCCACCTTCTCCACTACTGTCCCGTCGATGTGGATAGGGGGGTGCTCCCTCTGCTGTTTCCTGAAGTCCACAATCATCTCCTTTGTTTTGTTGACGTTGAGTGTGAGATTATTTTCCTGACACCACACTCCGAGGGCCCTCACCACCTCCCTGTAGGCCGTCTCGTCGTTGTTGGTAATCAAGCCTACCACTGTAGCGTCGTCCGCAAACTTGATGATTGAGTTGGAGGCGTGCATGGCCACGCAGTCGTGGGTGAACAGGGAGTACAGGAGAGGGCTCAGAACGCACCCTTGTGGGGCCCCAGTGTTGAGGATCAGCGGGGTGGAGATGTTGTTACCTACCCTCACCACCTGGGGGCGGCCCGTCAGGAAGTCCAGGACCCAGTTGCACAGGGCGGGGTCGAGACCCAGGGTCTCGAGCTTGATGACGAGTTTGGAGGGTACTATGGTGTTAAATGCTGAGCTGTAGTCGATGAACAGCATTCTCACATAGGTATTCCTCTTGTCCAGATGGGTTAGGGCAGTGTGCAGTGTGGTTGCGATTGCGTCGTCTGTGGACCTATTGGGTCGGTAAGGAAATTGGAGTGGGTCTAGGGTGTCAGGTAGGGTGGAGGTGATATGGTCCTTGACTAGTCTCTCAAAGCACTTCATGATGACGGAAGTGAGTGCTACGGGGCGGTAGTCGTTTAGCTCAGTTACCTTAGCTTTCTTGGGAACAGGAACAATGGTGGCCCTCTTGAAGCATGTGGGAACAGCAGACTGGGATAAGGATTGATTGAATATGTCCTTAAACACACCAGCCAGCTGGTCTGCGCATGCTCTGAGGACGCGGCTGGGAATGCCGTCTGGGCCTGCAGCCTTGCGAGGGTTAACACGTTTAAATGTTTTACTCACCTCGGCTGCAGTGAAGGAGAGCCCGCAGGTTTTGGTAGCGGGCCGTGTCAGTGGCACTGTATTGTCCTCAAAGCGAGCAAAAAAGTTATTTAGTCTGTCTGGGAGCAAGACATCCTGATCCGCGACGGGGCTGGTTTTCTTTTTGTAATCCGTGATTGACTGTAGACCCTGCCACATACCTCTTGTGTCTGAGCCATTGAATTGCAACTCTACTTTGTCTCTATACTGGGACTTAGCTTGTTTGATTGCCTTGCGGAGGGAATAGCTACACTGTTTGTATTCGGTCATGTTTCCGGTCACCTTGCCCTGGTTAAAAGCAGTGGTTCGCGCTTTCAGTTTCACGCGAATGCCGCCATCAATCCACGGTTTCTGGTTTGGGAATGTTTTAATCGTTGCTGTGGGTACGACATCGTCAATGCACTTTCTAATGAACTCGCTCACCGAATCAGCGTATTCGTCAATGTTGTTGTTGGACGCAATGCGGAACATATCCCAATCCACGTGATCGAAGCAGTCTTGAAGCGTGGAATCAGATTTGTCGGACCAGCGTTGAACAGATCTGAGCGCGGGAGCTTGCTGTTTTAGTTTCTGTTTGTAGGCTGGAAGCAACAAAATGGAGTCGTGGTCACAATCGATATGCTGATAGAATTTAGGGAGTTTTGTTTTCAGATTAGCCTTGTTAAAATCCCCAGCTTCGATGAATGCAGCCTCAGGGTGTGTGGTTTCCAGTTTACAAAGAGTCAGATAAAGTTCGTTCAGGGCCATCGATGTGTCTGCTTGGGGGGGGATATATACGGCTGTGATTATAATCGAAGAGAATTCCCTTGGTAGATAACGCGGTCGACATTTGATTGTGAGGAATTCTAAATCTGGTGAACAGAATGACTTGAGTTCCTGTATGTTGTTATGATCACACCACGTCTCGTTGATCATAAGGCATACACCCCCGCCCCTCTTCTTACCAGAAAGATGTTTGTTTCTGTCGGCGCGATGCGTGAAGAAACCAGCTGGCTGCAACGACTCCGTTAGCGTCTCTTGAGTGAGCCATGTTTCCGTGAAGCAAAGAACGTTACAATCCCTGATGTCTCTCTGGAATGTTACCCTTGCTCGGATTTCATCATCCTTATTGTCAAGAGACTGGACATTGGCGAGTAGTATGCTAGGGAGTGGAGTGCGATGTGCCCGTCTCCGAAGCCTGACCAGGAGACCGCTTCGTTTGCCCCTTTTTCGGCGTCGTTGTTTAGGGTCACCGGCTGGGATCAGATCCATTGTATTGGGTGGAAGGCAAAACACAGGATCCTCTTCGGGACAGTCATATTCCTGGTTGTAACGATGGTGAGTTGACGTTGCTCTTATATCCAGTAGTTCCCCCCGACTGTATGTAATGAAACCTAAGATTACCTGGGGTACCAATGTAAGGAATAACACATAAAAAACTAAATACTGCATAGTTCCCTAGGAACGCGAAGCGAGGCGGCCATCTCGGTCGGCGCCGGAAGTTACAGGCAAGGATATCGCTGCCATTAAGATTGCATCTAAATCAACCATTTATCGGATCATCAAGAACTTCAAGGAGAGCAGTTCAATTGTTGTGAAGAAGGCTTCAGGGCGCCCAAGAAAGTCCAGCAAGCGCCAGGACCGTCTCCTAAAGTTGATTCAGCTGTGGGATCGGGGCACCACCAGTACAGAGCTTGCTCAGGAATGGCAGCAGGCAGGTGTGAGTGCATCTGCACGCACAGTTAGGCGAAGACTTTTGGAGGATGGCCTGGTGTCAAGAAGGGCAGCAAAGAAGCCACTTCAAACATCAGTGACAGACTGATATTCTGCAAAGGGTACAGGGATTGGACTGCTGAGGACTGGGGTAAAGTCATTGTCTCTGATGAATTCCCTTTCCAATTGTTTGGGACATCCGGGAAAAAAGCTTGTCCGGAGAAGAAAAGGTGAGCGTACCATCAGTCCTGTGTCATGCCAAGAGTAAAGCATCCTGAGACCATTCATGTGTGGGGTTGCTTCTTAGCCAAGGGAGTGGGCTCACTCACAGTTTTGCCTAAGAACACAGCCATGAATAAAGAATGGTACCAACATCCTCCGAGAGCAACTTCACCCAACCATCCAGGAACAGTTTGGTGACGAACAATGCCTTTTCCAGCCTGATGGAGCCCCTTGCCATAAGGCAAAAGTGATAACTAAGTGGCTCGGGGAACAAAACATCGATATTTTGGGTCCATGGCCAGGAAACTCCCCAGACCTTAATCCCATTGAGAACTTGTGGTCAATCCTCAAGAGGCGGGTGGACAAACAAAACCCCACAAATTCTGACAAACTCCAAGCATTGATTATGCAAGAATGGGCTGCCATCAGTCAGGATGAGGCCCAGAAGTTAATTGACAGCATGCCAGGGCGGATTGCAGAGTTCTTGAAAAAGAAGGCTCAACACTGCAAATATTGACTCTTTGCATCAACTTCATGTAATTGACAATAAAAGTATTTGACACTTATGAAATGCTTGTAATTATACTTCAGTATTCCATAGTAACATCTGACAAAAATATCTAAAGACACTGAAGCAGCAAACTTTGTGGAAATTAATATTTGTGTCATTTTCAAAACGTTTGGCCATGACTGTAGATACAGAATATATGAAGGCATACGAGAGCACCTACTGACCAGAGCACCCACTGATGGGATCGACCATTTGTATTGTCTTTGTATTGTTGTTGTTTTAATCAAATTTAAAAAATGAAGACCTACATAATGAAAAAGACAATGGTATCTCGTAACCATGGTAAGGATGTGGTTTCCATGGAGAAGAATGCAGTATCCTTTGAAGTGTCTTGACCAAAAGTTTTTGTGATATAGACCAATATATTTCCTGGATTGCTGCTCATTGGAGGATTGTACCAATAATTAATTTTCTCACAATTTTGCTGCAAATCCAGTGTTTTATTTTACCAAATTAATAAAAGAATGTCCCTCTATGTGACAAGGGAGAACTCAAATGGTAAGTTTCTTTGTAAATTGTGCAGGCATTCAAACATGTGCCCAGTATAATCTTCAGGTAATTAATATTATATGTCTATGTTTTGGATGAAAAACAACTGTCTAATACAATAGTTTGACATAGCTCTCTCTTGTGTCGCCCATTCTATGCAGAGGAAGCCTTTCCCCCTCTATCCCCAACTCCGCTGTCCCATGGAGACCTTGTCCATCCCCAGAACATCCCCAGCAAGGTCCCTGCCTTTTTCCACTCTCAACCTTATCAATACTGGAGCCCTTCATCTCCAACCCATCATACCCACCTGCTGGCTATGGACATGTACTATCAGAGCCCACCACCAGCCTCTGCCCCCTGGGAACAGCAAAGTCCTAGCTATACTGGCTATACACCATCCTCTCATACTGAGCAACAGTATGGACACGTCTACAATTATCCCCTCTCCCATGGAGATCACTACCATACCATGCAGTATCAGGGGGCTCCATGGTTGCCACCACCGATAAAGGTACCACAAACCCCCACCTATGACAAGCGGGTGTTGGAACAGATAGGGCCTGTGTGTCCTCTGATGGTAGCCATGATGGTGTCAGGTATACCAGTGGTCCCTGTGGTTGGGATAGGCTTGGGTAGTGTGCGGTTAACAGCCCAACGGTTCATGGAAATGAACCCGAGGATGGATCTGCTTTGGAAGGAGGAGATGGAGGATATTCTGGCATCATTCAACAGTTTTGAGGAGGAGAGATGCTGGAGTGACGGATCATTCCTAGCACAGCTGTACAGCAGTCATATTCCTCTTGGCTAGTTTGACCACTTCGTCTGATAGGGCTAGGAGAGGCTTGTACAATAAAACATATTTAGTACAATATTGAGTTTTATATGACCAGTACAATATTATCATTTCATTTTTATATTGTGGAAAGTAGCCGCCTACCTCGATGTCGAATATTGATTTTACTTACACTGGTATGTGTATGCATGTTTTCAATTCAGGTTCACTCAGAATAAAAGAAAAGTCGCAATAAAAAGTCTGACTTGTTACAAACATGTTGCCCTGTTGAATGTAACTCAAAAGTCCTCTCACGGAACTTTTCTTGATACACATTGCGTACTTTTATTCAGTACGGACATATTTTGTTAGCGCACTCATTTAGCGCAGCAGGCGTTTTGTTATTTTGTATCGTGAAAAAATAGCTAAGACTAGCTAGAAAAATATAGGTTGTTTTTAAAGCAGTTTGAACCTTAGTCTGTTTTGGGCTGCAGTATTTGTTCAATTAGATTAATTCACAGCGTGAAACCGTTTCAAATGTGTCGTTTATCACCCCGTGAGTAGACCAGAGGTGTGGGAATACAACCTGTTATTCTGGCTAATGGTGGCTACTGGCTAGTTAGCTAAACATTCAGGTGAGTGCCTAATAGTCTTTCATCAGTATCCCAACATAGGACTTCTTCTATTGACGTCTGTGTGAACGTCTGTAGTTAATTGGACCAATAATAGCAAATAAGGGATCGGGCTGTCAGTAGTTAGCTAGCTAAATAAAATCTCATGATGCTGTTAACAGACAGATGTATGCATTTATTATGTAACGTTAACGTTACCTAGGTAGGAAGCTAGCTAGCAGTGATTTGAAAGTATTGGTAGAACACGTGAACCATATAAACTCATCTTGTCCCCAACAGGTGTTGGAGAATGATGCAGTCCCTAACCCCAGATGTTGAAGTTCGACTCTCAGTGGGCCAATGCGTCCGAACTCTCACTACCTCCAACGAGAAGGAAGAGGTGACCAAAACTCTACACACACTAACCAGTTACCTGGACGATGGGCCTCAGAGTACAATTACATCAGCTCAGCGAGCAGAGTTCAGTCGAGCCCACTACACCCGGACCCTACAGTTTCTCATCAGTAACATCAATGCTGATTGGCTCCAGCTTCTTACCGTTGCCCAGTGCACAGAATTGTGGGATGGTTTGTTCCTCCGAGGTCCTCCAGACCAGACTCTGTTAGTGCTGATGGATGGTATCAGCTCAATGAGGTGAGAAAAATGTTTGAAGATGTTAATAGTGGATACTTAGTCTTTTAGAATCCATGGGGCCATACCCATACTCATTCGAACCATGGACCACAGCGCGGCCAATGTATACAACAATCCCAACGCTATATGTCTAAACGTTAATAGTGCAAGTCGGTTTTGGAATCTTTGGAAGTTAACTTTAATATCATCTAGAAATAATTTTACAAATATAAAATATATACGTACTGTACACCTTCTAAACAGTTGCAGCTGACAGTATTTTTCAGTTACCCTTTTCTGTCTTTCTTCTTCCGTTACACAAAGGCATTCAGAGATGCTGGAAAGCTAACATAATTGCAAAAGGGTTTTCTAATGATCAATTATCCTTTTAAAATGATCAACTTGGATTAGCTAACACAATGTGCCATTGGAACACAGGTGTGATGGTTGCTGATAATGGGTCTCTGTATGCCTATGTAGATATTCCATAAATTATCAGCCGTTTCCAGTTACAACAGTCTTTTACAACATTAACAATGTCTACACTGTATTTCTGATCTATTTTAATGGACCAAAAATGTGATTTTTCTAAGTGTACATTTTTAAGTGACAAGTACATTTCTAATTGACCCCAAACTTTTGAACGGTAGTATATTACTCAATGATATTACATTTCCAAAGGTTTTCAAAACCATAAGTGAGGATTGTTAATGTTTAAACAGAGCATCTGGGCTGTTTGCACATTCCATGCGACAGCGAGACAGGAAAATAAATTGACATTGATGCATTACAATGCATTGACAGTCAATATAATGGGCTACTTGATATTGTGAATAACTGTGTCTTTGCTGCCGGTGACCTGTTTGGTAATGATATACTCATCTTGTACATTTCTCTAATTGATTCTCCTTGTTTGTGTGTGTGTTTTGGTGTGCATGAATGTGTGTGATCATCTATCTCCAGCAGCCCCAGTGCAGGTCTGGACCGTTTAGTCAGCATCCTAGAGCGGTTCCTTCAGAGTGGTCGTCTGACAGTCCTACTGTGGACCCGCTGTCAGGGGAAGGGTCTCTCCGACTCTCCCCAGCTCAGAGAGACCCTGCTGGGCCGCCTGGTGGCTCTGCCTGACCTGACTGCCAACCAGCTGCACCACCACAACAAGACCATCTTCCTCCCCCAGCAGTACTACCCCCTATTGGCCAGAGATATGCTCACTGTGCTAGAGAGAACCTGTCAGGCTCTGAGAGGTGTGTATGCCCATCCATCAGTTTATGTCTACTTTATATAATGCAGAAGATTGATTAAGGGCCTATTTATGGCTGTTTTAACTTTAACTGTCTTATTGGAAATGTATTTTATTTATGTGTGTAACTCACTGTCAATACACTGTTGTCCCCAGATAGAAAAGACTGCTCTCTGACTTTTGTGGCCCAGGCACTGGGGAAGGCCTGTGTTCAGGGACACAGTGGTAAGCAAGGCTGCAAACAGCATGTGTTCCTCCTGCATTGATGATTGTCAACTGTAACACTTTCCCATTGTATCATCAGAAATGTTACATAATTGTGTGTTTCTCTCTGCAGGGTTAGTATTTGGGGTGCTGGCCCCTCGCCTCTCCTTCTGCACGCGTTCAGACATGGTGTGGCAAAGGGTGTGCTGGAAGCTGCTGGAGAATGTCCCAGAGCGCTGGCTGGAGAGTGTGCTCACTGGAATGGTGCAGGCTGTCAACAGGTGAGGGATGGGAGATAGCTAGAAGTTATCAAAAGGTGTCAAAAATAGACTTTTTAATGCACCGCATTTACCCCTCTCTCTCTCATAATGTAAGTGTTATTTTTCCCCTAGACCTGATGCTCTGTCCAGGATCATGGGGAACCTGGTGTTGAAGAACAAAAAGGCCCAGTTTGTCATCACCCATAAACTGCTGCTGCTCCAATACAAGTATGAGGTGAGACGGTGAACTGATGGTGAGTCTAGTCAATCTATCATTGTTGGAAATTGTTATAGCTGAAGTCTTTAACTTCCTTTCTCTCAGACTCGTGTGTTGAGCATTCTTCTGGGCTACCTGGCTCAGGACAGGGAGAGAAGGCCACTACTTATACAGGTGAGTGTACAATGTATAAGACTTGTGTTGTTATGATATATGGGTATTTATGATCATGTTATTGACTGTGTGTGCGTGTGTCCAGGTGCTGCGGTCGCTGTGCCAGGCCTGGGCTAACCCCAGTGCAGTCAGACACACCCCTCTGGAGCAGCAGCTCTATGTGAGCCGGGCTCTGCTGCTGTGTGTGGGACTACTGAGTGATGCAGAGCTACAGGACCTACGCTCAGGTAACACTCCCAGCACTACGGCACAGAATTATGTAACACGGTCAGAGGTGTTCACACTACTTTCTGCCCTGTCCGTCTCTGGGTGGTGTTCTTTTGGGCATTTTCCTGCCCAATCAAACACGACCCTGTTGTCCTTTCTCCTTCCTCCCTGTCAGAGCTGCTGCAGTGCATGCTGGGAGGGATGCAGAGCCACCTGGACAGCAGTGTAGTCCGTGTGAGGCGCATGGGCATGGTGGTGGGGGAGTGTCTCAGCTCCCGCATGGACGTCAATGGAGCCAAACTCAAATTCGAAGTACTGTATTGTATGGCACCCTTCCCAAGGCTTTGGGTGCATCTCTATAGTCTGAAGTGGCTCACTGTCCCTATTTTTCTTTTCTCTGCTCATACTGATCTGAAAGAACTGAACGGGTGAAAACAAATACCATAATGCTTTCTCCTATTTACTGTTCAGATCAGTGCACATTAAAGAAAGGAGATAGGCTATGTCTGTCTTGTTATGAGTCCTGTGTAGGACTCGGGAAAGGGTGTGTGTTCATTTGTTGTGTTTCTCCCGCTCAGTATGAGCATGATGAGGAGACCAAGGAGCTGCTCTCACTGATGACTCCACTGTCTGAGGAAGAAACAGAGCCGCTTGATGACAGATTGGATCTTTCTCAAGACGTCAAAGGGCAGACTGTACCCTCTCAGGCAGTACCATCCCAGGCTGCTTCCGTGGCCCAGAAATCAGGAGCTGACCCAGACTCAGAGCTGGATAGGTAAGAGATAGTATTATCATAATCAAACCCATAACACTCTGTAATACCTCTTGTTATACACTACATGTATTAACATAATTTTTGTCTGTGAGACTGAAGTTTTATATTTATTTCAAATCACTACAATCTTCCCATGGACAGTTAAGAAAGCATGGTATAGTAGTGTTGTATTGATTAGGCTCTATGTCCCTGTCCTGTGTGTGTTTGAACCAGTGATGATGAGCTCACCCCCTATGACATGTCAGCTGACCAGGAGATGAGCCAAGCTGCCCCACCTCGCTACCTCCGAGACTGTCTGGAGGGTAAGATACAGTATATAGGTCTCTCCATGGGTGGGAGATGGACAAAGCAACACGTTGTATTTTACAGCAAAAGCTGCAGCAGAAGTGAACTCCTTTGACTTTCGTCCTCGCTTGCGTGTGCGCAACTGGCTGGGGAACAACGCGTTTGTGCTGAGGGCTCCGTGGGTTAACTCGTTTAAACCTGTCTGAAGGCTATCATATATAGGTTAATTTATGCTCTAAAATTATGTTTGTTTATATGGGCAGAATATTGTATAAAATTAAGAAAAATGCCCTGCATTCGTTGCCTTCATTTTAGACTAAATAAATAAAACAAGTTTGGGGGAATATCTTGAAAAATGTAATCCATAAGCCTACTCATGCATTAATTCATAAAAATGTGCACATATAAATAAATACAATTTCAACCTTGTAATAAGTATTAGGCTGTAGTGATCGGTACCAGTAGCCTGTGTAAAGTCTATCAATAGGCTACGAGTTGCATTTTTTAGATATGAAAAAGAGGGAAATATTACTCCACTGCATGTAGGAGAGTGTCCAGACGACTGTGAGCTGATTAACCAGTAGGCTAGGGGTGAACGTTATCATCTGAATAGGAGACCCATTATAGGCCATCACCTAACTTGCGCGATTCTTCAATAGGCTATGCGTAGGCTAATAGACCTACTTGTGGGGTGCGCATTTGGTATCCAATTGTTTAGTTAGGCCTAGTGATATTGTCGACCATCATCAGCTGATCCAGGAAATGTTTTTCTGAATGACAGTCAAGTGACAAACAGCCTATAGCATGCAATGAAAAAACAGCCTGGGCAGGAAAACAGTGTTCGTAAGAATGTCCAGAATATTTTGATGTCTTGTTCATTGCGCCAGTGAAGTCAGTTGGATCCAATCCAATACCCCTTCATTTATGTTGATTATCTGCTACTGTCTGCTGGATTTACAGCCGTGTCTACAAGATTTAACAGAGAAAGCATCAATGTAACGTGTTAATGTTTTCATGTTTCTGTGCGTCGGATTAGACACGGAGTCTAGGCTGCTGTGTGCAATTGTGTAGGATAGCCTAGGCCAGTGGTTCCCAAACTTTTTTTTTTTAATAGTCCTATACCCCTCGAAACATACAACCTCCAGCTGCGTACCCCCTCTAGCACCATGGTCAGCGCACTCTGAAATGTTGTTTCTTTGCCATCATTGTAAGCCTGCCACACACACACACACACTATTCAATACATTTATTAAACATAAGAATGAGTGTGAGTTTTTGTCACAACCCGGCTCGTGGGAAGTGACAAATAGCTCTTATAGGACCAGGGCACAAATAATAATATAATAATAATCAATAATTTTGCTCTTTATTTAGCCATCTTACATATACAACTTTATTTGTTCATTGAAAATTCACCACAGGTTAATGAGAAGGGTGTGCTTGAAATGAGGCACATAACTCTTTAATGTTGGGTTGTATTAGAGAGAGTCTGTCTTAAATCATTTTCCACACACAGTCTGTCCCTTTATTTAGTTTTCATGCTAGTGAGGGCTGACAATCCACTCTCACATAGGTACGTGGTTGCAAAGGGTATCTGTGTCTTAACAGTGCACAGCCCAATCCAGAGATCTGGCAGGCTTCTGATTTAAATTCAATTTTCACAGAACCGCTTGTTGCACTTTCGATGAGGCTCTCTTGTTCAGATATCGGTAAGTGGACTGGAGGCAGGGAATGAAAGCGAGAACGAATCCAGTTGTTTGTTATCCGTTTCGGGAAAGTACCTGCATAATTGCGCACCCAGCTCACTCAGGTGCTTCTCTATATCACATTTGACATTGTCCGTAAGCTTGAGTTCATTTGCACACCAAAAAATATTCAATGATGGAAAGACCTGTGTCTTTTCCTTGTTAATGCAGACAAAGAAGAGCTCCAACTTCTTAATCATAGCCTCAATTTTGTCCTGCACATTGAATATAGTTGTGGAGAGTCCCTGTAATCCTAGATTCAGATCATTCAGGCGTGGAAAAAACATCACCCAGATAGGCCAGTCGTGTGAAACTCGTCATCAGACAAGTGAAAATTATGGTCAGTAAACAAAGCTCGTCTCTCAATTTAAAAGAATTGTGTCAATACTTTGCCCCTTGATAACCAGCGCACTTCTGTATGTTGTAAAAGTGTTACATGGTTTGCCCATATCATTGTATAGTGCATAAAATACACAAGAGTTCAGGGCCTTTGCTTTAACAAACCTAACAATTTTCACTGTTGTGTCCAAAACGTCTTTCAAGCTGTCAGGCATACCTTTGACAGCAAGAGCCTTTCAGTGGATGCTGCAGGGTACCCAAGTGGCGTCGGGAGCAACTGCTTGCAAGCGCATTACCACTCCACTATGTCTCCCTGTCATGGCTTTTGCGCCATCAGTACAGATACCAACACATGTTGACCACCAAAGTCTATTTGATGTCACAAAGCTGTCCAGTACTTTAAAAATATCCTCTTCTGTTGTCCTGGTTTCCAGTGGTTTGCAGAAGAGGATGTCTTCCTAATTGACCTCCCCATAAACGTAACGGGTATATACCATGAGCTGTGCCAGGTCCGCCCAGTCTGTTGACTCATTCAGCTGTAACTCATAGAATTCACTGGCTTGTATACGAAGCAGTAATTGTTTCAAAACATCTCCTGCCATTTCACTGATGCGTTGTGAAACAGTGTTGTTTGATGAAGTCATCGTCTGTATAGTTTTTTTTGTCTTTTTTCCCCCAGCATTGTCCCAGCCATATCCGCGGCAGCAGGAAGAATTAGGCCCTCCAAAATAGTATGGGGCTTGCTTGTCTTTGCCACCCGGTAGCTCACCATATAAGACTCATCTAGCCCCTTCTTATTAATGTTATCTGTTGCTGTTACACATCTTACTACTCTAAAGTCGTCTTTATTCTCACTCAAACTCCCTTGGCTTTTTCAAATTGTCATGTTTTGTTTCTGCGCAAGAGTGAAGGTTTAATCGAGTTATGAGATAGTACTTTTGCACATAACACACTCTGGCTGAGGAAAGGCACTACTCCCAATATAAGTGAACCCCAAATCAATGTAGTTCTCATCATATTGGGGCAGCCGGTAGCCTAGTGGTTAGAGCGTTGGGCCAGTAACCGAGAGGTTGCTGGATTGAATCCCCAAGCTGACAAGGTAAAAATCTGTCATTCTGCCCCTGAACATTGTAAATATGAATTTGTTCTTAACTGACTCGCCTAGTTAAATTCAAATAAATATTTGTGCCCCTTCGATGTCTGTTCGGCGCTTTCCCGGGTAAGGGGGTAGTAGCTCTTCGGCTGCATCAGATTCACAACTGTCAGTGTCCATGCTAGCTGGGCTAACAACCAATGTAGAATTACTGATGCTAGCATTGGATGTGCTCGTGGAAGCAGAACAACTTGTCGTTGACAGGTGAATGTGTAGTACTGCTGGTAGAGCTGGTATGTGTCTCTATGGCTACTCAGGCGAGGGGGAAAAAACTCACCCAAATGTATTAGAAATAAACTGTTTGAAAATGTGAATTTTTTGGAGGGGATTTTTTTTAATGTGAATCGCGTTTTTATTTGGCGTACACCCGTCGGCTTTGCTACTCCAGTTTGGGAATACCTGGCCTAGGCTATTGCACGGAACACCCAAGGTATTTCCTTTCTGTTATTCAGGACATTTTAATGACAACAAATGAGAAGCCTAGTGGGCTTATAAACAAAGTGATTTGGTGAATTTGAATGATGTAAATAATGATGATGGTAAGAGCCCCAGTAACAGATTGACTCTGATCCCTTTCATCATAGAGGCTGTTGTTACTTTGTGTCTCTAAAATCACAATGTTTCCATTACTATTGTCATGTGACAATAGGGGGGGTAGCCTAGTGGTTAAGAGCGTTGTGTCAGTAACCGAAAGGTTGCTGGTTCGAATCCTTGAGCCGACAGGGTGGAAAAATCTGCTGTTCTGCCATTGAGCAATGCAGTTAATCCCCAACAACAACTGCTCCTGGCCGCCGATGACGTGGACATCGATTAAGGCAGCCCTCCGCACCTCTCTGATTCAGAGGAGTTGGGTTAAATTGGGAAGACACATGTCGTTTGAATGCATTCAAACTTCCAAGAAGCCATTTCTTCAGACTGCCACTCCACAGAAGACTATCTAGAAAAAGCAGCGGAGATGCGCAATATGTTTCTAAGAAGAGGCTACACACAATGTGAGATGAACTGCTACAAAAATACCCACTAGAGCTAAAGAACACTCTGTCGTGTTCACCACCACATATACTTTGAACTTGCGAAAAGTGGCAGATGCTGTCGAGAAACACTGGCATGTTTTATCATCGGACCTAGCTTTGCCAGCGAAATTTAAGAATCCACCACTTATTGTATATAGGAGATGTTGCAATTTACGCGATACATTGGTCTTGACCTCCCCATAAACGTAACGGACATATACCAGGAGCTGTGCCAGGTCCGACAGTCGGTTGACTCATTCAGCTGTAACTCAAAGAATTCACTGGGTGCCAGCCACAAAAGAAAATCAGCCAGGCTCTTTTACGGCCTCTTGCCGAATGGTAGCTATAAATGCAGAGATTGCGCACAGTGCAACAATATGATGAAGTGTGAATATTTCTGCCACCGACTGACAGGAAAACGGTTCCAAATAAATTACATTATTACGTGCTCCACCACCCATGTTATCTACATGATTAAATGTCCATGTGGGCTGTGTTATGTAGGTAAAACCCGTCCTCTCAAACAGAATTTGTGAACATAAACGATAAATCAGGAGAAATGACAGGGATTATCCAATCGCAGAACATTTTAATGACCCGAAACATGACATTTCTACCTTTTTTTTAAAGATTTTGTGGCGTAGAGGAAGTTAGGATAGAAATAGTACTCTGAGCAAAAGAGAATGTTTTGGGATTTTCAACCTCCAGACATATTTTCCTGAAGGTCTTAATGATGAAATGCTGTAAATTTTGTAAATGTGAATATGAATTAAAGCTTTTTATGTTTCTTCTTGTTTCTCATTTTATTCAACTGTTACCATGTACCTGTAAAAAAAGATTGCTCATATGTGCAAGTGTCTTTTGAATGCATTCAGTTGTGCAACTGACTAGGTATCCCCCTTTCCCATTTAAGATTACTAATGCTCTCTTTATTTTACTAACTTGTTAAATGATTGGTCCATTCATCCTTCCATCCATCTCTCCCCAGCCGTCCTCTCATCTGAGGACCCAGTGAGGGTGGATCTCAGTCTGAGAGCCATTGAGGGCTTGGTGAGGAAGAACACTTCTACAGCCCGAGAGGTGAGAGGTCACACACTGTTTACTACATTCAAATGATAAGCATATAGTTCCCTTGTTATAGTCGTTCCCTTAATGTTTGTCGCTCCTCAGGTCAGTGTTGAGCTGAGCAAGGTGCTGCTGCACATGGAGGACAGGTACAACACTGTGGGCTTCCTGAGTCTCAGGCAGGCTGCTATGGTGGCCCTCACTGTCACCGACTCTGTCCCCGTAAGATATTTCACCTTAATCTTAACCATCTACCTTTTTATATTATGGTTTAGTTTCATACACTGAGTGTACAAAACATTAGGAACACCTGCTCTTTCAATGACATCGACTGACCAGATGAATCCAGGCAAAGCTATAATCCCTTATTGATGTCACTTGTTAAATCCACTTCAATCAGTGTAGATGAAGGGGAGGAGACTGGTTAAAGAAGGATTTTTAAGCCTTGAGACAATTGAGACATGGATTGTGTGTGCCATTCAGAGGGTGAATGGGTAAGACAAACTATTTAAGTGGCTTTGAATGGGGTATGGTAGTAGGTGCCAGGCGCACCGGTTTGTGTCAAGAACTGCAACGCTGTAGGGTTTTTCACACGCAACAGTTTCCCGTTTGTATCAAGAATGGTCCACCACCCAAATGACATCCAGCCAACTGGACACAACTGTGGGAAGCATTGGAGTCCAGCATCCCTGTGGAACGTTTTCGACGCCTTGTAGAGTCCATGCACCTATAATTTGAGGCTGTTCTGAGGGAAAGGGGGGTGCAGCTCAATATCAGGAACGTGTTCCTAATGTTTTGTACAGTCAGTGTGTATTATCAATATTCACTGCTAAATACACCATGTCCTTTTTAATTCTCATCCCTTTCATTCACAGGTGACTGAGTATCTGACCACGGAGTTCTACTCCATGAACTACAGTATACGACAACGGCTGGATATTTTAGAGGTGAAGAGAACACGGTTCCTCCCTAGTGTCTTTTGTGAATGTAGAATGCCTTTATAAAGGCTTCATAACTATTTATTAACTGTTGTGTCTCCCCTATGTCAGGTCCTCATTATGTCTGCGCAGGAGCTCTCTCAACCAATCACTGACAAAGGAGGTCCGTCCAAGGCCATTCAGCGGGTTACCATAGATACACCCCTTTACCCCGGCGATGACCCCATACACTGGCGACAAGTGGTGGAGAGGCGGATTCAGAGTAAGACCAAACGGCTCAGTAAGGTAGGCTGCACAACATCTTCAATAAAGTTATTTCTTTGCCTTTTAAATAATACTGGAATTAAGACTATAACCATACAGTAGCTACATCTGATTCCTGATCAATGTTAAGATGGGTTTTGTTCTGCCCTCATTTCAGGGCGTCACTCACCCCCCAGCCAAGCCCACCCCAAACCGTTATGCCCCTGTTGCTGGCCACTTCTTCTTCCCTCTGCTCAGAAACTATGACAGGTAATGTGTTGGAATGTATGTGTATGGGTCCCTAGCAAGTGAGTGTGAGACAATGTGAGAGTGTGTGTGTGTGTGTGAGATACAGTATTCTTCATTTGAAGCACAGTTTATTTGTGTTACACCTCTTGTGCTACACAATTGTATTTGAGTTCTCCTTGACCTTGACTCCTAGGCCTCAGGTGACCTTTGACCTGCTGGGCAGTGACCACCTGGTCCTGGGGAGACTGATCCACACGCTGGGACTCCTTATGCACCTATCAGTCAATGCTCCGGTAGGCTACAACTTGATTTCTTCTGGTGTCACCTCATAAAATGTCCTCCTTGCTTTGACTAGGCTAGTATTTGACTGAGTGAGGTGTCTAAAACATGTCCATTATTCGCTACTGCATATCATAATGTCACCTCAGAAAATATCCCCATTGCTGTGTCTTGACTGTGTGATTGAATGGGTTGTCTGGTGTTTTGCAGGTGGCCACTCAGATGGGCAGAGCTCTGTTGGACTTTGTCTGGGCCGTACGCTACCACGTTGACCAGTGAGTCTATACACACGTCATAAATAGGAAACTGTTTGAGTGTGGGTAGGAAGGAAGGTCTTTTGTCCAACTGGTCTATGGCTTACCCAACCTCTGTATTTCCAACATAGGATGGTGCGGCGAGGAGTCCTATTTGCTGTCTGCTCCGTCTTTCTGAGCATGCCCAGTCAGAGTTTGCTGGTGGAGCTCAGTGATCAGCTGTTTGAGACCAGAGCATGGCTGGCAGGTGAGAATACAGGGCAGAGCAATAAAGTATCACTTCTGTTACTATATACAAGAGTAGAGACCAGACTACTGTATCTCAACATACTTGACAGAGTTGTCTCACCCAGTCAATTCAGGAAGTACAGTTTATTGACATTAGTAGTAGTTTATTATGATTACATGTAGGCCGTACTTGGCAGCTAAAGCTGATTTGCAGTACACGGAACATAAACAACTTTGGAAAATCACTTGGCCGCTGGATAATAGCGCCGAAGGAGATGGCTGCCGTTTTAAGGTCTCCTAACCAATTGTTCTATTGTGTGTGTGTTTTTGCATTATTTGTAAGTTATTTTGTACATAATGTTACTGCCGTTGTCTCTTATGACCGAAAAGAGCTTCTAGATATCAGGACATCGATTACTCATCTCGTACTGGAAGAATTTTTCTATAACGAGTCGGACGCGAAGGATTTACATGGCAAAGAGGGACTTGCAATTCATCTGATCATTCTTCATAACATTCTGGAGTATATGCAAATTGCCATCATACAAACTGAGGCAGCAGACTGTGAAAATTAATATTTGTGTCATTCTCAAAACTTTTGGCCACGACAGTACATACCCAAATCAGAAGCCATGGATTACAGGCAACATCTGCACTGAGCTAAGAGTAGAGCTGTCTCTTTCAAGGAGCGGGACAGAGCTTTGGACTAGTAATCGAAAGGTTGCAAGATCGAATCCCGAGCTGGCAAGGTAAAAATCTGTTCTGCCCCTGAACAAGGTAGTTAACCCACTGTTCATAGGCCGTCATTGAAAATAAGAATTTGTTCTTAACTGACTTGCCTAGTTAAATAAAGGTAAAATTTTAAAAAAATCACCCGGAATCTTACAAGAAATTACGCTATGCCCTCCGACGAACCATCAAACAGGCAACTCGTCAATACAGGACTAAGATTGAATCGTACTACACCGGCTCCGATGCTCATCGGATGTGGCAGGGTTTGCAAACTATTACAGACTACAAAGAGAAGCACAGCTGCGAGCTGCCCAGTGACACGAGCCTTCCAGACGAGCTAAATTACTTCTATGCTCGCTTCGAGGCAATCAACACTGAAGCATGCATGAGAGAATCAGCTGTTCCGGAAGACTGTGTGATCACGCTCTCTGTAGCCGATGTGAGTAAGACCTTTAAACAGGTAAACTTCCTCTAGGCCAGAGGGCCAGGCGGATTACCAGGACGTGTACTCCGAGCATGCGCTGACGAACTGGTAGGTGTCTACACTGACATTTTCAACCTGACCCTGACTGAATCTGTAATACCAACATGTTTCAAGCAGACTACCATAGTGCCTGTGCCCAAGAACACTAAGGTAACCTGCCTAAATGACTGCCGACCCGTAGCACTCACGTCTTTCGCAATGAAGTGCTTTGAAAGGCTGGTCATGGCTCACATCAACACCATTATCCCAGAAACCCTAGACTCACTCCAATTTGCATAACACCCCAACAGATCCACAGATGATGCAATCTCTATTGTACTCCACACTGCCCTTTCCTGGACAAAAGGACCCTGGGACTAAACACCTCCCTCTGCAACTGTATATTGGACTTCCTGATGGGCTGCCCCCAGGTGGAAAGGGTAGGTAACAACACATCCGACACGCTGATCCTCAACACAGGGGCACCTCAGGAGTGCGTGCTCAGTTCCCTCTTGTACTCCCTGTTCACTCATGACTACACGGCCAGGTACAACTCCTACACCATCATTAAGTTTGCCGATGACACAACATTGATAGGCCTGATCACCGACAAAGATGAGACAGCCTATAGGGAGGATGTCAGAGACCTGGCCGTGTGGTGCCAGGATAGCAACCTCTCCCTCTACGTGATCAAGACAAAGGTGATGATTGTGGACTACAGGAAAAGGAGGACCCATTCTCATCGTTGGGGCTGTAGTGGAGCAGGTTGAGAGCTTCAAGTTCCTTGGTGTCCACATCACCAAAAAACTATAATGGTCCAAACACACCAAGACAATCATGAAGAGAGCACTACAACACATTTTCCCCCTCAGGAGACTGAAAAGATTTGGCATGGGTCCTCAGATCCGCAAAAATCTCTACAGCTGCACCATCGAGAGCATTTTGACTTGTTGCATCACTGCCTGGTATGGCAACTGCTCGGCCTCCGACCGTATTGCGAACGGCCCAGTACATTACTGGGGCCAAGCTTCCTGCCATCCAGGACCTCTACACCAGGCAGTGTCAGAGGAAGGCCCTAAAAATTGTCAGACTCCAGCCACCCTAGTCATAGACTGTTCTCTCTGCTACTGCATGGCAAGCGGTACAGGAGTGCCAAGTCTCGGTCCAAAGGCTCCTTAACAGCTTCTACCCCAAGCCATAAGACTCCTGAATACCTAATCAAATGACTACCCAGACTATTTGCATTGTCTCCCCCCCCCCCCCCCCCCCCTTTACACTGCTGCTACTATGTTTGTTATCTATACCTAGTCACTTTAACTACCTAAACTCAGAAAAAAAGAAACGTCCTCTCACTGTCAACTGCGTTTATTTTCAGCAAACTTAACGTGTAAATATTTGTATGAACATAAGATTCAACAACTGAAACATAAACTGAACAAGTTCCACAGATATGTGACTAACAGAAATTGAATAATGTGTCCCTGAACAAAGGGGGGGTCAAAATCAAAAGAAACCGTTAGTATCTTATGTGGCCACCAGCTGCATTAAGTACTGCAGTGCATCTCCTTCTATTTGCCAGTTCTTGCTGTGAGATGGTACCCCACTCTTCCACCAAGGCACCTGCAAGATCCCGGACATTTCTGGGTTGAATGGCACTAGCCCTCACCCTCCGATCAAACAGGTCCCAGAGGTGCTCAATGGGATTGAGATCCGGGCTCTTCGCTGGCCATGGCAGAACACTGACATTCCTGTCTTGCAGGAAATCACACACAGAACGAGCAGTATGGCTGGTGGCATTGTCATGCTGGAGGGTCATGTCAGGATGAGCCTGCAGGAAGGGTACCACATGAGGGAGGAGGTCTTCTTCCCTGTAACGCACAGCGTTGAGATTGCCTGCAATGACAACAAGGTAAAGTCTGATGATGCTGTGACACACCGCCCCAGACCATGACGGACCCTCCACCTCCAAATCGATCCCGCTCCAGAGGCCTCTCTGTACAGGCCTCTGTGTAACGCTCATTCCTTCGACGGTAAACGTGAATCCGACCATCACCCCTGGTGAGACAAAACTGCATCTCATCAGTAAAGAGCACTTTTTGCCAGTCCTGTCTAGTCCAGCGACGGTGGGTTTTTGCCCATAGGCAATGATGTTGTTGCTGGTGATGTCTGGTGAGGACCTGCCTTACAACAGGCCTATAAGCCCTCAGTTAAGGCTCTCTCAGCCTATTGCGGACAGTCTGAGCACTGATGGAGGGATTGTGCATTCCTGGTGTAACTCGGGCAGTTGTTGTTGCCATCCAGTACCTGTCCCGCAGGTGTGACGTTCGGATGTACCGATCCTGTGCAGGTGTTGTTACACGTGGTCTGCAACTGCGAGGATGATCAGCTGTCCGTCCTGTCTCCCTGTAGCGCTGTCTTAGGCATCTCACTGTACGGACATTGCAATTTATTGTCCTGGCCACATCTGCAGTCCTCATGCCTCCTTGCAGCATGCCTAAGGCACGTTCAGATGAGCAGGGACCCTGGGCATCTTTCTTTTGGTGTTTTTCAGAGTCAGTAGAAAGGTCTCTTTAGTGTCCTAAGTTTTCATAACTGTGACCTTAATTGTCCACCGTCTGTAAGCAGTTAGTGTCTTAACGACCGTTCCACAGGTGCTTGTTCATTAATTGTTTATGGTTCATTGAACAAGCATGGGAAACTGTTTAAACCCTTTACAATGAAGATCTGTGATGTTATTTGGATTTTTACGAATTATCTTTGAAAGACAGGGTCCTGAATAAGGGACATTTCTTTTTTTGCTGAGTTTACATGTACATATTACTTCGACTAACCTGTGCCCCTGCACGTTGACTCTGTTCCGGTACCCCATGTATATTGCCTCGCTACTGTTATTTTACTGCTGCTCTTTATTTATGTTATTTTCATTTTTTACTCATCTAGTTTTTACTCCACTTTTTTTCTTAACTGCATTGTTGGTTAAGGGCTTGTAAGTAAGCATTACACTGTAAGGTCTACACCTGTTGTATTCAGCTAATGTGACAAACAATTTGATTTGGTATAATGGTCTGGGACAAGTAACTTCGTGTACCAGCCCGAGTCGTGTCAACTTGCTTTCATCCTCAGTCCTTCTCAGCTTCTCTGCATCCACACTGGACTTTGTAGGCGCACTCCTACTAATGGGCAGCACCCACTTGGGTGATGCTTAAGCTGTCACTGGTGCTAAAAAGCTCACCGCACATCAGTTCAAAGTAGTACGACTCCTTTGCTGTCGCGACACTGCAGTCCCACTTCTCAAATATAATGATTTTGTTGATGAACTGAAAATGGCAGATTGTTTTCAGGGTATTTCTGACCCTAAGACTACCATTGGGTCTCTAGCATGTCACATTAGCGCTGTAAGTTTTACACACCCTTGATGACATCATTCAGGGCTGACCTTGGTTTATGTGTATTTTAGGGATGACCAGAAGAATGTGGTTAAAAAGAGCACAGTCCAGATGTTCATGCAGCTGCTCAGTGTGTGTCAATCTGAGATAACACACACACACAGCTGGGATGAGCATTGCTGGGAAATGGAGGGAATCCAGGATATCCTGTCCTGCGCAGCCTGTCTGTGACGCCATTCACTCATCAATGGGAATTTAAATTCTCCCAAGGACATTACCAATAGTCCAGAAGACACATGAATGTTAAAAATGTTACAGAATCATAAACGTTTGGGTTTTCAATGTGAATCAACTGTGTTACATTTTTAAAAAGCCTTGCATTAAAAAAAGACATGCTTGTTTTATTGCTTGAACAGCCTCATTGTTCCTAATGGTTAATTTCTACCTGTTTACGGTAATAATGATACTCATGGTCCAACCTGTTGTGCTGTTGACAGACGTAGCTGAAGTGGACCCTGATGCAGACTGCAGGAACCTGGCCGTGCAGAGCCTGGTGCTGCTGGAGAAGAGTCTGAAGAATGAAATGAACCCTGCTGCACTGGTCCTGCAATCATGATCACACCATGATGATACACAGTGGACCTTTAAGTCCTATCCCTCTGGTGTACAAAAGGCAACAGACAGCTAGTGTATTGGTTGTGACTGCTGGTGTATTGGTAGTGACTGCTTTAGGACACTGGTTGTGACAGGAGTACAAATTATGCTTGCCAAAAGGAACTGGCTGGCAGAAAGCCCGAGGATGTGGCGGACACTGGACACTGAAGGATGTCCTTTAAGCTAGAACTACAGGTGCTGCTGGTCCACCATATCCTGAAATGAATAAATGCACGCCAAAGGAAAGAAGTATGTTTATGTGAAGGAGGAGTGTGGAACAGTGCTACACATACACTGCATTGCTTGCTGTTTGGGGTTTTAGGCTGTGTTTCTGTGTAGCACTTTGTGACATCGGCTGATGTAAAAAGGGCTTCATAGATACATGTGATTGATTGAAATCCAATAAGAAATCATAGCTTTCATCTGGATTGAGTCTGTCATGGATAGAGCAGGTGTTCCTAATGTTTTGTACACAGTGTATATACACACACAAACTAATTCATTAAGCAGTTGAAACATACCAAGACTGGAAAGGAGGATGTCATTAGACAAAAATAAATGACATGTATTAAAATGTTTGTGGAGGATGTCTTTTTTTTTCTGTTTCCTGACCAGGAACATCCCTCTGTACTATAGGTGTTTGCTTACACAGGAAGTCCTGTAAATTATGTTTCCTTACACACGTGTACAATATGCATCCTTGCTCCGGAGAAAGACCACGCATGTGGACTTGTGTGTACCTCAACAAGTGATTATTTGGGAGATTAATTTCAGCTGCCTGAAACAGCAGAATCCTCCATAATAAAATATATATATATATATATACACTGCTCAAAAAAATAAAGGGAACACTTAAACAACACAATGCAACTCCAAGTCAATCACACTTCTGTGAAATCAAACTGTCCACTTAGGAAGCAACACTGATTGACAATACATTTCACATGCTGTTGTGCAAATGGAATAGACAACCGGTTGAAATGATAGGCAATTAGCAAGACACCCCCAATAAAGGAGTGGTTCTGCAGGTGGTGACCACAGACCACTTCTCAGTTCCTATGCTTCCTGGCTGATGTTTTGGTCACTTTTGAATGCTGGCGGTGCTTTCACTCTAGTGGTAGCATGAGACGGAGTCTACAACCCACACAAGTGGCTCAGGTAGTGCAGCTCATCCAGGATGGCACATCAATGCGAGCTGTGGCAAGAAGGTTTGCTGTGTCTGTGAGCGTAGTGTCCAGAGCATGGAAGCGCTACCAGGAGACAGGCCAGTACATCAGGAGACGTGGAGGAGGCCGTAGGAGGGCAACAACCCAGCAGCAGGACCGCTACCTCCGCCTTTGTGCAAGGAGGAGCACTGCCAGAGCCCTGCAAAATGACCTCCAGCAGGCCACAAATGTGCATGTGTCTGCTCAAACGGTCAGAAACAGACTCCATGAGGGTGGTATGAGGGCCCGATGTCCACAGGTGGGGGTTGTGCTTACAGCCCAACACCGTGCAGGACGTTTGGCATTTGCCAGAGAACACCAAGATTGGCAAATTCGCCACTGGCGCCCTGTGCTCTTCACAGATGAAAGCAGGTTCACACTGAGCACATGTGACAGTCTGGAGACGCCGTGGAGAACGTTCTGCTGCCTGCAACATCCTCCAGCATGACCGGTTTGGCGGTGGGTCAGTCATGGTGTGGGGTGGCATTTCTTTGGGGGGCCGCACAGCCCTCCATGTGCTCGCCAGAGGTAGCCTGACTGCCATTAGGTACCGAGATGAGATCCTCAGACCCCTTGTGAGACCATATGCTGGTGCGGTTGGCCCTGGGTTCCTCCTAATGCAAGACAATGCTAGACCTCATTTGGCTGGAGTGTGTCAGCAGTTCCTGCAAGAGGAAGGCATTGATGCTATGGACTGGCCCGCCCGTTCCCCAGACCTGAATCCAATTGAGCACATCTGGGACATCGTGTCTCGCTCCATCCACCAACGCCACGTTGCACCACAGACTGTCCAGGAGTTGGCGGATGCTTTAGTCCAGGTCTGGGAGGAGATCCCTCAGGAGACCATCCGCCACCTCATCAGGAGCATGCCCAGGCGTTGTAGGGAGGTCATACAGGCACTTGGAGGCCACACACACTACTGAGTCTCATTTTGACTTGTTTTAAGGACATTACATCAAAGTTGGATCAGCCTGTAGTGTGGTTTTCCACTTTAATTTTGAGTGTGACTCCAAATCCAGACCTCCATGGGTTGATAAATTTGATTTCCATTGATAATTTTTGTGTGATTTTGTTGTCAGCACATTCAACAATGTAAAGAAAAAAGTATTTAAAAAGAATATTTCATTCATTCAGATCTAGGATGTGTTATTTTAGTGTTCCCTTTATTTTTTTGAGCAGTGTATATAGAGAGAGAGAGAGGCACCCAGGCTACTGGTTTCTCTCTCTGCTTTTGTTCTCATGTTTGCTGTGTACAATGAATGTGTCAAGGAGCTGGGAATGCACACAACGGATCTGAGACCAAGCTACTAGGTAAATTGTTCCTGGCTCCTTTCTGTTTCAGGGCCATGGATAGATGTCAAACACCTACAAATCCTTGCCCTCCTGAGGAGAATGACATTGTATTTTTCTGATAGACAAAGGTACACAATCAGTAACCGTTCATGTTGCATCTAATGGACTTAATCAAATTAACAGGTTCTGAGAATATGTATTAACTTGAAGTAGAGAGCTATTGCTGTATTCAATGTCGCTTTATTTACGGAGCTGTAAGCAACCCTGTAAAAATGAAAGGTTGTGTTGTGAGCCACATGCCATAACACACCGATTGACACCGATTTACAATCGGTAATTTCCGTAACTCCACCCACCCTTTCCGACTACGTTGTCGGGGTAACTACAAGGGACGCCTTTTCCCCCTCAGCAGCAGAGCAAAACCACAGTACTGGAATTGCCTTTTGCTATTTATGTTGTCACGACTATTTACCCATTTTTGGACGGCACCTATAATAAATATTTTAGATAACTTCTCTATTCTTTTGAACTCTGAATCCTTCGTAAATTGTAGCATACAGTTTAATGCTAACGTTAGCTAACCATAGCATGCTATTTTTGCAACAGGCTCTAATGGCAAAGGATTAAGTTAGCTAGTTAGCTGGCTAACGTTAGTTCGCAGCCAATGCTGAGTTAGTTAGCATAGCTAAGTTACTTAGCTAGCCTGTCTTTCGCTATTAGTTTTGTCCAGTAATCCACATAACGGTCACAAATAACCAGAGGACCATTTTGTACAGACAGGTCTGTTTGTATTAGCTAGCTAACGTTAGCTAAGTTAACGTCGCTAGCTAGCTACAGTTGTCAGGAACATCATTCCAGCAGTTTCTAGCTAACTTGCTTAGCAGCAGCAGTAGCTATTATGTGCTTGGTTATCTGATCAAGTCACTTGATGCAACACATAAGTGACATGCTACTTACTCTCTGTTGTTATCATCTATGCATAGTCAATTTAATAACTCTACCCACGTGTACATATTACATCAACTAACTGGTTATTTTACTGGTGCTCATTAATTACTTGTTACTTTTATTTCTTATTCTTAACTGTAATTTTTGTATTATTATTTAGATGTTTTTTTTTATAGTGTTTATATATATTTTTTAACTACATTGTTGGTTAGGGGCTTTTAGGGAGTAAGCATTTCACTGTAAGGTCTACATACACCTGTTATATTCAGCGCATGTGACTAATACCATTTGATTTAATTTGAATAACATTTGAAAGACCTTAGCTATTTTGCCATCTCCTGTGATTATTGTTTGGCAAGACCGCATAAACAGATCTGGGATTCAGGTTAGGGTCAGAGTGACAATGTATACTTTGGAAACCATTCTACTAAGCTCCTGTCCCAGTGTATGATGCTGACTGCTTGTGATTGGTTCCAGAGATGTGGCGATGCTGGCGCGGGCGGCAGTGGGTGGGGACGAGAATGCCCTGGACATGTTCAACTGGAGGAAGGCTGGGAAGTTAGCAAACTATTAGTGTTTTTACCTGCGTTGTTCACTTACGTGTGTGTGCGTTTGAATGTGTACGTGCATGCATGTCTGAGATATTCCTCTGAAACAAGCCCTCAACGGTTAGTGTGTGTTTAGGTTTGGTGCGCTGCCTGGTGTAATGAAGCGAAATTAAAGCAGCACTATCACTGCTTGCCTTGGTAAGTGTGTATTGACCCTGTGCCTCCATGTCCTGTCGTGGAAATACTAATTAATAATGAGGAGAGACAAGGTCAATCACCAATCAGGATTTTTCTTTATTCAAAACGTATTAATAACATTGATTAATTATTGCAATAATGAAGCTGGTCGACGAACCACCCCTAGATGATTAATTGAGAGCCCAACGAGCGGATTTGTAGCAAAGTACATCCTCCTGAATGTTCATGACAAACAACAGATGTATGGAATGGGTCGCAAGGTTAAGATTTGTATGAAAGATACTAATAATTCACAGCAGACAGTATCTGCTGTAAAGACTGTTCTCATTGTGTAGAAACCAGGGTCTGGCCCCCAAAACAAGGTTCCTTTCATTATCCATACCCGAGCCATCTCTCCCTGGTACCTTCCAGTCAAACTGGAGCAACCTCCCTCACATGAATGGAATGTGGCTTGTTAGGTTTATCACCCAAGGCATCGTAAATCTACTGTCAGCATTAAGCCCCAGATAACCCTATACCCCCTATTCTGTTGCATAAAGCAACCATTTGATGCAATGACAGTATTATAACATAATCTTGTAATTTCCAGAAAAGGTGCACTGTGTGAATGAGTGTGGCAGGAGCAGCCCAGTGCTCAGTGTGGACGGCTCCATCCAGAAGCTCTTCTATCTGAAGAGGAGAGACGTCCTAGCCGTCATCATGAAAACCCTTTTGATGTCGCAGTACACTCTGGGACCTGAGGGGGGAGCCTAGGAGCTCATGAAGGTACAGTGTCACAGTCAATTTAAATAAAACTGTATTGGTCACGTACACAGATTACAGTGGCACAGTCAATTCAAGTGTGACTTTGTGTGTTTATGTGTTCTGTTGTCACAGGTGAAGCTGAGCGGAAAGAGTGGCCGAAGCGCAGATATCGTTTCAACAGAGACAGGCCTCTCATCACAGCTACAGGGGAACAGGTCATCAGGTCAGACACACACACTCACTGTTGCGCTGACATACATTGTGGTGCTGACATACATTGTGGCGCTGACATACATTGTGTTGTAGGCTCTGGGACTTGGATAGGGATGACAACTATGTTCTCTCTCTGGATGAGAGCCTGGGTAGGAATGAACATTACTGGTGTTGTGAAAATGTGTGCTAATTGAGTGCTATGGTAGACTTATGTTAAATGGATTACTATTACACAGTGTATATACAGTCACTAGCCTAGTCCCAGATCTGTTTGTGTTATCTAGTGGTTAGAGCGTTGGACTAGTAACTGAAAGGTTGCAAGATCGAATCCCCGAGTTGACAAGGTAAAAATCTGTTGTTCTGCCCCTGAACAAAGCAGTTAACCCACTGTTCCTAGGCCAACATTGAAAATAAGAATTTGTTCTTAACTGACTTGCCTAGTTAAATAAAGGTCAAATAAAGAAAAATCTTGCCAGCAACTCCTATGAGTCTCAAGTTTGGAGAAGCTAATTTTCACCATAAAAACATATAAAGCATTCCATGCATCATCACATTTGCAGACTTATGTAAGATAGCTGACTATTCCTAATGTTATTAGTAAATTGGATAGTCATAATTTAGGATGATAATTTAACTCAAATCACTTTTGCAAAAAAAAGACTGTTCAATGCAGCGCGAGGTGGAGTAGGCTTTGGCTAGGCTATATCAGATAGGCCTATGTTTCTTCTGCTTTGCACGAGAAAAATGTGGCCTTTTATAAAAACATTTCATACAATTCTATGACACTTTATATGACTGGAGAGATTAGCAGAATCTTTTTTTATATAAGACTTTCAAGAGGCACTGACCCAATGATAAAGACAGTGAATATGCACGCTCGCCATTTATCTATGTCTCGTTTGAGGTGCTGGAATTCTTAGTAGGTAGCCTATGGTTTTTGTGCATATTCTGCAAACAGGCTGGTCCAAGTCATCTGGTTCTCCATTGTCGTTAGGTTTGAAACCGAAATGAAACCAAAAAAGCCATCTTTTTCACCTCACTCCTCCAATCTACTGTAATAATGAAAAAGGCCAGAGGTGAAGGGCTATCGGATCTATAGGTACCCCCGGTCCCCACTCTTCACCCCACCCCCTCCTCAATGAACTGAATTTGCCTTCAAAGATTCTCTCCTATTCATACATATAACGGATTACAGTTTAATAGACAGATTAAGTTAGCAAAACAATACCATATAATAAATAGTTAACACTCCCGCTATGGGTAAAGTATATCTACATTAAAATTAAGTAGATAAAACATTTTATAAAAAATAAAAAGGCTTTTGAAGGTTTTTATTTTCATGATGGTTTTCATCCAAAACCATCAATGTCATGGTTATCCATTTAACGTCACAGCCCTATAGTCGTTCTCCCTTGCCCAACTCCCCCTGCGTATTGTCAGAGATCCTAGCTGCAGGCACCAACAGGGGGCGTATAGCTCTGTGGAGAATGGTGAGCCAGCCGAACACCGGGATAGAAGGCCCAGGCCCAGTGGAAACTACAGACACCCATGGAGATTGAGGGCATTGTCACCCAGATCCAGGTACACCACTGTACTGCAGTGCTACTGTAACAGTACTCTTCTTGCATTGTGTACAGTCATCGTCACGGACTCCAATTTGTAGCACCAGTCATGGAAATGTATTCTGATAGAAACAGCACAAAATTGCACGGCATGCAATGCACGGCTCACCATCCATCTCTGCACTCTGGTTTGGTGCTTGTTCACTGGGATGATTCTAACTTAAACATCCTCGTAAGCAAGCCACGCAAACCAGCCAATAAGATGCCATGTTGAGTAGGTGAAGGCGAGACAAAACTAAAACCAAAAACCCATTGGCTTAACAATAAAGTGGCAAGGTGAATCACCAATATAACCGTGTTACACTACATTATACTGTATTGACTCTTGGCCACAACAGAGCTTGTGTATTATATCCTCATCCATCACCTTGTTTAGACAGATCCTATCACAATTCATTTACAATGCGTTTTTTCATTTGTCACACCTGGCCTAAAACTATGTTGTGACTATGTTGTTTAAGTTTTACGATAATGTGTTGTCTGATTGATTACAATTGTCTTGTGGCGTTTCCAGTGGGGCTCCAACCTGAGCCTGCTGGCGGCCAACAGTGTGATCAAAGTGCTGATCCTCTGTGAGCACGTCATGTCAGCCCACTTCGGCCAGCAGGTGGCAGCTGTGCAGCAGACCCCCTCTCAGCTCAGCCTCACCATGTTCATCACCAACTCCCATCTCACCCTGTGCTCAGACATGCACATCAAGGGTGTCTGCATAACCAAGGTAACCAACCCCAAAATGTGTCTCGTTTACACTAGGTAACCAGCCCATAAATTTGTCCCGTCACCAAGGTAATCAGCCAGGGAGGCTATCGAGGAATTTGTTTCTGCTCAATATATGACACTTGAACTGTGTACATCTCACACAAGCAGGTATGAGTATGTGAGGTGTGTTGAGTGGTCATCTCTTAAGGTCCGTACACACCAAAGACGATAACTATAACAATAAGTATATCGATAAGAAAGTAGAAGTTGTTCTAATTCAAGTGAACAGCAGCGTATACACTACAACGATAACTAAAAAATCAATGGAGAATATAACGATAGCTATCGTTGGGATCACTTTCAGAGCGATTTCCCCCCAACGATACAATGTCATCAACCAATCAAAAACATGTTCTATTGAAGCATTCTAGGTGTGTGTGAGGAATAGTCGCCCGGAGGGGAGAGGAGATGGGGCAAAGCACACAGTGAGCTTTCCTGAATTACTGGGCATGTGAGCATATTGGTGGCCACATTAATTATAAGACGACTTGGGAGACTAATGATCCACAATAGACAGTGCATCTCAGTATCAGAAGATGCCCATATCTTCATATGGTACAGTTTTCTGACAAAAAAACACCATATGAGTGGCCTGTTAATGTGTCTTTCTGGACCTTTTAAACTGTTGAGAATAGACCCATAACTGGTCCAAATGGTTGTATATTCACGCCGAGGCAGTTATTTTGGAATGAAACATGCTTTCAAAGCTCAGGGCGTTTTTACAGCCTACACAATAATTGTGTACTCACTTGAAAACAATAATAGAATTCCTCATTGCGTTGTGTATTTGTAGCCGAGGTCAAAACATAGGACGAATCAATAGGGGAGCCCGGGGACTGCAGTGCGCAGCCTGGGGGAACGCACAGTGCATGTGGCATTTCATAATCTGATTACTTTTATTCTTGCACTTTGTCAGGTAAATATGTATAGCCCTAATATTTAGCTAATGAATGGCCTAATATTTAGCTAATGAATGGCCTAATATTTAGCTAATGAATGGCCTAATATTTAGCTAATGAATGGCCTAATATTTAGCTAATGAATGGCCTAATATTTAGCGAATTTTTAGCTTCTTACTTCGGCTGCACATCTCTAGCCTCTCTCTTCCAGCAGTTCCTGTGCCTAGTAGGCTAAAGACTACACAAGCCTATGCTATTCCTCTTCTAGTCGAGTTCTAGGAAAAGCTATAGGCTACTATAGCTTGTTAGACATTTATTTTTATAATAGGCCTGTTTGAGGAGAAGCAGGCTTGGTTTTGCTACTTGCTGAATGTAAAATACAGCATAGGCCAAACTGGTGTGATCACTTTGACCAGTGATGATAACATTGTTGTACTGATGCATTGCAAATGGTTGCATAGGACAGACAGAGTGTTGAGCACAATGAAAAAGAAGATCCTAACTTACTGACAACCTTTAGAAAAAGGGAAATCACCTGCAAACCACTTGAGCAATGAGGCAAGCAATGACGTTTGTTGTTGAATTGCTACCTTTAAATACAAGTCTCTATATGATTTTTCATTACTTGTGCATTTTATTATTATTTGCTGTTGTCACTATGCCAATGAACACACCCTGAAGGCACTGAATTGTCTGTGTTACCACATTAATGAGCCTACAGTGAGCGGTAGGATGCGTTGATCACTTGATTAACATGTGTACTTTAGAACAATAAAAAATACTATACTGTGGATCCTTGCCAACATTTTATAGTTACGTTAAGTTTATCATTATTGTCCTTGCTGTCGACGGGCCCTTACCATGACTGTGGCTCAGTTGGTAGAGCACGGCGCTTGCAACCCCACGGTTGTGGGTTCGATTCCTACAAGGGGCCAGTACGAAAAAATATGCAGTCACTACTGTAAGTTGCTCTGGATAAGCGACTTACAATATAAACATTTTAAATATTAGGCATCTGATGTTTAGGTGTTGTGTGTTCAGGACATAGTCACAGTGTGGAACGGGAAGCAGGTCACTGTGTACGAATCCTCAGGGACAACTCTACGCAACACGGGTAACGTAGTTAAATAGTCACAACACCAGTGCACAACACCAGCATGGCACTGCATAACACTATCATAAGCACTGTGTTAAGACAGATACTTAGTGTTATTAAGCCCTGTGTGAATCCTCCTCTCCTGCTCGTCCCCAGGATATTTCCCGTGTGAGTCCCAGGTCTTAGCTGTGCTGTGAATATCTACACTGTGGAGCCCAATAGGGTCCAGGTCCACACACCACAGGTCAGTCCCCTATCTGAAACCCTCTGCCTATCCACATTCCCTCCCTTCTAACCCTTTTCTGTTCATACTTGATACACACACACACACAGTCACGCATGCATGTGGGAATACATATATACGCATGCGCGCACACACACACACATGCATACTGCCTCATATGGCTTCAAAACTCACGTCAAATCTATTTCAGTGTTGTTTTTTGCTGTTGTCTGTTGCCTATATTATAGATAAGCAATGTGTATCTATCTTGCTCTGTCTCCCAGGGCACAGTGAAGCAGCTGCTAGCCTTCTCTGAGGCGGAGGGCAACCCTGTGCCGCTCGGTGGGTGTCAGGGCTACCTGGTGGTTGGAACAGACACGTTTAACCTTTATTTAACAAGGCCAATGATCAAGGTATTTGACCTCACCCGCAGGTATACACACAGCATATAAAATCCCTATTACCTCCAGTCAATTCACATTTCTTCTAATGCCACAACCTCTGTCTGTAACGGTTTTCTTCGGTGGAAGAAGGAGAGGACCAAAGCGCAGCGTGGTTAGTGTTCACCTTATTTTAATAAATCCAAAACTGAACACTACAAATACAAAAAACAACAAACGTGTAAACCGAAACAGTTCTATCTGGTGCAGACACACAAAGACTGAAGACAACCACCCACAAAACACAATAGAACACAGGCTACCTAAATATGGTTCCCAATCAGAGACAATTACTAACACCTGCCTCTGATTGAGAACCATATCAGGCCAAACGAGAAACCCCACATAGAAACAGAAAACATAGATCATACCCACCCAACTCACGCCCTGACCACACTAAAACAAAGAAAATACAAAAGAACTATGGTCAGAACGTGACACTGTCTCAAATCAGCATCGTTAGCCAGTATAAATAAATTTGTTATGAAAACATTATGTCACCACTGGAGTCACTTGATATTACAAAGGCCAATTTAGTTTTGCTGGTCTCCATAATGTTTATTTGCAACATAGCTAATATAATAATATATCCCGTTTAGCAGATGCTTTTATTCAAAGCGACTTAGTCAGGCTAATCCCTTTGATTGCATATTGCAACACAATTTTCAGGGTTCATTCTATACGTCATTATATAGTGTGTGGGGGTGTGTGTGTGTGTGTATATATGTATGTATATATATATATATAAATGTGTGTGTGTATATATGTATGTATGTGTATATATAAATGTGTGTGTGTATATATACAGTATATCACAAAAGTGAGTAGACCTTGGTCTAGGGATTTGAAATGAAGTGATTTGAATTGCTACACTTCCAAGTCAATTATAATTATATTATTCTTATATATAACTATAAGTAGTTAATTGTCTTGTTTCTGATTTATTTCTCCATCTAAGGTGAATGGGAGACCTGACCACAAAATGTGCTTCTATAATGTGGAGATGGACACACTCTCTCACTTTGACTTCTTCACTGGCAGACCACCTATTGGCATCTCACAGGCCGACGACACAGAAAGGTGTGTGTGTGTATATTCTTTTGACTCTGTGTGTTCTTTTGACTCTGTGTGTTCTTTTGACTCTGTGTGTTCTTTTGACTCTGTGTGTTCTTTTGACTCTGTGTGTTCTTTTGACTCTGTGTGTTCTTTTGACTCTGTGTGTTCTTTTGACTCTGTGTGTTCTTTTGACTCTGTGTGTTCTTTTGACTGTGTATTTTTTTTCTGACTATGTATGTGTTTGTTCCAGAGGGCCACTGACAGAGCTGAGCGAGAGATGTCCTGTGTTTCACTTTTTGGACGAGAGCGAGCCTCTGTCTGTTTGTGTGTGAGACAATACTGGTCGACTCCGATTCTGCCCAAATGGACCACCTGGACAGGTTGCTTCATTTTACTAGTTACCACCACACAAAAAATGTAACATACATTATAACATACAAAACATTAAGAACACCTTCTCTTAACATGACATAGACTGACCAGCTGAATCCAGGTGAACGATCTGATCCCTTATTGATTTCACCTGTTAAATCCACCTCAATCAGTATAGATGCATTTATTTGTATTTTTTAGCGGAGCCCTGTAGTACAATGCAATCTTAGTCCTCTATTGACGCTTTGCCTGTTTGATGGTTCGTCAGAGAGCATAGCGGAATTTCTTAAAGATTCCGGTTTTATATTTGACATTTATTTTACCTTTATTTAACTAGGCAAGTCAGTTAAGAACAAATTCTTATTTTCAATGACGGCCTATGAACAGTAAAGGGGTGTGAATACTATCTGAAGGCACTGTAAATGATCTCTGAGTGTGTCCTGATTTGGTGATTTGAGGAAGAAAGTAGAAAATGCATACTGCAATGGCAGAGAGGACAGGTGCATCCTGTTTCCATTGATCATCCTTGAGATGTTTCTACAACTTGATTGGAGTCCACCTGTGGTAAATTCAATTTGATTTTACCTTTATTTAACTAGGCAAGTCAGTTAAGAAAAAAATCTTATTTACAATGACGGCCTACCAAAAGGAAAAGGCCTCGTGTGGACGGGGGCTGGGATTAAAAATGTAAAATAAAATACAATTAGGACCATACGTCAGGACTACCGGGCATGATGACTCCTTGCTGTCCCCAGTCCACCTGGCCTTGCTGCTGTTCCAGTTTCAACTGTTCTGCCTGCGGTTATGGAACCCCTACCTGTCCCAGACCTGCTGTTTTCAACTCTTAATGATCGGCTATGAAAAGCCAACTGACATTTATTCCTGATTATTATTTGACCATGCTTGTCATTTATGAACATTTTGAACATCTTGGCCATGTTCTGTTATAATCTCCACCCGGCACAGCCAGAAGAGGACTGGCCACCCCTCATAGCCTGGTTCCTCTCTAGGTTTCTTCCTAGGTTTTGGCCTTTCTAGGGAGTTTTTCCTAGCCACCGTGCTTCTACACCTGCATTGCTTGCTGTTTGGGGTTTTAGGCTGGGTTTCTGTACAGCACTTCGAGATATTAGCTGATGTACGAAGGGCTATATAAAATAAACTTGATTTGATTTGAATTATATCACTAAACACACATCACGACAAGAGAGACATCACAACACCACATAAAGAGAGACCTAAGACAACAACATAGCAAATCAAATTTTATTGGTCACATACACATGGTTAGCAGATGTTAATGCGAGTGTAGCGAGATGCTTGTGCTTCCAGTTCTGACTATGCGGTAAAATCTAACAAGTAATCTAACAAATTCACAACAACTACCTTATACACACAAATGTAAAGGGATGAATAAGAATATGTACATATAAATATATGGATGAGCGATGGCGTGCGGCATAGGCAAGATGCAGTAGACGGTGTAGAATACAGTATATAGATATGAGATGAGTAATGTAGGATATGTAAACATTATTAAAGTGGCGTTATTTAAAGTGACACCTCTATGTGAACATTATTAAAGTGCCGTTATTTAAAGTGACTGGTGATACCTTTACCTTTAAGTCTGTTTATTTAAGTGGCCAGAGATTTGAGTCTGTATGTTGGCAGCAGCATGGCAGCAACACATGACAAGACAGCATGGTAGTAACACCACATGACAACAACATGGTAGCAACACAACATGGCAACAGCACAACATGGTAGCAACACAAAACATGGTCCAAACATTATTGGGCACAGACAACAGCGCAAAGGACAAGAAGGTAGAGACAACGATAGAGGAAACCAAGTCTAGATTTAACCTTAGCCTGCAGATTTGATTTGTGCTGAGAGAAGGACAGTGTACCATCAAGCCATACTCTCAAGTACTTATAACTTCTTATGGCTGAGATCCCGTTAACGGGATCGACTTGACAACAGCCAGTGAAAGTGCAGGGCACCAAATTCAAACAACCGAAATCTCATAATTAATATTCCTCAAACATACAAGTATTTTACACCATTTTAAAGATAAACTTGTTGTAAATCCAGCCACAGTGTCCGATTTCAAAAAGGCTTTACGACGAAAGCACACCAAACGATTATGTTAGGTCAGTACCTAGTCACAGAAAAACACAGCCATTTTTCCAGCCAAAGAGAGGAGTCACAAAAAGCAGAAATAGAGATAAATGTATCACTAACCTTTGATGATCTTCATCAGATGACACTCATAGGACTTCATGTTACACAATACATGTATGTTTTGTTCGATAAAGTTCATATTTATATCCAAAAATCTTAGTTTACAGTGGCGCGTTATGTTCAGTAATGTTTTGCTTCCAAAATATCCGGTGATTTTGCAGAGAGCTACATCAATTTACAGAAATACTCATAATAAACATTGATAAAAGATACAAGTTTTATACATGGAACTTTAGATAAACTTCTCCTTAATGCAACCGCTGTGTCAGATTTCAAAAAAACTTTACGGAAAAAGCACACCATGCTATAATCTGAGTACAGCGCTCAGAGCCCAAACAAGCCATACAGATATCCGCCATGTTGTGGATTCAACAGAAGTCAGAAATAGTATTATAAATATTCACTTACCGGTTCCCTCCTCTCTCTTGTAGGGGAAAGAGAATAGGTCATTAGTACCGTCAGCTGTGCTTAATTGCCTCTGATCACCTTGACTCACATGCCTGGCTGGGCTACTATCCGTGAGCCCAGCTTGCCCTCTGGTGGTCCTTCCACATTACAGACAGATTATTTCACTTATAATTCACTTTATCACAATTCCAGTGGGTAAGAAGTTTACATACACTAAGTTGACTGTGCCTTTAAACAGCTTGGAAAATTCCAGAAAATTGACATGGCTTAAGAAGTCTTCTGCCGAAGCTTGATTTTGTGAATATATGGATAAAAACTGCCGACCCTGATGTATTTATGCTTTCTGAAACCTGGCTTAAAAAATCTATTACAGACAAAAATATTGGCATAAATGGTTACAATGTGTTTCGTACAGATCGTACATCTAAGGGTGGTGGTGTTGCTGTGTATGTAAAAGACAAGTTCTCGGTGGTCGTCCTGACTTCTGTTACTAAACCTAAGCAATTTGAATATCTGTCTTTGAACCTAAACCTTGGCTCATCTTTAAATATTGTTGTATCTTGTTGTTATAGACCTCCATCTACTACTGTTGTATTTTCAAACTGTTATCACAGAATGTCCTGATTTGTCCTGATGGGTGATCTGAATCAGGACTGGGTAACATCTAGCTCTGATCAACTAAAAATGTTGTGCAATACCTACAATCTCACTCAGATTGTCAACAGTGTAACTAGGTTGAATATAAAATATCCTCGGAAATCCTCTTTGATTGATTTGATCTTAACCAATACTTCTCATCATTTTAATGCTTCTGGTATTTTTGTAAATGACATAAGTGATCACTGTGCCTGTGTGAGAGATGGGAAAATTCCTAAGAAATCTCCACGTGTTATTACAAAAGAAACTGGAAGCAGTTTGATATTCAAGGTTTTTTACATCATGTATCTAGCATTGAATGGAATAGAATGGAATTAATCCCTGATGTTGAACTAGCCTTTTCTTACTTCCACAACGTATTCCTGTCACGTTCTGACCTTAGTTCCTTTTTTCTGTCTTTATTTTAGTTGGTCAGGGCGTGAGTTGGGGTGGGCATTCTATGTTGTTTTTCTATGTTTTGTTCTAGTCGTTATATTTCTATGTGTTTGGCCTAGTATGGTTCTCAATCAGAGGCAGGTGTCGATCGTTGTCTCTGATTGAGAATCATACTTAGGTAGCCTGTTTTCCCACTATGGGTTGTGGGTAGTTATTTTCTGTTTAGTGTTTTTTGTTTGCACCTTACAGAACTGTTCGTTTGTCGGTTTGTTGTTTTTGTTCAGTATTCATTCTTTATTAAATTATTATGAATACGTACCCCGCTGCACTTTGGTCCTCTTCTCCTTTCACCAACGACAACCGTTACAATTCCAGGATGTATGCAATAGGCATGCCCCTTTAAAAAAATTCAGGATTAAGGGCAGAGAGAACCCTTGGTTTACTAAGGAACTTACAAAAATCATAAGGGAACGAAATGCTATGTGGGCTAAAGCAAGAGGGACTGGTTTGGCAGATGATTGGATGGCTTTTAAACGTCTTCAAAATATGGGTGTGGCTATGATCCGTAAATTGAAAGCAGACCACTACCTGAAATCTACTTCACAAAATGTAAATAATCCATCCAAATTTTGGCAAGTAGTGAAAGGTTTGGAGTGCAGAAAAGATACACAGCTTCCTAAACAATTGTTGGTCGACACACAGATTGTAACTGAGAGAACCGCCATTCTGAAAGCCCTGAACCAGCATTTTTTTATATGCAGGCAGTTTATTTGAAAAGGTCAAAGGTATAATTGAGCCCCCTATGAATTTACCTGACACCCCTGTGCACTCCTTCACCAGGTTCTCCTTTTCATCCTTCTCTGTTTCAGAAGTGTGTAAAGCCCTGAAAGAAATTTATTTAGAAAAATACACTGTCCCTGATGAACTAGACCCCCGCCTCCTACACCTAGCTGCAGACACCATTGCTCCCCCCATAGCATGTATTTTTAACCTTACACTCGATGTTAAGGAAATCCCCAAGTTATGGAAATCTGCTTTTGTACTGCCTCTCCTGAAAGGTGGAGATCCCTCGCTACTTGACAACTATTGACCCATATCAAAATTGTCTGTACTGTCAAAGGTACTGGAGTCCTTAGTTAGTAGGCAGCTAAAGGCCTACTTCCAAGAAAACAACATCTTAAATGGAATGCAATCAGGTTTTAGGTCTGGCCACAGCAACGTTTCAGCAACATTGAAGGTTTTAATTGACATCCACTGTGCTCTTGATAAGAAGTTACATTGTGTGTCTGTTTTTATTGATTTGTTGAAGGCTTTTGACACCGTGGACCATGCTGTGTTAGTGCAAAGGTTAAAATGTTGTGGAATTACTGGTCATGCTCTAGATTGGTTTATAAATTACCTATCAAATCGTACACAATGTGTAATGGCGGATGGTTGTAAATCTGAGTCCATAGAGGTGTGCTCAGGTGTTCCGCAAGGTTCTATTTTGGGCCCACTGTTGTTCATTTTGTATATCAACAACATTGGGGATCTTATTGAAACAGCGGATGTTCATTTTTATGCAGATGATACTGTTCTTTATTCAAGTGGTAGTAGTTTATCTTTAGCTTTTGAAAATGCCCAAAGAGCATTTAACATCATACAACAGAATCTGTATGATTTAAAGCTGATTCTAAATTCGGGTAAAACAAAATGCATGGTATTTTCAAATGCCAGGCATGTTACAAATCATGTCATTGCTACATTGGCTGGACATACTATAGAGCAAGTTAAAGTGTACAAATATTTGGGTGTGTGGGTTGATGATAAGCTGAGCTTCACTGTGCATGTAGAGAACTTGATAAGGAAGCTCAAGCTGAAAATAGGATTTTATTACCGGCATAAGGCTTGTTTTTCTTTTGAGGCCAGGAAGGAGCTGGTACGATGTACATTACTGTCGGTTTTAGATTTTAGTGATATATATGCAGGCCTCAGCCACTACCCTGAGAGCACTTGATTCAGTGTATCATGCAGCCCTCGTGTTCATTACAAATCAGAAACGTCTAACACATCATTGTGATCTCTACAGCGCTGTTGGCTGGTCGTCATTGACCTTGCGTAGGCTTAAACACTGGTATACACTGGTTTATAAGGCCATATTGGGTAAAATGCCATTTTATCTCTGTTCTTTTTTAGTCAGGTCAGTAAATAAATATCAATTACGGTCCCATTCTGATTTTCGAACAGGTCATGGTAGAAATATGACCTGTCTCTCCTGAACAATTTAAAATGTGATGATCTAGTTTCGTTGGTGGAGTTTAAACACTTGATTGATGTATATATCATAGAAGAGTGTAATTTTTTTTAGGCCAGCTGTTTTTAGTCAGGATGTTTGTGTTATTAACATAAAATGTTTTTGTTGTACTGTATGTGTGTTTATAGTTTTGTTTAATGTTGTGTTAGTGTATGTAAGTTGTTTTGTCTGAAACGTTGTTTCCTCTGCTGCTATTGGACCAGGTCTCTCTTGGAAAAGAGATGTTATTTCAATGAGAAGAAAACCTGTATAAATTAAGGTAAAATAAAAAAAATAGAAGCTTCTGATAGGATAATTGACATCATTTGAGTCAATTGGAGATGTACCTGTGGATGTATTTCAAGGCCTACCTTCAAACTCAGTGCCTCTTTGCTTGACATCATGGGAAAATCAAAAGAAATCAGCAATAGTACGCAAGTATAAACACCATGGGACCACGCTGCTGTCATACCGCTCAGGATGGAGATGCATTCTGTCTCCTAGAGATGAACGTACTTTGGTGCGAAAAGTGGAAATCAGTTCCAGAACAACAGCAAAGGACCTTGTGAAGATGCTGGAGGAAACAGGTACAAAAGTATCTACTTCCACAGTAAAACGAGTTCAATATCGACATAACTTGAAGGCCGCTCAGCATGGAAGAAGCCACTGCTCCAAAACCGCCATAAAAAAGCCAGACTATGGTTTGCAACTGCACATAGGGACAAAGATAGTACTTTTTAGAGAAATGTCCTCTGGTCTGATGAAATAAATAAAGAACTGTTTGGCCATAATGACCATCGTTATGTTTGGAGGTAAAAGGGGGATGCTTGCAAGCTGAAGAACAACATCCCAAACGTGAAGCACGGGGGTGGCAGCATCATGTTGTGGGGGTGCTTTGCTGCAGGAGGGACTGGTGCACTTCACAAAATAGATGGCATCACGAGGAGGAAAATTATGTGGATATATTGAAGCAACATCTCAAGACATCAGACGGGAAGTTCTGTTATATCAGTTCTGTTATACTCAGACATTATTTTAACAGTTTTGGAAACTGTTTTCTATCCAGATCTACCAATTCTATGCATATCCTAGCTTCTGGGCCTGAGTAACAGGCTGTTTACTTTGGGCACGCTTCTCATCCAGATGTCGAAATACCGCCACCAAGCCATAAGAAGTTAAACATTTTGACTAATTGATTGGTCGAAAGAACAGGACGACTCTCGGTCGACCAAGATTTTTTTTAGTCGGGGACAGCCCAAGTATCGTGATAATATTGTATCTTGAGGTCCCTGCCAATTCCCAACCCGTGTGTGTGTGTCACGCCCTGACCTTAGAGATACTTTTTATGTCTCTATTTTGGTTTGGTCAGGGCGTGAGTTGGGGTAGGTATTCTATGTTCTATGTTGTGTATTTCTTTGTGTTTGGCCGGGTGTGGTTCTCAATCAGAGGCAGCTGTCTATCGTTGTCTCTGATTGAGAAACATACTTAGGTAGCCCTTTTTTCCACCTGTCTTGGTGGGAAGTTGACTTTGTTTAGGGCACATAGCCTTTGAGCTTCATGGTTTGTTTTTGTAGTGTTTATTGTTTTGTTCGGCGTCATTACGATTTAATAAAGAAAATGTACGCTGACCACGCTGCACCTTGGTCCTCTTCCTTTAATGGCCGTGACAGTGTGTGTGTGCGCGCATGTGCGTTTGCATGTGTGTTGTGTGTTATGGTAAGGGGATGTGCTTCTCTAAACACATGGTAACACACAAATCCCTTGTCCCTGTTTGTTTCTAAAGGAGTGCCATTTCCATCCCATTCATTCAGCCAAACAGAGAAATAAGTCAGAGAGTGTGTGTCATCTATAGAGGAATACGTGACTCTGGGCACTCCAATCCTAACTTCCCCAGGAGGACTGCTTTGAGCACGTATTCATATTCAAATACATCTGAAAACACAAACATAAGGGGAAATAGCATATCCTAGCTAGTTCTACAAGGACAGCTATTTTTACTGCCAATATGTTTTTTCAAAGGAAAGACACTGGAGGCATTGTGTTCGATTCCTGCGTATCCCCACCCACAGGATGATGCACTTCCTGTTCTGTGTGACCACTGACCAATAACCTGTAAAAGATTATTCTGCTTATCTGCATCGAAATGACCATTGCACTGCCAAGGTGGTTAAGAGTCTTGGGCCAGTAAACAACAGGTTGCTGGTTCCAATCCCAGAGTCGACTAGGTGAAAAATCCATCTTTGCAAGGCACTTAACCCTAATTTCTCCTGTAAGTCACTCTGGAAAAGAGTGTCTGCTAAATGACTCAAATGTTTAAAAAAACTCCTAGCAGTGTTGCTTTACTCAGAACAGATCAAATATGAGGTATTTCTAAAGATAGGCTAACCTATATTGTTTGATACTACCAACTCTAATCCTAGTCTAAATGCAAATTGAGCCTTACAGCAGCGCATAAAACGATCAGCTAATGAGATATTTTATGTAACTCTAATGAACATTTTAAGTTGATAAGATTTAGAGATGTTATTAAGGGTTAACCGTTAGTCGATTAGCCACAGAAAATACATTTGACATGTCATGCTAATCAGTCTGTAGGTTGATTTGCATAATTTAATGGTATTCAATTTCTGTCAGAATTTTACAAATCTCATCAGTCATAAAACAGGAGCAGCACGAAGCAGCTAACAACAACAGCTAAGCTAGCTTTCTTTTGTTGTCCAGAAACCAAAGGCACAATCCTAGTCATATTAACAACTCTTCCTAGTTGCTTCAAATGTACATTTTCCCTCTTTCTAAGTTTCTAACGGAGATGTTCATCTCTGTCACATGAAATGGCTTGCGTAAGGTACTATTTAGAACAGTGCTTTCCCACAAATTCATTACAGTAGTTGCATGTTCAATAATACGAGAGGCTTGCTATTGTCACGTGTTTTTTAAGCTCTTAATGAAAAATGTCCGCTCGTTCCATGCACAGTAAGTATTTTCTGTTGGTCACATAATTTTACTGTTTGGAACGAATTTAACCATTTGTTAACCAGTTAAAGCAGGTTGGTTAGTTGGCAACAAAATTGACCAACATTTGCATACCTAATAAGATTAGCTATACCTCAACTTAATAGGTCGGTCATTCATAGTCTAAACTCATATAACTCAGGGGTTTTCAAGCGGGGGTCTGCGGACGTACTGCAGGGGGGCCACGAAAATATAATAATACGAAAATGAAATAAATGGTAAAATATATTTTTAATTTCAACGTTTTTATGAATATCGCTAGCAACAACATAATAGACACATTTTGAATGACATACCTACAGTAGAAAATAGGAGAACATCTTTGTAATGATGTCAACTTTATTTCACAACTCCTAATATTGAGCGAATGACACTAATTTGTATTTGCATTTATTATGGATCTCCATTAGCTGCTACCAAGGCAGCAGCTACTCTTCCTGGTGTCCAGCGAAAATAAGGCAGTTTATACAGACTGTGTGCTCTCAGGCCCCCACTCCACCACTACCACATATATACAGAATCCATGTGTACGTGTATAGTACGTATGTTATCGTGTGTGTGTGTGTGTGTGTGTGTGTGTGTGTGTATGCTTGTGTCTGTGCCTATGTTTGTGTTGCTTCACAGTCCCCACTGTTCCATAAGGTTGTTTTTTTATCAGTTTACTCATTGAAGCTAATTACTTACTGGAGTATCTGACAGTGGTCGCATTCCCATGCTTAGACGTTGCATGCATCAACCATTGGTTTCGTGCCACATAATCAACTGTGCCGTCAGGCATCAGATTGCTATAACATGATGTGATTAGCTAAAATATCAAGATTTGACATGCGCCAGCAACGCTTGGGCAGAGGAACGCGGCCATAGGCTTTGAAAAAGCACCCTTGAGTGCCGCTGGCTGCTGGTAAGCTTTCTTGACGTAATACATAAAACATTTTTACCAATACCTGACTAGCCTTTGTTTAACCAAATAAACGGCTGCTATTATCGAAAAGGTGTTTGGAGTTACCTTTCTATCGAATAGGCTATGTTAGAGTTTACTCTCTTAATTATAATGTGGGGAGGTAAAAAGTATAATAAACTATCGACCATATCTATTCATTTTCAAATGTTGATTACTTCTTCTTGCCATTCACCTGATGATAAGACAAGGCATGTGAAAAAATGTATGTTTTATTAACGTGCACTGAGTGTACAAAACATTAGGATCACCTTCCAAATATTGAGTTGCACCTCTTGACCCTCAGAACAGCCTCAATTCGTCGGGGAATGGATCCTACAAGGTGTTGAACGTGTTCCACGGGAATGCTGGCCCATGTTGACTCCAATGCTTCCCACAGTTGTGTCAAGTTGTCTCGATGTCTTTTGGGTGGTGGACCGTTCTTTATACACACGAGAAACTGTTGAGCGTGAAAAACCCAGCAGTGTTGCAGTTCTTGACACTCTCAAACCGGTGTGCCTGGCACCTACTACCATCAATAAGGGATTATAGCATTCACCTGGATTTACCTGGTCAGTCTGTCATGGAAAGAGCAGGTGTTCCTAATGTTATGTACACTCAGTGTATGATGGGGGTCCCTGGGTCGCTGGGTTTGTCTGGGCAGTGGTCCCTGGACAAGAAAAGGTTGAAGACCCCCTTGAAGACTGCCTCTCTCTCTGAGACATACTGAAGAAGTATGTCATACTGACGCAGTATGTATGATACAGTATGTCAGCTACAGTGTGGAATGTCTCTCCTCAGTCCAGAACTTTAGTGCTATTTCCTGTCATTCATGTTGTCCTTGACTCCATGTGATACGCTACAGGGTTATCGCTACAAGCCTTCATTTACTAAATTTCCATTGCCATCGTCCATCTATTTACAGGGGTGATGCATTTTTTCCATTACCGAGTCAGAAAAAACACTTAAAGAAGTCTCTAGAAGTACAGCTAGACTGATTATGGCAATGGTCACCAGTACAGTGATTGTTGTAGTGAAGTCACAAGTTTTGTACTGTATCTCTTAGGCAAAGCTATAACTTTATGAGAAAAAATGTACACTAGTCTAACACTATTTAATAGGTCACACAATATGTCTTGGTATTTTGACAATGCTTATCTGTGATTGTGAGTTAGCCTATAAATATAGTTAACGTATAGGCTACTTCATATAATTATTTGTAGATGCGTGACTCCTTCAAAGCACTTTACCCTTCACTATAAGCTTAATTTAGGGTCAACTGTCTCAGTATTGCCTGATACAATATGGAGCCTTTTCTCTAGATTAGCTATAGGAAACACTTGGGTGTAGATCAAGAGGACCACTGTGTACCATAGGCAAATTACTTTTACAACTGTAATGTATTGTGTTCATCTTTCATCCATAAGCCCTAATGCATTTGAGTTTTTAGACTCTTGCCACAGTTTTTTAAGATAATCCAGTAACTTTAAGTATTTTCTAACCATTACCCTCCCTCATAGAATTTAATAAAAAGTATATGTTTGAAGAAAACCACCACGAAAAATGACAGGCGGCCTGTATACTTTTAGTTACACTAAATATTTATTTATTGAAAACAATCAATGGCAAAGGAATATTGGGGCACTTCCCCGTCTCTTCTATGCTCTTCTCTGCTTCACCTACTCAGTCATCCTTCTCCTCTTTGGTCGCCTCTTCCAAGACCACCTCCTTCTGCTCCTTCATCTCCTCCAAGCACCTGCACCTCCTCATCCTCCAGGCTGCCATACTGCTCGTGGTACCACTGGACGAGCCCCTGTGTGCCTCTTCCTCCACCTCCTCTGTGTGCTCCACCTTCCAGCACAGACTCTCCAGGTGGCCTACAGCTTCTGGGCTCGGTCAAACACCTCATCCCCTTTGGGCCGCAGCTCCTCTGCCTTATCAATGATGTTTGTTAGTAAGCCAGTGCATTGGTCCAGTCTTTCCTCCTTAGCCAGGAAAACGTTTTCCAGCTTGGGCAGGTTGTCAGTTCTTCCCCTCCAGTGAGATGTGAGAGACGTATTGCAGTAGTTATTTTAATAAATTAAGACAATGCATCAGAATCAAACTTCAGTCTTAGGTATCATGTCTTCTTACCTGGGCGCAGATCCTCAGGTGCATGTACAGAATCATGACAAAGCGGTCATCCATTCCAGGGCCAGCCCTAGAAGAACCCTCTGGGGTAGCAAATGCTGTTGGTCGTATGCGAGTCATGCAGGGTATAACTATGGCAAGGGCAGCCATAGTGGCCAAATCCAGGGCAGTGAAGCCAGGGGGTGGGAAGCAAGTGTTTGAACCAAAACTACTCCGAATTGGATTCCTTGACCAAAATGATCTATCGTCATGGATAGTTGGCAACACTAAGCAAAATGGAATTTTGATAAAAAGCTGGTGTTAGGAGACTTAAGTTAGGGTCAGCTGATGACTTACACTGCAATTCATGTCTTTCTTTCCGTCACGTCAAAGCCAATCTAACACCAACTACAATGAAACTTCACTCTAAATTGTCTACTCTAAATCTACTCTAAATTATGGTTTGTGAAGTTTTGCATGGGTTTTTTGCTTTGTGTTGCCAATATTTTGTCTTGCCACAAATACCAGAATTTATAAGAATCCTGGACATCCTACACAATAGAACAGTAATTTAAAAAGACAACACTAGACATTATTGCATTTGTCTTATTTATTATTATTTTCATGCATACTCACTGTTTGGTTTGAAAGTGACTACTCCACAAACGGCTGATTTCTTTGCAGCAATATGATATAAGATCATTATTTTAATACAACTGTATACCACTAATTTAAGTACATGTACCACAAGTGAGCAGATTATCAAAAGGAAAGTGTCCTTACCAAATGAGCTCAAATGTTTATGGTATTTACTGTGTCTGTTGGGCCAATCTGAAATCATCAATGACTGTACATAATATGAATGAATGTCCTGAGGTCTGAGGATCTGAGCAAAATGTGTTGTCAAATTGCCATTAAACACCCTTTGGTGGTTTGGATAGAATGAATTAATGTGCGTACACTTCACTTGACAACACTGTGTTCTCAAGATGAAGGTAGAAATATGGTACCTAATCGACAGTTTTTAAGTATACTTTGAATGTATTGGATGGGGTTAACTCATTTTCAAGTCGATGCTAACTAGAGAGTTGTAACCTAAATCACTTTTAATATTAAGAATAATATAAACAATATGCAGGAAATATATGTTATTACATAAGTACACATAGAACAAAACATGTCAAGACCCAGCTTGATCTCTTCCAGGGTGTTTTCAGGGGGTGTTGCCGCGGAAATACAAATTCTCTCTCTACCAATTCCAGGTCAAACAAACCTTCAAGCACACCTTTGAGTAATTGGCTTACAGCATGTCTACTAAAATGATACATTCACTACAGCTTATGGTTTTTAACACTGACTTTTCATTCAGAATTTTAGATGGAGGTTTTATGGAGAAACTATCCTTGCAGCAAGGAGCATTACTCAGTCCAGGGCAGCATTTGAGTCCATGAGTCATTGTAGATGATAGCCATCACGTGAGAAGATGTAAAACTGTACGACAGTGAAAGCATGTTAGTCCAGCACCGGTAGAGTCACGTCAAAACAAGTGTCTTCTATAGAGTCATTCATTGAGGCACCTGGTCGGATAAGAATATGAGGAGACAGTCAGAACATTGTCTGTTCTTCAGCATGAGGTCAGGGCTCAGGGGTGCTCAGCAGGGCGACTCCACATAGTCGTTGTCGAGGCGTGGGTGGAAGTTCGACGCCAGCGAGCGGCTGATAACAATGACACGGGGCGTGAGGCAGTCGTCGCGGCGATGCAGGATGTTCCAGATGAGCATGGCGGCGGCCAGAGTGGCCAATAGGCAGGCGGCGATGTCCACGTAGCACGAGTAGGACAGGTGCGTGTACGGGCCGATCCGGTAGAACGTCACCAAGCCGATTACCAGCACAAAACCTGGGGAGGGAGAGACAGGGAAGGGTTAATTCAATGAGACCTGAGTCATTTAAAACAAATACTGTAGCTCCTCAAGTGCCTATGTGTATTTTGGTCTTCATCTGAAACAATTTATTAATTGAATTTCTTTAACAGTGACGTTAATGGAGAGGGGATGTAAAATCTAATCTCACTGTTGCTAACTCTTCTAAAATCTTCACGATTCATTCTAGTCAGCATTGACAGTATATCAGTAATTTCATCACAACTTAAAAGAGCAATAACAATCTATGGTTTTTTTCTCTGGGAGGGCTTCTGAGATTTCAGCATCAAAGGAAACACAAGGAAATGTCATACTTCTCACAAAAGCTATGCAAATAAGTTTTAAGGACATTCTAATTCCTTATTGATTTAATCTTAAAACACATTGTTGTAGCCTACGCCACTATGATCCAGGTTAGGAAGATCACAAAAGAGAGAATACTATTCTCAACAAGAGTCAACTATTTCAGTGTTCATCAAGAAACTTTAGCTCTCTGTTTTTGCCTTTTTTTGGTCACCATCACACTGTTAAGGTTTGGATATGAATTGGTGAAATAACCCCGGGGGGGGGGGATTTAACCCTGTCCTCCCAACCAATCCTGTTCTCCCACAAAGTATGACAACATTTGTAACTGAAATTAACCATCAGCCACAATGGATTGACCACTAACCTAGATCTCAAAGAGGAAGTCCATTTCATGGATTTAAGTCATGCCTGGAGCCAGTCAGTAGTTCATCAATAACACTCATCTGGGAGCATGTCCAATCAAGAGTTGGTATAAATAAAGGCACCAAAAATAATTGCTGGAAAATGGGATGATGGCCCATTAGGATTTGAATCAGTCAGTTTCCTGTGGCAGGTCAGAACGCCAGTGCCAGTGCTGGACTAGCGTTGAAATGTTGTGTAATTGGCTCTCTCTCTCTATGGGTCATTCCGATTCGTAAGCCGGTCTTTGTTTATGAGAGGATGTCAGTAAGTAATTGTATATATGCCTGTGTGACTTATGAGTGTGTGTATGTGTCTTATGTGAAGGTGTGTCTGCATTTGAGTGCAAGTGTTTGTCCGTCTGTGTGTGTCTCCCTGACTCCTTTTCTAAGAAACCACAATGCCCCTCACCTCCCCAGTGCTGGGGCTCCAGGCTGGGTGGGCTGTGTGAACCGCTTTTTTTTTTGGCACAGTCTAATCTCTCTGGCTTCCTTCCTCTTCTTCCTCTTTCCATCCTTCCTTCCTTCCCCCCCCCCCACCCCCCCTTCTATTGGGACGTTTGACAATATCTATCAGGCAGTCCGAAAGACACTGACAGGGCACTACCTTGAACTTTTTTTTAGAAGGAGTACCGTGTGCGCCTAAGTTGAACCATTTTGCCGCACCCAGAAATATTTAAGCACCAGGAAAAATATTTGATGTAATAAAGCTAGAATCTTGAATTTTTCTAGGCGCACTGGTGCTCCTAATTTCTAATTCCAGGTCGCACAGCAAAATATGTAGCCACAAGTGCAAGTAAAATGGTCGCACAATAGAGCCCTGATTGACTGAACCACTTATTATCTTATCATACTTAGTCAAAGTCCTGGAAATGCACTACCTTACTGATTACTTACAATTGATCTCCAATTGATATCAAATCAAAATCTAATCAAACTTTATTTGTCATCTGCGCCGAATACATGTGTAGACCTTACCGTGAAATGCTTACTTACAAGCCCTTAACCAACAGTGCAGTTCAAGAAAGAGTTAAGAAAATATTTACCAAATAAACAAAGTAAAAAATATTCAAAAGTAACACAATAAAATAACAATAACGAGGCTATATACAGGGGGTACCGTTACAGGTTTGTTGAGGTAATTTGTACATGGAGGTAGGGGTGAAGTGACTGTGCATAGATAATAAACAGCGAGTAGCAGCAGTGTAAAAAAAACAAATGGGGGGATGTCAATGTAAATAATCCGGTGGCCATTTGATTAATTGTTCAGCAGTCTTGTAGCTTGTGGGTAGAAGCTGTTAAGGAGCCTTTTGGTCCTAAACTTGGTGCTCCAGTGCCTCTTGCCGTGCGGTAGCAGAGAAAACCGTCTATGACTTGGGTGACTGGAGTCTTTGACCATTTTTGGGGCTTTCCTTTGACACCGCCTATCGCTTTTGACTTGCTTTTCTAACCCTCCAGAAAGAAGCACATTTTCCCCTGGTATATTTTGTTTTAGTTGTGCCAATGCCCCGTTGTGTAGGGGAGACACAACTGCCAAGGCCACAGTTTGGGCATGGTGCCAGCTGTAACCCCCCCGGCTTAAGTGCAACAGAGTTTAAACCTGAATCTTAAACGCACATGAATCTCTAACCCTTCACCTTTGACCCTCTGATCTTGACTCTCTCCATTCCGTCACACATTCCTGAGCATATCAGTCTCAAGGGGTGAAAACGGGCCGGTGTTATACTCAGCCAAGGCTCAGACCTGCTGCCGATAGCACTGTTGAGATATCACTGAATGGAATTGGATATTGTTATCCCACTGTCTGCATGTGATAGCTGAGGTTTTTGGCTCATCTGAAAACGCAAACAGAGCATTCTTTCCCGAGAAAGACTGGCTGCTGGTAAAAATAACTCCCATTCACAGCAGAGAGAGAGACAGGCCAATTCTCAGTGGGGGAGGAGAGGAACGAGGGATGAATTGCTGAGTGGTGGAGGTATACTAAACTGAACCGAACTCAGGAAATGAAGGCCTTTTACACTTGAGCCTAGATTAAGTGAAGGCATTGGGAATGCTGGGAAATCACTGAGCTTGCTGGTTTTAAACATATTGTAAATAATGTCTCGATTTTCTTCCAGTGGAGATTACGTTCATGAATTGCCTGGCTGGGCTGCGGGACAGTGTATGTGCATTGATTATTCAAATGTAAAGTTAACAGGCATTACCAGGATTCTTGAAAATAACTAACGTTTATCAACCAATCAGCATCCAGGATCCCCCCCACCTTTGTCATCAGAACAGCCTCAATTCGTCGGGGCATGGACTCAACAAGGGGTCGAAAGTGTTCCACAGGGATGCTGGCCCATGTTGACTCCAATGCCTCCCACCTTTGGTTGGTGGACGATTCTTTATACACACGGAAAACTGTTGAGCATGAAGCGTTGCAGTTCTTGACACAAACCGGTGCGCCTGGCATCTACTACCATACCCCGTTCAAAGGCACTTAAATCTGTTGCCTTGCCCACTCACCCTCTGAATGGCACACATACACAATCCATGTCTCAATTGTCTCAAGGCTTAAAAATCCTTATTTAACCTGTCTTCTCCCCTTTATCTACACTGATTGAAGTGGATTTAACAACAAGTGACATCAATAAGGGATCATAGCATTCACCTGGTCAGTCTATGTCATGGAAAGAGCAGGTGCTCTTAATGTTTTGGAAACTCAGTGTATAATAAGACAATGAGTAGCCTTGGGAACACTGATACCTAGTAACCATTGTTATCTCTTCTGCTATGAAGTCCTCACCAAGGGTCATCGCAAGTCATCTATTGTTTTGCTCAGTCTTGTTGATCAAATATGGTGAAGTCTTCAGATAGTGGCATTTGAGTACAAAGGAGATGCCATTTTTCCAGCAGCATGTATTTTTAGCTGGTGGAAGTAGGTGTGTATGTGTCTGTCTGGCTCATTAGTCGTGTCACTATTCTTACTAATGTATTATAATAGACGGCCTGTTTTTGAAAACAGCTACCAACGACCGCCATAGATATCCATACCTAATTAATCTGCCATTGTATTAAAGGGATAATCCACCCCAAACACCTAATTCCTATGATTAACGGTGTTAAAAAACACTAGTGCAGAGTATGTTGCTATGGCAACAACAAACATTTCCCACAGACACACAGGGCGCATTGCGAGATGATACTTGAAGGAGAAATTGGGTTGAATAATTTGGTACACTGTTTAGATTGGGCACGTCTAAGCAAAGTATATACTTTTTCATAACGATATGAACGGATGGATGTGTTCTAGACAAGAATGCCTATTGGCTGATTTGGAGTGCAGGTAATTGTTTTAAAAGCGTTATCAAATGCGATAGTGTGTTATCCCCTATCTCCAGTGACAAGAAACATGTACATTGCATTCGGAAAGTATTCAGACCACTTCCCTTTTTTCACATTTTGTTACATTACAGCCTTATTCTAAAAGGTATTACATATAAAAAAAAATCCTCATTAATCTACCCACAATACCCGATAATGACAAAGCAAAAACAGGTTTTTCTATATATTTTTTTGCAAATTATTAAACAAACAAAAAACATACCTTCTTTACGTTAGTATTCAGACCATTTGCTATTAGACTCAAAATAGAGCTCAGGTGCATCTGGTTTCCATTGATCATCCTTGAGATGTTTCTACAACTTGATTGGAGTCCACCTGTGGTAAATTCAATTGATTGGACATGATTTGGAAAGACACACACCTGTCTATATGAGGTCCCACAGTTGACAGTGCATGTCAAAGCAAAAACCAAGCCATGAGGTAGAAGGGATTTTCTGTAGAGCTCCGAGACAGGATTGTGTCGAGGCACAGATCTGGAGAAGGGTACCCAAAAAATGTGTTGAAGGTCCCCAGGTAGACAGTGGCCTCCATCATTTTTAAATGGAAGAAGTTTGGAACCACCAAGACCCTTCTTAGAGCTGCTGTCCTGCCCAAACTGAGCAATCAGGGGAGAAGGACCTTGGTCAGGGAGGTGACCAAGAACCTGATGGTCACTCTGATAGAGCTCCAGAGTTCCTCTGTGGAGATGGGAGAACTTTCCAGAAGGACAACCATCTCTGCAGCACTCCACCAATCAGGCCTTTATGGTTGAGTGGCCAGACAGAAGCCACTCCTCAGTAAAAGGCATGACAGCCCACATGGCTCTCAGACCATGAGAAACAAGATTCTCTGGTCTGATGAAACCAAGATTGGCCTGAATGCCAGTGGCCGGGACTGGGAAACTAGTCAGGATCGAGGGAAAGATTAACGGAGAAAAGTACAGAGAGATCCTTGATGAACACCTCATCAAGAGCACTCAGAATGTTCACCTTCCAACAGGACAATGACCCGAAGCACACAGCCAAGACAACGCAGGAGTGGCTTCGGGACAAGTCTCTGAATGTCCTTGATTGGCCCAGCCAGAGCCCGGACTTGAACCCGATCGAACGTCTCTGGGGAGACCTGAAAATAGCTGTGCAGCGACGCTCCCCATCCAACCTGACAGCTTGAGAGGATCTGCAGAGAAGAATGAGAGAAACTCCCCAAATACGTGTGCCAGGCTTGTAGCGTCATACCCAAGAAGACTCAAGGCTGTAATCATTTTTTGTTTTTTTATACATTTCCAACCATTTCTAAAAACATGTTTTGACTTTGTCATTATGGGGTATCGTGTGTAGATTGATGAGGGGGAAAAACAAATTAATTCATTTAAAAATAAGTCTGTAACGTAACAAAATGTGGAAAAAGGCAAGGGGTCTGAATACTTTCCGAATGCACTCTAGCTATGATACACAATTTACTAATTTCACAGACGGACCATATCGAAGTTAAATCATGGGGGAAATGTGTATTTTACCCACAGATAGAACATAGGGTTTCACCAAAATGACAGGAGTTTCATGATTTTTATTTTGGGGGTGCATTATCCCTTTACCACGAGAGACACTTTATAGCATGCCAAACAATAGTTTGTCTCAGTGGGTTCTTTTGGAAGGGAATCAGTGATTATTTGGGTGGGTCCCGTCTAAGACCTTCAGATAAAAGTCCCGGCGATGCCTGCCGAAGAAGCTAGCATCGAGAGGGGACCCTGTTTTTGCCCCTGTTCCTGAACATTCTGTAAACAGGCATAAAAGCTAGGCCAAGATTATCTGGACAGCGGCTGTCCCCACCCTACAGCATTAATCTACCAACTAACCCAACACACACACACGAACGCGCACACACATATACACACACACCCTCACTTCCAGAACACAGTCAGTCCCTGTCGAACTGTCTTTCGTGTCTGCTCTCCCCCTGTTTCCTCCTCTGCTCGGGGTTTGCATAACAGGTAGTCGCAGGCATTTCCTCGTCCTGAACAGGGATATCCTGGCGCCCGACAGTCGCTCCCTGGCTCGCTGGAACTCCGGCCGGCCCACCAGCCCAGACTGACGGCCTGCTATATTTAGCCATCAGACCCTTGGATGCTGCGCCTGCTGTGCCACAATACTACCCGGGGCTGACATCCCTAAACAACAAGCTGTGCACTCAACAAAATGTGACAACGTCACACTTCCTCAAAAGGGGCACTGGGACAAGGCCATGCCCACACTGCCGCACAACCCCCTGGGATGGATGAAGGAGAGGGGTCTTGATTTGCCCTTACCGGTCACCTCCTCTCTTTCTTCCCATTGCTATTCCTGGTTGTTATCGTCTTTAATTGACTTTCCAAGAAAATTCCTTCTTGGAACGATAAGGGCTGATTCTAGTCTTTTTTTTTCCTTTTCTGTTTCCTAGTCACCCCCCAGTTTGATTTGTTTGGTTGCTCTGGATTTATTTATGCATTTTGTCCTCAAGCCAATCCTCAAAGCTCCAAGGGTTCCTCTTTTGTGCTCTACTGGGGAACAACAAGGGACTTTTATGTTTCTTTGCAGCAACACACTGTGACCATTTTTTAGATCTGAGGAATGCTCAGAAAAGCCTCAAGCGACTCTATTGAACATTTCAAAGTTGAAATCAAAAGTCAGACACGTGTAATAGGTGTTTTTTAGTGTTGTTGTCTCTCACTTATGTTTAGGTGTCTGCTGGCCTCCACACTCATTAGTGTTTTGGAAAAATGGAACAAAAATGTCCATGGCATGTATATTTTTATCAAATTTCACATCGAATTCAACTCTGTGCTTGACCCGCTGCAGTGGTTATGTCCAGGCTTGTAGGTGTCTGGTTTCCACTCTACTGGGACTGCCACATCATGTCAGAGTCACGGTATAGGCCAGTGTTACTGTTTCTCAACCATTTTTTTGTGCCAATGACTGGCAAGCTATTACCCTTCCTTCCCTTTTTGGAGGACTGCCGAAATTAAAAACTATCACTTGAGAAAAAAATTATAATAATCAGGTACACCTAACGATCTCAAGGACCGGTAAACCTCATTCTAGGGACCAGTGCCGGTCCGCGGACCAGAGGTTGCTGACATTAGGCTAGGCTATATGTCATGTTGTGCAGTGTATTCAACATACTGGTGTGGATGTATAGTACTCACTGGCCAACTGGAAGAGTGCGGCGATGGCCTCCTCCCACCACTGGGAGTCCTGGGTGACAAAGGGCAGCTCCATCAGGCCCAGCAGGAAGATCAGCTGACCGGCCGTCAGCGCCACTGTGGCCATCAGGTTACACGCTCGCATCATGTCAAACTGCACTGGAGGGAGAAATTATGAATATGGCAAGTTATTATCTCAAACTAAACCAGAGACATTAGGGCAAAATCATGTGATGACACCTGTTGATATCAGAGTCCAATGTGTCATATCAAATAACCACTCATGAGCTGAGCTGATCAATGTCATTACAATGATGCATCTTTGTGTGTAGCCTTTATCAAGGGCTTAATGAACTGATGTATTCACTGCAAATCAACATTGTTTTTGCATCTGTAGACAATGCCCTATGATTTCTGACAGTTATTTTTGTTTGTTATTATTATTGCTATTTGTTATCACTGAATGAGGTCCCCTGGACTGCCGCTGCTTGTTATGCAGCTGGACTGCCGCTGCTTGTTATGCAGCTGGACTGCCGCTGCTTGTTATGCAGCTGGACTGCCGCTGCTTGTTATGCAGCTGGACTCCCGCTGCTTGTTATATGCAGCTGGACTCCCGCTGCTTGTTATATGCAGCTGGACTGCCGCTGCTTGTTATGCAGCTGGACTGCCCCTGCTTGTTATGCAGCTGGACTGCCGCTGCTTGTTATGCAGCTGGACTGCCGCTGCTTGTTATGCAGCTGGACTGCCGCTGCTTGTTATGCAGCTGGACTGCCGCTGCTTGTTATGCAGCTGGACTGCCGCTGCTTGTTATGCAGCTGGACTGCCGCTGCTTGTTATGCAGCTGGACTGCCGCTGCTTGTTATGCAGCTGGCCAGGATCATGCTGCTTCTGGTTTTGCTATTTATTTATTTTATTTAACCTTTATTTAACTAGGCAAGTCAGTTAAGAACAAATTCTTATTTACAATGAAGGCCTACCCCGGCCAAACCCTAACCTGTACAACGCCTGGCCAATTGTGCACAGCCTGGAATCGATCCAGGGTCTGTAGTGACGCCTTAGACCGCTGCGCCACTCAGGAGCCCAATAGGCCTACAGTATCCATCTACCCATACATGCACATCAATTAGGCGCACTCTTAACTATGGGTTTTGGAATGAAGCACACTCATGAAACACAAACACACATTACATTTGACGGTGCTACGGGACTCCTGGTAGCCTGTGTATTCCGAGCCCCAGCCCAGACCCTCACACGGCATCTGAGTCCCCTGACCTCTCCTCCCGCCCCCCCCAGCCCCAGGTTCATCCCGGTCCCTCTCTCCTCCAGTCATGACAGGGCACATCCTCCACAGCCCCACGTTGCGCTTGCGTCCATCCTCCAGGGCCTGCAGCACCCAGCTGGGGGTGAAAGCTGCCACGTTGTTGAGTACCAGGGACAGCAGGGCCACCATCACCGCCACCGCCACCAGCCGCTGCACGGCCATGCACCGCTGCCCGCCCGCCACCTCTCCCTCCCCCACCTCCTCCCTCTCTTCGTCCCCCTCTTCCTCTCCCGTGCTGCTCTGCCTCTCCTGGGCAGCAACACCAGCGGCGCTTGGGGCACCCCGGTTCTCCTCCTCCTCCACTGCCAGTCAGCTAGCTGCTAATGCTAACCCCAGGCAGTCGCACCGCTGAAGAAAAAAGGGAACGTGTTGTTAGCTCAGCTAAAGAACATCTCCGTTCATCCTCATTTGTTTTTGGTGGTGGAGGTGGGTTGGTTCAGCCTTCCTCCTCGGAGTGCACAGTGGGCAGGCAGGGGTTAATCCGACCGACACCGAGGTCCATTCCACTGGCTCTGGTGACTGGCTGCAGCTTGACTCTTGGTCTCAAACCTCGCTATTCTCTCTTCAACCGTCTCTTTTCCACTTGTATCACCCCTTTTCTCTCCACTTCTGATTTCTTCTGGCTGCCCTCCTCACCGTTGGTTCTCTGCAGTTTCAAGTTATTTTCTTCACTGTGTAGGCGCCTGTCTCTTTTTCCCTTCAGTTTCTTTCTTCGTTCTTCTGTGTTTTTTTCTTCAGACTCTACACCAGGGGTAGTGGGAAAGTGGAGAAGCAGAGTAGAGCAGCAGAGCAGATCGTCTGGATCGTGTTGCTAAGGGCCAGTTGCTCACTGACAGCTCACTGAGGCTTAACCAAGAAAGGGCTTTGTCAGCTGGAAGAGCGATTTCTCACTGCGCAAGCTTTAGTCTTCTTTTGACCCTCCTCTTACTCTCTCTTTCTGGGAAGTGTTGCTGCTCCTGCTCTCTCTCTCTTTCTGGGAAGTGTTGCTGCTCCTGCTCTCTCTCTCTTTGGGAAGAGTTGCTGCTCCTGCTCTCTCTCTCTTTGGGAAGAGTTGCTGCTCCTGCTCTCTCTCTCTTTGGGAAGAGTTGGTGCTCCTGCTCTCTCTCTCTCTGGGAAGAGTTGGTGCTCCTGCTCTCTCTCTCTCTGGGAAGAGTTGGTGCTCCTGCTCTCTCTCTCTCTGGGAAGAGTTGGTGCTCCTGCTCTCTCTCTCTGGGAAGAGTTGGTGCTCCTGCTCTCTCTCTCGTTGGGAAGAGTTGGTGCTCCTGCTCTCTCTCTCTGGGAAGAGTTGGTGCTCCTGCTCTCTCTCTCTTTGGGAAGAGTTGGTGCTCCTGCTCTCTCTCTCTCTTTCTGGGAAGTGTTGCTGCTCCTGCTCTCTCTCTCTCTCTGGGAAGAGTTGGTGCTCCTGCTCTCTCTCTCTCTCTCTGGGAAGTGTTGCTGCTCCTGCTCTCTCTCGCTTTGGGAAGAGTTGGTGCTCCTGCTCTCTCTCTCTCTGGGAAGAGTTGGTGGTCCTGCTCTCTCTCTGGGAAGTGTTGCTGCTCCTGCTCTCTCTCTCTTTGGGAAGAGTTGGTGCTCCTGTTTCTCTCTCGCTCTCTCTGGGAAGAGTTGGTGCTCCTGCTCTCTCTCTCTCTGGGAAGTGTTGCTGCTCCTGCTCTCTCTCTCTTTGGGAAGTATTGCTGCTCCTGCTCTCTCTCTCTTTGGGAAGAGTTGGTGCTCCTGCTCTCTCTCTCTCTTTCTGGGAAGTGTTGCTGCTCCTGCTCTCTCTCTCTTTGGGAAGAGTTGGTGCTCCTGCTCTCTCTCTCTCTCTGGGAAGAGTTGGTGCTCCTGCTCTCTCTCTCTGGGAAGAGTTGGTGCTCCTGCTCTCTCTCTCTCTGGGATAAGTTGGTGCTCCTGTTTCTCTCTCTCTCTCTCTCTGGGAAGAGTTGGTGCTCCTGCTCTCTCTCTCTCTGGGAAGAGTTGGTGCTCCTGATCTCTCTCTCTCTGGGAAGAGTTGGTGCTCCTGTTTCTCTCTCGCAAGAGTTGGTGCTCCTGCTCTCTCTCTGGGAAGAGTTGGTGCTCCTGTTTCTCTCTCGCTCTCTCTGGGAAGAGTTGGTGCTCCTGTTTCTCTCTCGCTCTCTCTGGGAAGAGTTGGTGCTCCTGCTCTCTCTCTCTCTTTGGGAAGAGTTGGTGCTCCTGCTCTCTCTCTCTCTCTGGGAAGAGTTGGTGCTCCTGCTCTCTTGGTCTATGGGAAGAGTCGGTGCTCCTGGTACAGCTCAGTCCCAGCGGTCAAAAAATGATTAGAATAAAGGGTTCGGGGTGGGAGATATCAGTATGTGGCTCCAACAGGTTTGACCAGACAACTCCCTCCCTCACTCTGTGTGTGAGAATGTGCGCTCCTGAGACTCACTTAGAGAGGACAGCCCATAGAGCCTAAGTGGCGTTCCAGATGCTGCAGCTCTTCTTCTGCCTGTGTGTGTGTGACAGCGACAAACACACTGGCCCCCACAGCCCGACCAGCAACAGGATGCGTTTCCTGATAGGAAAACGGTCAGAGGGGGGCAAAAGGCAAAAGGGTCTCCTCTGTCCTTTTTTTTATCCTAAACCCTCTCTATCTCTCTATCTCTGTCTGTTTACCTACTCTCTCTGTGTCTTTCTCTCTGTGTCGCCAAACCTACTAAGGTTATTTTCTGGCTCTGAACGATCTGTGTGAGACGTGGATTCAGAGAACGATAGAGCCTTGGGGATTTGAGGGGCTGTGGCCATAGAGAGCAGGCTTTTGGCTGCAAGTGCAGTGCTACATAGCATGGGTCTCTGCAAGGCAAGCTTGGCCTCATTTTCCCCCGCCAGTGAGTACCAAGGCCCCTAAAGATACCGGGCATTTCCTGTTGCCTAGCTTTAATAAACAAACCCACATCTGTATCAGCTAAAGAGAGAAGTTGGAGGAGGGGGAACACAAATAGGGTCCAGATGGGTGTGGAATCTGGAATGGTGGCTGAGTGAATGGGGGATTGAGGTTGACGTAGATGAGAAAGAGAGCGAGAGAGAGAATAAGTGTGTGTGTGCATGCATGTGTGTTTGTGAGAGAGTTGAGTTGGATCTCCCTGCAATCATTCTTCTATGCCTAATCCCCCGTGGCAAGCATATATCCAAGGCTTGGCTTCCTGCCCTGAGCTCTGGGTCTGGATTCCCACACACAGATTCATACCGCTGTCTGTGATTTAAATCAATGTTTATGTGTTAAAGCGGTTTAGAAGAGATTTAGAGATGTTGATTTGGTTCGATGTTGAAAGTGGAGCCTGGGCAGTGTGCCAGAAATCAATCGCTGACCTGTATATGCAAGAAATCAAATAACTATTACAAATGCTTTCAACGTTTTACTGAATGACCTTGAATCAGAAAGGAAGTGGTTTACAATGTTTTCCTTTTTCCAATGCTATGTTAGTCAATAGTTTTCCATTCTCTATTGCATTATGGTTGCTGATCTTATCTTATTCCTAATATACTTTATCAAACAAAATGTCTCCCTCTAACGTCTATGATCAAACAAAATGTCTCTACTCTTTCTCTGCAGTGAGGCAGAATAGGACGACACGGCGAGGATGTGTGTGAAGAACCGCCATCTGGATGTGGCCCGGGTGTGTCTGGGGAACATGGGTAATGCCAGGGCAGTGCGGGCACTACGGGATGCCGAGACCGAGCCTAAACTGGAGGCCAGGGTGGCGGTACTGGCCCTGCAGCTGGGCATGCTGGTAAGAAAACCAACCAAGCAGTAGGTGATCATAGCATTTAATGGTAGCTTCACCTCATTTTCAATTCATTTCCTTAGCCAGGTATTGTCATAACTGGTACATAGAGTACAATAATGGTCAACTATAGGTTGTTTAATTTTATCATTACCACATATACTGTCGGCACCTAGTACTTGTACCAGTAGCATCACCTATGTGATTACCCTGTAATAGTGTAAAAAGTATAGTGTAGTAAGTACATGCTATTATGGAGTATTTACCACTTTTGTCTTAATACATTTATGATGTCATTAGTAGTATATCTGTCCATACTAAAACACTACATGTGTACTGTCTTTAAGATCATCATTACAGAATAACTTCTTACCTATGGATAATGCCCCTAATCTTAAGTGTTACTAGACTTCCAATGGCCCCACAGGAGGATGCAGAGAAGCTGTAATAAGTGCGCTTCAACCCCCTGAACAAGTTCTACCAGGCATCAGGCCAGTGGCAGCAGGCGGTGGAGACCGCAGAGACCCACGATCACATCCACCTCAGGACCACCTACTACAGCTATGCCAAATACCTGGAGGCCATCGGAGACACGAGCATGGCCCTCGTATTGTAATGAGCCAGCTTAGCACTGATGCTATGACTGTTAACATTTGATAAGTTAGCATTTCATTTGACTATGTTAGCATTTGATACATGCAGAAAATCAGTACTGGTCTACAGTGCGTTAGAATTTTCACTTGAACCTTGTTCTTGTGTATACAAAATATATAAAATGCATGGTTATCTTCATGCATTTATAATATATCTTCAAGTATATCCATCTTATTTGTACAGTATGGGTAGATTTATCAAGGCAACAAACTATCATTATAGTAGATACAGATACATTTCTAAATGTAATCTGTTAGTTACTCAGTTACCTGTCCAAAATTGTAATCAGGAATGTAACTATTGGATTACCCAAATTCAATAACGTAATCTGATTACTTTGTTACTTTTGGAATACTTTTCCTTTAACTTAACTTAACTTCCCTTAACTACAGAATCCCGAAATCGGGACAGTTGCTGCTCAATATGCTATATGTGACTAGAATGGCGTTGTAAACAACAGCCAACTTTCTGGGACATGGACAGGTCTTATATCATCAGAAAACTTAACTTAAATGATTGTTAATCTTACTGCAGTGTCCAATTTACAGTAGCTATTACAGCGAAAAAATACCATGCTATTGTTTTAGGATAGTGCACAACAACAAAACACTTATCAAGGCAACTGGTTTGATACATTCACCTCTGAAGGTAAATAATGTACTTACAATTCAGTAATCTTGCTCTGATTTGTCATCCTGAGGGTCCCAGAGATAAAATGTGATCCATGTTTTATACAGCGTTTTGCATGAATTCCGACTCTTTCAACTTTCAACAAAACAATTCAAAAAATCTAATCGGCCAAACGTTGCTTAACCCGGTCAAGTTCGGTTTCTGTGCAATCCTCAGACACTCTAAAAAGCAAACCAAACTTGTTTCATCATTTTACATTACGTATTGGCTACACAGCACGTCAATTAGGTCAGCTATCATTACGCACTAATGAGACGAGTGTTCACTTGATTGACAGTGTCTTGGTCCAATCATCTATCGTTTTGGAACATAGCTAGCTAGATAGCCAATGAGCTGGGCTTTCCAGCAGTATGTGAACGCCTTTTGTACAACAAACAGCCATCATGTTAGAGTTGAATGTAAGTACATTATTTACCTAAAGCATTTCACTACACTCGCAATAACATCGTCTAGCATGTGTATGTAACCAATAACATTTGTTTTGATTTGAGCTGTGCGCAACCATGTTCATTTTCAGGTGAACGCAAACAGGACGCACGGTAGTTTATGTTACGCAGAGGTTCGTTCTCTTCTACAAACTTTTCTCAAAACTGAAAAAGTAAAACATGGCTAATAAGAGTGGAAAGCTATATCGAAGTATATAAATTTGGATGAGATTATTGCAGAAATTGACCAGGAGAGTGACAGAACGAATAGATGAGGGCTCTGAGTGAGAACAGTTTTGATTCCAGTGCGGAATAAATGTTTTTGGACAGAAAATATCCACTTGTAAATCAGTAAGTAAAATACATTTTGCTTCTTATGCTAATGCAGTTGTTTAAATGGTTGCAGTAGGTGTGTCAAAAGTTTGGACACCTACTCATTCCAGGGTTTTTCTTTAATTTTACTATTTTCTACACTGTAAAATAACAGTGAAGACATCAAAACTATGAATTAACACATATGGAATCATGTAGTAACCAAAAAATGAAATTTGAAAGTAGCCACCCTTTGCCTTGATGACAGCTTTGCACGGTCTTGGCATTCTCTCAACCAGCTTCATGTGGTAGTCACATGGAGTGCATTTCAGTTAACAGGTGTGCCTTGTTAAAAGTTAATTTGTGGAATTTCTTTCCTTCTTAATGCGTTTGAGCCAATCAGTTGTGTTGTGACAAGGTAGGGGTGGTATACAGAAGTTAGGCCTATTTGGTAAAAGACCAAGTCCATATCATGGCAAGAACTGCTCAAATAAGCAAAGAGAAACGACAGTCCATCATTACTTTAAGACGTTAAGGTCAGTCAATGCAGAATATTTCAAGAACTTTTAAAATGTCTTCAAGTGCAGTTGCAAAAACCATCAAGCTATATGATGAAACTGGCTCTCATGAGGACCACCAGAGGAAAGGAAGATCCAGAGTTGCCTCTGCTGTAAAGGATAAGTTCATTAGTTACCAGCCTCAGAAATTGAAATGCTTCAGAGTTCAAGTAACAGACACATCTCAACATCAACTGTTCAGAGGAGACTGTGTGAATCAGGTCTTCATGGTCAAATTGCTGCAAAGAAACCACTACTAAAGGACAACAATAATAAGAAGAGACTTGCTTGGGCAAAGAAACATGAGCAATGGACATTAGACTGGTTGAAATCTGTCCTTTTGCCTGATAAGTCCAAATTTGAGATTTTTTGTTCCAACCACCGTATCTTTGTGAGACACAGAGTAGGTGAACGGATGATCTCTGCATGTGTGGTTCCCACCGTGAAGCATGGAGGAGGTGTGGGTGTGCTTTGCTGGTGACACTGTCTGTGATTTGTTTAGAATTCAAGGCACACTTAACCAGCATAGCTACCACAGCATTCTGCAGTGATATCCCATCCCATTTTTTTTTCATCAGGTGTCATGGAAAATGTAATAATTATTCATGCTATCCCGTGTTTTACTGCTTAAAGAATAGTCTCTTGTTATATGCTACTGTTTTTCTAACCTGATACAAACTTGTCTTTGTGGGACTTATCTATAAGCCCAGTCTTATGACTAAGGCCAGCAGCATACCACCCTTCTGGCTTGCTTCTGAAGCTAAGCAGGGTTGGTCCTGGTCGGTCCCTGGATGGGAAACCAGATGCTGCTGGAGGTGGTGTTGGAGGGCCAGTAGGAGGCTGCCTTTCCTCTGGTCTAAAAAAAAATCTCATTGCCCTGTGTAGGGTGCCGTCTTTCGGATGGGACGTTAAACTGGTGTCCTGACTCTCTGTGGTCACGTAAGATCCCATGGCACTTATTGTAAGAGTAGGGGTGTTAACCCCGGTGTCCTGGCTAAATTCCCACTCTGGCCCTCATACCATCACGGTCATCTAATTATCCCCTCTCCTCTTCCCTGTAACTATTCCCCAGGTCGTTGCTGTTAATGAGAATGTTTCTCAGTCAACTTACCTGGTAAAATAAGGGTTAAATAAAAGGTCCGTTTGGGTGCGACCTCAGCATGCGACATCCTGTGGGTTTACTATCTACAGAAAGTCACATGTATGGAAAGGAGCACATTATAGTGTTTGTCGTTGTGAATGCAGTTAGATTGTTGAGTTCTCGGGCTATAAACCTTGTGCTATCTTAAATAATTACAGACAACCCATTGCCTTTTACACACTATCTGCTGACTACCACATACAAAAAGTGTAAGGGCTATTTGACCAAGAAGGAGAGTGATGGAGTGCTGCATCAGATGACCTGGCCTCCACAATCACCCGACCTCAATCCAATTGAGATGGTTTGGGATGAGTAAAAAAAATATTCACCTTTATTTAACCAGGTAGGCCAGTTGAGAACAAGTTCTCATTTACAACTGCGGCCTGGCCAAGATAAAGCAAAGCAGTGTGACAAAAACAACAGAGTTACACATGGGATAAACAAACGTACAGTCAATAACACAATAGAAAATCTGTATACAGTGTGTGCAAATGAAGTAAGGAGGTAAGGCAATAAATAGGCCATAGTGGCGAAGTAATTACAATTTAGCAATTAACACTGGAGTGATAGATGTGCAGATGAGGATGTGCAAGTATAAATACTGGTGTGCAAAAGAGCAGAAAAAAAACTTAAATAAATATAGGGATGAGGTAGGTAGTTGGTTGGATGGATGGGCTATTTAAAGATGGGCTGTGTACAGCTGCAGCGATCGGTAAGCTGCTCTGACAGCCGATGCTTGAAGTTAGTGAGGGAGATATAAGTCTCCAACTTCAGTGATTTGTGCAATTCGTTCCAGTCATTGGCAGCAGAGAACTGGAAGGAAAGGCGGCCAAAGGAGGTGTTGGCTTTGGGGATATCCAGTGAAATAAACCTGCTGGAGTGCGTGCTACGGGTGGGTGTTGCTATGGTGACCAGTGAGCTGAGATAAGACGGAGCTTTACCTAGCAAAGACCTGGAGCCAGTGGGTTTGGCGACGATTATGTAACGAGGACCAGCCAACGAGAGCATACAGGTCGCAATGGTGGGTAGTAAATGGGGCTTTGGTGACAAAACAGATGGCCCTGTGATAGACTGTATCCAATTTGCTGAGTAGAGTGTTGGAGGCTATTTTGTAAATGACAGCACTGAAGTCAAGGATCGGCAGGATAGTCAGTTTTACGAGGGTATGTTTGGCAGCATGAGTGAAGGAGGCTTTGTTGCGAAATAGGAAGCCGATTCTAGATTTAACTTTGGATTGGAGATGCTTAATGTGAGTCTGGAAGGAGAGTTTACAGTCTAGCCAGACACCTAGGTATTTATAGTTGTCCACATATTATAAGTCAGAACCGTCCAGAGTAGTGATGCTAGGCGGGCAAGCGGAAGCGGGCAGCGATCAGTTGAAGAAAATGCATTTAGTTTTACTAGCGTTTAAGAGCAGTTGGAGGCCACGGAAGGAGTGTTGTATGGCATTGAAGCTTGTTTGGAGGTTTGTTAACACAGTGTCCAAAGAAGGGCCAGATGTATACAGAATGGTGTCGTCTGCATAGAGGTGGATCAAAGAATCACCCGCAGCAAGAGCGACATCATTGATATATACTGAGAAAAGAATTGGCCCGAGAATTGAACCATGTGGCACCCCCATAGAGACTGCCAGAGGCCCAGACAACAGGCTTTCGATTTGGCACACTGAACTCTGTCAGAGAAGTAGTTAGTGAACCAGGCGAGGCAGTCGTTGGAGAAACCAAGGCTGCTGAGTCTGCCGATAAGAATGTGGTGATTGACAGAGTCAAAGCCTTGGCCAGGTCGATGAAGACGGCTGCACAGCACTGTTTTTTATCGATGCCAGTTATGGTATCGTTTAGGACCTTGAGCGTGGCTGAGGTGCACCCGTGACCAGCTCGGGAACCGGATTGCATAGCGGAGAAGGTACGGTGGGATTCGAGATGGTCGATGATCTGTTTGTTCACTTAGCTTTCGAATACTTTAGAAAGGCAGGGCAGGATGGATATAGCTCTGTAACAGTTTGGGTCTAGAGTGTCTCCCCCTTTGAAGAGGGGAGTGACCGCGGACACTTTCCAATCTTTAGAAATCTCAGGCGATACGAAAGAGAGGTTGAACAGACTAGTAATGGGGGTTGCGACAATGGTGGCGGATCATTTTAAAAAGAGAGGGTCCATATTGTCTAACCCAGCTGATTTGTACAGATCCAGATTCTGCAGCTCTTTCAGAACATCAGCTGTCTGGATTTGGGTGAAGGAGAAGCGGGGGGGCTTGGGCCAGTTGTTACGGGGGGTGCAGAGCTGTGTGCTGGGGTTGGGGTAGCCAGGTGGAAAGCGTGGCCAGTCGTAGACAGATGCTTATTGAAATTCTCGATTATCATGGATTTATCAGTGGTGACAGTGTTTCCTAGCCTCAGTGCAGTGGGCAGCTGAGAGGAGGTGCTCTTATTCTCCATGGACTGTACAGTGTCCCAGAACTTTTTGGAGTTACTGCTGCAGGATGCAAATTTCTGTTTGAAAAAGCTAGCCTTTGCTTTCCTAATTGACTATGCATATTGGTTCCTGACTTCCCTGAAAAGTTGCATATCGCGGGGACTATTCGAAGCTAGTGCAGTGCGCCACAGGATGTTTTTGTGCTGGTCAAGGGCAGTCAAGTCTGGAGTGAACCAAGGGCTATATCTGTTCAAAGTTCTGAATTTTTTGAAAGGGGCATGCTTATTTAAGATGGTGAGGAAGGCACTTTTGAAGAACAACAAGGCATCCTCTACTGACGGGATGAGGTCAATATCCTTCCAGGATACCCGGGACAGGTCGATTAGAAAGGCCTGCTTGCTGAAGTGTTTTAGGGAGCGTTTGGCAGTGATACGGGGTGGTCGTTTGACCGCGGACCAATAATGGACGCAGGCAATGAGGTAGTGATCACCAAGATCCTGGTTGAAAACAGCAGAGCTGTATTTAGAGGGCTTGTTGGTCAGGATGATATCTATGAGGGTGCCCATGTTTACGGATTTGGGGTTGTACCTGGTAGGTTCCTTGATAATTTGTGTGAGATTGAGGGCATCTAACTTAGATTGTAGGACGGATGGGGTGTTAAGCATATCCCAGTTTAGGTCACCTAACAGTACGAACTCTGAAGATAAATGGGTGGCAATCAATTCACATATGGTGTCCAGGTCACAGCTGGGAGCTGAGGGGGGTCTATAACAAGTGGCAACAGTGAGTGACTTATTTCTGGAGAGATGGATTTAGTAGCTAGAACTGTTTGGGTATAGACCTGGATAGTAGGACATAACTCTGCAGGCTATCTCTACAGTAGATTGAAATTCCGTCCCCTCTAGCAGTTCTGTCTTGACGGAAAATGTTGTAATTGGGGATGGAAATTTCAGAATTTTTGGTGGCCTTCCTAAGCCAGGATTCAGACACAGCTAGGACATCAGGGTTGGGGGAGTCCACTAAAGCAGTGAATAAAGCAAACTTAGGGAGGAGGCTTCTGATGTTAACATGCATGAACCCAAGGCTTTTACAGTTACAGAAGTCAACAAATGAGAGCGCCTGGGGACACACAGGGCCTGGGTTAACCTTTTCATCACCAGAGGAACAGAGGAGGAGTAGGATAAGGGTATGGCTAAAGGCTATAAAAACTGGTTGTCTAGTGTGTTCGGAACAGAGAGTAAAACTAGCAGACTTCTGGGCGTGGTAGGATAGATTCAGCGCATAATGCACAGACAAGGGCATGGTAGGGTGCGAGTACAGTGCAACCTTCCGGTTACTAGTCCAACCCTCTAACCACTAGGCTAAATCCTTGAGCGGTTTCTTTCCTCTCCGGCAACTGAGGAAGGACTGTATCTTTGTAGTGACTGGGTGTATTGATACACCATCCAAAATGTAATTAATAACTTCACCATGCTCAAAGGGATATTCAATGTCTGCTTTTTTTTTTTTTACCCATCTACCAATAGGTGCCCTTTGCGAGGCTTTGGAAACCTCCCTGACCTTTGTGGTTGAATCAGTGTTTGAAATTCACTGCTCGACTGATGGACCTCATAGATAAGTGTATGTGTGGGGTGCAGAGATGAGGTAGTCATTTAAAAATCATGTTAAAAACTATTATTGCACACAGAGTGAGTCCATGCAACTTATGTGACTTGTTAAGCACATTTTTACTCCTGAACTTATTTAGGCTTGCCTTAACAAAGCGGTTGAATAATTATTGACTCAAGACATTTCAGCTTTTCATTTTTTGTTAATTTGTAAAAATGTTCTTTGACATTATGGGGTATTGCGTATAGGCCAGTTACACAAAATCTCAATTTAATCAATTTTAAATTCAGGCTGTAAAAACAACAAAATATGTCAAAAGTAAAGGGGTGTGAATACTTTCTGAAGGCACTGTAAATGATCTCTGAGTGTGTCCTGATTTTGTGATTATAGGAAGAAAGTAGAAAATGCATACTGCAATAGCAGAGAGGACAGGTGCATCCTGTTTCCATTGATCATCCTTGAGATGTTTCTACAACTTGATTAGAGTCCACCTGTGGTAAATTCAATTTGATTTAACCTTTATTTAACTAGGCAAGTCAGTTAAGAACAAATTCTTATTTACAATGACGTCCTACACCGGCCAAACTCAGACGACGCTGGGCCAATTGTGCGCCGCCCTATGGGACTCCCAATCACGGCCGGTTGTGATACCGGTTGGATTGGACATGATTTGGAAATACACACAGCTGTCTTTATAACGTCCCACAGTTGACAATGCATGTCAGAGCAAAAACCAAGCCATGAGGTCGAAGAGGTCTGTAGAGGTCCGTAGAGTTCCGAGACAAGATTGTGTCGAGGTACAGATCTGGGGATGGGTACCAAAACATTTCTGCAGCATTGAATGTCCCCAAGAACACAGTGGCCTCCATCATTCTTAAATGGAAGAAGTTTGGAACCACCAAGACTCTTCTTTTTTTAATGAATATTTAAAACATACAATACACTTGCGGTGAAGCCGCTCAACAACTACATCACATTAATCATCTAACGGCCTCCCATCCAGAGCGACATACAGAAGCAACCAGAGTCAACGCCCTGCTCAAGGGCACGTCGACAGATCTCCCAACAGCCCTCTAAGACCCCCCCCCCCCCCCCCCCCCCACAGTTCCCCAAGAGATGCCCCTCAACCATCCAAGAATCCAAGACCCCCCCCCCCCCCCCGAGAAAAAATATAGAAAATAATTCCATTCCCCACCCCCCATGCACCAACAACCGAAAAAAGATAAAGGAAAACAGAAAACCATGCAAAAAACAAAAGACATCAAGGACAACAAATATAACAGCAAGGCCAACTGAATATGTTTGAGTGCATGTATGGCACTATTTACATGTGTGCATTTGAATGAGTGTGTGTGTGTGTATTGCATGTGTACATACACCTGCACGGCAACAGCCTCATGCAAACAGGCATTAACTGTAACAACACTGCCCCTCAGTGTCATTCAAAGCTTCCCTCAGCCCATCCCACCTATCTCTGCTGGCTACCCTCTTCGAATTTCTATGCACCATATATCTTTCAACTATGCTGTGATGTTGAACATACAATTTCAATCTATCTAATAGAATAGAATCCACAGATTGCGAGTTGAAGATAAATACTTTAACTAAGACTATTAGTATATTAGTAATTGACTGACCCGGTCTCTCCAGATCTCCCATCAGTACTATTTCTAGGGTCAATTTTAGATCAATGCTATGCATTTTCAGCCATTCCTGAACCTGAAACCAAAAACAGGCTACCTGAGGGCAATACCAAAATAAATGGTCTATTGATTCTGTATCCTCACAACAAAATCTGCAGAGCTTCGATGATTGTATGCCCCAAATATTCAACATTTTGTTGGTGGCAAGAATTCTATATAATAATTTTAGCTGAAAAGCACGAAGTCTTGAATCTTGCGTAATTTTATATATCAACTCATATATACCATGGAATCAGTACATCAAAAATCTGTTCCCAACTATTTTGCAGTCTGTATTGCACAGCTGTCAACACCCTGGTCCTCAAATGAAATTGGTATACTTTCCAATTTATTATATTTTTATTCCTCTTCCAGTTTTGATCCTTTATATTGGGCAGACTGACCAGTTCCCTACCTCCTCCCGCTGCTACCTGCCGCCTCCATTTTTGGGGTAATGCTGTAATCAATTGGTTGTATTCTTGGATTGAGCAGACCTTCCCATACAATTATGATGACTCCATGAAAGACATAACTCTACCATTCCAATTTACAATATCATTTAAAAACATCTTTCAACATCTTTCAAACATCTTTCCCATAAATACAGGTCTTTTATCAACCAACACATTTGAGTTCAGCCATAATGTTTGTTGTAATATTTGTTCTAACTTTTCAGGGGGATGAAATTGAAATTGTAGCCAGTTCTGCAATGCTTGTTTGAAAAAGACAGATACTTTGAAAAAAGTATCATTTTCAATTAATCCAAAATGAGACATGGCAATCTGCACAAAGGCAAAAAGGCCATTTTTAAACAAAGATGAGCTTTTCTTATTAATCTACTTGAGAACCATTTCGGGTCCAAGTAAAACTTTTCAATAACTGAAGCTTTGAGAGGGGCTACGGGAAGCATTCAGCCAGGTAGGGTTGGGCAGGCTCGGTGCTCGAGACCTGTAGTGCGCCTCCACGGTCCGGTCTATCCGGTGCATTCTCCACACACCAGCCCTCCTGTGACAGCCCCACGTAACAGCTCTCCTGTGGCAGTCCCACGCACCAGCCCTCCGGTGCCGGCACCACGTACCAGGCCTCTAGTTCCAACACCCCGCACTCACCCCACACTCGCCCAGAGGTGCGTGTCCCCAGCCCGGTACCACCAGTTCCGGCACCACGCACCAGGCCTACAGTGCGCCTCGGCAGGTCTGAGCCGCCCGCCTGTCCAGCGCCGCCTGAGTCGCCCGTCTGTCCTGAGCCGCCAGAGTCGCCCGTCTGTCCTGAGCCGCCAGAGTCGCCCGTCTGTCCTGAGCCGCCAGAGTCGCCCGTCTGTCCTGAGCCGCCAGAGTCGCCCGTCTGTCCTGAGCCGCCAGAGTCGCCCGTCTGTCCTGAGCCGCCAGAGTCGCCTCTAGAGACTTGTTTACAGTCTCTAGAGGAAGTTTCAGGGCGGATTGCATAAACTCTGATCGATTATTGGATGCGTCCTCAGGAATCCAAGAAAATAATAGATTTTCACGCATGCTACGGCTTTGAATTTTTAGTAGCAACTGCCTCATCACCCTGTTATTCCTGAGTAGACAATCCATGTAGGAATCGAGGGTTTTTACCTTAGCTGTGATTGCCTTTTTCTCTCATTGGAGCGTGAGAATTTCACTCTGGCTAAATTCAAAACTCCACCTCAGCCCTGCTACCTCCTCACACAACTTTTCAGGTGTTGCATGGATTCAAGTAAGAGCACTCGACTTCAACGGTAAGAAAATCGTCCGTGTCTGTAGATGAATACGTCTTTCTTTTTTTTGTCGGGTTATTTTGTGAGTTAGCCAGATCTTTCCACGATGTAGTATGTTGTTCCGCCGTAGCATAAAGCTGTTGATACTCGTCAATTTCCCCCAGGATCTCTTTAGTATCCAGGTTGGCTCTGAACTGCAACCAGTTGTTTACAAAGGTTTTTAACGCTGCTTCTTTCTCACGACACCCGATTATGTAATCACGAGTTGCAAAATGCGCGATCCCACTTCAATACAAAGTTGCTTTCGCTGTTTTGTTTGTTATTAACAAGCTGCTCCATGAAGAGTCTGAGGCACTCAGCAGGCCGTTCTTACAGTCTCCTCTTAGAGCTGGCCGCCCGGCCAAACTGAGCAATTGGGGAGAAGGGCCTTGGTCAGGCAGGTGACCAAGAACCTGATGGTCACTCTGACAGAGCTCCGGAGGTCCCCTGTGGATATGGGAGAAGCTTCCTGAAGGACAACCATCTCTGCAGCACTCAGGCCTTTATGGTAGAGTGCCAGACGGAAGCCACTCCTTAGTGAAAGCACATGACAGTACACTTGGAGTTTGCCAAAAGATACCTAAAGGACTCTCAGACCATGAGAAACAAGATTCTCTGTTCTGATGAAACCAAGATTGAACTCTTTGGCCTGAATGCCAAGCATCATGTCTGGAGGAAACCTGGCACCATCCATATTGATCCCATCTTTACTAATGCTGCAGAATTGTGCTTGAAAGCAATATCCAGATCCTTTGGTAGTGTATGTATGTAGTGCTTACAATATAGTAGCCATGTCTAGGAAAACCAAAGTTCCAAAGGCTGGGCCTAATATAGTGTATAAGAGGTCATACAATAAGTTTTGTAGTGATTCCTATGTTGTTGATGTAAAGAATATTTGTTGGTCCGTGGTGTGTAATGAGGAGCAAACAGATGATGCACTTGACACATTTATGAAATTGTTAATCCCAGTTACTAATAACCATGCACCCGTTAAGAAAATGACTGTGAAAACTGTTAAATCCCTGTGGATTGATGAGGAATTAAAAAATGGTATTGTTGACAGGGATGAGGCAAAAGGAAAATAAGGTAAATAAGTCTGACAACTTGGATGGAAAATTACTGAGGAAAGTAGCAGACAAAATTGCCACTCCTATTTGTCATATCTTCAATTTTAGCCTACTAGAAAGTGTGTGCCCTTAGGCCTGGAGGGACGCAAAAGCAATTCCGCTACCAAAGAATAGTAAAGCCCCCTGGCTCAAATAGCCGACCAATCGGCTTGTTACCAACCCTTAGTAAAATTTTGGGGAAAAATATGTTTGACCAGATATAATGCTATTTTCAGTAAACAAATTGAAAACAGACTTTCAGCGCGCTTATAGGGAAGGACATTCAACAAGCCCAGCACTTACACAAGTGACTGATGATTGGCTGAAAGAAATTGATAATATAAATATAATAAATATAAATAAATATAAATATTGTTGGGGCTGTTTTGTTAGACTTCAGTGCGGCTTTTGACATTATCGATCATAGTCTGCTGCTGGAAAAACATGTGTTATGGTTTTACTCCCCCTGCTATATTGTGGATAAATAGTGTCCTGTCTAACAGAACACAGAGGGTGTTCTTTAATGGAAGCTTCTCCAACATAATCTAGGTAGAATCAGGAATTCCCCAGGGCAGCTGTCTAGGCCCCTTACTTTTTTCAATCTTTGTGAGAGGTATTGACATGTTGGAAGCACTGAGCTTTCTGTTTAAACGACTAGCACACAGCTCAGACACCAATGCATACCCCACAAGACATGCCACCAGAGGTCTTTTCATAGACCCCAAGTCCATTACAGGAGGCACACAGTACTACATGGAACTCTATTCCACATCAGGTAACTGACGCAATCAGTAGAATCAGATTTAAAAAACACCTTATGGAACAGCGGGGACAGTGAAGCAACAAAAGCATAGACACAGACACATGCATACACACACGTGATAACATACGTACTATACACACACGTACACATGGATTATGTGTTGTAGATATGTGGTAGTGGAGTGTGGACCTGAGTAAACACACTTAGCGTGTTGTGAATTCTGTAATGAATGTATTCTAATATTTTCTAAATTGTATAACTGCCTTATTTTAGGCGGACCCCAGGAAGAATATTAGCTGCCTTGGCAGCAGCTAATGGGGATCCATAATAAATAAACACACATACAGGTTTCTTCATGGTTCTATTTAAAGTAATGTTTCCATAATGTTCAGAGAACGTTAAACAATGTTCTTCTGTGGGAATTTCAGTACTTCAGCAACGTTTTCTGCTGGTTTCCTCATGGTGCCATGTAAAGTCATGTTCTCAGAACATTAAAAAAACTTTCCATAACAAAACACAAGAAAACATTAGCAACATTCAAAGAACGTTCTAAGAATGTTATTTATAAATATATACATTACGTTCTAAGCGTCAACAAAATGTTCTCTATCCTCTATTTTGTTAAGTGTTCAGGTGTGTGGCCATCTGATCTTAATGAGTGCTTGTTTCCTTTGAAATGGGGTCTATTTGAATAAACTAAAATGAACAGCTTTGTATTTGTAAAAAATATGACATGCTAGCTCCATCCTGGTGGCACAGTGGACTAATTCTATGGATAGAGTTCAGAACAACTTAAGTTCAGATCTCACTGACGCTGTGCCACAAGTCAAGCGTTTCGCTACACCCGCAATAATATCTGCTAAATATGTGTTGACCAAAAATATTTAATTTGAATAAAATGTGTTTGCATAATTTATGTCTAAGAAATGTAATTTCCATGTTTCTTATCTGTGCTTGGAATTGAAAACAATTAACCCAAAATAAGCTAGCAGTGTTATTAAAAATCTTATTGAAACATGTTCTCAGAACATTATTTAATTACCTTCAAATAACCTATAATTTCCTTTCTCAGAAAGTTAATAAAACCTCTCAGGAAAACGTTCAGGGAACCATAGTAACATGTTTTCAAAACCTCCCTGCAACGTAAAAATGTACATTCCCAGAACAGGCAACATTTTCCCTTCCTTTATCAAAATGTAAAAAAAACTGTTAAACCGATCAGGAAACATATGGCTTCATTCCCAGAACCAATGGGAAAACAAAAACATACAGTGGGGAGAACAAGTATTTGATACACTGCCGTTTTTGCAGGTTTTCCTACTTACAAAGCATGTAGAGGTCTGTAATTTTTATCATAGGTACACTTCAACTGTGAGAGACGGAATCTAAAACAAAAATCCAGAAAATCACATTGTATGATTTTTAAGTAATTAATTTGCATTTTATTGCATGACATAAGTATTTGATCACCTACCAACCAGTAAGAATTCCGGCTCTCACAGACCTGTTCGTTTTTCTTTAAGAAACCCTCCTGTTCTCCACTCATTACCTGTATTAACTGCACCTGTTTGAACTCGTTACCTGTATAAAAGACACCTGTCCACACACTCAATCAAACAGACTCCAATCTCTCCACAATGGCCAAGACCAGAGAGCTGTGTAAGGACATCAGGGATAAAATTGTAGACCTGCACAAGACTGGAATGGGCTACAGGACAATAGGCAAGCAGCTTGGTGAGAAGGCAACAACTGTTGGCGCAATTATTAGAAAATGGAAGAAGTTCAAGATGACGGTCAATCACCCTCAGTCTGGGGCTCCATGCAAGATCGCACCTCGTGGGGCATCAATGATCATGAGGAAGGTGAGGGATCAGCCCAGAACTACACGGCAGGACCTGGTCAATGACCTGAAGAGAGCTGGGACCACAGTCTCAAAGAAAACCATTAGTAACACACTACGCTGTCATGGATTAAAATCCTGCAGCGCACGCAAGGTCCCCCTGCTCAAGCCAGCGCATGTCCAGGCACGTCTGAAGTTTGCCAATGACCATCTGGATGATCCAGAGGAGGAATGGGAGAAGGTCATGTGGTCTGATGAGACAAAAATAGAGCTTTTTGGTCTAAACTCCACTCGCCGTGTTTGGAGGAAGAAAAAGGATGAGTACAACCCCAAGAACACCATCCCAACCGTGAAGCATGGAGGTGGAAACATCATTCTTTGGGGATGCTTTTCTGCAAAGGGGACAGGACGACTGCACCGTATTGAGGGGAGGATGGATGGGGCCATGTATCGCGAGATCTTGGCCAACAACCTCCTTCCCTCAGTAAGAGCATTGAAGATGGGTCGTGGCTGGGTCTTCCAGCATGACAACGACCCGAAACACACAGCCAGGGCAACTAAGGAGTGGCTCCGTAAGAAGCATCTCAAGGTCCTGGAGTGGCCTAGCCAGTCTCCAGACCTGAACCCAATAGAAAATCTTTGGAGGGAGCTGAAAGTCCGTATTGCCCAGCGACAGCCCCGAAACGTGAAGGATCTGGAGAAGGTCTGTATGGAGGAGTGGGCCAAAATCCCTGCTGCAGTGTGTGCAAACCTGGTCAAGAACTACAGGAAACGTATGATCTCTGTAATTGCAAACAAAGGTTTCTGTACCAAATATTAAGTTCTGCTTTTCTGATGTATCAAATACTTATGTCATGCAATAAAATGAAAATGAATTACTCAAAAATCATACAATGTGATTTTCTGGATTTTTGTAGATTCCGTCTCTCACAGTTGAAGTGTACCTATGATAAAAATTACAGACCTCTACATGCTTTGTAAGTAGGAAAACCTGCAAAATCGGCAGTGTATCAAATACTTGTTCTCCCCACTGTACGTTCCCACAACTTCCAAGGAAACAAATGTGCTAACTGGGTTAACACAAAGCTAATACACTCGTATATATCCCACAAAACATGCCACCAGAGGTCTCTTCACAGTACAGAACCAAGGCAAACGCACAGTCCCACTGGGTACAGACGTCAATTCAAAGTCTATTCCACGTTGGTTCAACGTAATTTCATTGATTCTTACTAATGTAATGTAGTAGGGGTAGGCAGCCCTGGTCCTGGAGTGCCACAGTCACTTCATGTTTTTGATTTAACCGACCTGGAAGACCAGGTGTGTTGAATTTAGTCATTCACTGAACTGATCAATTAGCTCAATTGGCCAGGTGTGGTGCCTAGTTGGAACAAAATCCTGCATCACCTGCGGCACTCCAGGAACAGGGTTGCCTACCCCTCTAATGTAGTATTGTAGTATTCTAATGTAATAATTGACCAATGTAAATGTGTATAATGCACAATGTTTTGCTTGATGTAATGTTTTATCTCTGGTTGGACCTCAGGAAGAGTAGCTGCTATCTTGGGAACAGCTAATGGGGATCCTAATAATATACTAAAATACTCCGTGATCAGTTTTTATTGTGCAGGGAAAATGGCAGAGGCCAGAGAACTTGGTAAGTCACCACATTACTGTCTCAGAATTGATTGGTTAGGCCTGTTTGTTTTTATATGAATGTACCTTGAACAAAAAAAAAGCATTTCACAAACAGTTTGAGTCTGATTCCACAGTGTGCACATGCTTGTCAATGGTCTGCATGTATTTGTGTCAGAGATAACCAAGAATGTTTCTCTTTCCCCAAACAGATGAGTTCAAACTTACCCCCCAACGCAAGGTGGAGACTTAGGTCACCCTCCCCTGTCACTTGTCCTAAAATTACTATGTATGCTGATGATTGCACACTCTACACATCAGCACCTACAGTCAGTGAGCTCACTGAGACTCTTAGCAAGGAGTTACAGTCAGTGTCAGAATGGGTAATTACCAATAAACTGTTCTTAAATACATCTAAAATCAAAAGCATTCTAATTTGGTTCAAAGCCTTCTCTCAGAACTAAACCTCAACTGGAGTTGTGCATAAAGTATGTGACCAGTGAACAAGTTGAAGAAACTGAACTCCTAGGAGTAACATTCGATGGTCAGTTATCATGGTCAAGTCATATTGACAAAGTTGTTGTGAAGATGGGAAGAGTTATGTAGGTTCTGCGTTTTTTTAACACAAAGATCAACTGTTCTAGTTGTTCAGGCGTTGATTTTGAAAGACCTAGCAAAGCTGCAGCTGGCTCAAAACAAAGCAGCACGCCTTGCCCTTAACTGCACGCGCACAGCGAACATAAACAACATGCATGATAGTCTTTCATGGTTGAGGAGAAATTGACTACTCCTCTTCTAGTCTTTTTAACTTCTTTATGATAGGGGGCAGCATTTTCACTTTTGGATGAATTGCGTGCCCATAGTGAACTGCCTCCTACTCTGTCCCAGATGCTAATATATGCATATTGTTAATACTATTGGATATAAAACACTCTGAAGTTTCCAAAACTGTTTGAATGATGTCTGTGAGTATAAGAGAACTCATATGGCAGGCAAAAACCTGAGAAAAAATCCAAACAGGAAGTTAGAATTCTGAGACTGGTCAATGTTCAACTCATTGCCGATTCAATTCCCTGTAAGATATGGATCTGTTTGCACTTCCTACGCCTTCCACTAGATGTCAACAGTCTGTAGAACATGGAAGGAAGCCTCTAGTGTGATGTGGGGCCGGATGGGAGGTGTTTCAGTCATTGGTCTGTCAGAATGCCAGTTCCTGGTCATGCGCTTTCCTCATGATATCGCCTTGCATTCCATAACTTCTACAGACATGAAGGAATGCTCCGGGTTGGAACGTTATTGGATATATATGATAACAACATCCTGAAGATTGATTCTCTACTTAGTTTGACCAGTTTATTCGACCTGTTATATAACTTTTTGAAGTTTTCGTCCGAGTTTGCCTGCATCTGCGCGAGCGTTTGGACATGTGCACTAAACATGCTAGCAAAAGTAGCTACTTAGACATAAGTCATGGACATTATCGAACTAAACAATGATTTATTGTGGAACTAGGATTCCTGGGAGTGCATTCTGATGAAGATGATCAAAGGTAAGGGAATATTTATGATGTAATTTCGTATTTCTGTTGACTCCAACATGGCGGAGAAATGTTGTTTTTATCTGAGCGCCGCCTCAGATTATTACATGGTGTGCTTTTTCCGTAAAGTTTTTTTGAAATCTGACACAGCGGTTGCATTAAGAACAAGTGTATCTTTAATTATATGTAAAACATGTATCTTTCATCAAAGTTTATGATGAGTATTTCTGTTATTTGAATTTCTCCGGATATTTTGGAGGCATTTCTGAACATGGCGCCAATGTAAACCGAGATTTGTGGTTATAAATATGCACATTATCGAACAAAACATAAATGTATTGTGTAACATGATGTCCTATGAGTGTCATCTGATGAAGATCATCAAAGGATAGTGATTAATTTTATCTCTATTTCTGCTTTTTGTGACTACTATCTTTTGCTGGGAAAATGGCTGTGTTTTTCTGTGGCTATGTACTGAGCTAACATAATTGTTTGGTGTGCTTTCCCCATAAATCCTTTTTGAAATCAGACATGTTGGCTGGATTCACAACATGTGTAGCTTTAATTTGGTGTCTTTCATGTGTGATTTCATGAAAGATTGATTTTTATAGTAATATATTTGAATTTGGCGCGCTACATTTTTTCTGGCTTTTGGCCAAGTGGGACGCTACCGTCCCACATATCCCAGAGAAGTTTAAGAAAAAATTGTGCGTTGAAAATGCCTAACCACTTGTATACTCTATTTGCATACACTTCAAACAGACATACATACCCCACCAGACACGCTACTATGGGTTTCTTCATGGTACCAAAACCAAAAACATATTTAATGCCTTGCTCAGTTATGCATAGATCCAAATCATCGTGGAATGCTCTGCCACCAGAGGTTACTCGTGCAAAAAGGAAGTTTAGCTTTAAAAAACTGATTTAAAAAAACATTATCACAGCACCTCTCCTCTCTCTAATGATTATCCGAAGGCATTGTAGATGATTTCTGAGTGTGTCCTGATTTGGTGATGTGAGGTAGAAAATGCATACTGCAATGGCAGAGAGGACGTGGGAGGTGGTAGGGTCTCACCCAGACCCACAGGCACTCCAGCTCCTGGCGGGGCAAGGATGTTAGTAAGTTGTCGGGATGTAAAGGGATACACCACCCCCACGGTGATCAGTACGTCGTTTAGAGTAGTGTGTACAGTGCATTCGGAAAGCGTTCAGACCCCTTGACTTTTTCCACATTTTGTTACATTTTAGAATAAGGCTTGAATGTATTACATTAAATGTTTTTCTCATCAATCTACACACAAAACCCCATAATGACAAACCCAAAACAGGTTTTTCGATTTTTTTGGCATATGTATAAAAAAACAGAAATACCTTATTTACAAAAGTATTCAGACCCTTTGCTATGAGACTCGAAATATGAGCTCAAGTGCATCCTGTTTCCATTGATCATCCTTGAGATGTTTCTACAACTTGATCAGAGTCCACCTGTGGGAAATTCAATTGATTGGACATGATTTGGAAAGGCAGACACCTGTTTATATAAGGTCCCACAGTTGACAGTGCATGTCAGAGCAAAAACCAAGCCATGAGGTCGAAGGAATTGTCCGTAGAGCTCCGAGACCGGATTGTGTCGAGGCAGAGATCTGGGGAAGGGTACCAAAACATTTCTGCAGCATTGAAGTTCCCCAAGAACACAGTGGCCACCATAATTTTTTAATGGAAGAATTTTGGAACCACCAAGTTTCTTCCTAGAGCTGGCTTCCCGGCCGAACAGAGCAATAGGGGGAGAAGGACCTTGGTCAGGGAGGTGACCAAGAACCTGATGGTGACTCTGACAAAGCTCAAGAGTTCCTCTGTGTCCAGACGGACAATCATCTCTGCAGCACTCCACCAGTCAGGCCTTTATGGTTGAGTGGCCAGACGGAAGACACTCTTCAGTAAAAGGCACATGACAGCCCGCTTGGAGTTTGGAAAAAGGCACTTAAAGGACTCTCAGACCATGAGAAACAAGATTCTCTGGTCTGATGAAACCAAGATTGAACTCTTTGGCCTGACTGCCAAGCGTCACATCTGGAGGAATCCTGGCACCATTCCTATGGTGATGCATGGTGGTGGCAACATCATGCTGTGGGGATGTTTCTCAGTGGCAGGGATGAGGAGACTAGTCATGAACGAGAGAAGATGAACAGAGCAAAGTACAGAGAAATGCTTGATGAAAACCTGCTCCAGAGCACTCAGGACCTCAGACTGGGGCAAAGGTTCACCTTCTAACAGGACAATGACCCTAAGCACAAAGCCAAGAGAACACAGGAGGAGCTTTGGGACAAGTCTCTGAATGTCCTTGAGTGGCCCAACCAGAGCCCAGACTTGAAGCCAATGTAACATCTCTGGAGAGACCTGAAAATAGAGTTTGAGAGGATCTGCAGAGAAGAATGGGAGAAACTCCCCAAATACAGGTGTGCCAAGCTTGTAGCATCATACCCAAGACGACTCAAGGATGTAATCGCTGCCAAAGGTGCTTCAACAAAGTACTGAGTAAAGGGTCTGAATACTTATGTAAGTAAGTAAGTACGTTTTTTTGTATTTCTAGAAATTTGCAAACATTTCTAAAAAACGGTTTATTCTTTGTCATTATGGGGTATTGTGTGTAGATTGATGAGGGGGGCCAAGTTAATCAATTTTAGAATAAGGTTGTAGACCACCGGCAGACCACAGCAATATGTAATAAAAATCGAGGTGAGGGCGATGGAAATGCATTTGGCAATGGATCTGCTTCGGTTCGGTGGATGGCGCTGTGTGCACTTTTCGAAGGATGGATCCCAGTCGGTCCGGGGCTGTGCGATGCGGGGGGTCGGGGGTGGTCTGCCGGGCATTGGGATGACAACCCAACTCGAGATGGGGGCTTTTGGCGGGTGGAATAGTGGGGACCAATTGGAGGTTTGCTTAGTGGAGATGCAAATGTCATGGTACAACTATATAGAAACTCAATCATTATGTTACTTTTTAATAGGACATTTACAAACATATATTTTGATAAAAATAATTGAAAGGTGTGTCTCATTATGGTAAGTGGTGAAATAAGTATAGCCAGTTACAATTGTAATGGCTTAGCAGATAATAAGAAAAGACGATCAGTATTTACCTGGCTAAAAGAGAAGGATTATAATATCTACTGTTTACAGGAAACCCATTCGACAGTTTTAGATGAAGTTTTGTGGAAAAAGAACTGGGGGGGCGAAATATATTTCTCCCATGGGCAAAGAAATTCAAAAGGGGTGATGGTTTTAATTAATAATAACTTTGATCCAAATGTGCAACTTGTCCAAACAGATCCTCAAGGTAGATGGATTATTTTAAATATGTTATTGGACAATAAACATATATGGCTTATTAACCTATACGGTCCGAATAATGATGATCCAAGCTTCTTTGACAATATATATAAGAATGTATCAACTCTACAAGCAACACTAGACTCTATTATTATAGTGGGAGATTTTAATACGGTCTTAAATACCTCTATGGACCGGAAAGGAAATCACACTACAAACTATCACCCTCAGGCACTTAAGGAAATCAGGAATGTCATGGATATATTGGAATTAGTGGATATATGGAGACTTAAATACCCTGACCTAGTGAGATATACATGGCGGAGGCTTAATCAAGCTAGTCGCCTTGACTACTTTCTTATATCATTCTCTCTGGCACCAAAAGTTAAAAAGTGTTTGATAGGGGACAGAATGCGGTCGGACCATCACATAATTGGCATATATATTACTCTTACAGAATTTCCACGTGGGCGAGGATATTGGAAATTTAATCAAAGCCTACTAGATGATAAATTGTTTAGAACTAGGACAGAAGAATTTATAACTGACTTTTTTAGACATAACATAGGTACAGCAGATCCCCATATTGTATGGGACACTTTTAAGTGTGCCTTTAGAGGCCATGCAATTCAGTACTCATCTATAAAACAAAAGCAATTTCGATCAAAAGAGTCCATATTAACAAAGGAAATTGAAGGACTAACAGTACAGTTAGATAACAATAAAAACGGTACCATAGAGGCACAGAATAAGTTAGAGGAAAAACAAAAAGAAATGGAGGAACTTATTCAAGAAAGATCCAGTGTAATATATTATAAAAATAAAGCGAACTGGATGGAATATGGGGAAAAATGCACCAAATTCTTTTTCAATCTTCAATATAGAAATGCTACCAAAAAAAACGTATTAAAACTTGTTACAAATGATGGAGTCACGCATGATTCACCAAATGATATTTTGAAAGAGGAAGTAAAGTACTTTAAGAATATATTTTCGTTTCAGGCTCCTCCATCTCCACTAACTGAAACTAATTGTATGGATTTTTTCCCTAATAATAATGTAAAATTAACATCTGTACAGAAAGACTCATGTGAAGGCCTAATTACAGAGGAGGAACTACTTGATGCAATTGGGGCCTTTAAGGATGGGAAAACTCCAGGACTGGATGGCATACCAGTGGAAGTATACAAACATTTTTTTGATATACTCAAAGGACCATTATTAGCTTGTTTTAACCACTCCTATATAAATGATAGATTATCAGACACGCAACAAGAAGGTGTGATATCATTATTACTGAAACAGGACCCAAGTGGTATATATAAAGATCCAGTCCATTTAAAAAATTGGAGACCTCTTACACTTCAGTGTTGTGATGCAAAAATCCTAGCAAAATGCTTGGCGCATAGAATAAAAAAAGTTTTGTCAGATATTATTCATCCTAATCAGACAGGTTTTTTACATGGACGATACATTGGAGATAATATAAGGCAAGTACTGGAAACAATAGAACACTATGAAATATCGGGGACACCAGGCCTGGTTTTCATAGCTGATTTTGAAAAGGCTTTTGATAAAGTACGACTGGAGTTTATATATAAATGCCTAGAATATTTCAATTTTGGGGAATCTCTTATAAAATGGGTAAAAATTATGTATAGTAACCCTAGGTGTAAAATAGTAAATAATGGCTACATCTCAGAAAGTTTTAAACTATCTAGAGGAGTAAAACAAGGTTGTCCACTATCGGCATATCTATTTATTATTGCCATCGAAATGTTAGCTGTTAAAATTAGATCAAACATTAATATTAAGGGATTAGAAATCCAGGGCCTAAAAACTAAGGTGTCATTGTACGCTGATGATTCATGTTTTCTTTTAAAACCACAACTAGAATCTCTCCACGGCCTCTTAGAGGATCTAGATACATTTGCTATCCTCTCTGGATTAAAACCAAATTATGATAAATGTACCATATTACGTATTGGATCACTAAAAAATACACATTTTACATTGCCATGTAGTTTACCAATTAAATGGTCTGACGGTGATGTGGACATACTCGGTATACAAATCCCAAAAGAAAGAAATGATCTCACTCCAATAAATTTTTATAGAAAGTTAGCAAAAATAGATAAGATCTTGCTACCATGGAAAGGAAAATACCTGTCTATTTGTGGGAAAATCACCCTGATTAACTCTTTAATCATATCACAGTTTACCTATTTGCTTATGGTTTTGCCTACACCTAGTGACCTGCTTTTTAAATTATATGAACAAAAAAGATTCAATTTTATTTGGAACGGCAAGCCAGATAAAATTAAAAGGGCCTATTTATATAACGAATATGAATTCGGAGGGCAGAAATTATTAAATATTAAAGCATTAGACCTCTCACTAAAGGCATCAGTCATACAAAAGTTATACTTAAATCCAAACTGGTTCTCTAGTAGATTGGTACGAATGTCTCATCCTATGTTCAAGAAGGGCCTTTTTCCCTTTATTCAGATTACACCTGCTCACTTTCGGTTGCTTGAAAAGGAAATAATCTCCAAAATATCTTTATTTTTTAAACAAGCCTTAGAAAGTTGGTTGCAATTTCAGTTTAATCCACCTGAAAGGACGGAACAAATAGTACAACAAATCTTGTGGTTAAATTCAAATATAGTAATTGATAAAAAAACTGTATTTATCGAAGAAATGTTTAAAAAAGGTATAATTTTTGTGAATGATATCATAAATAGGACTGGTGGAGTAATGTCACACATGCAGCTAACACAGACATATGGAAATGTCTGCTCTACCCAAAATTACAACCAATTAATTGCAGCATTACCACAAAAATGGAAGAGGCAGGTGGAAGGGGATAAAAGTAAGGAACTTGTATGTCGGCCTTATATTAAAGAACATAAATGGTTAAAGAAAAGTGTGATAAATAAAAACATATACCAATTTCATTTAAGGACCGAAAAACTTACAGCTGTGCCATATAAATTGCAAAATAGTTGGGAAGAGATTTTCGATGTACCCATTCCATGGCACATGGTTTATGAATTGATACGCAAAACAACGCCGGATTCAAAACTTCGAATTTTTCAATTTAAATTATTGTACAAAATTCTTGCAACTAATAGAATGTTATATATATGGGGGATACAATCTTCCCAGCTCTGTAGATTCTGCTGTGAGGAGGCAGAGTCATTAGACCATTTATTTTGGTATTGTCCGCATGTAGCTCGTTTTTGGTCACAGGTCCAGGAATGGTTGAAGAATTGCAACATTTGCGTAGAACTAACGCTACAGATAGCAATACTGGGGGATTTGAAAAGCCATAGTCAATCAATCAATAATATAATAATTATTTTAGCAAAAATGTTTATTTTTTATTTACAATCCGTGGAAGCTATGAGAATAGGAAGATTCAAATCTTTTGTGAAGCATCACAGCACAGTTGAAAAATATATGGCAAATAAAAATCCGAAATGGATGATGTTGGAAGATAGATGGGAAAGGTTGAGTGGAGCTGAAGGGTGGGACTAATAACAAGATAAACAATGTAGGGCATACGGGATCTGTGAAATGTGTATAGGTGCGGAGCTATTGTGAAATAGCACAGTTACAAGTGGAAATCAAACTGGATGGACAACAGAAATAGAGGAAGGACTAAGAACAAACAAGAGAGAACTATTATAAAGTAGACTGTGTCTGTAAAATGTGTATAAGATGTATAAATTGAAGGTAAAAACAGAAATGTTTATCAGTTTACTCCAATTGGGGGATCGGTGGTAGGGTTTGCGGGGAATAATAATAAAGGTATACTCTTTTAAAAAAGTATGTATGTCTATGTAGGTATGTGTATGTATATATGTGTATATGTATGCATACGTGAATGGATATATATATTTACCCCAAAAAATATGGGGGATTGGAAATGATGCAGACAATTACATTGGAAGCAACATTCTTTCCGCAATATTAAGCTGATCCACCCCCCCAAAAAAATAAATAATAATAATAATAATTTTAAAAAAAAATAAAAAAATAAAAAAAAAAATAAGGTTGTAATGTAACAAAATGTGGACAAGGTCAAGTGGTCTGAATACTTTCCGAATGCACAGTTGACAGGTTTTAAAAAAAAAATTTGAGTGTAAAATTTCAACCACAGGATTATGTCATCATGCTAACTAATTTCAACATGGACAAACCTTTTATAAAATATGTTTGAATTTGTACCTTTGAAATAACGTCAGCTTTTCAACATAATATCCACTATAAGAAAAAATCTATAGTCTAGGCAGTACCAGCTACTGGAGATTTGATCTATCTATAGCTATCCCTTCAGTCGTCTCCCAGCCATAGTTTCAACCGAGCCCTGCTTAGATTGATATTTATCACTGACTATAACCAATAAACTTTAGAATTATTGTTGAAAATCTCCACTTAATATATTCACTGTTGCTGTTGAAGTCATTCCAAAGGGTAGGTTCAACAGAGAAAATTAAATGGAACCATACTTTATCAATCATATATCATATATTACTGATGCTATTTATGCCTATATAGTGTTTGGGAAGTCATCAACAGCTATTGTTTAAATTCAGCCCAGGATTCAATTAAAGGGTAAAATAAACAATACAAATACAGTACCATTGTAGAATAATAGTGAAGACATCAAAACTATGAAAAAACACATACTTTGTGGAATCATGTTGTAACCAAAAAAGTGTTAAACAAATCAAAATATATTTGAGATTTGAGATTCTTCAAAGTAGCCACCCTTTGCCTTGATGACAGCTTTGCACACTCTTGGCATTCTCTCAACCAGCTTCATGAGGTAATCACCTGGAATGCATTTCAATTAACAGGTGTGCCTTGTACAAAGTTAATTTGTGGAATTTCTTTCCTTAATGCGTTTGAGCCAATCAGTTGTGTTGTGACAAAGTAGGGGTGGTATACAGAAGATAGCCCTATTTGGTAAAAGACCAAGTCCCTATTATGGTAAGAACAGCTCAAATAAGCAAAGAGAAACGACAGTCCATCATTACTTTAAGACATAAAGGTCAGTCAAAGCAGAACATTTCAAGCACTTTTCTTGTGCAGTCGCAAAAACCATCAAGCGCTATGATGAAACTGGCTCACATGAGGACCGCCAGAAGAAAGGAAGACCCAGAGTTGCCTCTGCTGCAGAGGAACAGTTCATTAGAATGACCAGCCTCAGAAATTTCAGTCCAAATAAATGCTTCACAGAGTTCAAGTAACAGACACATCTCAACATCAACTGTTAGAGGAGACTGCATGAATCAGGCCTTCATGGTCGAATTGCTGCAAAGAAACCACTACTAAAGGACAACAATAAGAAGAAGAGACTTGCTTGGGCCAAGAAACACGAGCAATGGACATTAGACTGGTGGAAATCTGTCCTTTGGTCTTTCCAAATTTGCGATTTTTGGTTCCAACTGCTGTGTTTTTGTGAGACGCAGAGTAGGTGAACAGATGATCTCTGCATGTATGGTTCCCACCGTGAAACCACGTGATGTTGTGGGGGTGCTTTGCTGGTGACACTGTGATTTATTTAGAATTCAAGGCACACTTAACCAGCATGGCTACCACAGCATTCTGCAGCGATACGCCATCCCATCTGGTTTGCGCTCCAGGCTGTGTAAGGGCTATTTGACCAAGAAGGAGAGTGATGGAGTGCTGGCCTCCACAATCACCCGACCTCAACCCAATTGAGATGGTTTGGGATGAGTTGGACTGCAGAGTGAAGGAAAAGCAGCAAACAAGAGCCCAACATATATGGGAACTCTGTCATGACTGTTGGAAAAGCATTCCAGGTGAAGCTGGTTGAGAGAATGCCAAGAGTGTGCAACGCTGTCATCAAGGCAAAGGGTGGCTACTTTGAAGAATCTTTTTGTTTAACACTTTGTTGGTTACTACATGATTCCATATGTGTTATTTCATAGTTTTGATGTCTTCACTACTATTCTACTATGTAGAAACCCTTATTCTACAATGTAGACACCCTTGAATGAGTAGATATGTCCAAAGTTTTTACTTTTACAGTAGGTCTAGGGTTGCAAGCTTTGGTTGATTTTAAATGGAATCTAAAAGTTAATAATACAATAAAAATGGTATTTGATTAGATTTAGTCATATTCTTTAATTTAGATTTTTGGTTGAAATGGAGACTTCAATCCAACATATAAATTATACATTTTTTGACAACCAGAATTAAAGCCAGACTCAGTGGCACAGATGGAGTAATCCAAGCAGAAGAAACATCTTAAAATGTTGATATTTAGTTGCATTGTCAACCAAACACAATTCAATATTACTTTTGTAAGACAGTAAATAGCCTAATGTTAAGGCTATCTTACAAACTAATGTAACAGCATTTATTCAACCTTAAAATGAGTAACACATCGATGGCCACATTTTGAGGTTACTGTTACAATATAAATGTCTTCTTATGTAATCATAGACAGCGTGCATGTTCAGGGTCGCAGGTCTGTGGAAATATTCACAATTGCTATAATAATTTGCGCAGAATCTCAAATGTCATTGATCACTTGCACCATGCAGTGTAGCACCCAGGTCCCGCAGTCAAATGATGAAATCGCCCTCTAGTGGCAGGGTGACAACTTTGTTGCTTGAATCAGATTGCCACTTTAATTAAAGGATGACATTGTAATGCATATCACTATTTATTCCATTGTGAAATATGATCAATTTAAAGTAATAATAATAATTTTTAGCATTTTGTCTTAAACATTTTTATTGTATTATACAATATTTCCATGTACAAAGCTGTATTGTAGGCTCCTTGACTAATTTCCTCATTATAATAAAGCAGTTGAACACAGGAAACAAGAGTGAGATTAAATCACTTACAGACACAGAGCTCAAACTGAAGATGCAGAATTGAGTCTGTAAATGTTCACCCCAAAGGGACAGCATCATGCTGTCACATAACATTTGTCATGAGACATCATAATGATTTTTTTTTCATTTAAACTTTTTTTTAACTGATGGTGATGATGCCATGTTCTAGATGTAATTCAATTCAATACAACACAAATTAGGAAATCTTTCACATCAAAAATTTACAAGAACGAATCTACAACCAGTTAAAGCTGCCTTCTTCAAGATGACATCAAGACACTTGGGAAATAAGTCCTATTTTGTATGTCAGATACAACCAGTTTTTTGTCAGTTCAGTTTCTTTATTTGTTCCAAAAACTGGTTTAGTTGAAAAGACACTTCAGACTGGTTTGGCCCAGGACTCTATCTGGAGGAGATGAGACAGGATGTGGGGCCCTGTGTCCAGCTGCCTGCAATAGGGCCCCACGCCTTCCTCCTGGTCACACCAGTGGAGCCGTCGAAGGCGGAGGAGAGAGGGATGCTGGAGAGAATGGAGGAGATGTTTGGAGAGGGTTGTTGGGGAGATACACTGTGATTTTATCCACCCACTCTGACAGCTTGAAAGAGCAAAGTATTGAGGAGTTTCTTCAAGCAGGGAGTCAGGATCTCCGGCAGCTTGTAGAAAACAGGTACCATGTCCTCAATATTAAGGAAATGGTCCATGACACTCAGGTTTCTAGAGCTGCTGGACCAAGTAGAGAAGATGGTGTCAGGAAACATAGAAAGCTTCTACAGCAGTCAGACCTTCCAGGAGGCAGAGGCCCAGGTCAGAGAGTTGTTTGAAGGGGGACTGAACAAAAAGATTATTGGTAATAGTAGGTGATCAGAGCAGCTAAAATAAGAGAGCACCGCAAATGAGTGGGGAAAAGGCTGAAGACATAACTTTGTTGACTGGGCTCCATATTTAAGGCCCAGTGCAGTAAAAAAACAAATTTTTCTGTGTTTTACATATTTTATTTTTTCCACACTATGAGTTTGGAATAATACTGTGAAATTGTGAAAATTATGATAATGCCCTTTTAGTGTAAGAGAAATTGCTCTTGCTAATAATATATTTTTGTTTGTTTTTGTCCATTTTAATTTAAAACAATCACAGTAAGTTACTTAATTGTTACCCAGAAATGATTTGATATTGAGATAAAAATGCCTGCATATTTATTATAATAATTAGGTTTGTGCTTACATTTGTCCCATTTCACACGTGTGAACTGGAAATGTGTTTTTTGCATATCCCACCCCCCTTGAGACACCCTCGGAAAGGGGATCAGCCGTTATTGACAGCGACCCTGGAGCAATTAGGGATAAGTGCCTTGCTCAAGGGCACATAGTCAGATTTTTTTTCACCTCAGGGATTTGAACTAGTGACTTTTCGGTTACTGGCCTTGCACTTTTACTTTTAACCACTAGTCTATTTGACCATCAGATGGGAGTGTTGTCTGGTTCTCAATGTGTATTCTACAAACTGCGAAGGGAAACGGAGCAAGTAGTCAGAGCAATTTAATGAAAAGGTAGAAATGGAATTAGGCTGAAGTGAAGCAGAGATAGGAGGGGAAGGTTCAGATGGCCCTATTGTGAATTTAATTCAGATCACTGATTGATCTATACTAAATGGTAGATAATTATATTAATTAGTATTAATAGATACTTTCATTAATATTGCCTACTTTCAACTTTGATAACTGTTTTCCAACAGAGAACTTTGTCAACCTTTGACTTCATCTTCAGTAATAAAGGATGAATCATTCAGATATTGCATAAGTAATTTAATTTTACAAGCAGACAGTGATCATAACCGTCAGTTTATCAACTGAAATGCAAAAAGAAAGACATGAAAGCAGAAATAAAATTCAAATCCTACACTCACTGCTGTTTTACAGAACTTTGATGTACGAGCTAATGTTGCTTTCTAGTGATGAAACTACCATATAGCTTATGTTGTTTGCAATTAGCTACTGTATTGTACTGCTCAGTGGAGGCTCCTCAGAGGAGGAAGGGAGGACCATCCTCCTCAGTGAATTTCATAAAAATACAAATAGGGAAACTAAAAAAGTAATCCTTTTTAGATAAAACTACTGAATATATTCACGTCACCAAATAATTGATTAAAACACACTGTTTTGCCATGAAGGTCTACAGTAGCCTCAGCAGCACTCTGTCGGGTAGCACCATGGTATAGCCGGAGGACAGCTAGCTTCTGACCTCCTCTGGGTACATTGACTTTAATACAAACCTAGGAGGCTTATGGTTCTCACCCCCTTCCATAGACTTGCACAGTAATTATGACAACTTCCAGAGAATGAATCTAGTACTGAAAGCATAAGCTAAAGCTAGCTAGCACTGCAGTGCATAAAACGTGGTGAGTAGCTGACTGAAAGAGAGAGAAACAGTTTTGAACAAATTAACTTCTTCCAAAATTCAGGAGAAGCAAGAGAGAGAGAGGGAGAGAGCTATATTTGGTTGTATTTCTTGAAAACTTTTCACTTAGCTAGTGAATGCAGTTAGCTAGTTTAGCCTACTCAATCATCCGGCTCAAACAGAGAGGATGCTATGTTAGCTAGCTGGCTATGGCTATCCAACACTGGAACTCTTCCATGTCAAGGTAAGCTTTTGGTTTTTAAATGTATTGCCACCGGGGCCCGCTGGTGTAACTGCTTAACTGCTTTCTGACAATACTGCATGATTGCTGCGGGTTGACAAACGCGTTAGTTTTAGTAACTACTGTATGTTGACTATGACATGACAACGACGATGGCTATGTGTAGTAGTTAGCGGTCATGATATGAAGGTTTGGCTTGGAAAGGTTTTTTCGTCTGGTCACAGACGTATTGTGTTGTGCACTGAAATCCAAAGCGAAGGGAAAAGGTGAGAGGAGGAGAGTGAGTAGATACTTGTGAGAAGGAATTATATATACAGTGCATTCGGGAAGTTTTCAGACCCCTTCACTTTTCAACATTTTGTTACGTTTCAGCCTTATTCTAAAATTGATTATTAAATCGTTTTTTCCACACGTCAATCTACACACAATACCCCATAATGACAAAGCAAAAACAGGTTTTTAGAAATTTTTGAAAATGTATTTCAAATAAATAACCTGAAATATCACATTCACATAAGAATTCAGACCCTATACTCAGTACTTTGATGAAGCACCTTTGTCAGCGATTACAGCCTTGAGTCTTGTGTATGTCCCGAAGCCACTCCTAGGTTGTCTTTTCTGTGAGATTAGGGTCATTGTCCTGTTGGAAGGTGAATCTTCGCCCCAGGCTGAGGTCCTGCGTGCTTTGAAGCAGGTTTTCATCAAGGATCTCTCTGTACTTTGCTCCGTTCATCTTTCCCTCGATCCTGACTAGTCTCCCAGTCCCTGCCGCTGAAAAACATTCCCACAGCATGATGCTGCCACCACCATGCTTTACCATAGGGACTGTGCCAGGTTCCCTCCAGACGTGACGCTTGGCATTCAGTCATTCAGGAGTTCAATCTTGGTTCATCAGACCAGAGTATCTTGGCTGTCATGTGTCTTTTACTGAGGAGTGGCTTCCGTCTGGCCACTCAACCATAAAGGCCTGATTGGTGGAGTGCTACAGAAATGGTTGTCCTTCTGGAAGGTTCTCCCATCTCCACAGAGGAATTTCAGAGCTCTATCAGAGTGACCCTCGTGTTCTTGGTTACCTCCCTGACCAAAGTCCTTCTCCCCCGATTGCTCAGTTTGGTCAGGCGGCCAGCTCTAGGAAGAGTCTTGGTGGTTCTAAACGTCTTCCATTTAAGAATGATGGAGGCCACTGTGTTCTTTGGGATTTTCAATGCTGCACAAATGTTTTGGTACGCTTCCCCAGATCTGTGCCTCGACACAATCTTGTCTCAGAGCTTTACGGACAATTCCTTCGACCTCATGGCTTGGTTTTTGCTCTGACATGCTCTGTCAATTGTCGGACCTTATATAGACAGGTGTGTGCCTTTCCAAATCATCTGAGCTCAATTTCAAGTCTCATAGCAAAGGTTCTGAATACTTATGTAAATAAGGTATAAAAAAGTGTTTTACAAACATTTCTAAAAACCTGTTTTCGCTTTGTCATTATTGGGTATTGTGTGTAGATTGTTTTATTTAATACATTTTAGAATAAGGCAGTAACAAGTCAAGGGGTCTGAATACTTTCCCGAATGCACAGTACAACGAGCAAAGTGATCATGCTGTTTTTATGTGGCTGCTATGAAAATTAACTGTGTTTGTGTGTGATCAGGGATGTATTCACTCTGCAGATTCTGTTGAAAACGTTTCTTTAATGGAAGCAAACAGAACGAAACGGTGATAACCATAACTGAATATTTACAGTAGAAACTCTCATTTTCAACTGTTAGACTAATGATTAGACCCTAGATCAGCTAGATGCAGGCAAGAGTGTGCAAGGCAGTATTGAATGTGTCATTGTCTGTCACCTTGATTACAAAAAATTAACTCGACCTGTGTTGTAAACTTTCATTCATAGGCTAGGTTGTAGCAACCTCAAGTTGGGTACAAGGAAAATTAGAGTATCATGTAGTAGTTACATTGAGCTGAGTGAATATAGAATGACAATCATCCAATATACTGTAATATAAATAAGGCCATGCTCATTAAAAAAAAGATAATCCTCCCTACGGCAGCGTAGCCTAGTGGTTAGAGCGTTGGACTAGTAACTGAAAGGTTGCAAGTTCAAATCCCCGAGCTGACAAGGTGCAACTCTGTCGTTCTGCCCCTGAACAATGCAGTTAACCCACTGTGAGTAGGCCGTCATTGAAAATAAGAATTTGTTCTTAACTGACTTGCCTAGTTAAATAAAGGTTAAATAATAAAATAAATAAACAGCACCAACCACCACTGATTTAGCTTGCAGTAAAACCGCTGACATGGTTAGAAATGGTATCTCACTAAATAAATATTTCTTTGGATGCATGTTTCCATACATTATCACCACAGGGTGATGCTCACGCCACTTGTTCCCTCGATAAAGAGCCCGAAGAAATCCAGCCTTGAGAAAAAATGCAAGGAATGGTTGTAAAGCTTATATCAATTTCATGAGCTAGAATGCTCACCCCGGTGACAATGTCATTACATGTTATCCAGACACACACAACCGTGAATACGGTCCCTCTGAGGGTGAGATGAGAATCCCGACCCAGACAACCCCAGGCCCTCCGAGAATGTAGGCCCTCTGAGAATTGATGACATAGACAGCGTTGTTTTGAACGAGGAACAAGTCAATACTCCCTTTAAATCCTTTTAACAGTGAAAGGCCCCTTGCATTTGTTCGTTCCACAACCTTGACACAGTTCATTCAGTTCATAGTTGGCATACCAACAGTGCAATATCAACCTGCCCTGTTATAATTTGACCTGATCAAATTAGGGTCAGAGTTTTGTACATGTTTCAGTAACACTTCTTCAGCCTAAGTGGAATGGTGGAATCTGTAACAATAACAGTTAGGAGTGACTCAAAAGAGAGACCGAGGAATGGAAAGAGTGAAGGAGCTACAGAATGTGAGAGGGAGAGGAGGAAGAGTCATATCATGCACATCGCCTCAATCCCCCTTTTAGGGGTCATACCATTGCCAACTGTGGTGCGGACAGAGGGGGAATGGGAAGTGGGATTTTGTCAGTAATGTATTACACTCCCAGGACCCCTGGGAAAAGATGTGTGTGTGGGGGGGGGGGGGGGGGGGGGGGGTGTACAGGCTGGGTTGGTGCCAACATAGTCACTGTGCCAAAGAGGGGATGATACTCTCTCACTGGCAGATCTGTGGGAAAATCAAAACCAGGTGGCCTGCTACGGGTGAGCCAACAAAGACAAAGGGCTAAGTACTGTACTGTGCTGCTGAGGCCTCCGCAAACAAGCAGCGCTGTACTGTATAGGCAGTAAGGAAATTAAAAGAGAAAAAAGAACTTTGAAGGTTTTTATTAAAAGATAACACCAGGAGTTATCTTTTTGCTGTGTTGAGGGAAACAGAATGTATCAGGCTTCTGCAGTAGAGTTGGAGATACTGAAAGACGTTATATAAAACCAGTTGGCTCACAAAATATTTTATATACAGTAGATTGGCAAATAGCCCCCTAATTCCATTGGGTTGAAGACAATTCTATCCTTTATTTTGGGATTATAATTTCCATGGCATCAAATGAAGATGATGTAAGATGCTGGTCCATACATTTGTGAGCTCATATGAACATAAATAGCACCTACTGTATCTTTACTAGTGAACCATCTCTACTCTAATTAATCCAACACTAATAATTTAACAAATACAGCTAAATACAGTATGTATATTAATGTAGACCTCTATAGGCTAAATATGCTAACTGGATGCTAAGGAGACAGACTGGCCAGGTGTCACACTCGTCCTCCTCGTCTGAGGAGGAGCATGGATCGGACCAAAACGCAGCTTGGGTAGAATACATGTTTGTTTTATTAAAGAAAGACGAAGACGGAAAAACTCTTAACAAACTACAAAACAATAAACGACGTAAACAGACCTGAACATGAGAACTTACAGATAACGAAGAACGCACGAACAGGAACAAACTAACAAACGAAACAGTCCCGTGTGGCACAAACACTGACACAGGAACAATCACCCACAAACAAACAGTGTGAACAGCCTACCTTAATATGGTTCTCAATCAGAGGAAACGTAAAACACCTGCCCCTGATTGAGAACCATATCAGGCTAATTGAAAAGAACCCAACATAGAAACACATAACATAGAATGCCCATCCAGCTCACGTCCTGACCATACTAAACAAAGACAAAATAAAGGAAATAAGGTCAGGAACGTGACACCAGGGACAACTCTAGTGGGAAAATTGTTGATGAATGTGTCCTTCTGAGGATAGGAAGCAGGGTGTAGTGTATCGCTGGAAAGGAAGTACCTCACACGGCCCGACCGTGGGCCGCCGGGGCACTTGTAAAGAGGCTTTTTGTTTTAGGGGGCTAACGCCTAATTGATACTGGCTTAATGAGAACAGGGCTGTGTGTGTGTGTGTGTGTGTGTGTGTGTGTGCGTGTGCGTGCATGCGTGGGGGTGTGTGAGCTGGGGCCTGGACGCTCATATCATAATTGGAACGGACAAGCCTTGTGTGGAGGAGTGGAGAGGGAAGGGGTTTGTGGGAACTCCAGGAAAAAAGAAAGAATGGGAGTGTGACAATGGAGAGGAGGAATGTAGCAGAGGCGGTGAGAGAGAAATTCTGTGTGATAATGACTGGAAAAATTGCAAGATCATGAGAAAGCCGAGAAGGACCAGGTCAGAGTGAACGACGAGTTCAATGACTGCATTCCCTTGGACCTTTACCAAATACATATTATTCACGTGAATATTAGACAATCTAAATTAAAACAAAATCTGTAACTCTGGCTTATAGTTTTCTTATGTTTGTACTGTAAATCAATTATAATGATCCTCATAAAATTGTAGTCTCGCTTAGTGTAATAATTCAGTAATGCCATATTATCACTTTGAATTTGTTCATTTTCACAAGTCAACCTCTTGCTCTCAGTCAGAAATAAGATGAAGTAACTTTTCTTCTCTCCCATGTTTCAGCCCTGAAGTTTGAGCCATTCATGTGAGACTCTCCAACACCCCTACAGAGCCTTTTACTGTGAACTAGAGAGGGAGAGAAAGGGAGGGGAGAACAGAGGAGCTGGTGCACTCCAGCAAGCCTGAGAAAATTAAGCATGAAAGCTGTGGAGAAAAACATGAGAAGCAAGGGAAAGGGAAAATAAAGGTGTGAGAAGAAGGAGGGAGGGGGGTCTACAGTATTATAGAATGATGGAGGGGAAGAATTAAGAGACAATAAAGAGAGATGGGACGAAAGAGAAGTCCGTGAGCGACAGACAAGGATAGACGAGATTGACAGCAATTAAGAAGCACTACTAAGAGGAAGCGAGGGAGAAGATTGATGAGAATATACAGTAGGGTGAGAAATATAGAGACAGTAGGAGAATTGCAGTGAAGATGAGGGAACAGAGATGGTGAGAAAGAAAGACTAGAGAGGGATGGAGTTATAAATAGGAACGAAAGTGAGAGGGCGAGAATGAGGCAGACGGGCACTGAAAAAGAGAGTGATGGAGAGTGAGAGAGAGGGCGAGAAGGAGAGAGGGACAGACAGCCACCCCGCACGGCGTTCCCACACTCTGCCCTGTTCCCACAGTGGCCCGGCTAATCCCTGTCTTAATTGGGAGAGAATTCCAGCGCACACGTTTCCCTGGAATGAGAGCAGACGGACGGACGGGGAAGGCTAGGGGAACGGGCGCTAACTAACACATGGGAGATACAGCAGGCCAGAGCCAGTTGGTCAGACATGTATGAGTGCACTCTGTTATAATAACATGCCACCGCACAGTCAACACATTTCATGGTCAAATGGCAGTGGCTGGTCACAGTTTCTCTCCCCCTTACCCTCTCATCTCCTGGGATTCTAACTTTTAAAGCACTGACTCCATCATTACTCTAAAAGTACAGATTCCACTCAATGTAACTCCTCACATTCCATCTACTCAGTTGATGTAAGTATTAGAGCTACTAATATATTGCAGTTCAAATGTAGCGACAGGAATAAATGCATCAGGTTGTTTTACAAATCATTTTACAAAATAATATGATTCATATCAAGTATCAAATAGTTTTATCATGGTTCACAAGGTAAAACGTTGGCGCTAGACTATGCTGTTGACTTATCCCTTACGGAAAAATATTGCAGTCAGAGTGCAGTATAACTGCAGTTCAACTGCAGTACACTGCAGTTATTCTGCAATTGCTGCGTCCAAAATACCACAGTCGACTGCAGTTACTGCACTTATACTGCAATCTTTTGTTGTAAGGGATCTAGTCCTGAGGGCCTACAGGGAAAAAGTAAAGAGAAGAGGGGGAGATACTGGCAGGTAAAGAGACAACAACAAAAACAAACATGATTGGCAGTTTTGTTCTTGCCTCCTTCATTGCCTCCTCCCACAGGAGGTAAACTGAAACAACCTCTCTCTGGAAAGAGAGAGAGGAGAGAAAAAAAGGAAGGCTTTGCTTCAGAATTTACAGGATTAAAAAGGGAAACATAGGAACGAGTTGCAGAACTAGAGAAAGAGAGAGAGGGAGTTTTGAGAGGGTTGAACGTTCTCTCAGGGTAGTTTCTATCCTTGTGTGTGAAAACCACAATCTTGGTGGTTAATTGCCGGGTTTTAGGGCAGAGCCGGGCCATTTGTGTTTTTCATGGAGTGGATACTGGATAGATTCTCAGCCTGGGGCTTACCAGTGGCCTTTGCTGACAAAAAAAACAAAAAAACAAGGACATGAGAGTTATGTGCTTAGAATGTATTTCCGTATTTCTGCCCATTTGTATTCTCTCGTGGACAGATGCACATAACATTAATGGTAGTAGCATCTTGCGTTTCACCTTTCACTTAAAAACTCATTTGGGATGGGGGTGGTATTTTGGCGTCCGGATGAAAAGCGTGTCCAAAGTAAACTGCCTGCTACTCAGGCCCAGAAGCGAAGATATGCATATTATTAGTAGATTTGGATAGAAAACACTTTGAAGTTTCTAAAACTCTTTGAATCATGTCTGTGAGTATAACAGAACTTATTTGGCAGGAGAAACCCCGAGGACAAACCATTCAATTTTTTTTTTTGAGGTCACTCTCTTTTCAATGGGTTTTCATTGGGAATCCAGATTTCTAAGGGACTTTCTTGCAGTTCCTATCGCTTCCACTACATGTCAACAGTCTTTAGAAATTGGTTGAGGTTTTTCCTTTGAGAAATTAAGAAGTAGCACTGTTCAGAACGAGGGTAGAGGGAAGTGTACTCTTTGTTAGAGGCGCATGACCTGAAAGCTCGCTCACTTTGTTTTCCTCCGGTACTGAACACAGTATATCCCGTCTTACATTTGATTGATTATGTATGTAAAAAAATACATCAAGTTGTATTAGGAAAATAGTTTGAAATGTTTGGACAAAGATTACAGGTAATATTTTGTAGTCATGTTGCACGAGTTGGAACCGGTGTTTTTCTGGATCAAACGCGCCAAATAAATTGACATTTTGGATATATATCGACGAAATTAATCGAACAAAAGGACCATATGTGATGTTTATGGGACATACTGGAGTGCCAACAGAAGAAGCTCGTCAAAGGTAAGGCATGAATTATATCTTTATTTCTGCGTTTTGTGTCGCGCCTGGAGAGTTGAAATATGATTGTCTGTGTTTGTTTGCTGTGGTGCTGTCCTCAGATAATAGCATCGTTTGCTTTCACCGTAAAGCCTTTTTGAAATCTGACATGTTGGCTGGATTCACAACAAGTGTAGCTTTAATTTGGTGTATTGCATGTGTGATTTCATGAAAGTTAAATTTTTATAGTAATTTATTTGAATTTGTAGCTCTGCATTTTCACTGGATGTTGGCCAGGTGCGACGCTAGCGTTCCACATATCCCAGAGAGGTTTTAACATCTCCCCCCAGAACTTAATTTAGCATTTGACTCAATTATGCAAGCTTTTAGTTCTGGGTTACCGAGATTAGATACTAATGACACAAAGTTTAGGAACATTTACGAAGAAGGATGACTGATGTACTGTATGTTTGATCATTTTAGCTATGTGTACTGCACAGCACAAGCAACTAACAGATGCATAAAACAAGCAACTAAAACCAGATCTCCTCTTGAGATCCCCACCTGAAACAGCTTTGCTGCCCTTTGTATGACCATATGAAAGCGTTGCTAGGAATAGTGTCATGACGTGACTATCATTAATGCAATGACTGTTATCTTATCAAATCAATTAACCTTTTGTCAATAGGGGGTGCTATTTGCACTTTGTAATTTCGTTCCCAAATTAAACTGCCTCTTACTCAATTCTTGCTCGTACAATATGCATATTATTATTACTATTGGATAGAAAACACTCTCTAGTTTCTAAAACCGTTTGAATTATTTCTCTGAGTGAAACAGAACTCATTCTGCAGCACATTTCCTGTCAGGAAGTGAGATTTCTGAAATCGAGGTCCCTGTTCTAAGGTCAGTTTATAAGTCCCCATGTAAGCTATGGGGCTACATGCACTGCATACGCCTTCCTCTAGATGTCAGTAAGCGGTGAGAATTTGAATGGAGTGGATTGCACCATCTGGGCCACTATAAAAGCTCATGGAACGGAAGTACCGTTCTTTTCAACGGGGCGCCTGGCGCAAGAGGGACATCACAATGGCGTCCTGCAAAAGCTTTCGTTTTAGCAGTTCTATATCTCCGGTCATGTTTTTATTTGTTATAGGTGTTAACTTCTTATGGCTGCAAGCCCGACGTCGGTACACTTATGACAACAGCCAGCTCAAGTGCAGGGCGCGAAATTCAAAATATATATTTTTTTAAATATTTAACTTTCACACATTAACAAGTCCAATACAGCATATGAAAGGTACACATCTTGTGAATCCAGCCAACATGTCCGATTTTTAAAATGTTTTACAGCAAAAACAGCACGTATATTTATGTTAGCTCACCACCAAATACAAAAAAGGACAGACATTTTTCACAGCACAGGTAGCATGCACAAAGCCAACCTAACTAACCAAGAACCAACCAAACTAACCAACAAACAACTTCATCAGATGACAGTCTTATAACATGTTATTCAATAAATCTATGTTTTGTTCGAAAAATGTGCATATTTCAGGTATAAATCATAGTTTACATTGCAGTTACAATCAGAAATTGCACCGAAAGCAGACAGAATAATTACAGACACCAACGCCAAATAACTAAATACTCATCATAAAACATTTCTGAAAAATACATAGTGTACAGCAATTGAAAGACAGGCATCTTGTGATTCCAGACAATATTTCCGATTTATCAAGTGTTTTACAGCGAAAACACAATATAGCGTTATATTAGCTTACCACAATAGCCAAAAACACAAGCAATTTCCCAGTAGCAAAAGTAAGCGATCGTAACAAACAAGCAAAAGATATATAATTTTTGACTAACCTTGATTTTCTTCCTCAGATGACAGTCCTATAACATCAGGTTATACATACACTTATGTTTTGTTCGAAAATGTGCATATTTAGAGCTGAAATCAATGGTTATACATTGTGCTAACTTAGCTACTTTTTCCCACTACGTCCGGATTTTTTTCTGACACTTTTTCTGACACACATATTCTGACCAAATAGCTATTCATAAACATAACTAAAAAATACATGTTGTATAGGAAATGATAGATCCATTAGTTCTTAATGAAATCGCAGTGTTAGAATTCTAAAAATAACTTCATTACGATATGCATCTTCGGTATAGCTAGAGTACCCAAACGTTGGGCGCCCACGACTAGTTCACATGTACGACAGATATATGAAATAGCATCATAAAATGTTTCTTACTTTTGCTGATCTTTCATCAGAATGTTGGACAAGGTGTCCTTTGTCCAGAACAATCGTTGTTTGGATTTAGAACGGCAACTTTCCCTCTTCAATTAGCAAGCACACTAGCCAGGTGGCACGACGCTCTCCATGTCAACAAACGGAAGAGAACGGAACACGGCAAAACTCCCGAAAAATTTTCAATAATCTGATGAAACTATATTGAAAAAACATACTTTACGATGATATGGTCACATGTATCAAATAAAATCAAAGCCGGAGATATTAGTCGACTATAACGGCAGCTAAACAGAAGGCAAATCCATGTCCCCCTGCGCGCTTTCTAGAAAACCGGAAATGAGGGACACGTCATACAAAGAGTGTATTTATTCCACTTCAGACCAAGATAAACACGAAATTTCTTCTCTCACCGCCTCTTGACATCCAGGGGAAGGTGTATGAAGTGCACGTATACTCTTACGTATCATGCCCATGTATAGGCAGGAAGTAGAACAGAGCATCGATTTCAGACTTTCCACTTCCTGGTCAGGAAGTTTGTGCCAAATGAGTTCTGTTTGACTCACAGATATAATTCAAACGGTTTTAGAAACTAGAGAGTGTTTTCTATCCAATAGTAATAATAATATGCATATTGTACGAGCAAGAATTGAGTACGAGGCCGTTTGAAATGGGCACCTTTAATCAGAGCTACTCAATACTGCCCCTGCAGCCATAAAAAGTTAAAGACATCATAAGGTAGTTAATTTAAACCGACTTATAGCAGTTTATATCAGTTTATTGCGATTTTCTGGGATTTCTTTGTCACGCGCTTTCACGAGTTGGACACCTCTCCAGTGGGTGGCTATCGTTAGCTGCTATTTCTACAGGAGAAGAGGACATCTTTCAACCAAAAGACGATTGTTCTGGAGAAAGGACACCTTGCCCAAGATTCTGATGGAAGCTCAGCAAATAGTAAGCAGTCTTTATGCTGTTAATTCGTATTTATGTTGACAAATGTCAAATAATAATTCCGCCATGAATTTCGGTGCGGTCTCGCTTTAGCGCACGCTGTATTGCGCAGTAACGTTAATTTAAAAAATCTAACACAGCGGTTGCATTAAGAACTAATGTATCTTTCATTTGCTGTCCAACCTGTATTTTTTTAGTCAAGTTTATGATTACTTATCGATTAGAATAGGTGCCTCTCCAAGATGGCGCCGGACAGATTGCTTGAAGTTTTGGCCACTAATCACATTGTATAACCACGATTTGTGCCGCTAAATATGCACATTTTCGAACAAACCCTATATGCATTGTGTAATATGATGTTACAGGACTGTCATCTGATGAAGAATATCAAGGTTAGTCAAAAATTATATATCTTTTGCCTGTTTGTTACGATCGCTAACCTTTGCTGCTGGTAAATGGTGTTGTGTTTCTGGCTATTGTGGTAAGCTAATATAATGCTATATTGTGTTTTCGCTGTAAAACACTTAGAAAATCTGAAATATTGGCTGGATTCACAAGATCTGTGTCTTTCATTTGCTGTATGCTGTGTATTTTTAAGAAATGTTTTATGATGAGTAATTAGGTAATACACGATGGTCTCTGTAGTTATTCTAGTTGCTTTGGTGAGAGTTGTGATGGTGGCTGCAATGGTAAACTATGATTTATACCTGAAATATGCACATTTTTCTAACAAAACATATGCTATACAATAAATATGTTATCAGACTGTCATCTGATGAAGTTGTTTCTTGGTTAGTGGCTATTTATATCTTTATTTGGTCGAATTTGTGATAGCTACTGATGCAGTAAAAAAATGGTGGTGTAAAAAAAGTGGTGTCTTTTGCTATCGTGGTTAGCTAATAGATTTACATATTGTGTCTTCCCTGTAAAACATTTTAAAAATCAGAAATGATGGCTGGATTCACAAGATGTGTATCTTTCATCTGGTGTCTTGGACTTGTGATTTAATGATATTTAGATGCTAGTATTTACTTGTGACGCTATGCTAGGCTATGCTAGTCAGCTTTTTTACTGATGGGGGTGCTCCCGGATCCGGGTTTGGGAGGAACTAGAAGTTAACTATGTTCAATTGATTACGTGATTAAATTAATCATGTAACAATTAACTCAGTAACTTGGGGCAGCACGGGAACATGTATTTAACGAGTTACTATCTCACGAATTAAACTATTATAAGATATATTTATATCTATAGATAAGTCACTAATTAATGTATTTTTACCTCATATCAGTCTCATTCTAAACGTCGTAATATTCTATAAATCTGCACGAACCCTAGTCTACATGTTGACTCAGCTTACACACATTAGCTTAATTATTTATTTACTAACTAACAAAATAATTATACAGAAATACATAAACACACACACAGAATAGGTTGAATTGATTACTAACGTAATGCAATGAAAAGTCCCTAGTGGACTAAACCGATATGACGACTGTTTACACAATGAAAGGGGTGGGGAAAGAAAGAGCAGGAGAAGGAGAGCCAAAGGAATTCAACTAGCGTACATACAGTTGAATAATACGCTCATCGTAAACATGGATATTTAGCACCCCAACAACCGTTCATTCGGATTTAGAAATGCAATGTACATATTTACGCTTATGTCTTTGTTGTCTCTATTGAAATCGCCCAATCCGTCTGTGAAGAATAGTTCGACAGAGCGTCTCTAGTTGTGTAAGTCTCGGGTGGCCCATTAGAGGTCACAATGTCCTTAGTAGTTGTAGTAGTAGCTTTCTTTGTTCTGGAAGTGTTCGTTAGACTGGATACATCAGACGTTCCAATGGTCCTCGTGTCTTTGGTCAAAATTCTTTACTACATGCAGAGCTGCAGGTGGTGCATGTCTTAATCTTCTTCATTCGTCGAGTTTCAGAGGGTCTTGTAGTTTTAGACCATTTGTCACGTATTCAGCACGCTCTGCAAGTATACTGGTCTAGTAGTTTTAAACCATTTTACATGCCAGTAGCAAACTGTCAATGTACTGGTCTGTCTTTAAATTGCAACCATTTTAACGTGTAGCCACCGCTCCATGTTTTCTGGTCTAACATGTTAGTTCCTTAGGAGTCCTTTATGAGCACTCTGGCAAAAGGGGCGTTCCATCCTTTTGGCATAATGTCTGTGCTCACATGGGTGTGGTTACTGACTGAGTAAAAATGTACATGAAAAACAATTCTCATTTAGAAGGCTAAAATCACATTTCATCTTCTCACAAATAGTTTCATATTTAATCATATACGTTTTACAACATTTAGATGTAAATCTGATAACTGGGACGTATACATTTGTAGAGTTACTGTTATTTAGTTATACCGCCCTTAAAACTTCTTATGGCTGCAATCCCGTTAACGGGATGATATGACAACAGCCAGTGAAAGTGCAGGGCGCCAAATTCAAACAACAGAAATCTCATAATTAAAATTCCTCAAACATACATGTATCTTATACCATTTTAAAGGTAATCTTGTTGTTAATCCCACCAAAGTGTCCGATTTCAAATAGGCTTATCAGCGAAAGCACCACAAATGATTATGTTAGGTCACCACCAACTCACAGAAAAATTCTGCCATTTTTCCAGCCAAAGAGAGGAGTCACAAAAACCACAAATAGAGATAAAATTAATCACTAACCTTTGATGATCGTCATCAGATTACACTCATAGGACTTTGTTACACAATACATATATGTCTTGTTCGATTAAGTTCATATTTATATCCAAAAACCTCTGTTTACATTGGCGCCATGTTCAGAAATGCCTCCAAAATATCCGGAGAAATTGTAGAGAGCCACGTCAAATAACAAAAATACTCATCATAAACTTTGATGAAAGATACATGTTTTACATAGAATTAAAGATACACTTGTTCTTAATGCAACCGCTGTGTCAGATTTCAAAAAGCTTTACGGAGAAACACAATATTCAATAATCTGAAAACAGCGTTCAGCCACAAAAGCAAGCCCATACAGTTACCCGCCAAATTGTGCAGTCAACAAAACTCATAAAAAGCATTATAAATCTTCACTTACCTTTGCTGATCTTCGTCGGAATGCACTCCCAGGACTCCCACTTCCACAAGAAATGTTTGTTTTGTTCGGTAATGTCCATCATTTATGTCCAAATAGCTATTTTTGTAGCGTGTTTGGTAAACATATCCAACGTCAGGAAGCGCGTTCACTTAAAGCTGACAATGTCCAAAAGTTCCGTAACAGTCAGTAGAAACATGTCAAACGATGTATTGAATCAATCTTTAGAATGTTTTTAACATAAATCTTGAATAACGTTCCAACCGGAGAATTACATTGACTTCAGATGAGCGATGGAACAGAGCTCCCTCTCATGTGAACGCGCATGGTCAAAGCATGGTCAGGTCATGGCAGACCTGACTAATTCCCCTCTCATTCGGCCCCCCTTCACAGTAGAGGCATCAGACAAGGTTCTACAGACGGTTAACATCTAGTGGAAGCCGTAGGAAGTGCAAACTCATCCATATCTCGCTGTGATTTCAATAGGATCTTGGTTGAAAATCGACCAGCCTCAGAATTCCCACTTCCTGTTTGTTTTTTTTCTCAGGTTTTTGCCTGCAATATGAGTTCTGTTATACTCACAGACATAATTCAAACAGTTTTAGAAACTTCAGAGCGTTTTCTATCCAATACTAATACTAATATGCATATATTGGCAACTATGACTGAGGAGCAGGCCATTTACTCTGGGCACCTCTGTGCACCTTTCATCCAAGCTACTCAATACTGCCCCTGCAGCCATAAGAAGTTAATGATATCACAAAACAACAACTGATTTGACATGATTATTGTTTGGAGTGAGAAATATTGTTTCAATGTCCAACCTTTTGATGTTAAAGTTTTGGGGCAGAGTCTCACTCTACAAACAAAGGATTTTTGACTTTTCCATACTGCAGTGCACGAGAAAGGAAGTCCTAGAACCGGTCCCACTTCCCCCCCTTTCCTCATGACAATAGCATCATAAACTCCCTATACAATACACACTTATTCATTTAATGTATTCATTGCTTATGAAGCATAGCAAGAGCAAAACAATAATGCAAAACTACTATACCACTTGGCATATATGCACATAACTCTCATATTAGGCACAGAAACCAATAATACGACAACTCCTATTTTCCTATTGTTACAAAAAAAAAGGCAATCATTCAAAAGCATAGTTCTCAGTATGTATGTACTCCATAACTAGTCCCATGTTTCTCCCTGGCTCTCTCCCTCTCTCGAGCCTCCTTCCATGTGATTGTGATTCCACACACTGTGACACACTGAAAGGCTGCTTTAGGCTGCTTAAGGCTGCTTAAAGACCCTGTGTCTCTGATGTGAGTGCGGAACGCTCCCACTCTCCCAGGCCTTTTTGACCCCCCCTCCTGTACGTTACAGCCCAAAGCTAAGGTCCTGGACTAGGCAGCTGTGGCCTGCTGAGATGGGATGGTGGGTGGGTGGGGGAGTGCCACAGCCCTGGGAGGGGGTCGCAATTCACTCTCCTTGTCACTACGTTACAATGCCGGTTTTTGGCGGGAAACATACCCAAAGCGCTCAAGACACTGGCCTGCCCCAACTAGTGTGTCTTTAGAAACTTTGGAACCCCCTCCCCAAGAACTGTCTTTCTCTATCTCCTCCACAAACACTCACACACAGACACACCATGTCCACCATTGTCTTGATTGATTTTCGGTTCCCTTTTTGCCGCGGATTATAGCCATCTGCAGACTCTTGAGGAACACAAGTGGCTCCTTGGTCTCCCTCCACCACCCAGTACTTCAGAAGGATAACACGGCCAGATAGAGAAAAATTACACTAAAACACAATAAACAAAAGGAAGGTCATAACCAATTAATTAAATAGATGAAAGTAGCTAGTAATGCTCATCATCTGTGGGAAGTTGGCTCGAGTGGAGCTGTTAGGCAGGGCTTGAGGCCAGTTGTTGGGCAGTCGGCTTGAGCAGATGAGTCATCGATAGTACGGCCAAGAGAAGCAGTCAGTCTGACAGACAGGTGCTTAGGAGCTCTTTATCAGGGCACCTTGATGTAGTACCCTAAAAATTGTCAAAGACTCCAGCCACCTTAGTCATAGACTGTTCTCACTGCTACCGCACGACAAGCAGTACCGGAGTGCCAAGTCGAGGTCCAAAAGGCTTCTTAACAGCTTCTACCCCCTAGCCATAAGACTCCTGAACAGCTAATCAAAGGACTACCCAGACCCCTCTTTTATGCTGCTCCTACTCTCTGTTTATAATCTATGCATAGTCCCTTTAACTCTACCTACATGTACATATTAACTCAATTACCTCAACTAACCGGTGCCCCCGCACATTGACTCTGTACCGGTACCCCCTGTATATAGCCTCACTTGTTGTTTTACTGCTGCTGTTTAATTATTTTTTACTTTTATTTTCTATTTTTTACTTAACACTTATTTTACATTTTTTTCTTAAATTCTTAAAGTATTGTTGGTTAAGGGCTTGTAAGTAAGCATTTCACTGTAACCTGTTGTATTCAGCGCATGTGACAAATACAATTTGATTTGATTTGAGTAGACACTCCTCTATAGGTCTCTAGTCCTCCATGGCCTAAGTGTAGCACCCACCTAGGTGAAGCCTCGGCAGCTGAAGCACCAAACCACACCACGCATCAACAGTGGTCCAGAAAAGTCCCAAGGAGCCTCATCAGCCAAAACATCTCCACACATAATCAGGTGAAACAAAAAAACATCCTTTTCCAGGTAAATTTTTTATCAAAACACATTATCTGGCTAGTTAGCTAACAATCCCAACAAACAGACCTGCCATCGTTGTCCTGCAACTTAATGAGTCAAGATCGCAGGTTGTATGTGGTCAAAACTCAGACATATAAACATGTTAAAGTTGAATAAAAAAATGCAACAAAAATATAATAATATTGTACAAAATATACAGGAGCACTCTGCCTAGGCAGCCACAGCTCTGTCTTGACCTGAGACATCTCAACTGCCCTCTCAAATGACATACTTGAATACTTCACTTAGGGCTCTTTTCCCCCGCATTACTTCTGTGTGTTAAAATGACTTGCTTGGTACCTTGGTGAAGGTTTGGTAAAAAAGTGTTGAATATGTGGATATTGTGGATGAGTGAAGATCGCCTTTTCATTGATATGAAAATTATACATGAGAATCATTTCTAATTCTGGTAATTCTGGTGGATAACTGAAGCTTGAAACATATCTCATTACGTATTCATTTGGTAAGCCTACTATTGAATTAGCTTGTTGGTGGTTACTATTGGGTGTTTTCAGATTGTCCTTGGAAATTATGCACTGTACAAACAGGAGTTTGGGGTTACATCACCACCGCTGGCTGTTCAGAAATGGTCTGGGAACCAGACGTTGTCAGCTGGGATGCATGGGTCTGGTGTGGTCATGGTCTTAATCCCCACTCTCAGCTGGTGCTGAGTTGACTGAGAAGCAGCAGAGTGCATGGGCAGACTGGGCAGTGAGTACTGAGAGACAGGGCACTTGCTGACAACTGAGGGTTGTTGGGGCATTATCCACAAGGGTTGTGTTCAGTAGGCAGAAAAAGTCATGAAATTGTGTGAAATGAGATGCTGCAATGTACTGGGGGGGCATTGCACAGCCCAAAAGGCATGTCATTGAATTCAAAGAATGTCTTTGCCGTACCTGAATGACTTAGTCCTATTGGAACACACTTTTGAACACATTTTTGTCTTGCAAAATGTGTTGCTACGGTGAGTGACCTACTGAACACGACCCTGGATTCAGCAGGCAGTGTCATTGTCTTGTGCATGAAGCAGAAACTGCTGGGCAAACTGTGAACCAGAACATAGATGTGCCACAAAGGGTGACAAAAAACAGCTGTAAGGCTATCTACAGTTACTAAACCAACAATTTGCACTTTGCCATCTATTTGCTGTAGTCCTACTTAAGCACCTTACTTTGAAGATTTATGAAGTTTGCAGGTTACGTCCTTTTTTCATCAGTCACCAGAGGCAGAAAACATACTCATACACTGTACCATAATAACACCCACAATTTACCACATGGTCTAAGGTTAATTGAACAGACCAAAGCCATCTCTCTCAGCTATACCAGAAAAGTTTTGAATAGAAAATAATAAGACTATTAGTTGACACATCATACATGTATGTACTAAAGCTGCAGCTTTCCCCAATCAGACAGAAATGATTTATGGGTTTACTTTATCAACGCAGAGACAATTAAGTTCAATGGTGTAAACGCGAGTCTAATATGGAGATCTTGCCTCACATTCAGTTTACTGTACCTGTTCACTGTGTGTTCACTTGTTCTTGTACTTGACTTCAAGAGAATGTCCTGGGTCACTTTGGCCCCATCTGTACTTTCTTAAAAACAAAAAAAAATCAATCTTTATTAAAGTCTTTTTTAAAAACATTTTACAAACATAATAGATAAATTCATATAAATACAAATCTGTTTTCACATCAATAAATGGGTTCATTATTAGGCTACTTAACATGATTTACATATTTAATAGTGTTCATGGTAGTTTTTGTAGGTCAACTTGTTTTTTGGAGTCCTCTCTGGGGCTTGGGCTGCGGCCTCTTCCCCCGGACTCCCTCTGAGGCCCACGGACGTCCGCACCCCGGCAGTCTGTTGGTCCTTGGTGCAGTCTGTTGTTCCTTTTCTCACCACTCTAATATCTCTGTCTCGCCCACAACAGTTTACAGATTTTGAACTTGAGTAATGCGCTTGCGGCGAGTTCATCGCGGTCTGCGCGAGCTGTGTTGCCCGCAAATTTTGTACTAGCTAGCTACGTTAGCTGACATAAATAAAAACAAACAAACGTCACTGGAGAGCTTCTTCGGAAGAGGTAAGGGAGATAAAAGGTCCAACGACGATGTCGATAATGCAGAGACAGCAGAGTCCGAGACTGCAAAAAATTCAATAGAAAATATGATGAGTCCTACCTAAAATATGACTTTATTGCGACAGCTGACTCGCATGCTCCAAGCCCCTTGTGCGTAGTATGTGGAGATAGGCTATCCAACGAGGCAATGAAGCCCTCAAAACTCCTTCATTGCCTTGACACATCGAATCCAAGGACCCTGCACTGAAAGACAAACCTGTTGAATTCCTTGAGCAAAGACAACATGAACAAGAAGGACAGAAGCAAGTCTTGAAAGCCACCGCATCAACAAACGTGGTTGCACTGACAGTGTCATACTTAGTGGCTAGCCGTATTGCTAAGGCCGAGAAGCTTTTCACTGCGGTGAACTCTTAGGAGAGGCTGCAGCTAAAACAATATCACAGGTTCCTCTTTCGGCTACCACCGTCACTTTGCGGATTGATGAAATAACGGAGGACATTGAAGCACAATTGTTAGAGAGGCTTAATGAGTCACCATGGTATGCAATCCAGGTCGACGAATCTACCGTTGTCGAGAACAAGGCAATACATATTTCAGGACGATGTGCATGAGGATATGATGTGTGCGCTGTCCCTGCCGACTAACACAACGGCCGCAGAACTACTCAAGTCTATGGATGATTACATGTCAGGAAAATTGGATTGGTCATTCTGTGTTGGCATGTGCACGGATGGGGCTGCTGCCATTACTGGGCGGCTGTATGATTTCACTACCCGGGTTAAAGAGGTTGCGCCTGAATGTGAGTCTACGCACTACGCACGTGTCATTCACAGAGAAATACTGGCTAGCCGAAAAATGTCACCTGAAAACGTCATATTGCATGATGTTATTAAAGTTATCAATCACATCAAAGCACATGCCCTTAACTTGCGTCTGTTAGGGCAGGTTTGTGAGGAAATGGACGCAGAGCACAAACGCCTTCTCTTATACACAGAAGTCAGATGGCTATCCAGGGGGAGATAACTTGCCAGAGTGTTTGAGTTACGAGAGCCGCTGCAGAGATTTCTTTCAGAAAAAAGTCACCACTGGCAGCCCATTTCAGTGAGGGTCACATAACTGGCTTACCTGTGCCACATATTCAACCTGCTCAACGAACTCAATCTGTCACTTCAGGGGAGAATGTCAACTGTCTTTGAGATGGCAGATAAAGTGGCTGCATTCAAAGCCAAACTGGAACTGTGGGGACGGCAAGTGGACAGGGGCATATTTGACATGTTCCAAATATTTTGGGAGAGATTGAGACTAGGCTGTCTTTCTCCCAGCTGGTGCGCAATCACCTAGCTTCGCTGTCATTGGAGTTCGAGCGTTACTTCCCAACCGCCAAAGACCCACGAAGTGCGAAGGAATGGATCCACGACCTGTTTGTGAATGTCCCAGGTGAATCGTCCATGTCCATGTAGGAAGAAGTTCTACTCCTTGAGGTTGCAATTGAGGGTGGCCTTAAAAGTATGTTTGAGAACTTCATCTCTGCCAACCTTCTGGATTAAAATCAAGGCTGAATATCCTGATAGCCACAAAAGCACTGAAAACGTTGCTTCCATTTCCAACATCCTACTGTATCTCTGCGAAGCATGGTTTTCCGCAATAATGGCAACATAAACGAAATTACGGAGTAGACATAAGGAACACCCTTTGGGTGTCACTGTCTCCCATCACCCCTATATGGGACCGTCTTGTTTGCCGGGAAACAAGCTCAGGGCTCCCACTGATTCAGCGACACGATGAGTTGCAATGTTTTTATTAATATGGTCATTAGAGAAAAATATTAACTTTATGTTTTTATAATATCATCACGTTAGACCTACTTAAACTAAAATGTTATAAGAAAGCGGCTATACTAAACCTATAGGCCTAATCAATATTCCGGTTGTGTCGTGAACCCCCAACCACCGCCCGACGGCTGGTCTGGGAAAATATTGTCTATATTAGACCAGTCCGTGTTGCAAAAAAGGTTGGGAACCGCTGATGTAGAACCCTTTCCACAGAGGGTTCTACTGTGCATGGAACCTAAAAGGGTTCTACCTGGAACCAAAAAGGGTTCTCCTTTGGAACCCTTTGTTATAAGAGTGTATAGCATGAAGCATGGCATCATAACTAATCTGTGATTAAAAATCCCTATTTGATAAGCAACCGCTGTCCATTGTCGTGTCTTTACTATCATTAAATTGAAGACTTATAGTTTTTATCAAAGATTCTCTGTAATTAGTTACTCGATTAAACTGAATAATCATGTAACTGTAATTAACTAGGAAGTTGGGGCACCAAGGAAAGTATTCAGATTACAAAGTTATAATTTCCCAATATAACCTTTCAGATATTTTCATATCTGATCAATAGTCTTCTGATTAATGATTTATTTATTTTACCTCACGTTAGTCTCATTCCAAACGTTGTAAATTGTTGGTTATCTGCACGAACCCAGTCTTCACTATGAGTCATCCATACATCAATTGTCTTAAATAATTTATTTATTACTAACTAAGTAATTCACAGAAATGCATAAACAAACAAACAAACAAACTTGGTAAATGTGGTTACATGAAATGATAGGAGAATATGCCCTAGTGGGCTAAACCGGCATGGCGGCTTGTTAGACAAAGGGGAAATGGGGGCTTCGACTAAGAAGTCACTACAGAGTTAATTATAACAATTGAGATGCTAATCCTTTGCACATGAACGCTCACTCATTCGGGAACAATTGCAATCAATATATATATTTGCGCTCAGTGTGTCGTCTTGATCGCCGGTGAAAAGTTTGTGTCTTTTGTAGAATTGTCTGTCTCTCTCCCTCTCTCTCTCGCTTGTGGTTAGAGGGGATAGTTCAGAGTGACATTTGTTAGTTTCGTTATCGAGTGGATGTTTCGGCGGTTGTCGTTCTTCGTGTTCAATGATACCGAATTCCTAGCTGCAGACTAGTAATCAATATCAAAGACTTGTTCTTATTCTGTCGGTATCGATAGTCTAAGAGTTTAACCACGTGGTATGGTTAACTTCTTATGGCTGCAGCCCGACACCGGTACACTTATGACAACATCCAGCTCAAGTGCAGGGCGCGAAATTCAAAAGATATTTTTTTTAAATATTTAACTTTCACACATTAACAAGTCCAAGACACCAGATGAAAGGTACACATCTTGTGAATCAAGCCAACATGTCCGATTTTTAAAATGTTTTACAGGGAAGACACAATATGTAAATCTATTAGCTAACCACGTTAGCAAAAGACACCACTATTCTTACTCCATCAGTTTTTACTCCATCAGTAGCTATCACAAATTCGACCAAATAAAGATATAAATAGCCACTAACCAAGAAACAACTTCATCAGATGACAGTCTGATAACATATTTATTGTATAGCATATGTTTTGTTCGAAAAATTTGCATATTTCAGGTATAAATCATAGTTTACATTTCAGCTACAATCAGAAATTGCACCGAAAGCAGCCATAATATTTACAGACACCAACGTCAAATACCTAATTACTCATCATAAAACATTTCTGAAAAATACATAGTGTACAGCAATTGAAAGACAGGCATCTTGTGATTCCAGACAATATTTCCGATTTATTAAATGTTTTACAGCGAAAACAAAATGTAGCGCTATATTAGCGTAGCCACAATAGCCAGAAACACTTGGGCGCCCACGACCAGTTCACATGCACGACAGATATTAGAAATAGCATCATAAAATGTTTCTTACTTTTGGTGATCTTCCGTCAGAATGTTGGACAAGGTGTCCTTTGTCCAGAACAGTCGTTGTTTTGATCTGGAACGGCAAATATCCCTCTTCATTTAGCATGGGCACTTGCCAAGTGGCACGGATCACTCCAACGGCAACAAAGTCAGAGAACGGAACACGGCAAAACTCCCGAAAAAATTTCAATAATCTGATTAAACTATATTGAAAAAACATACGTTACGATGATATGGTCACATGTATCAAATAAAATCTAAGACGGAGATGTTAGTCGTCCATAACGGGAGCAAAACAGAAGCCAAATCCATGTCCTCTTTCGCGCGCTCCAGAAACAGGAAGTGGACGGTCACGTCAAAGAAATAGCTTTTATTCCACCTCAGACCAAGATAAACACAAAATTTCTTCTCTCACAGCCTCTTGACACCCAGAGGAAGGCGTATGAAGTGTACGTAGACTCTTACGTATCATGACCATGTATAGGCAGGAAGTTGAACAGAGCATATATTTCTGACATTCCACTTCCTGGTCAGGAAAAGTGCTGCAGAATGAGTTCTGTTTCACTCAGAGAAATAATTCAAACGGTTTTAGAAACTAGAGAGTGTTTTCTATCCAATAGTAATAATAATATGCATATTGTACGAGCAAGAATTGAGTACGAGGCCGTTTGAAATGGGCACTATTTAACTGGCTACTCAATACTGCCCCTTGCAGCCATAACAGGTTAAACGATTCAGCAATGGTCCACAACCTTCGTCTACTCCTAATGGAGAAAAACATGGTCTAGTGATAACTTCTCAAAGTTGGGTTTTTATTCGGAATTGCAGAAAGGGGCTCTCCCAGGATGTCTGACCCTAACTGGGCTCAGGGGCGGGTCCTCGGATTTAGTTCAAATCAAAAGGGAATTGTATTTTTCTTCATTAAACAGTCCAAAATCATATTACACAATTATACAAACAGTATCATACTCACTCATTCATCTTATACAACAATTAGATGTAAACCTCATATCTGAGGCTATTATATAAACAGCGGTATGGTAATGTAGCCACACAGTCTCCCGTGAGTTTCCCAAGTTGTGACAAACGGACCAGTTCATAGCTGGAACATTCACCGATCTTTTATACTTTCCCGGAACATGAAATGTGTCCGTACCTCAAGTTCTGTGAGGTGGAAGGATTTCCTTTGTCCTCTGTGAAAGTTTACCCTCTCTCTAATACTGTGTGGCCATGAGGCAGGGTCTTCCTTAGGAATTTACGACCTCTCTTTGACCACAGCAGCCTAGTTGTAGGGGGTAGGGAGAGGCAGGGAGAGGGGGATGGGGCTTGCTGTACCCAAACAGGCAACGTCATGACACCATAATAACTGTTTGTTATCGGCAAGAAAGAATAACTTGGTTGTGTCTATTCCTTCGTGCCAGACGCACAATGCGGTATTCTCAGAATGCATGCTTATGGAGACTCTATAAATGCTATCTGTGTTTGTATTCTCCCGAAACGGTTGATGTTGACGTTATTAAGAGAAAATTGGGAGGGATGAAGGGAGTATATGGGCTACCAGGAAATGTCACATGATATATTACTGGTAGTGGAGTGGGCATAACTTTAGTGCTTTTTGTTTTGGCTTATCAGTCATTCAGCAGAAACCTCAGATGGCTAAGATGTAGAGGGAGGGAGGGGTGCTGGGGAATTTCAGGTGCCCCAGCTGAGGCAAACATAAGAGGTTTAGATCAGTTACTGATGCAGAGGCAAACATGTTATGGGGTTTCCAAGGGTGATACTATGTATGCCATTGGATGGGAAGCATATTCAGTCTGTTTTTTCCACATAAATGTAACATCATGTTCAATTTCCCACATGCTCTTGTTCAAACAGATTTAACATTTGCAATACATTTATGAGATTTTACCGAGGTAGATATAATTCTCAGAGAAGCATAAAGGTTCAGGACATGGTTGCACTGAGTCACTCTGCATTGTTGGAAAAGGACGTGTAAGTAAGCATTTCACTTTTAGTCTACACCTTTTGTTTACGAAGCATGTGACAAATACAATTGTATTTTTGATTTAACTGAGTTTTGCTATGAGACAAACAGGTGGTCAATTTAACATAGCGGTTTAGTGTTATCCTTATAGGAGTATCCTTCTACTGTAGAAGTGAGAAACCAGCATCTGTCTCTAGTATTATTGTGTGTCCAGAGGTCTATTCCATGTCAATGGAATAAATTAATAGAAGGATGAAAAGATATGCATTTCATTCATTTAAAAATGCTCATTATTTTCCATGTGAATCTTTCAACTCGTGGATTAAATAGGCATTTAATTGAACATAACCCCGGTGTTCAGTAACCAGTAATAATACTTGGAGTGTGACAGTGTATACAGGGCCTTCAGAAAGTGTTCATACCCCTTGACTTATTCCACATTTATTTGTTTTACAGCCTGAATTAAAAATAGATTAAATATATTTTTTTCTCACCCATCTATACAATATTGACCAATTGAAAACATGTTTTTAGATTTACATAAGTACTCACACCCCTTTGCTATGACACTCCAAATTGAGCTTAGTTGCATCCAGGTTCCGTTGATCATCCTTGAGACGTCACTACAACTTCAAATCCACCTGTGGCCAATTCAATTGTTTGGACATGATATATAATGAACAAAAATAGAAATGCAACATGCAACAATATCAACGATTTTACTGAGTGGATTTCACATGACTGGGCAGGGGCGCAGCCATAGGTGGGCCTGTGAAGGCATAGGCCCACCTACTGGGGAGCCAGGCCCATCCAATCAGAATGAGTTTTTCCTCACAAAAGGGATTTATTACAGACAAAAATAGTTATCTGTTTCATCAGGGTGCTGGTCTCAGACAATCCCGCAGGTGAAGAAGCCGGAGGTGGAGGTCCTGGGCTGGCATGGTTACACGAGGTCTGCGGTTGTGTGTGGACGGTTGGACATACTGCTAAATTCTCTAAAACGAGGCAGCTTATGGTAGAGAAATAAACATTAAATTCTCTGGAAACAGCTCTGGTAGACATTCCTGCAGTCAGCATGCCAATTGCACACTCCCTCAACACTTGAGACATCTATGGCATTGTGTTGTGACAAAACGGCACATTTTACTATCCCCACCATAAGGTTCACTTGTGTAATGATCATCAGCTTCTTTTTTAAATTTTTATTACAAAATTCATTACAAAAAACACAAGGAAGGATTAACATTAAAGTATTAGAACATGAAGGACAAACAATACAGCATCAATACACTATCAAACATGTATCAGTCTTTCCGCAACAGAGCCCTCCTTATGTGTCAGGGTGCGTGTGCATGATAGTGATATAAAATATATGTCATAGTTTCCTTTTTCATGATCACAATCTTGTGAAACCCGAACCCTCCAAGATCCCCCCACAGTTCCCCAATAGCTGTCCCTCAACCATTCGAAACCCGTCCCACAGTCCCCCCCCCCGGAAGAAAAAAATAATAAAATACAATTAATTCCATTCCCCACCCCCAAGAATCCCCCAATGCACCAACAACCAAGAGAATGAACTAAAGAGAAAAAAGGAAAATACAGAAGAAAACAGCAAACAACAATGCAACAAAAAAAAAGGACATCTGAAATCATAACAGCAATGCCAACTGTACATGTTTGTGTGCATGTCTGGCACTATTACATGTATGTGTGTGTTCTTGTATGTGTTTATTTGAATGAGAGTGTGTGTATATGCATGTGTACAAACACCTGCACGGCATCAGCCTCAGGCAAACCGGCATTAGTTGTAAAAACACTGCCACTTAGGTGTCATTCAAATGTACTTTTATTATGTTTTATTTCGACTTTTTTTCGCCTTTATCTTTTGACCATCATTCTCTCTCTCACACAGCAACTCCACTCCCACTTGTCTCCAATTCCACATACCAACCCTCAGCTTCCCTCAGCCCATCCCATCTATCTCTGCTGGCCACCCACTTCGTGTTTCTACGCAACACATATCTTTCAACTATGCTGTGATGTTTAACGTACAATTTCAATCTATCTAATCGAATAGAATCTACAGATTGCGTGTTGAAGATAAATACTTTTACTAAGAGTATTAGTAATTGAGTGACCCGGTCTCTCCAGATCTCCTAACAGTACTATTTCTAGGGTCAATTTTAGATCAATGCTATGCATTTTCAGCCATTCCTGAACCTGAGACCAGAAACAGGCTACCTGAGGGCAATGCCAAAATAAATGGTCTATTGATTCTGTATCCTCACAACAAAATCTGCAGAGCTTCGATGATTTTATGCCCCAAATATTCAACATTTTGTTGGTGGCAAGAATTCTATATAATAATTTTAGCTGAAAAGCACAAAGTCTTGAATCTTGCGTTGTTTTATATATCAACTCAACTCATTTTATGTACCATGGAATCGGTACATTAAAAAAAAATCTCTCCCCAACTATTTTGCAATCTGTATGGCACAGTTGTCAACATCCTGGTCCTCAAATGAAACTGGTATACTTTCCTATTTATGCTATTTTTATTCCTCCGCCTGTTTTGATCCTTTATATTGGGCAGACAGACCATTTCCCTACCTCCTCCCGCTGCCACCTGCCTCCTCCATTTTTGGGGCAATGCTGTAATCAATTGGTTGTACTCTTGGATTGAGCAGACCTTCCCGTACAACTCCATGAAGGACATAACTCTACCATTACAATTTACAATATCATTTAAGAACAAAATACCCTTTTCAAACAACTTTCCCATAAATACAGGTATTTTATCAACCCTGCACATTTGAGTTCAGCCATAATATTTGTTCTATCTTTTCAGGGGGATGAAATTGAAAATGTAGCCAGCTCTGCAATGCTTGTTTGAAAAAGACAGATACTTTGAAAAAAGTATCATTTTCAATTAATCGAAAATGGCAAAAAGGCAATTTTTAAATAATGGATGAGCTTTTCTTATTAATCTACTTCAGAACCATTTAGCGTTCAAATAAAACTTTTGAATGAGTGAAGCTTTTAGAGAGAGGTTTAGTGCATTTATATTTAATAATCTCAACCCACCCAATTCATATTCATTATATAGATAGGTTCATTTTATTTTGTCTGGTTTAGCATCCCAGATAATGCGAAATATACTCATATGATTTGAAAAACGAATCATCAGGAGTAGGCAGCGCCATAAGTAAGTGAGTAAACTGAGATATGACTAAGGAGTTAATCAGGGCAATTTTTCCATAAATAGACAGGTATTTACCTCTCCGTGGTTGCAGGATCTTGTCTATTTTTACAAGTTTTCTATTGAAATTCATTGTGGAGAGCTTATTTATATCTTTTGTGATATGAATACCGAGTATGTCTATTTCACCATCAACTCATTTTATAGGTAAGCTGCAGGGTAATGTAAAAGTAGTATTTTTTAAAGATCCAATACGTAATATTGTACACTTATCATAATTAGGTTTTAGTCCAGAGAGTACAGAAAAGTTATATCTTTAATGAGACATTGCAGGGATCTAGCTTGCGGACTTAACATAAGTGTTAAGTCCTTATGTCCTTACATTCAGGCTAAAGAGTTACATTTCTGTCTCATCAGACCACAGAATCTGCATTTTGATCTCAGTTTTTCATGTGCCTTTTTGTCAACTTCAGGCATGCTGTCACACTATGTCTTGAGAACACCAGGCACACCTCATCACCCATCTAACACCATCCCTACCGTGAAGCACGGTGGTGGCAGCATCATGCTATGGGGATGCTTTTCAGCGGCAGGGACTCGGAGACTGGTAAGGAGAGAAAAACAATGATTGGAGCCAAATACAGTAAAATCCTTGTTGAGAATCTGCTTTTGAGTGCAAACTACCTTAAACTGGGGTGAAGATTTACATTCCAACAGGACAATGACGCCCAGCATAAACAGCCAAAGCAATGCTGGAATGGCTTCATAACAAGAATTTGACAGAGCTTGAGAAAATCTGTACATAAAATGGGAGGGGGAAAAAATCACAACATCCAGACCCAAGATGACTCAGCGCTGTCATCCCCACCAAAGGTGCTTCTACAAAGTACTGACTCAGGGTGTGAATACTTAAATACAGAAATCTCATTTAAATATCAATAAATTAGCAACAATTTCTAAAACATGTTTTCACTTTGTCATTATGGGGTATTGCGTGTAGACGGGTGAGGATTATTTTTTTTTTAAATCAGTTTTGAATTCAGGCTATAACAACAAAATGTGGAGTAAGCCAATGTGTATCAACACTAAGACACTATGTGTTCAGTCTTGCTTTCTGTTGGCTGAGAGGGAGTATATAACCCTTTAAACCTGGCTGACTGGCATGAGGACAGAGTGAGCGACTGCGGCATCTCCATTCCTCCCAGCCCGCTCTGAACACTGCTCCCTTAATGGTAATGTATTGCTTCCTGAATCCTGAAAACGGGAGTCAGAGCACAACAGAATTCCAACCGTCCTTTTCTCACTCTCTCCCTGCAACCCATTAGGTCTGTTTGCACCCCTCTAAATCTCGCTTTCATTCAAGCAATTCATTTTGGGCCCACAGAAATCAGGGTTAATGACACTTATAGTGATTTGACATTGTTGGAAAAGTCTGTATCTTCTCCCACATATATCCAAGGGACAACTAGAGGTTGTGGTTTGAATCAAATTGGGCCATGTTTTTCAACCATGGTCATCTGTAGTCTCAGTTAGCCTAATGTTTTAAAGATGTGTGCATGAGAGGGAACAACTATAAAACTGTACAACTATATAACTTTACTATAAAAAGTTAGTGAGAGAAGCAACCATGCAGAGATTTAAGAAAAATCCATGAGATTCAAATGAGCTTTTCAGACTTTGTCACAGGCCACATAAACACTCCAAAATACTGAAAAATTCCCCCCCCCCTCCATAAGTAGTTTGTTTTTTAGATGTTCTTATTTACATTCACATTGGTACACAAAAATCACACAGAAACAATTGACAATATCAGCAAACATGGCAGTATTGCGTATTTCTTTTTACATACCACATCACGTTAATTTGATATTAACCGCTCCCTTCATCGATTAGTGCACATAAGACGTGACGTCTTTTGACTGACCAGAATTGTCATAGACATGTTTTGTCCCCCTCATAACTTATCCCAGACATACTTACTGCTAACCCCAAAGCTGGTGTAAAGACTATTACGCAAATACATTGAATATTGCTTGAAGAATTCAGTACTGATATTTGGACAAAATTGCTTGAGGTTTTCACGGCTCAACATGGTGATCAACATTTCGGACGCATGCTTGTGAAAATTAGATCGCTACTGCAACTCTTTCTGCCAGCTTTGAGACATATCCCATTGGACTTTTACTGAGGGGAATATTGCTGTTGTCAACAGTTGTAGTCCCACAAACATTTAAAAAATGTCCTCACAAACTCCCATTAATACAGTAACAATTACATAAATCTGGGCCAGTAGGCCTTATAGCATCTCAATATCAAGACATCAGTTTTGTTAAAATTTTGCAGACAGCTTTCTTAGGCTTACAGGTGGCAATTTTTTCATGTGGAAAATGGGTATGAATAACTACAAAATGGCTGCAATAGGAAACACTACTGCAAAATAATTATATTCAACTGGAAAAACAGTTTCAAATTAAAATAAATCAACATATAAAACTTTAAAAGTTTTCAACCAAACTGAGAACACAATGAAATCTTGGAAGTCAACAGTACCATAAAAACTCTTCATTAAATATTTATGCAGGGTTCTAAAAGGCAGAATTGCCGTGTGTACTTGGAGATTGTTTTTCTCTGAGTTGACTAATGTCATGAAAGTGCTTTCAGCACTAGAGCGAAGCGAGCTTTGAACCTTCTACACAAGCGCTAACATGTGCCAGCCCTAGCCTAGCATTAAGATGCGCTAGCAATATCTATACATATATTAAGTTCTGATCACACCTCTTCTACGCTACATAAATCAGCTTTTCATTTTGGTTTTCAGTGCTTGCAGCATCAGACTTTCCAGATCATTCCCTTATCAGTGCAAATTACGATAAAAAAAAAACATTTGAAAAAGAGAAAGCCCCTCCCTAATCTCCAATAAAGAATCGTAACACTAAGAATAGTCCACCATTGTTTGTTTTAACTACACATTTGTGCGAACATCTTGGACACAAAATGGTAGATTTCCCAAACAAAAACCATTGAATAAAATGAGTGGCCACTGAAGACTACCATAGAAAAACACAGCCTTGTGGTTAATTACTGGAATAGCAATTGTGTAACTTCTAAAACAGACTAACTTCACCACAGAATTTTTCACATATTTTCCTGAGTTTAAAAGACACAGTCACACTCAATAGCTCTGAATCCATGCCATGCCTGCCTTGTTGTTACGGAAAGCTCTTCTGAGAATTCCGAATATGTATATTGGCATCTGGAAAACTTGTCCCGTGCCAAATTATTTAATCTCATCTAGTCCACACGGTGTCCTTCATATCTCCACAGGACTGCATATTGCACTGGGAATGTTGCTAAGAATGTCCATGCCCAACTCCTCAGTCCTTTGGGGAAGACTAAGAAGCTACACCATCGGGTGAGCTTCCATCTTCCTCGCCTTTCATTCAGAGGTTTGGCAAACCAGAGGACAGGCTGATTGAGTTAAGGCTGTATTGTGAGGCAAGCCCTATTACAGGGAAGTAGTCAGCCGAGATTTGGGGTGGTCTGCTCAGTCCACAGCCAGTTCACAGGGTAGCTGCTGGACCAACTTGGCCTGAGTGTAGGCCTGGAGGAAGTCCTTGTAGCGGGGCGCGCAGCCCAGCCACGCCTCGCCGAAGTGTATGCGGCCGGTGAAGAGGAAGCTTCCTGCCCCGGGCCGGACACCACACTGCAGCAGGGTCCTGATCTCGCCTGAGAGGGTCAGGCGGCCTGTCCCGGTGAACAGGGCATATTTCTGGCGAAATACTCGGGTGGTGCTGACCTTTATTACCGCCGCCCGTAGCTCACTGTCCTCATCCACCGCCTTGATGTTACCACGCACTACTGTGGGGAGAAGAGACACACCAGTTAGTCACAAGCTCTATTGCCCAGATTAGTTTGTAACAGTGGTTACAAATATGAAGATCATAATTCAACAAAATGTGGACTAAAGTTGGAGGAAATATATTTTAATTAATGTAATTGTCTTGAATACCTGCTCTTCACATTCTAAAAACATTTTTGAAATTGCTGGGAAACCGGTCATGTATTAGCCGTAAAAAAAACAGCTGAAGTAATAAAACAAGTAACTAGGATCCTAGCCCACCAGAGGCTAACATTAATTAGAGTCAGTTAAATGAGTATTGGAGAACTTCCTGGAACAGTTCCATAATCCCGACATAATTCAGCCTAATTATGTCTGAATTAGAGCCATGCGGATTTGTCCACTACAGTGCCTCGAGAAGGGGGGGGGGTAGGTTAACTTTAGGGAACTGGAGAGGAAAAAGTTGTTCAGTTTCACCTCTGCATACATTAAGTAGTTCAGAGGGATGAGAATTTGGATCACTGTCAGCCCAACCTTAGAGCTGGGGTAAGATGATTCGACAACCGATTTGTAGTTCCTGAATCATGACACAAAATTATGACATTTTTTGGTTGAAACTGAATAGCTTTTCTAGCCATTTTGTATTGAAGTATATGTAGTTTGAATTGGGGTAGAAAATGCAATGACACCAAACTGCAGAGGTGGGACCAAGTCACTATTATTCGAGTCACATGGAAGTCACAAGGTCCGAGTCTCAAATGATAAGCTCAATATGCCGATGTAAAGCTCAGTATCTTCCGTTTTGAAAATGCATCACCATTTATGGCTGTAATGACAGGCCACATTTGCACAGCAATTTTTTGAGAACCACTGATCGGTCTAGCGAATATTGTTGATTTGCTGCACAGCTATAGGATCGGGTGAAGCTCAAAATGTCAAATTGTAGAGAGCGGATCGCCATAAATCTTCAGAGGATGCAGCTTTCAAAGACTCGGCCACTATTGGTTGACCGGTCATGATATATTGCTTGTTTGATTTCTTTGCTCTTGAAGTGCCACAAAATAAGTGACAAACACTGGCCAGATAATTTCAAGTCATCAGTCTCAAGTCAAAGTCCCGTCTTGAGGCTCGAGAGTTATTTTATTCTGTATCAAGTTGAGTCTCAAGTCATCCAATTTGTAACTCGAGTCCAAGTCATGTGACTCGAGTCCACACCTCTGCCAAACTGTTCCTGGTCTGGCATGTTATTTTATTGTTATACGGCAGCCCGGACAACAAAACAGGAGGTTGTAAAAGAGGAGAGCTCACCAAAGTCACTGGTGCAGACAGCCATAAGGAGCTCTGTGTTGTTACAGGGTCTGCAGGCACCTAGGGAGAGAGGGGGAAGAAAGAACCAGTCAGTTGGAGCTCCACTAATCAAACAAACGCCAATTCCATCCACTCTTCGCTTACCCTCTTGTTTGATATTGTAAACCACATAAAACAAAAAAAATAGGTATGACATGGTTAAGTTATTATATTTCAAAGCTTTATGTAAAAAAAAGTTGTTGAGCTTTAACCTATCCTGCTGCACACATAAAGTACACAAAAAAGGGTGGAGATGAGCTTATAAAGAAGATCAAATGCTCTGGAGGCGTGATGTGAATAGCCAGAACAAACCACCATGCAAAGAGATACACACCGCAGTGTTCAGACAGCGGCTCCTTTTACGGTTTCGGAGAGGAAGGCCAGTGAAACTTAAAAAGGTGTGAGACTCCACTGGCCCCAAACGTTTTTAAAGCCAAATGTATCAGCCACCCTACCTTCCACCTTCACCCTAGCTCCTGCTAGGGTGTCTGCACCCACACCTCATCAAAGTGAACCAGACAGGGCCAAGAGAGGAGGGTGGAGAACTTTAAAGATTTAAAATGGGCAGAGCACATTCTACACTTTTTCAGAAGGCACTTCCTTCCTAAGTGTTGTGACGGCTTCTTTCACAGCCAGTAGCGTGTATTCGTGGATGCCAAGCGAAGCCAGGCTCCCCCCCAAAAAAATGTATTGGTCAAATGTATCTTTCGTCTCAATTTGTTTTCATAATATTCCTTCAATTCGCAATTGGTTGTATCTTACTGGAGAAATCATCCAAGAGAGGGAAACAGCACCTCTGTCTAAATATGTGTAGCCCATGCATCTGGATGCTGTCTGGACAAAAATAGTGGGATATGTTGCCGCAGAAGCATTTTGATTGATTGATGCCAGCGAGCATTTTGCCTCAGTTGATACATTTGTTTATAAATAATTAGCCAATCAGCATTGAGCTGAGATCAATGGTTGGTGGTCCTGGTGCAGCAAAAAGTCTACATAGGGAGGCCAGTTTGGATTTGGCATCACACCAATGAAATCACATCAAAAGCAAAGAAGTTGTCCTGAAGTAGCTAGCTAGCTAAAAATCAGCCATGGATGGACTTGGTGTTTTTACTTATTCTCCAAACAAGCCAATGATTATAACTGCTATTCTGATCTAACCATAAATTAATTCCTTTTGCCACTGGCCTGAGACGATTGAAGTTAAATATGTAGCAGGCTCACGTTAACTAACAAGCTAACTTAGCTGGTTCATTGTTGCACATGCGAGAAAGTTAGGCTAGCAAGCTCTCTAGGGCAAAAAGTGTGTACTGTGTATGACAGTCAGACCCTTGTGCCAACATGAAAGCCAGGAAGATGGCATTGGTGTTCATCTAGTCGACAAGTAGGGTAGGTCAACATTTTTTTTCTACTTGCGCTCATACACACACAGAAATCAGTACAATGGAGAGTCAAATGATATTTAGCAACATTGATTGGACTAAATAGTTGAAATCTTTAAATTTGTTTTCACTGTATTAGGCTAATCATATACAATATAGCCTAGTTGATTTGATGCGGTCAAGCAACCATCCCTCATCACTGCCAAACGCTCCCTAAAAAACTTCAGCGAGCAGGCCTTTCTAATCGACCTGGCCCATGTATCCTGGAATGATATTGACCTCATTCCGTCAGTAGAGGATGCCTGGTTATTCTATAAAGGTGCTTTCCTCAACGTCTTAAATAAGCATGCCCCATTCAAAAAAAAAAAAATTATTACCAGGAACAGATATAGCCCTCGACTGCCCTTGACCAGCACAAAAACATCCTGTTGCGTACTGCATTAGCATCGAATAGCCCCCACGATATGCAACTTTTCAGGGAAGTTAGGAACCAATATGCACAGGCAGTTAGGAAAGCAAAGGCTAGCTTTTTGAAACAGAAATTTGCATCCTGTAGCACTAACTCCAAAAAGTTCTGGGACACTAAAGTCCATGGAAAATAAGAGCACTTCCTCCAAGCTGCCAACTGCACTGAGGGTAGGAAACACTGTCACCACCAATAAATCCACAATAATTTATCATTTCAATAAGCATTTTTCTACAGCTGACCATGCTTTCCACCTGGCTACCCCAGTCAACAGCCCTGCACCCCTCACTGCAACTTGCCCAAGCCTCCCCCATTTCTCCTTCACCCAAATCCAGATAGCTGATGTTCTGAAAGAGCTGAAAAATCTGGACCCCTAGACAATCTGGACCTTCTCTTCCTAAAATTATCCGCCGAAATTGTTGCAACCCCTATTACTAGCTTGTTCAACCTCTCTTTTGTATCGTCTGAGATCCCCAAAGATTGGAAAGCTGCAGCGGTCATCCCCCTCCTCAAAGGGGGAGACACTCTAGACCCAAACTGCTACAGACCTATATCTATCCTACCCTGCCTTTCTAAGGTCTTCGAAAGCCAAGTTAACAAACAGATCACAGACCATTTCAAATCCCATCGTACCTTCTCCACTATGCAATCTGGTTTCCGAGCTGGTCATGGGTGCACCTCAGCCACGCTCAAGGTCCTAAACGACATCATAACCTCCATCGATAAGAGACAATACTGTGCAGCTGTATTCATCGACCTGGCCAAGGCTTTCGACTCTGTCAATCACCACATTCTTATCGGCAGACTCAACAGCCTTGGTTTCTCAACTGACTGCCTTGCCTCACCAACTACTTCTCTGACAGAGTTCAGTGTGTCAAATCGGAGGGCCTTTTGTCCGGACCTCTGGCAGTCTATGGGGGTGCCACAGGGCTCAATCCTCGGGCCGACACTTTTCTCTGTATACATCAATGATGTCGCTCTTGCTGCTGGTGATTCTCTTATCCACCTCTACGCAGACGACACCATTCTGTATACTTCTGGCCCTTCTTTGGACACTGTGTTAACCCTCCAGATGAGCTTCAATGACATACAACTCTCCTTCCGTGGCCGCCATCTGCTCTTAAATGCAAGCAAAACTAAATGCATGCTCTTCAACCGATCGCTGCCCACACCTACCCACCCGCCGAGCATCAGTACTTTGGACGGTTCTGACTTAGAATATGTGGAAAACTATAAATACCTAGGTGTCTGGTTAGACTGTAAACTCTCCTTCCAGACTCAAATTAAGAATCTCCAATCCAAAATTAAATCTAGAATTGGCTTCCTATTTTGCAACAAAGCATCTTTCACTCATGCTGCTAAACATACCCTTGTAAAACTGACCATCCTACCGAGCCTTGACTTCGGCGATGTCCTTTACAAAATAGCCTCCAACACTCTACTCAGCAAATTGGATGCAGTCTATCACAGTGCCATCCGTTTTGTCACCAAAGCCCCATATACTACCCACCACTGCAACCTGTATGCTCTCGTTGGCTGGCCCTTGCTTCATATCCGTTGCCAAACCCACTGGCTTCAGGTCATCTATAAGTCATTGCTAGGTAAAGCCCCGCCTTATCTCAGCTCACTGGTCACCATAGCAGCACCCACCCGCAGCACGCTCTCCAGCAGGTGTATTTCACTGGTCACCCCCAAAGCCAATTCCTCCTTCGGCCGTCTTTCCTTCCAGTTCTCTGCTGCCAATGACTGGAACGAACTACAAAAAACACTGAAGCTAGAGACTCATATCTACCTCACTAGCTTTAAGTACCAGCTGACAGAGCAGCTCACAGATCACTGCACATAGGCAATCTGTAAATAGCCCATCCAACTACCTCATCACCATATTGTTATTTATAAAGCTCCTTTGCACCCCAGTACCACTACTTGCACACTCAGTTATCATACCAGTGTTTAATTTGCTTTACTGTAATAATTTCACCACTATTGCCTATTTATTTCCTCACCCCCCTTATCCTACCTCATTTGCACAAACTGTATATAGACTTTCTCTATTGTATTATTGACTGTATGTTTATTCCATGTGTAACTCTGTGTTGTTGTTTGTGTCGCACTGCTTTGCTTTATTTTGGCCAGGTCGCAATTGTAAATGAGAACTTGTTCTCAACTAGCCTACCTGGTTAAATAAAAAAATGATGTTTAAATGTTTAAGTTGAAGTGGTGCTGGAATAGCAGAAGCAGTGCTCCTGTTTTCTTTGTGCTGACTTGCTGTAACTGTTAGAAACATTAACTTACATGACCTACAACATGATTAAGCAACTGTTTTACATGCAATATTTGCTTTATGGACTTCACCAGATACATGTTGCTGTCACGTTCGTCTTCCTCCTCTTCTGAGGTGGAGCAGTTGGAAGGATCGGAGGACCAATATGCAGCGTGGTAAGTGTTCATCTTGATATTTATTTCAAAAGAGAACACTGAACGATCTATACAAAAATAACAAACAACGAACGTGACGCTATCGAATAATAGTGCTGCCACAAAACACTACACATAGACAATCACCCACAACCCACAATGACAAAACAGGCTACCTAAATATGGCTCCCAATCAGAGACAACGACAAACACCTGCCTCTAATTGAGAACCATATCAGGCCAAACACATAGAAATAGCCAAACTAGACATACAACATAGAATGCCCACTCAGATCACACCCTGACCAAACAAAACATAGAAACATACAAAGCAAACTATGGTCAGGGCGTGACAGTTGCTCACCGGTTTTGTGATGAAACAAAGGTGTGTGTGGTTGAATTTATTCCGCCAATGTGTGACTTGTCTTTGTTGTCTCTGCCTTATTGTATATGATGGTGGCATATGAATGGATGGGTTATAGAGCAAACAACGCAATTATCACAAAATAGGTTGTAATATGGCTTTTTTCCTGGCTTGGCTTCCCCAGTGATTTTACACACGCACCACTACTGTTCACAGCTGTTAATCAGTTTAAAAATGTCACAGTGGAAAATCAAATACATCCTCCTCCGTTTCATACAAGGACCCAGTCCACAGATGGCCACAAGGTACACAGAGCGAAACCAAACCCTGGCTGCATTGAATTGACTGCATTGTACAAAAACACCCTGGCATTTGTTTTTGTTCTGCTGGCCTTGCAAGTTCCAAGAAGTTCACCCCCCAACCCACCTAGCTGCCCCCTCCACACATTCCCCTTCTTAGTGAAAATGTCTGATAAATGAGATTCCTGCCTCCTCCCTGGCCCATAGAGAAAACCTCCCCACATGCCCAACCAGAATAATTATGTGTGTGTGTGTGTGTGTGTGTGTACTCTAGAGCGGGGAGGGGGTGTATTCCTAGAGCCAAGCCTCTTTAAAGAGGGGCCGTTCAACAAAAGAGGGGAGCATCTCAGCTGGGGCAGAGGTCTCCATGTCGCCAAGGCAACGGCAGTAATCTCAGAACACTCTCCATTGAAAGGAGCGGTAAAGGCTCTGGAGCGAAGGCCCCACAAACTGGGCTTTTGTCCCCCCTAACCCTCCCCTCTCCTCTCTCCATTCGCCTTCAAATCTAAACCAGGGGACAGGATCTGTAGGCCTATGCTTCCAGGGAAACTAGAGGACACTTCCCCCACTCTACTCTGCCTGGACACAGAGAAAACAGAAAATAAACACCAAAAAGCAGGTCTGTTTGTATGGAAACATCTTTAGGGGGGGTTTGACGAAATATAACTCAGAGACCAACACAAAGAGAAATACAGGAAATATGTGGGGGAGAGGAGAACTGAATGATCGAATCTGAGCTAAAACAAATTCTAAAAGTTGTTTGATAGGCCCATCGACTATCAAGGAGCATATTCAAACACTATTTTCCTTGCTTTGCGTTGAGAGAAATCTTTATAGTTCACGCTTTTATGTTAATTTATTTTATATTTATCTATTTCAGCCCAAATTACACTTCCATGACCCAGACTGATCCAACATGGCTGCCTCCCTCCTAGGTCCAACTCACCTTCATTACTGCTGATGGGGTTTGAGTCGAGTGACAGGCGAGCTGTCCAATCCCCTCGCAGCTCGTAGCGGAAAGATGCAATGCGGCGGCTGATGTCCTGGTGAGGAGTGGCCTGGAGGAAGAGGGCCACCTTCTCGCCGGGCAGGCGGCTGAAGCAGCGCACCCGGGTTGGGGGAGACTCCTCCAGACGGTCCCCTACCAGGAGCTCCAGGACCCCGTCTCTCTCCAAGTAGAGCTGGGCCCCGTGGAAGTGCTCGGAGGGCTTGACGCAGGCCGTGATCAGGCCCGAGCTGCTTCCCCCAGGCCCCACTGCCGCAGAGGGCAACCTGGGGGACAGGGTGAGGCGGAGCGCCCCCTTAGGATAGAGCCAGTCCAGAGCACCCTCAGAACAGTGGAGGGAGATCTGCTCCACACTGCCTTGCTGCTGGGACAGACCACTGTGGGATGGAAAGATGGAGGGAGAGAAAGGAGATAGTTATACAAGTGGACTTCTATGACCTCCAAGCCAGACAGACTAGTCCTCTTGGCTGAAATTGGAGTCACCAATATACCGCTTGTAGGATGTGGTGCAATTCTCAAAAACCATGAAGGAAATTGCACTAGATCTTGCAGGATATGTGGTTTGGGTGTAGGGCTTTAGATGTGGTGAAACTTGAGAGGGACTGAGGGAGAGCTTGCAACATCAAAGAAATCTGGCTAAAATGAATGACAACAGATGAACCTTTCAAGCCTGCGATTTTGCTTGGAGTGCATTTCACTCATTTGAAAACGATTAAAACAGGCTTTCAAAATACACATTGAACTGAGGTTTCCATTCGCAGAAAAAAAGGAGTGCCGCCTATTGGTCACCAATGGACTGCGTCGGTGCCATGTGGAATTAACATTTTTTAAAAATCATAGTTTAACAGCATAACTTTCTCCTCTCTAGCTCACTCTGCAAGACTGCAACCCTAAAGCATGCGTGATACTTTGTTGCAAAGCACTGGAAACATTTAATTGCGCCCAACAACTGTCTGGTCTTGATCCAACTAAGGTCTGATAATTGACCACCAAAGCTGAACGGAACTCTTCAAATACATTCAGAACGAATGAAAACGCAATTTTATTTTGCACCTTCCTACATTTGAGAAAATAATCTGAAGGTTTCGCCATAAAACAAATCAAACTTGAATAAATCGTTATAAAGTGATTCTTGCCTCCCCCTCCAGCTGCATTGGTTTTCGGAATAACTGGACCGAGCGCTGTCAACAATGGGTAAGAGTAGGATCCAAACTTTGTAAATCCAAGAAATAGCCATTTCCTTCAGTACGTGCTACGAATTCGAGAAAAACGTAAATGTTACAAAGATGCAGTCCCTTCAACCTTTAAGCATGGGAATCTCCACCATCCCCTATCTAAGCAAATTGTATTTTGCTGTTCTTGGCAACCTCCATAGCGCGGTAGCCTCCTCTTCTTGCGGATTTCCAGCTACAGTTTTAAAGGAGTGTCCCTACCTCTATTCTGACTCACTGATCCTAGTGCATGAAGAGAGGAGTCGTCTGAAGGTTTTGCCTTTGAGCACACGTTTGTCGACCAATCAGAGTTGGAGAGGATCAACTTTAAACCACTCACAGGATAGAGGGGGAGGAGTGTGATCTGTTGCCTGTGACAGAAGAAGAATGTTCAGTATGCAATAATAAACTATGTTGGTAATAGATAAGAGGCATTTACCATTGTGTCAAACAAGCGTGCGCAAAGTAGGACAATAATGAATTGCTTGGGCAGAAATACGAGTTTGGAGATGATAACCCAATCTGACCTCCTTTGTTGAAATGTGAGGTCTCTATGTCCTCGTATTTTCTCTGACATATAATAAGCAAAATCACAGAAAACATATTTTATCAGGGTGAGTAAAAATATTGACTTGAATGTTCTTGACAATATAGGACTACATGTGTTGGATCCCACCTCCTCAAAAGTAGAAGAAACCTCTCAGTGGAAAACAATGATTCCATCATGAACAAGAAGAGGTTTAGAAACAAATGTTAGAAGCACAAGCAAGACTGACAGAGAAAATTAAACCTAGAGACAGAACAGTATGGACGGAGCAGAGACGTTATGCTAATGCTAACTAAGGACTTAGAAAGGTTTAACTCCTTGGTTAGCTTCATCCGTTACTCATAGCTAACTTGTGACAAGACCCATGACCATGAGGATGATGAAGAGGAGATGGATGAAGAGGTGGAGGGTGTACCCGCTGGGTGCTGTGCCCTCACCCAGCTGGGGTTCTCTTTCATGTGGCAGTATTATAACCTCATCAAACATTATTTTGTACTCGTATCCCCATCCATCTTCCTGGACTGAAACAGTGACTTTGAATGTAGGTATGTATGTACAGTACCAGTCAAAACGTTTGGACACACCTACTCATTCAAGGGTTTTTTCTTTATTTTTACTATTTTCTACATTGTAGAATAATAGTGAAGACATCAAAAATACGAAATAACACATATGGAATCATGTAGTAACCAAAAAAGTGTTAAACAAATCAAAACGTATTTTAGAATCTTCAAAGTAGAAGATTTACCTTGATGACAGTTTTGCACACTCTTGGAATTCTCTCAACCAGCTTAATGAGGAATGCTTTTCCAACAGTCTTCAAGCAGTTCCCATATATAATGAGCACTGTTGACTGCTTTTCCTTCACTCAGCGATCCAACTCATCCCAAACCATCTCAATTGGGTTGAGGTCGGGTGATTGTGGAGGCCAGCACTCCATCACCCTCCTTCTTGGTCAAATAGCCCTTACACAGCCTGGAGGTGTGTTGGGTCATTGTCCTGTTGAAAAACAAATTATGGTGCCACTAAGCGCAAACCAGATGGGATGTGTATTGCTGCAAAATGCTGTGGTAGCCATGTTGGTTAAGTGTGCCTTAAGTACTGAAAAAATCGCTGACAGTGTCACCAGCAAAGCACCCCCACACCATGACACCTCCTCCTCCATGCTTCACGGCTGGAGCCACACATGTGGAGATCATCAGTACACCTACTCTGCGTCTCACAAAGACACGGCGGTTGGAACCAAAAATCTCCAATTTGGACTCATCAGACCAAAGGACAGATTTCCATCGGTCTAATGTCCATTGCTCGTGTTTCTTGGCCCAAGCAAGTCTCTTCTTATGATTCTTGTCCTTCAGTAGTGTTTTCTTTGCAGCGATTGAACATGAAGGCCTGATTCACGCAGTCTCCTCTGAACAGGTAGCCTAGTGGTTAGGGTGGCAGGTAGCCTAGTGGTTAGTGTTGGGCCAGTAACCGAAAGGTTGCTAGATTGAATCCCCGAACTGACAAGGTAAAAATGTGTTGTTCTGCCCCTGAACAAGGCAGTTAACCCACTGTTCCTAACCTGTTACTGTAAATAAGAATTTGTTCTTCACTGAGTTGCATAGTTAAATAAAGATTAAATAAAAACAGTTGATGTTGAGATGTGTCTGTTACTTGAACTCTGTGAAAAATGTATTTTGCCTGCAATTTCTGAGGCTGGTAACTCTAATGAACTTATCCTCTGCAGCAAAGGTAACTCTGGGTCTTCCTTTCCTGTGGAGGTCCTCATGAGAGCCAGTTTCATCATAGCGCTTGATGGTTTTTGCGACTGCACTTGTCCAAAGTTCTTGAAATTTTCTGCTTTGACTGACCTTCATGTCTTAAAGTAATGATAGACTGTTGTTTCTCTCTACTTATTTGAGCTGTTCTTGCCATTATATGGACTTGAAATGTTACCAAATAGGGCTATCTTCTGTATAGCACCCCTACCTTGTCACAACACAACTGATTGGCTAACAATTTTTAAGAAGAAAATAAATTCCACAAATTAACTTTTAACAAGGCACACCTGTTAATTGAAATGCATTCCAGGTGACTACTTCATGAAGCTGGTTGAGAGAATGCCAAGAGTGTGCAAAGCTGTCATCAAGGCAAAGGGTGGCTTTTATTAAGAACCTAAAATAGAAAATATATTTTGATTTGTTTAACACTTTTTTGGTTACTACATGATTCTATATGTGTTATTTCATAGATTTGATGTCTTCACTATTTTTCTACACTGTACAAAATAGTTAAAAAAATATGGAATGAGTAGGTGTGTCAACTTTTGACTGATACTGTACGTATGTGTGTGTGTGTGCATGCTTCTGTTTCTCTCTGCAATGTGTGTGTTTTATACGGCCTATGGTGTGTGTGTCTGCATGCATTTCTGCCTGTGATGAAAAGCAGGGAAAGGCCTTCTTCTGATTTGAGTTATGAGAAGGCCTCAGACACCATTGTCTCTGTGAGGACAGAGCTTTGTTCGCCCTGGGGCAATTCAAAGGACCAGCATCTCAAGGAAACAGAGGCGGAGGGTAATAGAGTCAACGACGATATTAATATATTAGTGGCTAAACTTAGTCATGGGCACTATTGCTATGAATATGCATTCATTTGCACATTGTGCATCCTGCACACAAACGTATGAATACATACACTGTACAGTACACGCGTATCCATAAAATCAATGATTCCCACAGTGACCATACGTACATATAACAACCAGAAGTCATGGATTACAGGCAACATCCGACTGAGCTAAAGGTAAGAGCTGCCGCGTTCAAGCAGCGGGACACTTATCCGGATGCTTATAAGAAATCCCTCTTAGGCCTCCGATGAACATTCAAACAGGCAAAGCGTCAATACAGGACTAAGATCGAATACTACTATTTGATGTTTGTCGGATGTGGCAGGGCTTGCAAATCACTGATTACAAAAGGAAACCCAGCCACGAGCAGCCCAGTGACACAAGCCTATCAGACGAGCTAAATGCCTTCTATGCTGGTTTCGAGGTAAGCCATACTGAACCATGCATGAGAGGACTAGCTGTTCCAGATGACTGTGTGATCACGCTCTCCGTAGCCGATGTGAGTAACACATTTAAACAGGTTAACATTCACAAGGCAGCATGGCCAGATGGATTACCAGGACGCATACTCAGAGCATGCGCTGCCAGCTGGCAAGTATCTTCACTGACATTTTCAACCTCACCTGACCCAGTCTGTAATACCTACATGTTTCAAGCAGACCACCATAGTCCTAGTGCTCAAGAATGCCAAGGTAACCTGTCTGAATGTTTATCGCCCCGTAGCACTCACATATGTAGCCATGAAATGCTTTGAAATGCTGGTTATGGCTCACATCAACATCATAACCCCAGACACCCTGGACCCACTCCAATTCTCATACTGCCCCAACAGATCCAAATGTGACGCAATCTCTGATGCACTCCACACTGCTCTTTCCCACCTGGACAAAAGGAACACCGTGAGAATGCTGTAAATTGACTACACCTCAGCATTCAACACCATTCAAATCAAATCAAATGTATTTATATAGCCCTTCTTACAACAGCTGATATCTCAAAGTGCTGTACAGAAACCCAGCCTAAAACCCCAAACAGCAAGCAATGCAGGTGTAGAAGAACCTAGAGAGGAACCAGGCTATGAGGGGTGGCCAGTCCTCTTCTGGCTGTGCCGGGTTAAGATTATAACAGAACATGGCCAAGATGTTCAAATGTTCATAAATGACCAGCATGGTCAAATAATAATAATCACAGTAGTTGTCGAGGGTGCAGCAAGTCAGCACCTCAGGAGTAAATGTCAGTTGGCTTTTCATAGCCGATCATTAAGAGTATCTCTACCGCTCCTGCTGTCTCTAGAGAGTTGAAAACAGCAAGTCTTGGACAGGTAGCACGTCCGGTGAACAGGTCAGGGTTCCATAGCCACAGGCAGAACAGTTGAAACTGGAGCAGCAGCACGGCCAGGTGGACTGGGGACAGCAAGGAGTCATCATGCCAGGTAGTCCTGAGGCATGGTCCTAGGGCTCAGGTCCTCCGAGAGAGAGAAAGAAAGAGAGAAAGAGAGAGATAATTAGAGAGAGCATACTTAAATTCACACAGGACACCGGATAAGACAGGAGAAGTACTCCAGATATAACAAACTGACCCTAGCCCCCCGACACATAAACTACTGCAGCATAAATACTGGAGGCTGAGACAGGAGGGGTCAGGAGACACTGTGGCCCCATCCAATGATACCCCCGGACAGGGCCAAACAGGAAGGATATAACCCCACCCACTTTGCCAAAGCACAGCCCCCACACCACTAGACGGATATCTTCAACCACCAACTTACCATCCTGAGACAAGGCCGAGTATAGCCCACAAAGATCTCCGCCACGGCACAACCCAAGGGGGGCCGCCAACCCAGACAGGAAGATCACGTCACTGACTCAACCCACTCAAGTGACGCACCCCTCCTAGGGACGGCATGAAAGAGCACCAGTAAGCCAGTGACTCAGCCCCTGTAATAGGGTTAGAGGCAGAGAATCCCAGTGGCGAGAGGGGAACCGGCCAGGCAGAGACAGCAAGGGCGGTTCGTTGCTCCAGAGCCTTTCCGTTCACCTTCACACTCCTGGGCCAGACTACACTCAATCATATGACCCACTGAAGAGATGAGTCTTCAGTAAAGACTAAAAAGTTGAGACCGAGTCTGCGTCTCTCACATGGGTAGGCAGACCATTCCATAAAAATTGAGATCTTTAGGAGAACGCCCTGCCTCCAGCTGTTTGCTTAGAAATTCTAGGGACAATTAGGAGGCCTGCGTCTTGTGACCGTATCATACGTGTAGGTATGTACGGCAGGACCAAATCGGAAAGATAGGTAGGAGCTAGCCCATGTAATGCAAGCCCACCATTGTGCCCTCCAAGCTTATCACTAAGGTAATGATTAATGTAAGGATTAAACACCTCCCTCTGCAACTGGATCCTGGAATTCCTGACGAGCCGCCCCCAGGTGGTGAGGGTAGGAAACAACACATCCATCACACTGACCCTCAACACTGGGGCCCCTCAGGGGATCGTGCTTGTCCCCTCTTGTACACCCTGTTCACGCACGACTGCATGGCTGTCACACGACTCCAACCCCATTATTCATTTTGCCAACGACACGACAGTGCTAGGCCTGATCACCGACGATGATGAGACAGCCTACAGGGAGGAGGTCAGAGACCTGGCAGTTGGTGCCAGTACAACAAACTCTCCCTCAACGTCATCAAGGCAAAAGAGCTGAACGGGGACTACAGGAAACACTCACATTCACATCAACGAGGCTGTAGTGGAGCGAGTTGAGAGCTTCACGTGCCTCGGTGTCCACATCCCTAAGGACCTATCATGGTTCAAACACACCAACACAGTCGTGAAAAGGGCACGACAATGCCTCTTCCCCATCAAGAGGCTGAAAAGATTTGACATGGGCCCTCAGATCCTCAAAAAAGTTCTACAGCTGCATCATTGAGAGCATCTTGACTGGCTGTATCACCGCTTGGTATGGCAACTGCTTGGTATCCGCCCGCAAGACGCTACAGAGGGTAATGCGTACGGCCCAGTACATCACTGGGGCCGAGCTCCCTGCCATCCAGGACCTCTATAATAGGCGTGTCAGAGGGAGGCTCTATAAATTGTCAGACTCCAGCCACCCAAGTCATAGACTTCTCTCTGCTACTGCATGGCAAAGCTGTACCGGAGCGCCAAGTCTGGGACCAAAAGGCTCCTGAACAGCGTCTAGCCGTAAGACTGCTGAACAGTTGATCAAATGGCTACTCGAACAATTTGTATTGACGCACTAATTTTTGTTGTTGCACTGATTCTCTTGCACTGCACTATGCACACTCACTGGACTCTACCCACACACTCACATATACTACACTGACACTCCAACACACACACACACACACACACACACACACACACACACACACACACACACACACACACACACACACACACACACACACACACACACACACACACACACACACACGCTCACACACACAAAACACATGCATATTGACGACACACACACACAATCCTGATTAACTAGTCACTTTTAACCCAACCTACATGTCCATATTACCTCAATCCCCCAGGACATTGACTCCGTACTTTGTTCCTTGTATATAGCTTTTGTTTTGGTGCAAATGTTCTTACTTTTTAACTTTGCATTGTTGGGAAAGGGCTCGTAAGTAAGCATTTCATGGTGAAGTCTACACTTGTTGTATTTGGCGCATGGGACAAATACAATTTGATTTCACACTCTTACCATGACCTAAGCAGTTCCCCAGGGAGGGCACCTCCATCTCAAACTTGTTTTCTTGCTTGGGTTGCATTTTTGCAATTCCAGTTTACACCGGCAGTTCAGCACACAGCACAGTTTCAGAGAACAGAGAGGATGCTTTTGCCAATTTAGGGAGTAGTCAGCGGTGTGTGTGAGTGTGTAAGTATTGTAAAATGTCCTCATTCTTAGCACAATGTGATCATTGATTACAAAACAAAGGTTTGACTGTTCCCATGCTTCAAACAGTGAACCAGATTTTCTCTGTTGTAGAGTTTACTCATCTTCTCATGAGTCTGTGTTCACAGTATTCTCATTGGCTTGTGAATGCAGTATCTTTAAACACTGTACTTCTGTGAGTATGACACTTTGCATGTGTATATTAAAACCTGTTTGGGCTGCAGCCCGACACCGGTACACTTATGACAACATCCAGCTCAAGTGCAGGGCGCGAAATTCAAAAGATATTTTTTAAAAATATTTAACTTTCACACATTAACAAGTCCAAGACACCAGATGAAAGGTACACATCTTGTGAATCAAGCCAACATGTCCGATTTTTAAAATGTTTTACAGGGAAGACAAAATATGTAAATCTATTAGCTAACCACGTTAGCAAAAGACACCACTTTTCTTAGTCCATCAGTTTTTTACTCCATCAGTAGCTATCACAAATTCGACCAAATAAAGAAATAAATAGCCACTAACCAAGAAAAAACTTCATCAGATGACAGTCTGATAACATATTTATTGTATAGCATATGTTTTGTTCGAAAAATTTGCATATTTCAGGTATAAATCATAGTTTACATTTCAGCTACAATCAGAAATTGCACCGAAAGCAGCCATAATATTTACAGACACCAACGTCAAATACCTAATTACTCATCATAAAACATTTCTGAAAAATACATAGTGTACAGCAATTGAAAGACAGGCATCTTGTGATTCCAGACAATATTTCCGATTTTATTAAATGTTTTACAGCGAAAACAAAATGTAGCGCTATATTAGCGTAGCCACAATAGCCAGAAACACTTGGGCGCCCACGACCAGTTCACATGCACGACAGATATTAGAAATAGCATCATAAAATGTTTCTTACTTTTGGTGATCTTCCGTCAGAATGTTGTCCTTTGTCCAGAACAGTCGTTGTTTTGATCTGGAACGGCAAATATCCCTCTTCATTTAGCATGCACCCTAGCCGACTGGCACGGATCTCTCCAACGACAACAAAGTCAGAGAACGGAACACGGCAAAACTCCCGAAAAAATTTCAATAATCTGATTAAACTATATTGAAAAAACATACGTTACGATGATATGGTCACATGTATCAAATAAAATCCGAGCCGGAGATAGTTGTCGTCCATAACGGCAGCAAAACAGAAGGCAATCCCACTGTCCAAGTCGCGCGCTTCAGAGTACCGGAAATGACGGTCACGTCATACAAAGAGCTTGTATTCCAATTCAGATGAAGATAAACACAACATTTCTTCTCTCACAGCCTCTTGACACCCAGAGGAAGGCGTATGAAGTGTACGTAGACTCTTACGTATCATGACCATGTATAGGCAGGAAGTTGAACAGAGCATATATTTCTGACATTCCACTTCCTGGTCAGGAAAAGTGCTGCAGAATGAGTTCTGTTTCACTCAGAGAAATAATTCAAACGGTTTTAGAAACTAGAGAGTGTTTTCTATCCAATAGTAATAATAATATGCATATTGTACGAGCAAGAATTGAGTACGAGGCCGTTTGAAATGGGCACTATTTAACTGGCTACTCAATACTGCCCCTTGCAGCCATAACAGGTTAAACACTGCATATTTATTTGGTATACGTATGCCTCTCTCTCTGTGTGTGTGTGTATGTCCATACTTGTGCGTGTGCACTTTGTGTATTTACAGTGCATACGGAAAGTATTCAGACCCCTTGACTTAATCCAGATTTTGTTACGTTACAGCCTTATTCTAAAATGGATTAAAAAGAGAACACAAGAACACCTTGACCTCCATCATTCCTAAATGGAAGAAGTTTGGAACCACAAAGACTCATCCTAGACCTGGCTACCAGGCCAAACTGGCCAATTGGGGGAGAAGTAGGGAGGTGACCAAGAAATCGATGGTCACTCTGACAGAGCTCCAGACTTCCTCTGTGGAGATGGGAGAACCTTCCAAAAGGACAACAATCTCTGCAGCACTCCACCAATCAGGTATTTATGGTAGAGTGGCCAGACGGAAGCCACTTTTCTCTGCAGTGAAAGGCACATGCTTGGAGTTTGCCACCTAAGTTTGCACCTAAAGGACTCTCAGACCATGAGAAACAATATTCTCTGGTCTGATGAAACCTCAATGCCAAGCGTCACGTCTGAAGGAACCCTGTCACCATTCCTATGGTGAAGCACGGTGCTGGCAGCATCACGCTGTGGGGATGTTTTTCAGTGGCAGGGACTGGGAGACTAGGCTTCGGGGACTGGGAGACTGAAGTCTCTGAATGTCCTTGAGTGGCCCAGCCAAAGCCTAGACTTGAACCCAATCGAACATCTCTGGAGAGACCTGAAAATAGCTGTGCAGCGACGCTCCCCATCCAACCTGACAGCGTTTAAGTGGATCTGCAGAGAATAATGGGAAAAACTCCCCAAATACAGGTGTGCCAAGCTTGTAGCATTATACCCAAGAAGACTCAAGGCTGATCGCTGCCAGAGGTGCTTCAACAAAGAACTGAGTAAAGGGTCTGAATACTTATTTAAAGGTGTGAAATTATGTGATATTTCATTTTTAGAATTTCAATATATTTGCAAAAAATTAATAATAACCTGTTTTTCTTTGTCATTATGGTGTATTGTGTGTAGATTGATGAGGAACATTTTTAATTTAATCAATTTTAGAATAAGGCTGTAAAGTAACAAAATGTGGAAAAGTGAAGGTGTCTGAATACTTTCCGAATGCACTGTATTTGGTATATTTATTCCTCTGTGTATGTGCGTGCGTACATATATGCTTGTGTGTGTATGTGTGTGTGTGTATGCTGGGAGGAGGGCAGTGTAGTGTTACCTGACGCTTACGGAAGCCTGACTCTGGAGCAGGTCTAGTGCCATCTCTGTCAGTCTTTCCCAGGCCCATAATCAGAAATTAGCCCTCTGACCAACATGGCTGACCTCTCCTGGTGCTACTCCTGGATCAAAGACCCAAGCTACAGAGCACTTTTCCCATAGCTGGAGGGCTAATCTGTGTGTGCACCTGTATATGTAGCTAGCAGTTTTATGTGTCCATAAGTGGAGGCCTACTTTGCATTTCCTTCCCACAATAGTGGGATAAGTGTGTATATAGTATGGAGATAAATAGTATGGAGTATGGAGATGAATTGCTGCCAAAATGTTGTACATTTAACAAGAATAATTAACAAATGAATTATGAATTAGGCTACTGATTCATACTGTAATATATGCATATATTGAGTTTGTACGTGAAAACTATCCAAACTAAAATGTATGCATCACTAAAATGTTACCTAAGCAGTAGGCTACTGATTCACTATGTATAATATGCATATAATTCAGTTTTTATGTTATAACTATCCAAACTAAAATGTATGCATCATTTAATAACTTTCCAAACTAAAATGTTACTTACGTAAATGTTTTTCTGTAATCCTACCCTTCCCCACCCTCACGGCAGCTTTCCATGGCAAATCAGTGCAAATCTACTTTATCTGACATTCCTGCTATTTGTTCTCCAGCTCTGTGACATCTATCCCCGGTAATGAGAATGTCCAACTCCTTTTTCTCTGCTAATCAGACTGCTCATTGTACCTCAGACATTATGTAATCTTTAAGACCGTGTACCGAGAATGCTGTAAATTGACTACACCTCAGCATTCAACACCATTCAAATCAAATCAAATGTATTTATATAGCCCTTCTTACAACAGCTGATATCTCAAAGTGCTGTACAGAAACCCAGCCTAAAACCCCAAACAGCAAGCAATGCAGGTGTAGAAGAACCTAGAGAGGAACCAGGCTATGAGGGGTGGCCAGTCCTCTTCTGGCTGTGCCGGGTTAAGATTATAACAGAACATGGCCAAGATGTTCAAATGTTCATAAATGACCAGCATGGTCAAATAATAATAATCACAGTAGTTGTCGAGGGTGCAGCAAGTCAGCACCTCAGGAGTAAATGTCAGTTGGCTTTTCATAGCCGATCATTAAGAGTATCTCTACCGCTCCTGCTGTCTCTAGAGAGTTGAAAACAGCAAGTCTTGGACAGGTAGCACGTCCGGTGAACAGGTCAGGGTTCCATAGCCACAGGCAGAACAGTTGAAACTGGAGCAGCAGCACGGCCAGGTGGACTGGGGACAGCAAGGAGTCATCATGCCAGGTAGTCCTGAGGCATGGTCCTAGGGCTCAGGTCCTCCGAGAGAGAGAAAGAAAGAGAGAAAGAGAGAGATAATTAGAGAGAGCATACTTAAATTCACACAGGACACCGGATAAGACAGGAGAAGTACTCCAGATATAACAAACTGACCCTAGCCCCCCGACACATAAACTACTGCAGCATAAATACTGGAGGCTGAGACAGGAGGGGTCAGGAGACACTGTGGCCCCATCCAATGATACCCCCGGACAGGGCCAAACAGGAAGGATATAACCCCACCCACTTTGCCAAAGCACAGCCCCCACACCACTAGACGGATATCTTCAACCACCAACTTACCATCCTGAGACAAGGCCGAGTATAGCCCACAAAGATCTCCGCCACGGCACAACCCAAGGGGGGCCGCCAACCCAGACAGGAAGATCACGTCACTGACTCAACCCACTCAAGTGACGCACCCCTCCTAGGGACGGCATGAAAGAGCACCAGTAAGCCAGTGACTCAGCCCCTGTAATAGGGTTAGAGGCAGAGAATCCCAGTGGCGAGAGGGGAACCGGCCAGGCAGAGACAGCAAGGGCGGTTCGTTGCTCCAGAGCCTTTCCGTTCACCTTCACACTCCTGGGCCAGACTACACTCAATCATATGACCCACTGAAGAGATGAGTCTTCAGTAAAGACTAAAAAGTTGAGACCGAGTCTGCGTCTCTCACATGGGTAGGCAGACCATTCCATAAAAATTGAGATCTTTAGGAGAACGCCCTGCCTCCAGCTGTTTGCTTAGAAATTCTAGGGACAATTAGGAGGCCTGCGTCTTGTGACCGTATCATACGTGTAGGTATGTACGGCAGGACCAAATCGGAAAGATAGGTAGGAGCTAGCCCATGTAATGCAAGCCCACCATTGTGCCCTCCAAGCTTATCACTAAGGTAATGATTAATGTAAGGATTAAACACCTCCCTCTGCAACTGGATCCTGGAATTCCTGACGAGCCGCCCCCAGGTGGTGAGGGTAGGAAACAACACATCCATCACACTGACCCTCAACACTGGGGCCCCTCAGGGGATCGTGCTTGTCCCCTCTTGTACACCCTGTTCACGCACGACTGCATGGCTGTCACACGACTCCAACCCCATTATTCATTTTGCCAACGACACGACAGTGCTAGGCCTGATCACCGACGATGATGAGACAGCCTACAGGGAGGAGGTCAGAGACTTGGCAGTTGGTGCCAGTACAACAAACTCTCCCTCAACGTCATCAAGGCAAAAGAGCTGAACGGGGACTACAGGAAACACTCACATTCACATCAACGAGGCTGTAGTGGAGCGAGTTGAGAGCTTCACGTGCCTCGGTGTCCACATCCCTAAGGACCTATCATGGTTCAAACACACCAACACAGTCGTGAAAAGGGCACGACAATGCCTCTTCCCCATCAAGAGGCTGAAAAGATTTGACATGGGCCCTCAGATCCTCAAAAAAGTTCTACAGCTGCATCATTGAGAGCATCTTGACTGGCTGTATCACCGCTTGGTATGGCAACTGCTTGGTATCCGCCCGCAAGACGCTACAGAGGGTAATGCGTACGGCCCAGTACATCACTGGGGCCGAGCTCCCTGCCATCCAGGACCTCTATAATAGGCGTGTCAGAGGGAGGCTCTATAAATTGTCAGACTCCAGCCACCCAAGTCATAGACTTCTCTCTGCTACTGCATGGCAAAGCTGTACCGGAGCGCCAAGTCTGGGACCAAAAGGCTCCTGAACAGCGTCTAGCCGTAAGACTGCTGAACAGTTGATCAAATGGCTACTCGAACAATTTGTATTGACGCACTAATTTTTGTTGTTGCACTGATTCTCTTGCACTGCACTATGCACACTCACTGGACTCTACCCACACACTCACATATACTACACTGACACTCCAACACACACACACACACACACACACACACACACACACACACACACACACACACACACACACACACACACACACACACACACACACACACACACACACACACACACACACGCTCACACACACAAAACACATGCATATTGACGACACACACACACAATCCTGATTAACTAGTCACTTTTAACCCAACCTACATGTCCATATTACCTCAATCCCCCAGGACATTGACTCCGTACTTTGTTCCTTGTATATAGCTTTTGTTTTGGTGCAAATGTTCTTACTTTTTAACTTTGCATTGTTGGGAAAGGGCTCGTAAGTAAGCATTTCATGGTGAAGTCTACACTTGTTGTATTTGGCGCATGGGACAAATACAATTTGATTTCACACTCTTACCATGACCTAAGCAGTTCCCCAGGGAGGGCACCTCCATCTCAAACTTGTTTTCTTGCTTGGGTTGCATTTTTGCAATTCCAGTTTACACCGGCAGTTCAGCACACAGCACAGTTTCAGAGAACAGAGAGGATGCTTTTGCCAATTTAGGGAGTAGTCAGCGGTGTGTGTGAGTGTGTAAGTATTGTAAAATGTCCTCATTCTTAGCACAATGTGATCATTGATTACAAAACAAAGGTTTGACTGTTCCCATGCTTCAAACAGTGAACCAGATTTTCTCTGTTGTAGAGTTTACTCATCTTCTCATGAGTCTGTGTTCACAGTATTCTCATTGGCTTGTGAATGCAGTATCTTTAAACACTGTACTTCTGTGAGTATGACACTTTGCATGTGTATATTAAAACCTGTTTGGGCTGCAGCCCGACACCGGTACACTTATGACAACATCCAGCTCAAGTGCAGGGCGCGAAATTCAAAAGATATTTTTTAAAAATATTTAACTTTCACACATTAACAAGTCCAAGACACCAGATGAAAGGTACACATCTTGTGAATCAAGCCAACATGTCCGATTTTTAAAATGTTTTACAGGGAAGACAAAATATGTAAATCTATTAGCTAACCACGTTAGCAAAAGACACCACTTTTCTTAGTCCATCAGTTTTTTACTCCATCAGTAGCTATCACAAATTCGACCAAATAAAGAAATAAATAGCCACTAACCAAGAAAAAACTTCATCAGATGACAGTCTGATAACATATTTATTGTATAGCATATGTTTTGTTCGAAAAATTTGCATATTTCAGGTATAAATCATAGTTTACATTTCAGCTACAATCAGAAATTGCACCGAAAGCAGCCATAATATTTACAGACACCAACGTCAAATACCTAATTACTCATCATAAAACATTTCTGAAAAATACATAGTGTACAGCAATTGAAAGACAGGCATCTTGTGATTCCAGACAATATTTCCGATTTTATTAAATGTTTTACAGCGAAAACAAAATGTAGCGCTATATTAGCGTAGCCACAATAGCCAGAAACACTTGGGCGCCCACGACCAGTTCACATGCACGACAGATATTAGAAATAGCATCATAAAATGTTTCTTACTTTTGGTGATCTTCCGTCAGAATGTTGTCCTTTGTCCAGAACAGTCGTTGTTTTGATCTGGAACGGCAAATATCCCTCTTCATTTAGCATGCACCCTAGCCGACTGGCACGGATCTCTCCAACGACAACAAAGTCAGAGAACGGAACACGGCAAAACTCCCGAAAAAATTTCAATAATCTGATTAAACTATATTGAAAAAACATACGTTACGATGATATGGTCACATGTATCAAATAAAATCCGAGCCGGAGATAGTTGTCGTCCATAACGGCAGCAAAACAGAAGGCAATCCCACTGTCCAAGTCGCGCGCTTCAGAGTACCGGAAATGACGGTCACGTCATACAAAGAGCTTGTATTCCAATTCAGATGAAGATAAACACAACATTTCTTCTCTCACAGCCTCTTGACACCCAGAGGAAGGCGTATGAAGTGTACGTAGACTCTTACGTATCATGACCATGTATAGGCAGGAAGTTGAACAGAGCATATATTTCTGACATTCCACTTCCTGGTCAGGAAAAGTGCTGCAGAATGAGTTCTGTTTCACTCAGAGAAATAATTCAAACGGTTTTAGAAACTAGAGAGTGTTTTCTATCCAATAGTAATAATAATATGCATATTGTACGAGCAAGAATTGAGTACGAGGCCGTTTGAAATGGGCACTATTTAACTGGCTACTCAATACTGCCCCTTGCAGCCATAACAGGTTAAACACTGCATATTTATTTGGTATACGTATGCCTCTCTCTCTGTGTGTGTGTGTATGTCCATACTTGTGCGTGTGCACTTTGTGTATTTACAGTGCATACGGAAAGTATTCAGACCCCTTGACTTAATCCAGATTTTGTTACGTTACAGCCTTATTCTAAAATGGATTAAAAAGAGAACACAAGAACACCTTGACCTCCATCATTCCTAAATGGAAGAAGTTTGGAACCACAAAGACTCATCCTAGACCTGGCTACCAGGCCAAACTGGCCAATTGGGGGAGAAGTAGGGAGGTGACCAAGAAATCGATGGTCACTCTGACAGAGCTCCAGACTTCCTCTGTGGAGATGGGAGAACCTTCCAAAAGGACAACAATCTCTGCAGCACTCCACCAATCAGGTATTTATGGTAGAGTGGCCAGACGGAAGCCACTTTTCTCTGCAGTGAAAGGCACATGCTTGGAGTTTGCCACCTAAGTTTGCACCTAAAGGACTCTCAGACCATGAGAAACAATATTCTCTGGTCTGATGAAACCTCAATGCCAAGCGTCACGTCTGAAGGAACCCTGTCACCATTCCTATGGTGAAGCACGGTGCTGGCAGCATCACGCTGTGGGGATGTTTTTCAGTGGCAGGGACTGGGAGACTAGGCTTCGGGGACTGGGAGACTGAAGTCTCTGAATGTCCTTGAGTGGCCCAGCCAAAGCCTAGACTTGAACCCAATCGAACATCTCTGGAGAGACCTGAAAATAGCTGTGCAGCGACGCTCCCCATCCAACCTGACAGCGTTTAAGTGGATCTGCAGAGAATAATGGGAAAAACTCCCCAAATACAGGTGTGCCAAGCTTGTAGCATTATACCCAAGAAGACTCAAGGCTGATCGCTGCCAGAGGTGCTTCAACAAAGAACTGAGTAAAGGGTCTGAATACTTATTTAAAGGTGTGAAATTATGTGATATTTCATTTTTAGAATTTCAATATATTTGCAAAAAATTAATAATAACCTGTTTTTCTTTGTCATTATGGTGTATTGTGTGTAGATTGATGAGGAACATTTTTAATTTAATCAATTTTAGAATAAGGCTGTAAAGTAACAAAATGTGGAAAAGTGAAGGTGTCTGAATACTTTCCGAATGCACTGTATTTGGTATATTTATTCCTCTGTGTATGTGCGTGCGTACATATATGCTTGTGTGTGTATGTGTGTGTGTGTATGCTGGGAGGAGGGCAGTGTAGTGTTACCTGACGCTTACGGAAGCCTGACTCTGGAGCAGGTCTAGTGCCATCTCTGTCAGTCTTTCCCAGGCCCATAATCAGAAATTAGCCCTCTGACCAACATGGCTGACCTCTCCTGGTGCTACTCCTGGATCAAAGACCCAAGCTACAGAGCACTTTTCCCATAGCTGGAGGGCTAATCTGTGTGTGCACCTGTATATGTAGCTAGCAGTTTTATGTGTCCATAAGTGGAGGCCTACTTTGCATTTCCTTCCCACAATAGTGGGATAAGTGTGTATATAGTATGGAGATAAATAGTATGGAGTATGGAGATGAATTGCTGCCAAAATGTTGTACATTTAACAAGAATAATTAACAAATGAATTATGAATTAGGCTACTGATTCATACTGTAATATATGCATATATTGAGTTTGTACGTGAAAACTATCCAAACTAAAATGTATGCATCACTAAAATGTTACCTAAGCAGTAGGCTACTGATTCACTATGTATAATATGCATATAATTCAGTTTTTATGTTATAACTATCCAAACTAAAATGTATGCATCATTTAATAACTTTCCAAACTAAAATGTTACTTACGTAAATGTTTTTCTGTAATCCTACCCTTCCCCACCCTCACGGCAGCTTTCCATGGCAAATCAGTGCAAATCTACTTTATCTGACATTCCTGCTATTTGTTCTCCAGCTCTGTGACATCTATCCCCGGTAATGAGAATGTCCAACTCCTTTTTCTCTGCTAATCAGACTGCTCATTGTACCTCAGACATTATGTAATCTTTAAGACCGTGTACCACAGACACTTTGTTATCCTTAAGACAGTGTTATAATGGGTTTACTACAGCCACCTCATGTAAAGGGTTTATGTATGGCCTCATACGATCTCTCTTAATTATGTTTTACAGTATTTAAGAAGTTCAAATATGTCAAGGATTGAGTGGAGTACATGGCTTATTAGCCAGGAATGTATTGTAATCCTGGGAAAAAACGTAGAGTGGATGGGAAACTTTGGCATGCCTGAATGAAACTTCAGTTTTCCAGAGAGAAACTGTGGCATTCTCATACTCCGCCACATCAGTGCTAGTTTCTGATGAGTCGGTGGGATTGTGAGGCTGGTGTCTTCCCATCTCTATCCACCATTATGGGTTATTGTGTGAAGATTGATGAGGAAGAAAACAATTTAATCAATTTTCGAATAAGGCTGTAACATAACAAAATGTGGAAAAAGTGAAGGGGTCTGAATACTTTCCAATGCACTGTATATTTTAATGCAGTCATCTCCATTTTAATTTGAAGCTCTGGACTGGGAACTGTCGCCGGAAGCTCTGGACTGGGAATTGTCGCCGGAAGCTCTGGACTGTGAAAGCGCACTGGAAGCCTGATTCGTGGTGCCGGAACTGGTGGTACCGGACTGAGGACACGCACCTCAGGGCGAGTGCGGGGAAGAGGCACAGGCCGTACTGGACTGTGGAAGCGCACTGGAGGCCTGATGCGTGGTGCCGGAACTGGTGGTACCGGGCTGATGACACGCATCTCAGGGCGAGTGCGGAGAGGAGGCACAGGACGTACTGGACTGTGGAAGCGCACTGGAGGCCTGATGCGTGGTGCCGGAACTGGTGTTACCGGGCTGAGGACACGCACCTCAGGGCGAGTGCGGGGAAGAGGCACAGGCCGTACTGGACTGTGGAAGCGCACTGGAGGCCTGATGCGTGGTGCCGGAACTGGTGGTACCGGGCTGAGGACACGCACCTCAGGGCGAGTGCGGGGAAGAGGCACAGGCCTTACTGGACTGTGGAAGCGCACTGGAGGCCTGATGCGTGGTGCTGGAACTGGTGGTACCGGGCTGATGACACGCATCTCAGGGCGAGTGCGGAGAGGAGGCACAGGCCGTACTGGACTGTGGAGGCGCACTGGAGATCTGGAGCGTAGAGCTGGCACAATGTGTCCTGGCTGGATGCTCACTTGAGCCCGGCAAGTGCGGGGCGCTAGCACAGGGCGCACTGGGCTGTGCAGACGCACCGAAGACACAGTACGCAGAGCCGGCGCAGGATTTCTTGGTCCAAGGAGGTGTACTGGAGACCAGGAGCGCTGAGCCGGCACCATCCGGATGCCCATTCTAGCCCGGCAAATGCGAGGAGCTGGAATAGAACGCACCGGAGACACCGTGCGCATCACTGCGTAAAACGGTGTCTGACCAGTCACACGCTCCCCACGATAAGCACGAGGAGTTGGCTCAGGTCTCCAACCTGACTCAGCCAGTCTCCTCATGTGCCCCCCCACAACATTTTCTTGGGGCTGCCTCTCGGGCTTCCGTGCTAACCGTGTCCCCTCGTATCGTCGCCGTTCCTCCTGCGCTATCTCCACCTGCTTCCATGGCAAGGTCTTGTCCCCCGCCATTACCTCGTCCCAGGTCCAGGATGTCCTCCACTCATCTTTCTCCCGGGCCCAGGATGTCCGCTCCTCATTAACACGCTGCTTGGTCCTTTTGTGGTGGGTTCTTCTGTCACCTTCGTCATAAGGATCGGACCAAGGTGCAGCGTTGTATGCGTACATTCTATATTTATTAAAAGCATGAACACTGAACAAACTAACAAAACAACAAAACGAACCGTGAAGCTAATATAAATAGTGCAGACAGGCAACTAAACATAGAACAAGAACCCACGAACACAAAAGGGAAAATGGCTACCTAAATATGATCCCCAATCAGAGACAACGATAAACAGCTGCCTCTGATTGGGAACCATATTAGGCCCCCATAGACATACAAATTACCTAGACGTACAAAACCCCTAGACATACAAAAACCCTAGATAATACAAAAACTAGCATACCCACCCTCGTCACACCCTGACCTAACCAAAATATAAAGAAAACAGAGATATCTAAGGTCAGAGCGTGACATATACATATTACTACCAGTGCTTTTGTCGTTCCCCAACCCCCTCCAAGTCATCTAGCTGTCTTGTTTTGGAGGGAAACATTGGAGGGAAACTTTGGAGGGAATATGGCTTTTATGACAAATTGAATAAAACCTAAATAAAAATCTAATCATTTGAATCAACAGGGATAGGAGAGTGAACTGATAGTCATTCTTTTTTTAACTTCTTATGGCTGCAAGGGGCAGTATTGAGTAGCCAGTTAAATTGTGCCCATTTCAAACGGCCTCGTACTCAATTCTTGCTCGTACAATATGCATATTATTATTACTATTGGATAGAAAACACTCTCTAGTTTCTAAAACCGTTTTAATTATTTCTCTGAGTGAAACAGAAGTCATTCTGCAGCACACTTCCTGACCAGGAAGTGGAATGTCAGAAATCAATGCTCTGTTCAACTTCCTGCCTATACATGGGCATGATACGTAAGAGTCTACGTACACTTCATACACCTTCCCCTGGTTGTCAAGAGGCGGTGAGAGAAAAAATTTCGTGTTTATCTTGGTCTGAGGTGGAATAAAAGCTCTTTGTTTGACGTGACCGTCCATTTCCTGTTTCTGGAGCGCGCGAAAGAGGACATGGATTTGCCTTCTGTTTAGCTGTCGTTATGAACGACTAACATCTCCGGGATAGATTTTATTTGATACATGTGACCATATCATCGTAAAGTATGTTTTTTCAATATAGTTTCATCAGATTATTGAAAAATTTTCGGGAGTTTTGCCGTGTTCCGTTCTCTGACTTTGTTGACGTTGGAGAGCTTTGTGCCACTTGGCAAGTGCGCTTCCTAAATCGAGAGGGAAATTGAAGGTTCTAAATCCAAACACCGACTGTTCTGGACAAAGGACACCTTGTCCAACATTCTGATGAAAGATCAGCAAAAGTAAGACCCATTTTATGATGCTATTTCATATATCTGTCGAACTGTGTACTAGTCGTGGGCGGCCAACGTTTTGGCTACTCTAAGCTATACCGAAGCTGCATAACGTAATGAAGTTATTTTTAGAATTCTAACACTGTGATTTCATTAATAACTAATGGATCTATCATTTCCTATACAACATGTATTTTTTAGTTATGTTTATGAATAGCTATTTGGTCAGAATATGTGTGTCAGAAAAAGTGTCAGTAAAATATCCGAACGTTGTGGGAAATAGTAGCTACGTTAGCATAATGGGTAACCACTGATTTCAGCTCTAAATATGCACATTTTTGAACAAAACATAAGTGTATGTATAACCTGATGTTATAGGACTGTCATCTGAGGAAGAAAATCAAGGTTAGTCAAAAATTATATATCTTTTGCCTGTTTGTTACGATCGCTTACTTTTGCTACTGGGAAATTGCTTGTGTTTTTTGGCTATTGTGGCTACGCTAATATAACGCTATATTGTGTTTTCGCTGTAAAACACTTGATAAATCGGAAATATTGTCTGGAATCACAAGATGCCTGTCTTTCAATTGCTGTACACTATGTATTTTTCAGAAATGTTTTATGATGAGTATTTAGTTATTTGGCGTTGGTGTCTGTAAATTTTCTGTCTGCTTTCGGTGCAATTTCTGACTAACTGCAATGTAAACTATGATTTATACCTGAAATATGCACATTTTTCTAACAAAACATATGCTATACAATAAATATGTTATCAGACTGTCATCTGATGAAGTTGTTTCTTGGTTAGTGGCTATTTATATCTTTATTTGGTCGAATTTGTGATAGCTACTGATGGAGTAAAAAACTGATGGAGTAAGAAAAGTGGTGTCTTTTGCTAATGTGGTTAGCTAATAGATTTACATATTGTGTCTTCCCTGTAAAACATTTTAAAAATCGGACATGTTGGCTTGATTCACAAGATGTGTACCTTTCATATGCTGTATTGGACTTGTTAATGTGTGAAAGTTAAATATTTAAAAAAAATATCTTTTGAATTTCGCGCCCTGCACTTTGAGCTGGCTGTTGTCATAAGTGTACCGACGTCGGGCTTGCACGCCAAACAGGTTAAGCTGTAAGAAGGGACAGGAATGCAATTTGAAAGCTATTTGTCCTTTGTTTAACAGTACAGTAACCCTATTATACTGTATTTGCATCTCAAACCAAATACCACGGTATACTTCCTGTGTGTATTCTGTGGCTGCTTTACTTCTTACTCTATTTTTCCCTCTCTCCCACCTGTGGAGCCTGTGACCATGCATTGATTGTCATGAGACAACGTAGCACCAGTAAATCCATCTGCCATGTTTGCTGATAAGCTGAAGCATTCTCCTGTGCGCTTTTGAACACTGAGGAATGCACGAACCAACTCAAACCCCAGGTAAGGTTGGCTGCTCTGTTGACGTTCCCCTCTTTTGAAAGCCAATTTAATTTGAATCAAGCTATCGTTATCTCCCTTGCTTGTGGTAGAGAGAGTTGGAGATCACCCCCCCTCCTCTCTCTCTCTCTCTCAGGATAGAAGATTTGGTAATCAATTTGTGAAGGTTTATCAATATTAATCGATCATATACTTAAAAATAAATACATATCTTAAGGCCCCCCAGCTATTTACTGTAGCCTGAATGGAAACAAGCTGCTGTTGAACTTAATTTTACTCTAACCATGGCCTGTCCTGTCATTTACCTTATATATAGTGTTATCCCCTTATGAGGTTTGTGGCATGTGGCCGATTTCAGTCGTTGTCACGACTTCCGCCGAAGTCGGTCCCACTCCTTGTTCGGGAGGTGTTCGGCGGGCGACGTCACCGGCCATTTCTAGCCATCGCCGATCCACTTTTCATTTTCCATTTGTTTTGTTTTTATCTTACACACCTGGTTTCAATCCCCCAATTACCTGTTCATTATTTAACCCTCCGTTCCCCCATGTTTGTTTATGAGTGATTGTTTCTATGTAGGAATGTCCGTTATTGTGGGCTCTGTTTTGTATTGCATTTATTATATGTTGAGTAAAATACGTTTATTTACTCATGTCTGCTGTCATGCGCCTGACTCCTATACTCCAGCTACAGACAGACTTCCTTACAGAATCACTCACCCGAAAGAATGGAGTCAGCAGTAGCAGACACCCTCCCTTCAGAGATAGAGGACCGTGTCCAGCAGCACGCGACCATATTGCAACATCTGGGCACCGCCATGGATCGCGTGCTGCAGAAGATGGATCGTTGGGAGAGAGCAGGAGGTTTTCCAGCGCCTTCACTAGCCCCACCACAACAGGTCCCACTGTCCACCCCTCTTCCACCTGGTCCCAGCGTGATTCGACTCGCGCTCCCGAGGGAGTATGATGGGATGGCTGCCGGATGCCAGGGGTTTCTACTACAGGTGGAGCGCTACCTGGCGACCGTCCACCCGGCTCCTTCGGGGCGTGAGAGTGTGTCCGCCCTCGTCTCCTGCCTCTCAGGCAAAGCCCTGGAGTGGCCCAACGCCGTATGGAGTGAGGGTCGCGGAGTTGGATCATTACGCAGAGTTCATCCGCCACTTTCGGGCAGTGTTCGACCACCCGTCTGAGGGTCGAGCGGCGAGTGAACGTCTGTTCCACCTGAGGCAGGGGACGAGGAGCGTGCAGGATTTTGCCTTGGACTTCCGGACCCTGGCCGCCAGCGTGGGATGGAACGACAGGGCCCTGATCGATCCCTGCAGGTGGAGTCTGCACGAGGACGTCCGTCGGGAGTTGGCCTGCCGAGACACCACCCTCACATTGGACCAGCTGGTGGACATGTTCATCCGGCTGGACAACCTGCTGACTGCCCGCGGACGTCCGGATCGGGACCTATCAGTTCCATCCCCCAGCACCTCCGCTCCGACGCCCATGGAGCTGGGAGGTGCTGCACTTAGGGCGACCGGAGGAGGGGCCATTCCCTGCACCATCTGTGGCCGCAGAGGGCACACTGCTGGTCCGTGCTGGGGGGGCTCCTCAGGGAGTCGAGGCAGCAGGCAGGGCACTATCGTGTCACCCCAGGTGAGTCGGCTCCAGGCTCACCCTGAGTCCCCTGTTGCTCACATGTATGTGTTTATTTCATTTCCTGAGTTTTCCCCGCATTCCCAGCATAAGGCGCTAGTAGATTCAGGCGCAGCTGGGAATTTTATTGACTGTTTATTTGCTCATAGTTTAGGGATTCCCCTTGTTCCTGTGGAAATGCCCTTCCCTGTGCACACCCTAGATAGTCGACCATTAGGGTCAGGGCTTATTAGGGAGGCCACCGCTCCACTTGACATGGTTACGCAGGAGGGTCATAAGGAGAAAATCAGTCTCTTCCTTATTGATTCTCCTGCGTTTCCCGTGGTGCTGGTTGGACTGTCATGACCCCACTATTTCGTGGCAACAGAGGGCTCTCAAGGGGTGGTCACGAGAGTGCTCAGGGAGGTGTGTGGGGGTTTCCATCGGTGCGACTACGGTGGATGGAAAGTCCAGACCAGGTCTCCACCGTGCGCATCCCATAAATCTCCTGGTAGACGCAGCATTTCCTAGGAGTCACGTGTATCCTCTGTCACAGGAGGAGACGGTGGCTATGGGAACATATGTCTCCGAATCCCTGGGGCAGGGATACGTTCAGCCCTCCACTTTACCTGCCTCCTCGAGTTTCTTTTTTGTGAAGAAGAAGGATGGGGGTCTGCGCCCGTGTATTGACTATCGAGGGATCAATCAGATCACTGTGAGGTACAGCTACCCGGTGTTTCTCATCGCCAGTGCGATCGAGTCAATGCACGGGGTGCGCTTCTTCACAAAATTGGATCTCAGGAGCGCTTACAACCTGATGCGTATCCGGGAGGGGGACGGGTGGAAGATGGCATTTAGTACCACCTCAGGGCACTATGAGTACCTCGTCATGACATACGGGTTGATGAATGCTCCATCAGTCTTCCAGGCCTTTGTTGATGAGATTTTCCGGGACCTGCACGGGCAGTGTGTAGTGGTGTATATCGACGACATTGTGATATACTCCGTTACACGCGCCGAGCATGTGTCCCTGGTGCGCAGGGTGCTTGGTCGACTGTTGGAGCATGACCTGTACGTCAAGGCTGAGAAATGTCTGTTCTTCCAACAGTCCGTCTCCTTCCTAGGGTACCGCATTTCCACTTCAGGGGTGGAGATGGAGAGTGACCGCATTTCAGCCGTGCGTAATTGGCCGACTCCCACCGAGGTAAAGGAAGTGCAGCAGTTTCTAGGGTGTGCCAACTACTACCGGAGGTTTATCCGGGGTTTTGGTCAGGTAGCAGCTCCCATTACCTCACTGCTAAAGGGGGGACCAGTGTGGCTGCAGTGGTCGGCTGAGGCGTACAGGGCTTTTGGTCACCTGAAGGCTCTGTTTACCTCGGCTCCCATGCTGGCTCATCCGGATCCCTCTTTGGAGTTCATAGTGGAGGTGGACGCGTCTGAGGCTGGGATAGGAGCCGTGCTCTCTCAGCGCTCGGGCACGCCACCAAAGCTCCGCCCCTGTGCTTTCTTTTCGAAGAAGCTCAGCCCAGCAGAGCGAAACTATGATGTGGGGGACAGAGAGCTGTTGGCTGTTGTCAAGGCTCTGAAGGCGTGGAGACATTGGCTTGAGGGGGCTAAACATCCTTTTCTCATCTGTACTGACCACCGCAATCTGGAGTACATCTGGGCAGCGAGGAGACTGAACCCTCGCCAGGCAAGGTGGGCCATGTTCTTTACCCATTTTGTTTTCACTCTGTCCTACAGACCAGGTTCCCAGAACGCTAAGGCAGATGCACTGTTCCGGATGTATGACACAGAGGAGCGGTCCATGGATCACACTCCCATACTTCCGGCCTCTTGCCTGGTGGCACCGGTGATGTGGGAGTTGGACGCGGACATAGAGCGGGTGTTACTGTTAGTTGGATTTATTTGTTAATTGAATGATTAGAATATTCCGCCCTGAAACATATAATTGTATGGAATTGTTTAGAATGTATAACATCAATAAATGTGTAGTCCTAGTCAGAAGTAGTGTAAAACAATATAGCTAATGATGTCTTTATGGTATTTTAAACACAGACTGTCTGAGCTCGGTGCCGACCTGACTGGAGATTTGGGAGAGAACGGGGAGTATGTCTCAAGGTCAAGGTCTCCCTAATCTCTGTCGGCTGGGTAGTGAGACAGTATGTGCGTAGGATACCTTCTGTTAGTGTGAATGTGTGTGCGTAGCAGGACATTGTGTGCGTATGTTTGTGTGAATGGGTGTGCGTGAGAAGTCAGTATAAAATGAATTGTTTTGTATTCTTGACTTTAGAACGTTCCTGTGAATAAACCTTTTTGACTATTTTAGCCGGGCCTCCGTCTGTTTCATTCGACCAGTATCTTACAAATTCTAGGTCGCAGACTGAGTAGTATAATTGAATTGGGTTATGAACATTGAGAACATAATTCTCTTGACAGTTACGCACAGAGCCCACTCCCCTCAGTGTCCAGCTGGGCGCCTGTACGTTCTGACTACTGTCCACGACCGTTTGATCTATTGGGCCCACACGTCACCCTCCTCTGGTCACCCTGGCATCGGTCGGATGGTGCGTTGCCTTAGTGGGAAGTACTGGTGTTCCACCTTGGCCAAGTACGTGAGGGTTTATGTTTCCTCCTGCTCAGTGTGCGCCCAGTGCAAGGCTCCCAGGCACCTGCCCAGAGGAAAGTTACAACCCCTACCCGTTCCACATCGGCTGTGGTCGCACCTGTCGGTGGACTTCCTGACAGATCTTCCTTCATCACAGGGCAACACCACGATCGTGTGTGGCAAAGCTGGGAGTTTTGAAAAGTTATCCAGTGTGACCATTGATGTTTGCCCACAGTTGACAGAAAAAAAACGTTGGCCTTATGAAAAGGATCAAGTAGCTGAGCTGAACTCAGATCAGAAAAAATATTTTCCTGCATTGCATTATTCATCAGGAGGTGCTCTGTAAATGTGTTCTGAAAATGAGCCATGTTGCGGATACAGTCTCTGAAGTGGTAAACTTCATAAGAGCATAATCTTTAAACCACAGGCAGTTTGTCTCACTGTTGGAAGAGACAGATTCGGGTCATGCAGATCTCCCCTACCACACAAATGTGAGATGGCTGAGTTTGGGGAAGGTGCTTAAAAGGGTGTGGGACCTAAAGTCGGAGATTGCTGAGTTTTTGCATATGAAAGAATAAAATATGTGGATTTCTCTCAACTGCAAGATAAAGAATGGTTGGCTGATTTTGCCTTCACCGTGGACATCATGGCCCTCATGAATGAACTGAATTCCAAACTACAAGGGAAGGGCCTTTATGCACATCAGATGTATAGCCTTGTCAAAGCGTTCAAGGGAAAATTACTCCTCCTAACCACCAAGTAGAAGCCAACCATCTCACCCACCTTCCGACACTACTAGTCTGTTCTCTATCAGATGACCAGCAGGAGAAATATACATCGCTGCTGCGTGCTTTGAACGGTGAGTTTTCTCGACGTTTTGAGGTATTCAAGGTGTTGGAAAATGACATGCTGTTGGTTTCCTCTCTTTTCAACTTCAATGTGGATAACGCTCCCACTGACCTGCAACTTGAGCTTATCGATCTTCAGTCTGATGCAGTGATTGGAGAACTATTCAAAACAATGTCACTGATGAGGTTCTATGCATCTCTCAATAAACAACATTTTACAAAGATTAGAAGTCATGCTCAGAAGATGTTTGTACTGTTTGGGTCCACCTATGTATGTGAACAGACATTTTCAGTGATGAAATATAACAAGGCAAGGCACAGATCATCTCTTACTGACTCTCACGTCTCAGCAATCCTGTGCATAGCGACGTCAGAAACTATACCTGACTTCACTGCTCTGGTCAATGCCGATCAGAGACTTCACTCCTCACACTGATTGAGTAGTCCAAATGTAATGTTGAGCTCTCTCTCTTTCTTGTGTTTTTGTACATACCCGTTAACAAGAGTTCTGTCCGTGGTACTGAATGCACAGTGTACTTTTTCCTCCGTGTAGTTCATTGCACGTTTAATAATGAAAATACCTACCAAAAGGAGGACATGGATGTGGTTTATTTCTGTGCATGTTAAAAAAGTAAAATGAGTAGCATATCTGGACGTGATTTACAGTAGATATACAGATGAAGTCGGAAGTTTACATACACCTTAGCAAAATACATTTAAACTCAGTTTTTCACAATTCCTGACATTTAATCCTAGTAAAAATTCCCTGTCTTAGGTCAGTTAGGATCACCACTTTATTTTAAGAATGTGAAATGTCAGAATAATAGTAGAGAGAATGAATAATTTCAGCTATTATTTCTTTCATCACATTCCCAGTGTGTCAGAAGTTTACATATACTCAATTAGTATTTGGTAGCATTGCCTTAAAATTGTTTAATCTAACAAGTCACAAACCCGGATCCGGGATCCCCCCCATCAAAAAAGCTGACTAGCATAGCCTAGACTAACGCCACAGGGATATCATATAACATAATTTTCATGAAATCACAAGTCCAATACAGCAAATGAAAGATAAACATCTTGTGAATCCAGCCATCATTTCCGATTTTTTAAATGTTTTACAGCGAAAACACAATATGTATTTCTATTAGCTAACCACAATAGCAAAAGACTCAACCGCATATTTTCACCATTTTTTTACCGCATAGGTAGCTATCACAAAACCGACCAAATAGAGATATAATTAGTCACTAACCAAGAAACAACTTCATCAGATGACAGTCTTATAACATGTTATACAATAAATCTATGTTTTGTTCGAAAATGTGCATTTTTGAGGTATAAATCATAGTTTTACATTGCAGCTACCATCAAAAATATCACCAAAGCAGCCAGAATAATTACAGAGAGCAACATTAAATACCTAAATACTCATCATAAAACATTTATGAAAAATACATGGTGTACAGCAAATGAAAGATAAACATCTTGTGAATCCAGCCAATATTTCAGATTTTTTAATTTTTAAACAAAACGTGTTTTACAGCGAAAACACAATATAGCATTATATTAGCTTACCACAATAGCCAAACACACAACCGCATTCATTCACCGCAAAGATAGCATTCGCTAAACCCAGCAAAAGATATAAAATGAATCACTAACCTTGACCAACTTCATCAGATGACAGTCTTATAACATCATGTTACACAATACATATATGTTTTGTTCGAAAATGTGCATATTTAGAGGTACAAATCTTGGTTTTACATTGTGAATACGTAGCCAAAATGCACAAAATTCTCCGGAGATATTTTGGACAGTCACCTAATCTAATCAAAGAACTCATCATAAACTTTACTAAAAAATACATGTTGGACAGCAAATGAAAGATACACTAGTTCTTAACTTCTTGTCAATATGGGGGCGCTGTTTTCACTTTGTAAAAAATCGTGCCCAAATTAAACTGCCTCGTACTCTATTCTAGATCGTACAATATGCATATTATTATTACTATTGGATAGAAAACACTCAAGTTTCTAAAACCGTTTGAATTATATCTGTGAGTAAAACAGAACTAATTTTGCAGCAAACTTCCTGATAGGAAGTGAAAAATCTGAAATCGAGGCTCTGTTCCAGGGGCTTCCTATTCATTTGCTTGAAATCTATGGATATACATGCACTTCATACGCCTTCCACTAGATGTCAACAGGCAGTGGGAGGTGGAATGGGGTGTTTTGCTTGATCTGAGGTCGAACAAGAGCTCTTGGAATGACGTGACCACAATTTCCTTTGTCTACCAAGGCGCGGGAAGGACATCAGCATTGGCTTCTGAAAAGCGTTCGGTATAGACGGCTAATATCTCCGGCTTTGATTTTATTTGATACATGTGATAATATCATCGTAAAGTATGTTTTTTCAATATAGTTTTATCAGATTATTGAACTTTTATCGGGAGTTTTGGAGTTTTCCGTTCTTTGGGTTAGGTGAAGATGGACATCTTTGCGCCACTTGGCTAGCTAAGGTTGCTAATTCGACAGGAGAAGAGGACATTCTAAAACCAAACAATGATTTATTCTGGACAAAGGACTCCTTGTACAAGATTCTGATGGAAGCTCAGCAAAAGTAAGAACCATTTATGATGTTAGTTCGTATTTCTGTGGAAAATGTTTAGTCGTATTTTCCTTCCTTTTTGCGGGCGCTGTCTCACTATAACGTAAGCTGTTTGTTATGGTAAAGTTATTTTTAAAAATCTAACACGGCGATTGCATTAAGAACTAGTGTATCTTTCATTTGCTGTCCAACATGTATTTTTTAGTAAAGTTTATGATGAGTTCTTTGATTAGATTAGGTGACTGTCCAAAATTTCTCCGGAGATTCTGGTGAATCGATGCTACATATTCACAATGTATAACCACGGTTTGCAGCTCAAAATATGCACATTTTCGAACAAAACATAAGTGTATTGTATAACCTGATGTTATAGGACTGTCATCTGATGAAGTTGGTCAAGGTTAGTGATTAATTTTATATCTTTTGCTGGTTTTTTGCGATCGCTACCTTTGCGGTGAATGAATGCGGTTGTGTGTTTGGCTATTGTGGTAAGCTAATATAATGCTATATTGTGTTTTCGCTGTAAAACACTTAAAAAATCTGAAATATTGGCTGGATTCACAAGATGTTTATCTTTCATTTGCTGTACACCATGTATTTTTCATAAATGTTTTATGATGAGTATTTAAGTATTTCACGTTGCTCTCTGTAATTATTCTTGCTGCTTCGGTGCTATTTGTGATTGTAGCTGCAATGTAAAACTATGATTTATACCTCAAATATGCACATTTTCGAACAAAACATAGATTTATTGTATAACATGTTATAAGACTGTCATCTGATGAAGTTGTTTCTTGGTTAGTGACTAATTATATCTCTATTTGGTCGGTTTTGTGATAGCTACCTATGCGGTACAAAAATGGTGAAAATATGCGGTTGAGTCTTTTGCTATTGTGGTTAGCTAATAGAAATACATATTGTGTTTTCGCTGTAAAACATTTAAAAAATCGGAAATGATGGCTGGATTCACAATATGTGTATCTTTCATTTGGTGTCTTGGACTTGTGATTTCATGATATTTATATGCTAGTATTTACTTGTGGCGCTATGCTAGGCTATGCTAGTCAGCTTTTTTACTGATGAGGATGCTCCCGGATCAGGGATGGTGATGAAGTAGAGGTTAATGCAATCGCCGTGTTAGATTTTTAAAAATAACTTTACCATAACAAACAGCTTACGTTATAGCGAGACAGCGCCCGCAAAAAGGAAGGAAAATAGGACTAAACATTTTCCACAGAAATACGAAATAACATCATAAATGGTTCTTACTTTTGCTGAGCTTCCATCAGAATCTTGTACAAGGAGTCCTTTGTCCAGAATAAATCGTTGTTTGGTTTTAGAATGTCCTCTTCTCCTGTCGAATTAGCAACATTAGCTAGCCATGTGGCGTGAACATGCCCAAATTCTCCTGATGCAAAGAAAGGAAAATTCCAAAACTCGCAATAAACGTTGAATAAACTGATACAACTCGGTTGAAAAAAACTACTTTATGATGTTTTTATCACATCTATCAAATAAAATCAGAGCCGGAGACATCCACCGTCTATACCGAACGCTTTTCAGAAGCCAATGCTGATGTCCTTCCCGCGCCTTGGTAGACAAAGGAAATTGTGGTCACGTCATTCCAAGAGCTCTTGTTCGACCTCAGATCAAGCTAGACACCCCATTCCACCTCCCACTGCCTGTTGACATCTAGTGGAAGGCGTATGAAGTGCATGTATATCCATAGATTTCAGGCAATTGAATAGGAAGGCCCTGGAACAGAGCCTCGATTTCAGATTTTTCACTTCCTGTCAGGAAGTTTGCTGCAAAATGAGTTCTGTTTTACTCACAGATATAATTCAAACGGTTTTAGAAACTTGAGTGTTTTCTATCCAATAGTAATAATAATATGCATATTGTACGATCTAGAATAGAGTACGAGGCCGTTTAAATTGGGCACGATTTTTTCCAAAGTGGAAATAGCGCGCCCCTATTGACAAGAAGTTTTAACTTGGGTCAAACGTTTCGGGTAGCCTTCCACAAGCTTCCCATAATAGGTTGAGTGAATTTTGGCCCATTCCTCCTGACAGAGCTGGTGTAACTGAGTCAGGATTGTAGGCCTCCTTGGTCGCACATGCCTTTTCAGTTCTGCCCACAAATCTATAGGATTTCTATAGGCTTGAGGTCAGGGCTTTGTGATGGCCAGTCCAATAACTTGACTATGTTGTCCTCAAAAAGTACGATCTTTGTCCCCATGTGCAGTTGCAAATCGTAGTCTGGCTTTTTTATGGAGGTTTTGGAGCAGTGGCTTCTTCCTTGCTGAGTGGCCTTTCAGGTTATGTCGATATAGGACTCGTTTTACTGTGGATATAGATACTTTTGTACCTGTTTCCTCCAGCATCTTCACAAGGTCCATTGCCGTTGTTCTGGGATAGATTCGCACTTTTCGCACCAGAGTACGTTCATCTCTAGGAGACAGAACGCGTCTCCTTCCTGAGCGGTATGATGGCTGCGTGGTCCCATGGTGTTTATACTTGCGTACTATTGTTTGTACAGATGAACGTGGTACCTTCAGGCGTTTTGAAATTGCTCCCAAGGATGATCCAGAGTTGTGGAGGTCTACAATATTTTTTCTGAGGTCTTGGCTGATTTCTTTAGATTTTCCCATGATGTCAAGCAAAGCGGCACTGAGTTTAAAGGTAGGTCTTGAAATACATCCACAGGTACACCTCCAATTGACTCAAATGATGTCAATTAGCCTATCAGAAGCTTCTAAAGCCATGACATCATTTTCTGGAATTTTCCAAGCTGTTTAAAGGCCCTGTCAACTTAGTGTATGTAAACTTCTGACCCACTGGAATTGTGATACAGTGAATTATAAGTGAAATAATCTGTCTGTAAACAATTGTTGGAAAAATTACTTGTGTCGTGCACAAAGTACATGTCTTAACCGACTTGCCAAAACTGTCGTTTGTTAACTAGAAATTTGAGGAGTGGTTGAAAAACGAGTTTTAATGACTCCAACCTAAGTGTATGTAAACTTCCGACTTCAACTGTATCTGTCAACATAGTCATACACATGATGTATAATCCTGTAATATGATTGTGGCCTGGAATGGCAAAAATATATTCTAATGTGGCCCTCCATGGAAAATAATTGCCCAGGCCTGCTCTGGGGGGTGGCTGAGTTAAGCATGGGTATGTTATGGGGTGTGGGTGAATTAAGCATGGTTGTGTTTTGGGGAGTGGGGGAGTTAAGCGTGGGTGTGTTTTGGGGAGTGGGTGAGTTAAGTGTGGTTGTGTTTTGGGGTGTGGGTGAATTAAGCATGGGTGTGTTTTGGGGAGTGGGGGAGTTACGCGCTGGTGTGTTTGGGGGTGTGGGTGAGTTAAGCGTGGGTGTGTTTTGGAGGGAACAACATCTATCTATATTGTGTACTTCTCCTTATGATGTTTCAAGTTTTCAAGTTCCAAGTTTTATTTGTCACATGCACAAGTACAGCGAAATGCTTAACTTGTAGGCCCTACTCAACAGCGGCTTATTTAAAATTTCAAAAATGTTTACACGAGAAACAAGAAATAAAACTGAACAATGTAAACTATGTACAGGGTCAGTGCCAGTACCAAATGTACAATGTGCAGGCGGACTGGAGTATTTGAGATAGATACTGTGTGTGTGTGTGTGTGTGTGTGTGTGTGTGTGTGTGTGTGTGTGTGTGTGCGTGTGTGTGCATTATAAAGTTTAACAGTTCTTTTCTAGTCTCTGCCTCTTATAGAAACGGTCTGAGCAGATGTGTGAGCCATTGCGGTCAAAACAGGGTGTGTGTAAGAAAGCGACTCAAAGCTAAAAGAGATACATAGACACAGACAACTGCAGGGGAGTAAATAGATAAGAGACAAGTCAGACATACGTGAATGGAAAATTACTGCTGAGCCCCTAGTAAACACTGGACTATTGTTTTCTCCTGCAAATTTGTATAACTGTATATGCATGTGCTTAGTCTCATGAGTAGAAGGTGTTGACGTAGGCAGTTATAGCACTAGGGGTTGACTGCAAGTATATTAAAGCAACTTTGACCTGTTTTATTTTGCAGAACTTACTCTGAAACATACGTGCTGTTTCCATTGTCAACTTCTGTCTGCAATTGCATTAATAAAGGTTTGATTGATTTACTTAATTATGGCTGCAATCCCGCTAACGGGATGATATGACAACAGCCAGTGAAAGTGCAGGGCGCCAAATTCAAAAAACAGAAATCTCATAATTAAAATTCCTCAGACATACATGTGTCTTATACCATTTTAAAGGTAATCTTGTTGTTAACTTCTTCTGGCTGCAAGCCCGAGGCCGCCCACAATATGACAACAGCCACTTCAAGTGCAGGGCGTGAAATTCAAAATATATATTTTTTAAAATATTTAACTTTCACACATTAACAAGTCCAATACAGCATATGAAAGGTACACATCTTGTGAATCCAGCCAACATGTCCGATTTTTTAAATGTTGTACAGCGAAAACAGCACGTATATTTATGTTAGCTCACCACCAAATACAAAAAAGGACAGACATTTTTCACAGCACAGGTAGCATGCACAAAGCCAACCTAACTAACCAAGAACCAACCAAACTAACCAAGAAACAACTTCATCAGATGACAGTCTTATAACATGTTATTCAATAAATCTATGTTTTGTTCGAAAAATGTGCATATTTCAGGTATAAATCATAGTTACATTGCAGCTACAATCAGAAATTGCACCGAAAGCAGACAGAATAATTACAGACACCAACGCCAAATAACTAAATACTCATCATAAAACATTTCTGAAAAATACATAGTGTACAGCAATTGAAAGACAGGCATCTTGTGATTCCAGACAATATTTCCGATTTCTCAAGTGTTTTACAGCGAAAACACAATATAGCGTTATATTAGCTTACCACAATAGCCAAAAACACAAGCAATTTCCCAGTAGCAAAAGTTAGCGATCGTAACAAACAAGCAAAAGATATATAATTTTTGACTAACCTTGATTTTCTTCATCAGATGACAGTCCTATAACATCAGGTTATACATACACTTATGTTTTGTTCGAAAATGTGCATATTTAGAGCTGAAATCAATGGTTATACATTGTGCTAACTTAGCTACTTTTTCCCACTACGTCCGGATTTTTTTCTGACACTTTTTCTGACACACATATTCTGACCAAATAGCTATTCATAAACATAACTAAAAAATACATGTTGTATAGGAAATGATAGATCCATTAGTTCTTAATGCAATCGCAGTGTTAGAATTCTAAAAAATAACTTCATTACGACATCCAGCTTCGGTATAGCTAGAGTACCCAAAAGTTGGGCGCCGACGACTAGTTCACATGTACGACAGATATATGAAATAGCATCATAAAATGTTTCTTACTTTTGCTGATCTTTCATCAGAATGTTGGACAAGGGGTCCTTTGTCAAGAACAATCGTTGTTTGGATTTAGAACGGCCACTTTCCCTCTCGATTTAGCAAGCACACTAGCCAAGTGGCACGAATCTCTCCATCGTCAACAAAGTCAGAGAACGGAACACGGCAAAACTCCCGAAAAAATTTCAATAATCTGATTAAACTATATTGAAAAAACATACTTTACGATGATATGGTCAAATGTATCAAATAAAATCAAAGCCGGAGATAGTAGTCGCCTATAACGGCAGCTAAACAGAAGGCAAATCCAGGTCCCTCTTCGCGCTCTCCAGAAAACCGGAAATGGGGGACACGTCATACAAAGAGCTTGTATTCCACTTCAGACCAAGATAAACACTAAATTTCTTCTCTCACCGCCTCTTGACATCCAGGGGAAGGTCTATGAAGTGCATGTATACTAATACGTATCATGCCCATTTATAGGCAGGACCTAGAAGAGAGCCTCGATTTCAGACTTTCCACTTCCTGGTCAGGAAGTTTGTGCCAAATGAGTTCTGTTTGACTCACAGATATAATTCAAACGGTTTTAGAAACTAGAGAGTGTTTTCTATCCAATAGTAATAATAATATGCATATTGTACGAGCAAGAATTGAGTACGAGGCCGTTTGAAATAGGCACCTTTTATCTGGCTACTCAATACTGCCCCTTCAGCCCAAACAGGTTAATCCCACCAAAGTGTCCGATTTCAAATATGCTTTTCAGCGAAAGCACTACAAACGATTATGTTAGGTCACACCAAACCACAATAAGCACAGCCATTTTTCCAGCGAAAGATAGCAGTCACAAAAAGCAGAAATATAGCTAAAGTTAATCACTAACCTTTGATGATCTTCATCAGATGACACTCATAGGACTTCATGTTACACAATACATGCATGTTTTGTTTGATAAAGTTCATGTTTATATAAAAAAATCTGAGTATGGAATTATAGATATACCTCTCCTTAATGCAACCGCTGTGTCAGATTTCCCAAAAACTTTAAGGAAAAAGCAAACCATGCAATAATCTGAGACGGAGCTCAGAACAATAGTAAATTTAGCCGCCATGTTGGAGTCAACAGAAACCAGAAAATACATGATAAACGTTTCCTTACCTTTGATGAACACACACACACACACACACACACACAGAAACGGTTTAAACGTAGACAATTGTGTGCATTGGACAATAGAAACATGCCAATACTTTGACTCCCCCCAAACCCCTGATTGTTCCAATCTAACAACCCCTCCACCCACTCTGCAATATAATGAAACTGCTAATAGGTAAAATAACATTTAGTTAAGTGTGAACGAATCAGCTTGTCCGAAACACCCTAACACAGGCGGGAGGCATAAAATGAACAGACCAGAGGCAGTCGTTGTGGTTCCTTATCTTTTTATATCGTTTACTAAACAGGTCTTCTTTCGCCTGACAAAATAACTCCAGTACAGGGAATGTCCAACGCTGAAACACCAGCGTAACGTAACAAATAAACTACACCTTTGACCAAAAGGCCGTGGCCAAAAAGGGAAAGTAACACAAAAAACAGCTACTCCCCATTCTCCCTGAGCTCCTCTCCTGTCACACCTATATAGAGGAAGACCCAAAGCAATTAGTGGGCCCAGCTGTGTAATATTTGGCTTTACACTGAGTACCTATCCCCTGAGGAGGGTGCTGTTGTGTCGTCTTCCTCCGGCTGGTCACTGAACTCTCACAAAAGCTATAGGTAAGATACCATCACATTAACCTTTTATGGCTGCAGGCCGGTGTCGGGCTCAATATGACAACAGCCCGTCCATGTGCAGGGCGCGAAATTCAAAAGTTATTTTTTAGAAATATTTAACTTTCACACATTAACAAGTCCAATACAGCAAATGAAAGATAAACATCTTGTGAATCCAGCCAACATGTCCGATTTTTTAAATGTTTTACAGCGAAAACACCACGTATATTTATGTTAGCTCACCACCAAATACAAAAAAGGGCAGACATTTTTCACAGCACAGGTAGCATGCACAAAACCAACCAAACTAACCAAGAACCAACCAAACTAACCAAGAAACAACTTCATCAGATGACAGTCTTATAACATGTTATACAATAAATCTATGTTTTGTTCGAAAAATGTGCATATTTGAGGTATAAATCATAGTTTTACATTGCAGTTACAATCGGAAATAGCACCGAAGCAGCTAGAACAATTACAGAGACCAAATTGAAATACCTAAATACTCATCATAAAACATTTATGAAAAATACATGGTGTACAGCAAATGAAAGACAAACATCTTGTGATTCCAGCCAATATTTCTGATTCTTTAAGTGTTTTACAGCGAAAACACAATATAGCATTATATTAGCTTACTACAATAGCCAACCACACAGCTACATTGATTCAAGGCAACAGTAGCGATAGCGACAAAACCAGCAAAAGATATTAATTATTTCACTAACCTTCATAAACTTCATCAGATGACAGTCCTATAACATCATATTACACAATACATATATGGTTTGTTCGAAAATGTGCATATTTAGAGCTGAAATCCGTGGTTATACATTGTGAAAACTTAGCATCTTTTTCCCAGAATGTCCGGATATATTTCTGACACTCACCTATTCTGACCAAATAACTATTCATAAACTTTACTAAAAAATACATGTTGTATAGGAAATGATAGATACACTAGTTCTTAATGCAATCGCCGTGTTAGAATTCTAAACATAACTTCAGTACGACATGCAGCTTACATTATAGCGAGAGAGCGCCCAAAATCTGGGCGCAAACTAATAGTAAACATGTTCGACAGATATATGAAATAACATCATAAATGGGTCCTACTTTTGATGATCTTCCATCAAAATGTTGCACAAGGGGTCCTTCGTCCAGAACAATTGTTGTTTGGTTTTAGAATGGCCTTTTTCCCTCTCGAATTACCAAGCAAAACTAGCCAAGTGGCGCTAAGCTGTCCATCGTCACCAAACGTAGAGAACGCAACACGCCTAAACTCCCGAAATTTTTTAAATAATCGGATAAAACTATATTGAAAAAACATACTTTACAATGATATTATCACATTTATCAAATAAAATCAAAGCCGGAGATATTAGACGTCTATAGCGAATGCTTTTCAGAAGCCAATACTGATGACCTTTATGCACTTCCTGAACAAAGGAATTCGGGGGTCATGTCATTCCAAGCTCTCTCTTTTGACCATATAAATACCTAGAAACCCCATTTCACCTCTCACAGCCTATTGACATCTAGTGGAAGGCGTATGAAGTGCATGTATACTAATAGATTTCAAGCACATTTATAGGCAGGCCCTGGAACAGAGCCTCGATTTCAGATTTTTCACTTTCTGACAGGAAGTTTGCTGCAAAATGAGTTCTGTTTTACTCACAGATATAATTCAAACGGTTTTAGAAACTTGAGAGTGTTTTCTATCCAATAGTAATAATAATATGCATATTGTACGAGCAAGAATTGAGTACGAGGCCGTTTGAAATGGGCACCTTTTATCCAAGCTACTCAATACTGCCCCTGCAGCCATAAGAAGTTAAGTCTTTTGGAATTGGTTTCTCTTGCTGTCATTGAATACCGATATACAATTTCAGGTCAGTGTGTGTGTTGTGGTCTGGCAGGTCTAAATATACTATGCACATCAGGATTAGTTAGTTAAACAAACATTTAAATCCAGCTACAGAGCCTTACATGATACTGAGGCTGCTTTGGTGAATATACAGTAAAGTCTAACAGATAGATAATCTATAAATACGTAAATACTGTAATGAATCTAGAAAGTATGTAGAAAACCACACAGTAAAGCAAGTCTACATTTTTGTTTAATTAACTTAACCAACTGCAGCATCAAAATCTTATAGCTGAAAGATTATTGGATGTATACAATATATACAATACAATTAACAAGTGCATGATTTACACTACATGACCAACCTGCTCGTTGAACATCTCATTCCAAAATCATGGGCATTAATATGAAGTTGGACCCCCCTTTGCTGCTATAACTGCCTCCACTCTTCTGGGAAGGCTTTCCACTTGAAGTTGCAACTAGTTCTTCCACAACGATCTCCACTTCACAATAACAGCACTTACAGTTGACCAGGGAAGATCTAGCAGGGCAGAAATTTGACAAACTGACTTGTTCGAAAGGTGGCATCCTATGTCGGTTACACATGGAAAGTTACTGAGCACTTCAGTAAGGCCATTCTACTGCCAATGTTTGTCTATGGAGATTGCATGGCTGTGTGCTCGATTTTAAACACTTGTCTGCAATGGGTGTGGCTGAAATAGCCGAATCCACTAATTTGAAGGGGTGTCCACACACTTTTGTTTATACAGTGCATTCAGAAAGTATTCAGACAACTTCCCTTTTTTTAAATGTTATGTTACAGCCTTATTGTAAAATGGATTAAATAATATTTTTTCCTCATCAGTCTACACACAATACTCCCTAATGACAAAGTGAAAACAGGTTTTCAAAATGTTGGGGAAATGTATAAAAAATGTCAGATACATTTTTGTACATTTGAATGTCATAGTAGTAGAACCTACAGTAGTAGGGCATCTATTCTGTCCTTGCTTTAGCTTTTGAGTGAGCGAGCGAAAAAGAGACTGTTGGTTTTCTGTGATTTTAGGTAAATCATGAGGCTCATTTGGTTAAGATGACGCCAAAGAGGATGGCTGACATTTTACATGCTCCTAACCAACTGTGCTATTTTGTTAGTTTTTTTTGCATTGTTTGTAACTTATTTTTTTACTTAATTTGTACATAATGTTGCTGCTACTGTCTCTTATGGCCAAAGATATTTTCTGGACATCAGAACAGCAATTACTCACCACAAACTGGAAGAAGCTTTTTCCTTTAACTTCTTATGGCTGCAGGGGCAGTATTGAGTAGCTTGGATGAAAGGTGCACAGAGGTGCCCAGAGTAAATGGCCTGCTCCTCAGTCATAGTTGGTAATATATGCATATTATTATTAGTATTGGATAGAAAACACTCTGAAGTTTCTAAAACTGTTTGAATTATGTCTGTGAGTATAACAGAACTCATATGGCAGGCAAAAACCTGAGAAATAATCCAAATCCAAACAGGAAGTGGAAATTCTGAGGCTGGTTGAGTTTCAACCAAGATCCCATTGAAATCACAGCGAGATATGAATGAGTATTCACTTCCTACGGCTTCCACTAGATGTCAACAGTCTGTAGAACTTTGTCTGATGACTCTACTGTGAAGGGGGGGGGGGGACGAATGAGAGGAAAATTAGTCACCACTACCATTCTTTGACCATGCGCGTTCACATGAGAGGGAGCTCCGTTCCATCGCTCATCTGAAGTCAATGTAATTCTCCGGTTGGAACGTTATTCAAGATTTATGTTAACAACATTCTAAAGATTGATTCAATACATCGTTTGACATGTTTCTACTGACTGTTACGGAACTTTTGGACATTTCGTCAGGTTTTAGTGAACGCGCTTCGTGACTGTGGAATTGTTTACCAAACGCGCTAACCAAAGTAGCTAATTGGACATAAATATCGGACATTATCGAACAAATCAAGCATTTATTGTGGACCTGGGATTCCTGGGAGTGCATTCTGATGAAGATCATCAAAGGTAAGGGAATATTTATCATGTAATTTCTGATTTCTGTTGACTCCAACATGGCGGCTAATTTGACTATTGTTTTGAGCGCCGTCTCAGATTATTGCATGGTTTGCTTTTTCCGTAAAGTTTTTTTTAAATCTGAGACAGCGGTTGCAATAAGGAGAGGTATATCTATAATTCCATGTGTATAACTTGTATTATCATCTACATTTATGATGAGTATTTCTGTTGAAACGATGTGGCTATGCAAAATCACTGGATGTTTTTGGAACTAGTGAATGTAACGCGCCAATGTAAACTCAGATTTTTTTATATTAATATGAACTTTATCAAACAAAACATACATGTATTGTGTAACATGAAGTCCTATGAGTGTCATCTGATGAAGATCATCAAAGGTTAGTGATTAATTTTATCTCTATTTGTGCTTTTTGTGACTCCTATTTTTGGCTGGAAAAATGGCTGTGCTTATTGTGGTTTGGTGTGACCTAACATAATCGTTTGTGGTGCTTTCGCTGAAAAGCATATTTGAAATCGGACACTTTGGTGGGATTAACAACAAGATTACCTTTAAAATGGTATAAGACACATGTATGTCTGAGGAATTTTAATTATGAGATTTCTGTTTTTTGAATTTGGCGCCCTGCACTTTCACTGGCTGTTGTCATATCGATCCCGTTACCGGGATTGCAGCCATTAGAAGTTAACGAGTCCGACTAGAAGGATATACAGCTTTCTCGGGAACAGGCCCAAATCCCCGTCATTTGCGTGAAGAAAAGACGAAGTAAAAGGGGGCGCAGGTCGGGCTGCCTTCTGAGAATCCGTAAACTCCCACTGCCATCCGTTCTACTGGCTAGCATGCAATCATTGGAAAATAAATTGATGATCTACGATTACGATTATCCTACCAACGGGACATTAAAAACTGTAATATCTTATGTTTCACCGAGTTGTGGCTGAACAACGACACGCTCCTAGTGGCCGGGGACTTTAATGCAGGCAAACTTAAATCAGTTTTATAACATTTTTACCAGTATGTCACATGTGCAACCAGAGGAAAAAAAACTCTAGACCACATTTACTCCACACACAGAGATGCATACAAAGCTCTCCCCTGCCCTCCATTTGGCAAATCTGACCAAAATTCTATCCTCCTGATTCCTGCTTACAAGCAAAACCTTAAGCAGAAAGTACCAATAACTCGCTTAATACGGAAGTGGTAGGATGACGCGGATGCTACGTTACAGGACTGTTTTGCTAGCACAGACTGGAATATGTTCCGGGATTCATCCAATGGCAGTGAGGAGTATACCACCTCAGTCATCGGCTTCATCAATAAGTGCATTGACAACGTCGTCCCCACAGTGACCGTACGTACATATCCCAACTGGAAGCCATGGATTACAGGCAACATCCGCATCGAGCTAAAGACTAGAGCTGCCGCTTTCAAAGAGCAGGAGACTAATCCGGAAGCTTGTAACAAATCCCTCTATGCCCTCAGATGAACCATCAAACAAGCAAAGCGTCAATACAGGATTAAGATTGAATCCTACTACACCGGTTCTGACGCCCGTCACATGTGGCAGGGCTTGAAAACTATTACGGAATACAAAAGGGAAACCCAGACGCGAGCTGCCCAGTGATGCGAGCCTACCAACCAAGCTAAATGCCTTTTTATGCTCGCTTCGAGGCAAGCAATGCTGAAGCATGCACGAGAGCACCAGCTGTTCTGGATGACTGCGTGATAGCGCTCTCGGTAGCCGATGTGAGCAACACTCACAAAACCGCAGGGCCAGACGGATTACCAGGACGTGTACTCAAAGCATGCGCTGACCACCTGGCAAGTGTCTTCACTGACATTTTCAACCTCTCCCTGACCGAGTCTGTAATACCTACATGTTTCATGCAGACCACCATAGTCCATGTGCCCAAGGAAGCAAAGTTAACCTGCCTAAATGATTACTGCCCTGTAGCACTCATGTCGGTAACCATGAAGTGCTTTGAAAGGCTGGTCATGGCTCACATCAACAGCATCCTTCCGGATACCCTAGACCCACTCCAATTCGTATACTGCCCCAACAGATCCACAGATGATGCTTTCTCAATCGCACTCCACACTGCCCTTTCCCACCTGGACAAAAGGAACAACTATGTGAGAATGCTGTTAATTGTACAGCTCAACGTTCAATACCATAGTGCCCACGAAGCTCATCACTAAGCTAAGGACCCTGAACTAAACACATTCCTCTGCAACTGGATCCCGGACTTCCTGACGGGCCGTCCCCAGGTGGTAAGGGTAGGCAACAACACATCTGCCACACTGATCCTCAACACTGGGGCTCCTCAGGGGTGTGTACTTAGTCCCCTCCTGTACTCCCTGTTTACCCACGACTGCGTGGCCAAACACGACTCCAAAACCATCATTAAGTTTGCTGATGACACAACAGTGGTAGTAGGCCTGCTCACCGACAATGATGGAGCAGCCTATAGGGAGGCGGTCTGAGAACTGGCAGTGTGGTGCCAGGACAACAACCTCTCCCTCAATGTGAGCAAGACAATGGAGCTGGTCGTGGACTACAGGAAACGGCGGGCCGAACAGGCCCCCATTAACATCGACAGGTCTGTAGTGGAGCGGGTCAAGAGTTTCAAGTTCCTTGGTATCCACCTCACCAACAAACTATCATGGTCCAAACACTAAGACAGTCGTGAAGAGGGCACGACAAAACATTTTCCCCCTCAGGAGACTGAAAAGATTTGGCATGGGTCCCCAGATCCTCAAAACGTTCTACAGCTGCACCATCGAGAGCATCCAGCTCGGCATCTGACCGTAAGGCGCTACAGAGGGTAGTACATACAGCCCAGTATATCACTGTGGGCAAGCGTCCTGCCTTCCAGGACCAATATTATAGGTGGTGTCAGAGGAAAGCACATGAAATTGTCAGAGACTCCAGTCACCCAGTCACTCCAGCTACCGCACGGCAAGCGGTACCGGAGCGCCAAGTCTAGGACCAAAAGGCTCCTTAACAGCTTCTACCCCCAAGCCATAAGACTGCTGAACTATTAATCAAATGGCCACCGGACTATTTACATTGACCCCCCCTCCATTTCTTTTGTACACTGCTGCTACTCGCTGTTTATTATCTATGCACAGTCACTTCACCCCTACCTACATGTACAAATTACCTCAACTAACCTGTACCCCCTCACACTGACTCGGTACCGGTATCCCCTGTATATAGCCTTGTTATTGTTATGTTATTGCGTTACTTTTTATTATTATATTTTTTTACTTTAGTTTATTTTGTAAATCATTTCTTAACTCTTATTGAACTGCACTGTTGGTTAAGGGCTTGTAAGTAAGCATTTCACGGTAAGGTCAACACTTGTTGTATTCGCCGCATGTGACAAATAAAGTTTGATTTGATTTGAATTTGCTGCGGCACAGGACAAATCTCACCAACAACAGAGTGATCAAATTCAGATATGACATCTGTATGCTTTTCTAATTTTATAGATATTTAGGATTCAGGAAAGCGTCTCAGGAACGATCAATATTTATCTCACAATTCTGTGTGATCATTTGGCTTTTTCGGCATCTGACCTCAATGCTGTAGAACAGAGGATGTTGGGAGAGGACAAAAAAAAGATAGAGAATGAGAGAGAGAGCAGACAAAACACAGTCTGTCCTCTGACTGAGTGACTTTTCAATAGAGTTAGTCACTCTGAAGCCAACAGTGTCTGCTGCAGTGAATTGGGATGAGAGAAAGCGGGATAAAGAGAAAGAAAGGGGGCTTGTTGAATAATTAGAGCATATTAAAGGGGTATGCTATGCATTTGTCTTGAAATTCTGACACACACACACACAAACAGTCCTGACTTTGTCCTTGCGGCTGGGTCTATCTGCACATGCATGTGTGCGTTCTAATCAGGGGCCTCCAATGGGGAGAAAGGCGCTGGGTCAGCCAGGGTGAAATATTTATGATGAAAATTTGGGCGGCAAGCGCAGGGAAACAAAGTTCGAGACGCCCAAGAGACGACATACTTTACACATGAGATAACACGAGAAATCACCAAATGCAATAAAAAGTCCCCAAATGTGAGATGTCATCAAGAATTTTGCATGTTTTTTTTCAGTCAAGTCCAACACTAGAAGGTTGTTTTCATAGAAAATCAACGAGATGTAAAAATAGTTTTATGTTTTAGGTTTTACTTGATACATAATTAGCTAACCTTGACCATATTAACACCACTGTTTATTTAGTTTATGACCTCTTCAACAAAAGGCTTTGCGGATGTATTGAAATGTTTCCTTTTTTCATGAATTTAATTGCATAGACACAATGACACACCAATATATATTTTTTGTGTTAGGCCCACTATCAGAATTGGAAATCTTCAATAGATAAGTTATTTGGGTTGTTCAAAATGGTGGTTTGCTTCACAGACAAAGCAATTATAGACACAAACAATTATATTGATTTCCCTGTTGGAACCTGGGAAGAATCCAATGGAACCGCTCCATACCGTGAGATCCTTCAAGATGGCACAAAGATGGCATTTAATGATTGAGCGGCTCTGAATGGGCTGACCCTTGGCCCCCAGCCTTGACCTCTGATGACCCCTCACGTCCTCTGGGGGCCAGTGCTTGTCACTGGTCGTTTGTCAAACTCCTTTCAGTGATCTGATTACCATCCAGTTTGTGATCTGCCGGCTTCACGCTTCTAGGATCAAGACAAGCTACTTTCAGCAACTTTACATGACAACAAATAACTAGATTGAGTGGAGGGAAAACACTAATTATTCTATTCAAAGAAGTAGAGGAGTTAGAACTTTAGAAATAAACAACGTCTGTCTTTTTTTATTGAATCTTGAACATAAACCATAGACATACAGTAGATGTTAAGCAGCAATATAGTTCTACAGCAGGGTTCCCAACCTTTTTTTCCCCAGGGCCCCCCTATTCACATTGAACCCCCCTCCTTTCTTTTTTAAAAGTATTGTTTATTGAGATAGCCTATATTGAATGTGTAACCAGCTTGATTTTGTTTAATTTGAGGGACCTAGTTAAATGTTGTTGTTTTCAAGCTCATTTCCTAATATTAATAATAATTATTCAAATATAATAGATAACGAAAATACATTCCAGACCCGATTTCCCCAAATGTTGTTCCGCTAACGAATATGTTTTATTAGGATCATTTATATGAACTTTCAATTGAATTATACATATAGTATTTTACAGAAAGTGAATATATCAACTGATAGCAACAGTCACACATTGTACAAGATTACTTCCCAAGCAAAGTCCAATTTCTTTTAATCCTCGACTCCTCGACTCCAGCTTCTGAATGTCATAGAGCCAATTATATTCCCATGTGTATCAGAGTCGTGTTTTCCTCTGGCATTTTACCGCTTGTTTCTAGCCTGAAGCATAGCGGATTATGCATCATTTTAGATTGGCATAAACAATCGCACATTTACCTCTAGAACTAAGGAATGTCCAACATCCCCCCCCCCCCCCCCCACACGAAATGTTGGCGCCCCCTAGGTTGGGAACCCCTGTTCTGCAGACCGGATGGGCAGCTGTGAAAGCAATTAGTAAAGAGATGGTCTGGGAGTCAATGGGAATCATTAGAGAGTCGTTAGCTGAATAAGGCCTATCAGTTATAAGAGCAACTGCAGATGGAACAGCTATCACAGATTCACCCAAACTAAACAAGGCATGATGAATCATGACTCTTGTTTCCATCCAAACCAAATCTCTCATGATGCCTTGTGTCCAGCTAACTTAGAATCCCTCTTGACTCTTTAGGATGTGTTGGAGTATGCGTGTGTATGTGGTTGCATGTGTATATGGCCACGTACAACTGATGTACAATGCTTCTGGCACAACAGTTGTGATACAACAGAGCGTTTTTCTGTACAAAAGATACCACACAATGACTTTGTAAAAATGTTTGTGGAGAAAAACTCTCCATTGTAACACAAAAAATATCAACCATTGTGTGAAATGTGTTGTACATCAGTGGTACAACCTACGTGTGTACAGAGCCTTTGCATGTGTATTGGTAAGTGAGCCTGTATGTGTACATGCTCACACTTAGGTATGTGTGTTGTGAGTGTGTTCACGTGTCAATGGACCGCCATGCTTTTCTTTAATTTACTGTACTTCAGGAATGTGTGTAATATTATGGCGGCCTTTTCTTGCCCCTCCCTGGAAGACCCTCCTTTCCCCCCTTACTTCAGTCCTTTGTATGGGCCAACACACACACACACACACACACACACACACACACACACACACACACACACACACACACACACACACACACACACACACACACACAATTAACCCCATAAAGGAATCCGCATGCTTCGGTTCAGTTGACGCCTAGACAAACTCGGCTAGGCGAACCGAACAAGTGTGCTCACATAGGCCCTTAAAATACATTCACTTGAAAAAACGAAAGGGGGAGACGCTTGACCGGTCGAGAAAATGGAAGTTTTGCGAATTGCTAGGGATCTACTAGATTTGCTTTACCTAGAAACACATATAATAGGCGAATTACCGAAGAGAAGATGGTCAGTGCCACCACTCAACAGAGAAAGAACAACAAATGGGGAGGATGCAATGCTGGTCCAACAAATGCACAACATTGATGAGGAGCAGCATTTTGTGTACTTTAGGATGTCTGCTTGCCATTTCGATTATCTTGTGCCTCGCATTGCCCCTTTCATCAATAATGCCCTCTGGACGTGTGCCATGGCAGGAAGACATGGTTAGGAGAGGACAACTCAACCCAAGGCCAGCCAATCATGCAGAATAGGCCTTTGTTTGGACTGCTCACACACAAAAAAATACTTTTTCTTTGTGAGCACTGTGAACCAAAGTACTTTGTACTAAAATGTAGACTTTTAATCTTGTTAATAAAATGAAACTTGATTATTTGATGTGTCATTGTTCATCAATGTAGATTAGATTGAACTGCACCATACAAGTAGAAAAAAACCTCTAAAGTCTGTGGCACACAGCTTTTCTCAATGTTGTCAGTACTTGATGTACAAATAGAATGCATTGAATCACCTTGTATTGAGATGAAGAAATTCAAACAGATCTTTTTCATCACACAAACTCTTATTCTTTCTGCTGGGTTCTGAAAGTAAACCACAACACAAAAGTGCCTGCTAAGAACAGACTTAAACAACACGTCTCAATGAAATATAATTAAAGTGTCAGTGTGTAAATGCAAATAATTTTGATCAATAGAACACATGTCTCAATAGTACAACAGTGACTGCTAAGAACAGACAACACCTATCAATTAAATATAATTAAAGTGTCAGACAATAACTGAAATGAATTGTGCAATACACAGGAGGCTGCTGAGGGGAGCACATATCATAACAATGTCTGGAACTGAGCGAATGAAATGTCATCAAATACATGGAGACTGAAAAGATTTGGTATGGGTCCCCAGATCCTCAAAAGGTTCTACAGCTGCACCATCGAGAGCATCCTCACCGGAGAACGGTACCGGAGCACCAAGTCTAGGACCAAAAGGCTCCTCTACCCCCAAGTCATAAGACTGCTGAACAACTAAACTAATCAAATGGCCACCCAAACTTTTTACACTGCTGCTACTCGCTGTTTATTATCTATGCATAGTCTTTTTACAAATTACCTCGATTAACCTGTACCCCCCGCACATTGACTCAGGACTGGTACCCCCTGTATATAGCCTTGTTATTGTTATGTACATTTCTTGTGTTACCTTGTGATCGATCCCCACCCAATTTTTAAAACTTTAGTTTATTTAGTAAATATTTTATTAAATCTATTTCTTGAACTGCATTGTTGGTTAAGGGCTTGTAAGTAAGCATTTCACAGTACACCTGTTCTATTTGGCGCATGTGACAAATACAATTTGATTTGATTTTGATTTGATTTGTTTGATGTATTTGATACCATTCCACAAATTCCACTCCAGCCATTATCACGAGCCCATGCTCCCCAATTAAGGTACCTTCAACCTCCTGTGCTACAATAGTACACGTATCTGCAAAAAAACAGACATGTAAACAACAAAAGTGTCTACGGAATAAAATGAAAGTGTCTAGTGTCTGACTCCTGAGATGTCTGACCAACAACAGAACAATTTATTCATTTCACTGTGGTCTCAGTCGTTCGGTCCGTATCCTCTTCTTGAAGTCATGCACAATCTCATTCAGCTGGTGATCAAATTCCTCACGGAGTTTTGGCGATAGTTCATCCATGAAATCAGCTATAGTTACCAGGGCCCTGTGGAAAGGATGAGAAGAGGGGGTAAATTAAAGGAGTGTATGTGGAGAGCAGTGTACATGGTGAGGAGAGGAGAAAATAGGACAACAGAAGAGAGGAAAGGGCATTGATCTTTTATTTATTAACCTTTCTGCGCACAGAAAGGTTAATTTCCCTAAACAACCGCTGAATTGCAGGGTGCCAAATTCAAAAATATTACTAAAAATATTTATAATCATGCAATCACAAGTGAAATATACCAAAACACAGCTTAGCTTGTTGTTAATCCACCTATCGTGTCAGATTTTGAAAATATGCTTTACAGAGAAAGAAATCCAAGCTTTTGTGAGTGTATCAATCAATGCTACAACAGCTAGCCCCAAATTAGCATGGTCACGAAAGTCAGAAAAGCAATAAAATTAATCGCTTACCTTTGATAATCTTCGGATGTTTGCACTCACGAGACTCCCAGTTACACAATAAATGTTATTTTTGTTCGATAAATATTACTTTTATAACAAAAAAACGCCATTTGGGTTGCGCATTATGTTGAGAGAACTACAGCCTCGTTCTGTTCGTTTTAATTCCAAAAAGTATCCGTAATGTTCGTAGAAACATGTCAAATGTTTTTTATAATCAATCCTCAGGTTGTTTTTAACAAACATAATCGATAATATTTCAACCGGACCGTAACCTATTCAATAAGAGAGAAAAGGAAAATGGAGAACTCCCCTCTCGCGCGCATGAACTATTCAGAGGACACCTGACTACTTTTGAAAAATCTCGTTCATTTAAAAAAAATTAAAGCCTGAAACTATGTCTAAAGCCTGGTCACAGCCTGAGGAAGCCATTGGAAAAGGAATATGGTTGATACCCCTTTAAATGGAAGAAAGACTGGCCAGGAAACACAGATTTAAAAAAAAAATATATCACTTCCGGGTTATATTTTCTCAGGTTTTTGCCTGCAGAATCAGTTTTGTTATACTCACAGACAATATTTTGACAGTTTTGGAAACTTTGGAGTGTTTTCTATCCTAATCTGTAAATTATATGCATATTCTACGATCTGGACCTGAGAAATAGTCCGTTTACCTTGGGAACGTTATTTAAAAAAATAAATAATAATCTGACCCCTTGCGTCAAGAAGTTAACTAGGCAAGTCGGTTAAGAACAAATTCTTATTTACAATGACGGGCTCGACAGATTTTAACTTCTTATGGCTGCAAGCCCGACGTCGGTACACTTATGACAACAGCCAGCTCAAGTGCAGGGCGCGAAATTCAAAATATATATTTTTAAAATATTTAACTTTCACACATTAACAAGTCCAATACAGCATATGAAAGGTACACATCTTGTGAATCCAGCCAACATGTCCGATTTTTAAAATGTTTTACAGCGAAAACACCACGTATATTTATGTTAGCTCACCACCAAATACAAAAAAGGACAGACATTTTTCACAGCACAGGTAGCATGCACAAAGCCAACCTAACTAACCAAGAACCAACCAAACTAACCAAGAAACAACTTCATCAGATGACAGTCTTATAACATGTTATTCAATAAATCTGTGTTTTGTTCGAAAAATGTGCATATTTGAGCTATAAATCAGTTTTACATTGCAGCTACCATCACAGCTACCGTCAGAAATGGCACCGAAGCAGCCAGAGTAATTACAGACACCAACGTCAAATACCTAAACACTCATCATAAAACATTTCTGAAAAATACATGGTGTACAGCAAATGAAAGACAGGCATCTTGTGATTCCAGCCAATATTTCCGATTTCTTAAGTGTTTTACAGCGTAAACACAATATAGCATTATATTAGCTTACCACAATAGCCAGAAACACAAGCCATTCCCCAGCAGCAAAAGTTAGCGATCGTAACAAACAAGCAAAAGATATATAATTTTTGACTAACCTTGATAAGCTTCATCAGATGACAGTCCTATAACATCAGGTTATACATACACTTACGTTTTGTTCGAAAATGTGCATATTTAGAGCTGAAATCAGTGGTTATACATTGTGCTAACGTAGCATCTTTTTCCCACTACGTCCGGATATTTTTCTGGCACTCACATATTCTGACCAAATAACTATTCATAAACATAACTAAAAAATACATGTTGTATAGGAAATTATAGATACACTAGTTCTTAATGCAATCGCCGTGTTAGAATTCTAAAAATAACTTCATTACGATATGCAGTTTACGTTATGGCGAGAGCGTGCCCAAAACCTGGCCGCAAACTACTAGTACAACATGTTCGACAGATATATGAAATAACATCATAAAATGGGTCCTACTTTTGATGATCTTTCATCAGAATGTTGTACAAGGGGTCCTTTGTCGGGAACAATCGTTGTTTGGATTTAGAATGTCCTCTTCTCCAGTCAATTAGCACGGAAAGCTAGCAAAGTGGCGCTAAGTTCTCCTTCGTGAACAAACGCAGACAACGCAACACGCCTAACGTCCCCAAAAAATTTCAATAATCTAATAAAACTATATTGAAAAAACATACTTTACGATGATATTGTCACATGTATCAAATAAAATCAAAGCCGGAGATATTAGTCGTCTATAACGACAGCTGTACAGAAGGCAAAACCAGGTCCCTTCACGCGCTCTCCAGAAAACAGGAAACTGGTGACACGTCATACAAAGAGCATTTATTCGACCCCAGATCAAGTTATACACTCAATTTCTTCTCTCACTGCCTGTCGACATCTAGTGGAAGACGTATGAAGTGCATGTATACTGATATATATCAAGGACATTTATAGGCAGGCCCTAGAACAGAGCATCGATTTCAGATTTTCCACTTCCTGTCAGGAAGTTTGCTGCAAAATGAGTTCTGTTTTACTCACAGATATAATTCAAACGGTTTTAGAAACTAGAGAGTGTTTTCTATCCAATAGTAATAATAATATGCATATTGTACGAGCAAGAATTGAGTACGAGGCCGTTTGAAATGGGCACCTTTTATCCGGCTACTCAATACTGCCCCTGCAGCCCAACAGGTTAACATCACTTTTATATCCAATAGTTCTTCCCGGCTGTATGTAATAACACTTGAGATTTTCTGGGCTAACAATGTAATAAATTAAACATAAAAAAAATGAATAACTGCATCGTTTTTAAGGACCTGAAGCGAGGCGACCATCTCTGTCGGCGCCATCTTGATAATCCTGGAGTCCACTTATTAAAGTAGTAAAATGTATAGTATTTGGTCCCATATTCCAAGCACGCAATGCTTACATTAAGCTTGTGACTTTACAAACTTTGTTTTGGTTGTGTTTCAGATTATTTTGTGACCAATAGAAATGAATGGTAAATAATGTAAATCAAATCAAATTTATTTATAAAGCCCTTCTTACATCAGCTGATATCTCAAAGTGCTGTACAGAAACCCAGCCAAAAAACCCAAACAGCAAGCAATGCAGGTGTAGAAGCACGGTGGCTATGAAAAACTCCCTAGAAAGGCCAGAACCTACGAAGAAACCTAGAGAGGAACCAGGCTATGAGGGGTGGCCAGTACTCTTCTGGCTGTGCCGGGTGGAGATTATAACAGAACATGGCCAAGATGTTCAAATGTTCATAGATGACCAGCAGGGTCAAATAATAATAATCACAGAGGTTGTCGAGGGTGCAACAGGTCAGCACCTCAGGAGTAAATGTCAGTTGGCTTTTCATAGCCGATCATTCAGAGTATCTTTATCGCTCCTGCTGTCTCTAGAGAGTTGAAAACAGCAGGTCTGGGACAGGTAGCACGTCTGGTGAACAGTTCAGGGTTCCATAGCCGCAGGCAGAACAGTTGAAACTGGAGTAGCAGCACGGCCAGGTGGACTGGGGACAGCAAGGAGTCATCAGGCCAGGTAGTCCTGAGGGATGGTCCTAGGAGACACTGTGGCGCCATCCAACGATACCCCCGGACAGGGCCAAACAGGCAGGATATAACCCCACCCACTTTGCCAAAGCACCGCCCGCACACCACTAGAGGGATATCTTCAACTACCAATTTACCACTCATTTTGGAGTCACCTTTATTGTAAATAAAAATAGAATATGTTTATAAACACTTCTACATGAATGTGGATGCTAGCATGTTTACAGATAGTCCTGAATGAATCGTGAATAATGATGAGTGAAAAAGTTAGACGCACAAATATTATACCCCCAAGACATGCTAACCTCTCACCATTAAAATAAAAGGGGAGGTAAATTATTTTTTGTGTGTGTATGATATTTATGCCTCTGTAACTTTCTCACTCATCAATACTCACAATTAATTCAGGATTATCCGTAATCATGGTAGTAAACTTGCTAGACCCGATGTTAACAGAGTGAGGAAGGAAAGGAGGGATTGGGCGATAGGGAAGATAGACCCAAGATGATGGGGTGAGAGGATAAAAAAGAGTGTGGTGGGCGACGTTGAATGTCACTGAGCTCTTCAGCAAGGCCATTTTACTGCCAATGTTTGTCTATGGAGATTGCAATGGGTGTGGCTGAAATAGCAGAATCCACTAATTTGAAGGGGTGTCCACATACTTTTTTTATATATAGTGTTTTATTCTGCTTCTCCATCAAGTTCGCTGATGACACAACATTAGTAGGCCTGCTCACCAACAACAATGAGACAGCCTGCAGGGAGGAGGTAGGCACTCTGACGGAGTGGTGTTAGGTAAACAACCTCTCCCTCAATGTTAGTAAAACAAAGGAGCTGATCGTGGACTTCAGGAGGAACCAGGCTGGACACACCCCCATCCTCATCAACGATGCCACCGTGGAGCTGGTCAATAACTTCAAATTTCTCGGCATACACATCTCAGAGACATCCCGAACGCACTGCAAGTGTCGCAGGAAGGCCAAGAAGATCATCAGGGACAACCAGCCACCCAAGCCATGCCCTGTTCTCCCTTTTTCAATCACTCGGACGTGGGCAGTACAGGAGCATCATGACAAATCCCCCCCCCCCCTGCTACTCCCCCTATGGACATTTCACCACCACCCCACTGCAACGACATTCATCACTGTTGCAGTTGTTAATATGTATATTTTTGCTTTTTTATACATAAAAAAATATGTTTTTATTTCACCCTATGGTCATGTGTTTATTCATCACTGCTACAGTTGTTATTATCTACTGAACAAATATATAAATACAACATGTGAAGTGTTGGTCCCATGTTTCATGAGCTGAAATAAAAAATCCCAGAAATGTTCCATACGCCCAAAAAGCTTATTACTCTCAAATGTTGTGCACAAATTTGTTTACATCCCTGTTAGTGAGCATTTCTCCTTTGTCAAGATAACCCATCCACCTGACAGCTGTGGCATATCAAGAAGCTGATTAAACAACATGATCATTACACAGGTGCACCTTGTGCTGGGGACAATAAAAGGCCACTCTAAATGTGCAGTTTTGTTAATTAACACAATGCCACAGATGTCTCAAGTTTTGAGGGAGCGTGCAATTGGCATGCTGACTGCAGGAATATCCACCAGAGCTGTTTCCAGAGAATGTAATGTTAATTTCTTTACCATAAGCCGCCTCCAATGTTGTTTTAGAAAATTTGGCAGTATGTCCTTACACGTGGTCTGCTGCCTCACAACCGCAGACCACGTGTAACCACGCCAGCCCAGGACCTCCACATCCGGCTTCTTCACCTGCGGGATCATCTGAGACCAGCCACCCAGACAGCTGATTAAACTGAGGAGTATTTCTGTCTGTAATAAAGTCCTTTTGTGTGGAAAAACTAATTATGATTAAGTCACTTTTACATGTATATCCTACTACCAGTCACTTTTTATGTATAAGCCTACCTCAAACATTCAAGTACCCCTGCACATTGAATAAGGTACTGACGCTGACCTGTTTGTACAGTGCCTTCAGAAAGTATTCACGTCCCTTAACTTTTTCCACATTTTGTTGTGTTACAGCTGGAATTTAAAATGTATTAAATTTAAAATTTAAAATTGTCACTGGCCTACACACGATACTCCATAACGTCAAAGTGGAATGATTTATTTGAAACGTTTACTAATTAAAAAACCTCTTAAGGATTAAGGATCGTACCCTGAAATGAATGTAGGAAAATATAACACATTAGATCTGATAAAAGATAATACAAACAAAAAAACATGCATTTTCAATTATGTTTTTTGTTCCATCATCTTTGAAATGCAAAAGAAAGGCCATAATATAATATTGCAGTGTAGGCACAATTTAGAGTTAGGCCACTAGGTGTTAGCAGTGTGTGCGTGCAAAGTTTCAGATTGATCCAGTGAAGCGTTGCAATACTGGACATTACTTTGTATCAAGTCTGCCCAAATGTGTCGAATTGGTCAATTAATACAGTACATTTTCAAGTACATAACTATAGAGCACATACAAAAATGAAATGTTAATACAAAATTGCAGTTTACACACTCCCAGGAATGTCATACATGATGAATCATTAGCTTATACACTAACTTTCACACATCTATATGGCCTTGCGTTGTGGGTGTGGAGCCAGAGACAGCAGGGGTTCAAACTGTAGAACCCAGTTCCTACATTTGAATATAAAAATTGATTTTATCAAACAAAACTATGCTACATTTTGTCTCTGGGACCCTCAGGATGACAAATCAGAGCAATATTACTGAATGTAAGAACATTATTTACCTTCAAAGGGGAATGTATCAAACCAGTTGCCGTGATACGTTTTTGTTGTGGTGCACTCTCCTCAAACTATAGCATGGTATGTTTTCACTGTAATAGCTACTGTAAATTGGACAGTGCAGTTAGATTAACAATAATTTAAGCTTTCTGCCCATATAAGACATGTATGTGTCCTGGAAAGTTTGCTGGTACTTACAGCTGTCATGTTAATCACATTAGCGCAGGTTAGCTCAACCGTCCCAGTATAGGGACACTGTTCCCGTATAGCGTAAATCTTCTTAGAGCTATTTTCCTGAATTTCCGCCTGACTGTCATGCCCAAAGTAAACTGCCTGTTACTCAGGCCCAGAAGCCAGGATATGCATATAATTGGTAGCATTGGATAGAAAACACTTTGAAGTTTCTAGAAATGTTAAAATAATGCCTGAGACTATAACACAATTGATATGGCAGGCTAAATTCCAAAGAAAAACCAACTGGATTTTTTGTTGTTGTTGAGGTCCCAGGCTCTTATAATGGGAAGCTATTGGTCCTATGCAATTCCAGCTCCCAGATTGCAATTCCTATGGCTTCCACTAGATGTCAACAGTATTTGTTTCAGATTTCAGGCTTGTTTCTTCAAAAACGAGCAACATTTTTGTGATTTTGTACAAAGACTCCCGGGACAATATCAGTCTGTCGGCGCGCGAGGAAGAGGACGCGCGCTTACTAATTTTACTTTTCTATTGAACATACTACTTTCCGCATGAGATATTATAGGAGGATGAATTATCCTGAGGATGAATTAGAAACGTAGTTTGACTTGTTTGAACAAAGTTTAGAGGTAGCTTTTTGGACTCCTTTGTCTGCATGTTGATCGAGTGGATTACTGAAATCGATGGCGCCAACTAAACAGACTTTTTGGGATATAAAGAAGGATTTTATCTAACAAAACGACCATGCATGTTGTAGCTGGGACCCTTGGATTGCAAACAGAGGAAGATTTTCAAAAGTAAGTGATTTATTTAATCGCTATTTGTTATTTTATGAAGCCTGTGTTGGTTGAAAGATATGTTGATGTGTGACGCCGTCCTCAGACAATCGCATGGTATGCTTTCGCTGTAAAGCCTATTGTAAATCGGACAACGCAGTTAGATTAACAAGAATTTAGGCTTTTAAATGATATAAGATACTTGTATGTTTATAAATGTTTAATATTACGATTATTTATTTGAACTGCGCGCCCTCCAATTTCACCGGATGTTGAGTGTGCCAAGCTGTCATCAAGGCTACTTTGAAGAATCTAAAACCTAAAATATATTTTGATTTGTTTAACACTTTTTTGGTTGCTACATGATTCTATATGTGCTATTTCATAATTTTGATGTCTTCACTATTATTCTACAATGTAGCTGTTATGGGATTTTTATGAATAATGACTAAATTATGTATACATTTGACTTAGAATTATAACTGAACAGAATACTACTATGTTACTGTATGGATGTATGAATCTTATTATAATCATAATGCTGAATATAATGTGTGTAATTGTAATCAAGAATTGGAGCAAGGAATGTTAGTTCCTTGTTAGAAACAAATGGAGTTATCATCAGACTGGCTGGAATGCTGTGTTCATAACAGGACATTCTGTCTCTACCCAGGGAGGGGAGAGACCTTGGGCTGGTCATAGATTGTTTAACAGGTGGCAGACAATGTAAGAAGGCTGTGAACAGTATTACCATTGTATCCGAGAGGAGGAAGGACATTTTAAAACCTATGACGTCATTTTTATTATATAACCTGATGTAAATTGTACTATGGTCAGTACTCTCGAGAATAAACGCTATTGATTGATTTATTTTGAGACTGGTTTCTGTCCATTTTATGCAAATAAAATTCTTATGAATTCAAATTCTTATGAATGGGCAGAGTGTTTTAATTGAATTGGTTGATAAACATATATGAATTAAATTCCTTTAACAGTAGCAAATAGTAAAAAAATGAACTTGAATGAGTAAGTGTGTCCAAACTTTTGACTGGTACTGTAAATGAATTAGTCCAGTACTTTTGGTCCCCTAAAATAGGGGGACTATGTACAGAAAGTGTTTTAATTTCTAAATGGTTCACCTGATATGGATGAAAATACCCTCAAATTAAAGCTGACAGTCTGCAGTTTAACCTCATAGTCATTGTATCATTTAAAATCCATGTGCTGGAGTACAGAGTCAAAACAACAAACATGTGTCACTGTCCCAATACTTTTGGAGCTACTGACGGATGTAAAATATTATGTGAGATACATCAGTTTCTTTTATCGCTTTGGTATTATTTTCACAAGTATGTGGTGGATTTTCATACATTGTACATTGGTTTAATCACCAAAAAACAACATAATATGTTCTCAACCAGTTAATCCAATAGCAAAACAATGTACAAGAAGTTTCAAAATTGCCCTTTGACTGTAGTATGCTACAGTACTGTAAATTATCGTACATTACACGGTTTTTCCATTAGGCAACACACTTGCACTACCCATTAAAATTCACTGAACATCACATTTCTATCATTTCTTTCCCATATGTGATCAAGGGTGTGATAATTGAAGGCAAATTTCACAATGTAATCAAATGAAAGAAATGAAATAAACTATGTTTAGCAGGCACTAGTTTGCATCAAGCCTGTCTTGAGCCTTTGCCCATAGGTTTTAATCAAAATTGCAGTAACTATACACATTGTTGATGCACCCGGGGGAAAACCTTTTGTCATGGCGAATCCAAGCCTGACATACTGTAGGTCTGGATTGAAACCATTGCATGCCTCATCCATGGCCTGAAGGAGGGTGGTACGCTCATGGGGATGGCAATTATACATCTTCCAACTATATTGTAATTGTGTATTGTATTTTACAGTATTGTATTGTGCTTATGTATTGCAATGGTCCTGTACATGGCTCAGTTCATAAGATCATGGCACTAACACCAGACTTTGATTCCCACTGGGGTCAGATACCAAAATGTGTGGACTGTTGTTACTTTGGATAAAAGTGTCTGCTACATAAATGGCATATATTGCGTTATTACTGTACTGTATTGAAAATGTTCTTAGAGTTTTGAAACAACTGCCTTTTTTGATAATCTGTTTTGAGTTTTGTACTAAAAGATGTGAAAATGTATCACATACTTGTGAAAATTGCACCAAAGCGATTAAATAAAACTGTACTGCACTGTAGAAGCTCGAAACACAAGCATTTCGCTGCACCTGCTGTAACATCTCCTAATCGGTGTACTCAATCATTACACTTTGGTTTGATTTGTTACATACAGTACATCTCTGATCTTGTTAAATTTTTAACATAATACTCATCATCATAATAGTACATTTGAGTATACAAAACATTAAGAACACCTGCTCTTTCCATGATATAGTCTGACCAGCTGAATCTAGGTGAAAGCTATGGTTCTATATTGATGTCACTTTTTAAATACACTACAATCAGCGTAGATGAAGTGGAGGAGAAAGAAGGATTTTTAAGCCTTGAGACAATTGAGACATGGATTGTGTATGTGTGCCATTCAGAGGCAGTGGCATGTAGTCATGGCTGTCAAGGGAAGCCAGTCTTCCCCAAAGATTTTACCAATACATTATTATGTTTTCATAGTTTTCTGTCAATTAGCAAGTCGCTGAATCTCTCCGGAGAAATCATCCGAGCGAGGGAAACAGCGCCCCTCTGTCAGAGTATGTGAAGCCCATGTATCTGATGCTGTCTGGACCGAAAGAGTATATTATGTTGCCATCATAGCATTTGATTGATTGATGCCAGCAAGCATTTGGCCTCCCTTGATAAAAAAAGTATAAAACAATCAGCGCTCAACTGTGGGTTGTCCTGACGCAGCAAAAAAAAAACACAAGGGAGGCCAGTTTGGATTTGGCTTTACACCAATCAAATCACTTTCTAAGCAAAACTTGTCTGGTTTCTGGTCTGCTTGTGTTGATATCCTGCAGTAGCTAGCTTGCTAAATTGGCACTTTCCTAAGCCATGGATGGAGATGGGGATTTGGACTAGTGGTTTTGACTTAATTCTCTGTACAGGCCAATGACGATGATGACGATTCTGATCTAACCATAACTTAATATGTTGTGCCACTGGCCTAAGACGATTAAAGTTCAATATGTAGCCTAGATGTAGCCTAGTAGGCTCACGTTAAGTAGCTAGATAGCTGGTTCACTAATGCCCATAAGAGGAAGTTAGGCTAGCAAGCATTTTAGCTAGGTAGCCTATTACAACAAAAACTAAAAGTGTACTACCGTATGGCAGAGCCATAGACAGTTTTGCCAAAATTAAAGAGAGGAGGATGGTATTGGCATTCAACTAGTCTACAAGTAGGGTGAGTCAACATGTTTTGTTTTACTTGCGTGTGCACACGCACACACACAACATTAACAATGTCTACACAGTATTTCTGATCAATTTGATGTTATTTTAATGGACCAAAAATTAGCTTATCTTTCAAAAACAAGGACATTTCTAAGTAACCCCAAACTTTTGAACGGTAGTATATATTCTTGAGTTAATTCTGGAGATGGTAACTCGGTAAACAACTTCTCCAGTGGTGCCCCAAAATTCCTAATGAGTTAATTGTTACATGATTAATTTAATCCAGTAACAATTAAACATAGTGGGTACTTATTCAATAAATAACAGTCATCACATTAATGAGAGTCATGTCACGACACTAGACATAAAGCTTAAACTAACTCGGCATCTATAGATGCTCCGCATACAAACAAAGATTGAATAACACTTAACTCTCACGTTAGGGGGTGAGTGGAACTAAAAAATGATAGACTAAGCAATGCTATACAAGCAATAACATCTCACCCATCATTATAAGTCCCAATTTCTGATTGAAAAGACATCGGCAGAAGATTCTAACACATTCTTGGCCTGTATTTGGCCACTTAGTCGGCTGACACAGCAGTTCTGTATCCTCAGCCAGGGAGCTTGCTTAACAAGAACAATTCGGCCTCATTCGGGTTGTCAAACGTACGTGTTGATCCCTCGACTGTCACCAGGCTGGGATGAGGAATCCATATGTTGGCCGCCCTGCATTTCTTGCGCAACTCATCATACTCTTTCCGTTGGTTCCTCACCTCCAAAGTAAGATCTGGGTAGAAAGACACCCTGGCTCCGTTGTAGTTAAGGGGGAACTTTTGACTAGCCAGCTTGAGGATGAGATCCCTGGTCTGGGGATAGTGTAGCCGTGCGATGAATGGCCTTGGTGGCCCGCCCTTGGCTGGCTTCGTTGTCTGTGATCTGTGTGCGCGGTCGATCAGGATGGCCGTTTTGAAGTGTTCACTCCACAGCAGTGCCGGTCTCAGCTCTGATACAAATTCAGTGGGTTTCCGTTTCTCAGTGTCCTCCTGGATCCCAAATATTTGGATGTTCGTGCGTCTTGAATGCGATTCAAGCATTTCCAGTTGGACTTTCAGTGTTTTGTTGTATTTTTTTAACATTGTGCATTGTTTCTCAATGTCCTGGCCTCGTGATAAACTGTCGTCTGCTCGACCTCATGCACCCTTCCCTTGGTTGCCTTCACAGTTTCAGACAAAGTCCCAATACTCTTTGAGATATCAGCCAACCTTGTATCCACCTTTTTTCTTAGTGAGTTTATAGCGGCCAGTAGGTCACTTTGAGTAAATTTTGTGAGGAGCTCTTGGGAGCTTGCATCTTCAGCTAACTCCTCATGGGTCTGCGATGTTGACATTGGTTCGTTTTCTGTCTCAACCAAATTATCTTGTTTAGCTCCACCTTTTTTGAGGCATTTTCCTTTTGTCATATTGCCAGACAATGTTTGAAGTCATAGGTCGTGAGAGATGAAGATACATTTGAATTTGTTTCAAAATTGAGCAGAGCTCTAGGAAAACACATTTATTCCATAGCATGCTCTCTAGCGCCCCCATTCGGAGACTTGTCCCGAAGCCTCTCCTGCGTTGTCTTGGCTGTGTGCTCAGGGTCGTTGTCCTGTTGGAAGGTGAACCTTCGCCCCAGTCTGAGGTCCTGAGCACTCTGGAGCAGGTTTTCATCAAGGATCTCTCTGTACTTTGCTCCGTTCATATTTTCCTCAATCCTGGCTAGTCTCCCAGTCCCTGCCACTGAAAAACATCCCCACAGCATGATGCTGCCAGCACCATGCTTCACCGTAGGGATGGTGTCAAGTTTCCTCCAGAAGTGACGCTTGGCATTCAGACCAAAGAGTTCAATCTTGTTTTCATCAGACCAGAGGATCTTGTTTCTCATGGTCTGAGAGTCTTTAGGTGCCTTTTTGCAAACTCCAAGCGGGCTGTCATGTGCCTTTTACTGAGGAGTGGCTTCCATCTAGCCACTCTATCATAAAGGCCTGATTTGTGGAGTGCTGCAGAGATGGTTGTCCTTCTGGAAGGTTCTCCCATCTCCACAGAAGAACTCTAGAGCTCTGTCAGAGTGACAGAAAATTCCTTTGACCTCATGGCTTGGTTTTTGCTCAGCTGTGGTATCTTATATAGACAGGTGTGTGCTTTTCCAAATCATGTCCAATCAATTGAATTTACCACAGGTAGACTCCAATCAAGTTGTAGAAATATCTCAAGGATGATCAATGGAAATAGGATCCACCTAAGCTCAATTTCGAGTCGCATAGCAAAGGGTCTGAATACTTATGTTAAATGAGGTATTTTTTTTATTCATTTGCAAAACTGTCTAAAAACGTATTTTTGCTTTGTCATTGTGGGGTGTTGTGTGTAGATTGCTGAGTATTTCTCAACCTTGTGTAATAATTGTTTTACCATCCACATGATTTAATACAATATAAAAAATATGAATGACAAATATTGGTTCAAGCAGCAATGAATGTGTTCACAGGATGACAGAAACAACACAGGATCAGTTGGAAAACAAAGCAAGCACTCTGTCAGGTAAGAACACTGTGCAATCAGTGAAAACATTACCATGTTTATCTCTCAAAACTACAAGGATGGCTCAAGTGAAGTTTAGTCTAGTGCTGTTGGTTGATTATCTTGCTCAAATTCATTAGAAAGCTAATTAATGAGTCTATATAACTAATATGGAGTGAATCTGATTTATGGTTCATGGGAAGAAGATTATTAATGTATTTGAATGCAGAAACAAATTGTTCTCAAAACCATTAAAGACTGAATTACGGCCTCTTTTCAAGAATCAGATACCTATATGAATGAACAGGCAGGTCCAACTTAATTCTGGTATTAGGCAATGGGCTATCGATTTAATTTAAACAAATGTTACATGGCCTTTGCTATAGTAATATATTGCAGTTGGCTGACTGGTTCCCTGAGTGACGTCAACTCCACTGTTTCAGAACGCCAAATGTCCAGACCGTACAAGAGTACATTGCAAACCGTTGGTTTAAAAATTAATGTTGTCTATTTTTTAGGGATCAAATGTTAATAAATAGAATAATAAATAATACTATGGTGCCTGGTTTCCTTCTCCATGATACCTTGTTTCTTATACACCCTTTAATAGTTTCCTTGTTTTTTGAGATATCAATACCAAATTCAGTGTGGTTCATCGTAGGGACGTCGATGGTATCAAGTTGATAGGCCACTGTGGAGTGGATTTACAGTGGTTTAAACGTTTAAAATCTGATTTTTGATTTGTCAATAACTCAGCCATCTTGACCAATCCCTTAGCTTTTCTGAAACTAAGTTACGACCTGTACCATGGGCCTACATTCCAAATTTGATCCTGTAGTTCATGAGGAGAAGATTTTTTTTATATATATTAGAGTATACGCTAATATGCATCTACTGGTATAGTGTGGCCATCTTTGAATGCATCAATGTTATTTTCTCAATGTCACGTTCCTGACCTGTTTTCCTTGTTTTTGTATGTGTTTAGTTGGTCAGGACGTGAGCTGGGTGGGTAGTCTATGTTATGTGTTTCTATGTGGGGTTAAATGTGTTGCCTGATATGGTTCTCAATTAGGGGCAGGTGTTTGACGTTTCCTCTGATTGAGAACCATATTAAGGTAGGCTGTTCTCACTGTTTGTTTGTGGGTGATTGTTCCTGTGTCTGTCGCACCACACGGGACTGTTTCGTTTTCGTTCGTTTGGTTAGTCTGTTCCTGTTCGTGCGTTCTTCGTGTTATATTGTAAATTCTCACGTTCAGGTTTGGCTACGTCGTTTTGTTGTTTTGTAATTTTCCAAGTGTTGTTTTCGTGTTCGTCTTTGCTTTAATAAATATTCATTATGTCTGCATACAACGCTGCGTTTTGGTCCAATCCCTACTCTTCCTCTTCAGACGAAGAGGAGGAGAGAAACCGTTACACTCAAACTCTTTTGGGACTATTGGGATGAGTCCAAAGACCACATTTGGAGTGAATCTGACTTTTATTCCATGAGAAAAATATTTTTTATTATTATTTTAAAAACGTTACATAGTCAAAAAAGGTTAATTGTTAATAGTATCCTTATTTTTTAAGATATCAATGCCAAACTTAACATGGTTCATCATGGTAATGTATTTGATGACCCTCAAATGTTTCAAGTTGATATGCCATTGTGGAAGGGATTTACAAAGGATTTAAATGGAAAGATAAAATCTGATTTCCTGATTTATCAGTATATCAGCCATCTCTTAACCAATCCCTTAGGTATTCCAAAACGTAGGTACGACATGTACCATGGGCCTACAGTTGAAGTCGGAAGTTTACATACACCTTAGCCAAATACATTTAAACTCAGTTTTTCACAATTCCTGACATTTAATCCTAGTCAAAATTCCCTGAATGTGAAATGTCAGAATAATAGTAGCGAGAATTATTTATTTCAGCTTTTATTTATTTCATCACATTCCCAGTGGGTCAGAAGTTTACATACACTCAATTACTATTTGGTAGCATTGCCTTTACATTGTTTAACTTGGGTCAAAAGTTTCGGGTAGCCTTCCACAAGCTTCCCACAATAATTTGGGTGATTTTTGGCCCATTCCTCTTGACAGAGCTGGTGTAACTGAGTCAGGTTTGTGGGCCTCCTTGCTCACACATGCTTTTTCAGTTCTGCCAACAAATTTTCTGTAGGATTGAGGTCAGGGCTTTGTGATGGCCACTCCAATACCTTGACTATGTTTTCCTTTAGCCATTTTGCCACAACTTTGGAAGTATGCTTGGGGTCATTGTCCATTTGGATGACCCATTTGTGACCAAGCTTTAACTTCCAGACAGATGTCTTGAGATGTTGCTTCAATATATACACATAATGTTCCTCCTCATGATGCTATCTATTTTGTGAAGTGCACCAGTCCCTCCTGCAGCAAGCACACCCACAACATGATGCTGCCACCTCCATGCTTCACGGTTGGGATAATGTTCTTCGGCTTGCAAGCCTCCCCCTTTTTCCTCCAAACATAACGATGGTCCTTACCAAACAGTTATATTTTTGTTTCATCAGATCAGAGGACATTTCTCCAAAAGTACGATCTTTGTCCCCATGTGCAGTTGCAAACCGTAGTCTGGCTTTTTTATGGTGGTTTTGGAGTAGTGGCTTCTTACTTGCTGAGCAGCCTTTCAAGTTATGTCGATATAGGACTTGTTTTACTGTGGATATAAATACTGTTGTACCTGTTTCCTCCAGCATCTTCACAAGGTCCTTTGCTGTTGTTCTGGGATTGATTTGCACTTTTCGCACCAAAGTACATTCATCTCTAGGAGACCGAACGCGTCTCCTTCCTGAGTGGCATGACGGCTGCGTGGTCCCATGGTGTTTATACTTGCGTATTATTGTTTGTACAGATGAACGTGGTACCTTCAGGTGTTTGGAAATTGCTGCCAAGGATGAACCAGACTTGTGGACGTCTACACATTTTTTTTCTGAGGTCTTGGCTGATTTCTTTAGATTTTCCCATGATGTCAAGCAAAGAGGCACTGAGTTTGAAGGTAGGCCTTGAAATACATCCACAGGTACACCTCCAATTGACTCAAATTATGTCAATTAGCCTATCAGAAGCTTCTAAAGCCATGACATCATTTTCTGGAATTTTCCAAGCTGTTTAAAGGCACAGTCAACTTAGTGTATGTAAACTTCTGACCCACTGGAATTGTGATACAGTGAATTATAAGTGAAATAATCTGTCTGTAAACAATTGTTGGAAAAATTACTTGTGTCATGCACAAAGCTATAGTTTGGTAACAATAATTTTGTGGAGTGGTTTAAAAACGAGTTTTAATGACTCCAACCTAAGTGTATGTAAACTTCCGACCTCAACTGTACATACCGAATTTACATACCGAATGATATTTGGACGTATGGTTTATGAGAATACGTTTTTCAAATGATTTTCCAAAATGGCCATGATGGAGGAAAATCTGTCCTGAAGGACCTTATGAGCCCTTGAGGCACATTTGTTCAGCATTAGGAAAGACACCTACATACAAAGTTTAAAGTCTCTAGGTCAAATGAGACAACAGATATGAGGGTTTAAATGAGACAGCTTATAACAGGGCCACCTATTTGCAAATCGGTGCAATTCAGTTTGACCAAGTTACTTATGAAAAGTTATCAATCTATGCTTGAGTTATTTGGCCAGCCCCCCCCCCCCCCTCAAAAAAGAATTCAGAGAATAAATCTAGGTTTCACAGAAACCCTAAACAACAATAGGTTATAACTCTGCTCTGTTAAGTTGTTACAAGATTGTGAGATTTGTATTTTACTATTCTCAGTGCAGCTCCATCTATTACTGATGGTATTATTGCCATAAACCTATCAAATCCTTTCAGATCTCCACAAGAGCCAGTGTGACAAGAATGTTCACTCTCTGGCTGTGATAAATCACTCATGCCCTCTGCTAGCCAGACCTGTTATCTAACATCTGAGTTCACACAGAACCAGGAAGCCACCGTTGACACAACTCCGTTTGGTGCAATGCAGATGCGGTGGAGAGTGAGAAGGGGTGGCGTTAAATGTTGTTGAGGACTAACTGAAATGGAAGATTCCCGGTGTCTGTGACGCCCACCGTTTGGTGCGACGCACACCCGGTAGAGAGCATGGTGAAACAAGAGTTAGGATGTGTCAGTTATCCTGTGAGAGCTTTTGTCCCGAACCCATTACTGTGTTTTAGGTGCCAAGCTTATAGTCATGTTGCAGCATTGTGTAGGAGGGAGATTTTTCCTAAATGTGAGAAGTGAGCAGGAGGGCATGAGACAAAAGAGTGTGTATTATCGGTGGAAAAAGCTGTCAGTGTTAACTGTAAGGGTACCCATGTTGCTGGAGATCAGAAGTGTCCGGTGAGAGAAAGGCAGGTCAAGGTTGCCAGGATCAAAGTAGTACAGAGATGTTGTATGCTGAGGCAGTGAAGAGAGTGGTAGAGGAAGATGAGTCAAGGCCGACAGATCCTAAGAGGCTAATGCCAATAGAGAGTGATAGGAATATGTTCTTCAGTAAGGTTTCTTAGCGTTCATAGCCTTGGTTATCAACTGTACCGCAGAAATGGAACGTAAAGCATAGAAAAAATATGTTGTGGTGGCAGCTGCAGAGAAGTACTTGGGTGTACAAGATTTTACTGCAGAAGAGTTACGCCGTGTATTGAACAATAGTGTCCCGTCCTCCCAGGCTGCTGGCCTGGTGTAGGATCAGATAGGGCCAAGTAGTGGAATAGTGGTGAGGCTTTAATGGGTGTAAGGTTAATTGGTAGGGCAATTTTTATTCCCTTTTCCCCAGTCCTCTTTCCCTCTCCTTTGTGTCACAAAGTGTAATGAATTCACACTGCAGAACAGTAGGCGGACACAATCCACACAGTATGTGGCGACATGCAGCTCTAACGAATTTGCGGACTGCCATAATACTATAGAAGAAGAAGAAGAAATAGAAGAATAAGCCACTCATCCTACTCAAAAAAGGAAGGAAAACGAAACTTACCTCTGGTACTCTTGCTCCGTTTTTTGGTGTGTGTATCAAAATGGCAGAGGCCATGGACTCTATCAGTTGTTCTATCTATCGGCATGTACTTAAGGATCCGGTGACTATTTCCTGTGGACACAGATACTATATGGGTACCTAGCAGATTGTAACAGGTTAATGTGATGCTACATTAGCCATTACAAGTTAGATACTGTTTGGCATAGCACAGAGAATGTTCTACCAACCTTACCTTGGCAATAGTTCCTCAATTCCTGACTTGGAAGACAACTAATGTCTTCTAAACATCCATGTCTTGTTGCAGGGAGTTAATTTGAATTCAGAAAATGCTCCGTTATTAAATTAAATTATTGTGTTGCTCCATGATGTAATCCAACAATGTAATCCATTAAGTAATCCAACAATGTGTACGCCGCCATCACATTTTCTCTCATTAATCGAGACAGGGGCGTATTCAATACACTGACTCTGATGCAAAACGTTTCATAAACGAAGCAAACGGAACAAAACGAGGAGGGAACTACCTGAAGTTATCTAATAGAAATTCAAATTTTTGTTCAACTGTTTGGACTAATTATTATCCATGGAGAGTGTCATCATGACATGCGCTACTTTGGGGTGGACACCCACCTGTCTCAATCAATGAGAGATCTGAAATAGACAAGATGACGGCATACACATTGTTGGATTACTTCATAGAGCAAAACATTAATTTAGTTTAATAACAGAGAATTTTCCAAATTCAAATGAACCCCCAGCAACTAGATGTTTAGAAGACATTGGTTGTCTTCCAAGTTGGGAATTGAGGGCTGCTTGGATCAGGATCATCTGAAGGGTGTTTATAGCTGCCCCCTGTGTAAGGAAAGCTCAATTCCCTGGCCTGTTCTGAGTGAATTTGTGGAGAAACTGAAGAAGACAGGACAACTCCAAGCTGCGCTTCCAGCTCACTGTAATGTTGGACATGGAGATGTGGAGTGTGATTTTTGTGCTGGGAGAACTCAAATCCGTCAAGTCCTGTCTGATGTGTCCGGCCTCTTATGTTGAGACTCACCTCCAGCCTCACTATGAAGTAGCACCATTAAAGAAGCACAAGCTGGTTAAAGCGTTCACACAACTACAGCCCACTGGGAAAAAACTGGTAGAATCAATGTTGTATACACATTATTTCAACCCCAAATTAAATGTGATGATGAGTCAACGTGGAAAACTGTCATCAATGTAAGAGAATTTGTATTTTTTTCACCCAAATTTTTACCCAAATCCAATGACATGGTGACAGTTTTTGTTGAGATCCCGTTGAGTTCACGTTAGTTGACAACTCAACCAAATGTACACGTAAATCAAAACTAGACGTTGAACTGACATCTGTGCCCAGTGGGAGGCGAAGATCTGTTCCCATCATGACAAACTACTGGAGATTTACTCCTCTACCGATCAGCAGTGTATCTGTTATCGTTGTACGATGGATGAACATAAAGGCCATGATACAGTCTCAGCTGCAGCAGAAAGGACTGAGAAACAGGTAAGGATGGGAACTCCAATGTTAGATATAACATATAAACAGTGTAATTATAATAATAATTATAGATTTATTTCATATAGCACTTTTCATTACATGTTGAATCTCAAAGTTGCTTTGAAAACAAAATAAACATATATTTTTTAACTAAACAAATGTAGGGATATGGCAGTTGTTAGGATAAATTACATATGTTTTTGAGGAATACGTTGAAACTTATTAAAGGGATACTTCGGGACTTTGGCAATGAGACCCTTTATCTACTTCCCCAGTCAGATGCCTCTGTGTCCAGAATGAAGGAAGTTAGAGGTAGTTTCACAAGCCAATGCTAATTAGCGTTAGCGCAATGACTGGAAGTCTATGCATATCTACTAGCATGCAAAAATGGTATCCACGAGTTCATCTGACTCTGGGGAAGTAGATAAAGGGCCTCATTGCCATAATCCAGAAGTATCCCTTTAAGTTCATATATGTCACGAACTTCTATGGGAGAGAGAGAGGACCAAGGCGCAGCGTGTGAAAAATACATCTTCTCTTTATTAGAAGAAGAACAACGAAACAAAACAACAAACAGACGAACGTGAAGCTATCAAAGACTAAGTGCAAACATGCAACATAGACACAGACAATTACCCACAAAACCCCAATGCCTATGACTGCCTTAAATATGACTCTCAATCAGAGACAATGAACCACAGCTGCCTCTAATTGAGAACCAATCTAGGCAGCCATAGACATAACTAGACAACTACACTAGACACTACAAAAACACATACATTCCCCATGTCACACCCTGACCTAACTAAAAAAACATAAAGAAAACAAAGAACACTAAGGCCAGGGCGTGACAGTACCCCCCCCCCCCAAAGGTGCGGACTCCGACCGCACAACCTGACATAGAAAGGGGAGGGTCCGGGGTGGGCCCCATCATGGCGGCGGCTCGGGTGCAGGACGTGGCCCCCACTCCATCATTGTCAATACCCGCTTTGGTAGCCTCCTCCAAATGGCAACCCTCCAAATTAACCCCACTGGATTAAGGGGCAGCACCGGACTGAGGGGCAGCACCGGACTGAGGGGCAGCACCGGACTGAGGGGCAGCACCGGACTGAGGGGCAGCACCGGACTGAGGGGCAGCTCCGGACTGAGGGGCAGCTCCGGACTGAGGGGCAGCTCCGGACTGAGGGGCAGCTCCGGACTGAATGGCGGATCCTGGCTGGCTGGCTCCGGCGGATCCTGGCTGGCTGGCTCCGGCGGATCCTGGCTGGCTGGCTCCGGCGGATCCTGGCTGGCTGGCTCCGGCGGATCCTGGCTGGCTGGCTCCGGCGGATCCTGGCTGGCTGGCTCTGGTGGACGGCTCTGGCTGGTCATGGCTGGCGGACGGCTCTGAAGGCTCATGGCAGACGGGCGGCTTTGCAGGCTCAGTACAGACGGGCGGCTTTGCAGGCTCAGTACAGACGGGCGGCTTTGCAGGCTCAGTACAGACGGACAGTTCAGACGGCGTTGGGCAGACGGGCAGTTCAGGCGCCGTTGGGCAGACGGGCAGTTCAGGCGCCGTTGGGAAGACGGGCCGTTGGGCAGACGGGCAGTTCAGGCGCCGCTGGGCAGACGGCAAACTCTGGCCGGCTGAGACGCACTGTAGGCCTGGTGCGTGGTACCGGAACTGGAGGTACCGGGCTAAGGACACGCACCATCAGGCTAGTGCGGGGAACAACAACAGGGCACACTGGACTCAAGGCGTACTATAGGCCTGGTGCGTGGTACCGGCACTGGTGGTACCGGGCTGAGGGCACGCACATAAGGGCGAGTACGGGGAGAAGGAACAGTGCGTACAGGGCTCTGGAGACGCACAGGAGGCTTGATGCGTGGTGCCGGAACTGGAGGCACTGGGCTGGAGACACGCACCACAGGGAGAGTGCGTGGAGGAGGAGCAGGGCTCTGGAGACGCACTGGAAGCCTGGTGCGTGGTGTTGACACAGGTGGTACTGGCCTGGAGCGGGGAGGTGGCGCCGGAAATACCGGACCGTGCAGGCGTACTGGCTCCCTTGAGCACTGAGCCTGCCCAACCTTACCTGGTTGTATGCTCCCCGTCGCCCGACCAGTGCGGGGAGGTGGAATAACCCGCACCGGGCTATGTAGGCGAACCGGGGACACCATGCGTAAGGCTGGTGCCATGTAAGCCGGCCCGAGGAGACGCACTGGTGGCCAGATGCGTTGGGCCGGCTTCATGACATCCGGCTCAACGCTCAATCTAGCCCGGCCGATACGTGGAGCTGGAATGTACCGACCCGGGCTATGCACGCGTACAGGAGACACCATGCGCTCTACTGCGTAACACGGTGTCTGCCTGTACTCTCGCTCTCCACGGTAAGTACAGGGAGTATGCGCAGGTCTCCTACCTGACTTCGCCACACTCCCTTTTAGCCCCCCCCCCCAAGAAATTTTTGGGTTGTACTCGCGGGCTTCCAGCCTTGCTTCCGTGCTGCCTCCTCATATCGCCGCCTCTCTGCTTTCGCTGCCTCCAGCTCAGCTTTGGGGCGGCGATATTCTCCTGGTTGAGCCCAAGGTCCCTTACCATCCAATTCGTCCTCCCATGTCCAGAAATCCTGTGTAGGTGGGTCCTGTTGCTGTTTCACACGCCGCTTGGTCCGATTCTGGTGGGTAATTCTGTCACGAACTTCTATGGGAGAGAGAGAGGACCAAGGCGCAGCGTGTGAAAAATACATCTTCTCTTTATTAGAAGAAGAACAACGAAACAAAACAACAAACGTGAAGCTATCAAAGACTAAGTGCAAACATGCAACATAGACACAGACAATTACCCACAAAACCCCAATGCCTATGACTGCCTTAAATATGGCTCTCAATCAGAGACAATGAACCACAGCTGCCTCTAATTGAGAACCAATCTAGGCAGCCATAGACATAACTAGACAACTACACTAGACACTACAAAAACACATACATTCCCCATGTCACACCCTGACCTAACTAAAAAACATAAAGAAAACAAAGAACACTAAGGCCAGGGCGTGACAATATAGGGTAAATCCATTTGAATTCAATCACTTGTTGACAGCATCCCTTTTGATTTAAACAAATCTTTCCATACATGTTTGAATCGGGAAACAATTAAACATAGTTAGTTGATCAGATAAATAATAGCCATCAGATTAATGAAGGTAAAGTCACGACAGTAGTTTCCTTGATTTTTGATATACCAAATCTTAATAAGGACATCCATGATATTGATGACATGTTTTAAGTTGATAGGCCACAGTGGAGTTTACAGTGGTTTAAATGGACATGTACAATCTGACTTGTTTTGTCCATAACTCAGCCATTTTTTGACCAATCCCTTAGATTTTGTCAAACTAAGTTAAGACATGTACAATGGGCCTACATTCAACTACCAAATGGTCTTATGGTTCATGAGAATAAGTATTCTCAGCATATTTTAGCATAAAAACGTATGTGATAACAGGTGAGCAACTTTGGTTTTAGAAGTGCGGGGGGCATAATTATTATTATTTAAAAAATGTATCCAGTCAGATAAACACTCCAAATAGTCAACCCGACCGCTCAGAGGCGTCCGCATGCTCCTAAAGCACAACGTTGCCTCGTTTTGTATCACATTCCAATGATTAAACTGCAATTTCAGAATGTGTGTGTGTGGGGGGGGGGCAGCATGTTAATAGTTTTTTAACATATCAAAGCCAAAATTAACATGGTTGATCATGGTAAGGTCTTTGACCCGAAAAAGTTTCAAGTTAGGCCATTGTGAAGTGAATTTAAAAAGGATTTAAATGGACACGTAAAATCTGATTTATCAACAACTCAGCCATCTCGAATTTGGTGTTATTCTGACTTCTGGTTTATGAAAATATCTAAGATGGAGGATAATCCTGACTGACCTTATGGGTCCTTGAGGCAAATATAGCCTGGCTGAGGCAGGGATATCTTGCAATCTGGTAGCTGGCCATACCAACCACTATCAGGCAGCTTGTGGACTTTCAGTGTTCAAACAAGATAGCTGCAAAATAACGAGGCAATAACTGGAGCTGATAGCTAGCTACTGTTTTTGTATATGCATACATACATACATGCATACATACATACATATATGCATAGTAATGGTGGGTAAAGATTGGATAAGTTAAAATACTTTGAGATTATTGTCTCTAATTTCATAAATGGAACAGGTTAGCTATCTATCCAACTCTGCAATTAGAGCTAGCCTGCTGTAACAGGTCAGCTGCAATGTATGTAGCAAGCCAGCATTTCCTCCATGAATGAAGCAAACTATTTAGCTACCAACCTAGAAAAATGGAGGCTTGATAACAATCTAGTGGAATTGATGATTTTATTTCATTTTTTAAAACAGAGCATATTCATTATGCGATAATTTAGCTAGTCCAGCAGTGGTCTGAATATTGTTTCCTATGCATTCTTGAGTTTCCGATGCTCTCAAACCAGAATTACCAAAACACCTTTGTTTATAAACATTTCGATTTGGTCTATTACCACGTGATCAATGATGTCCAAAGCTTCGTTTGATCACATGCTGTTTCAAAATGTGTTTCAGAATGCGAGCTCCCACTGATTATACCATTGTCCGGTGCTTTCTTCAATGCCAAGTTGCTTTCAAATACTGACCTCTACTGGACACCGTACTTACTGATGTAAATAGGATTTTTTTCAGGTCAGATCAGGTAGGGTCGGGAACCATGGAACATTCCGAGACAATTAGGCATAGGGTCGAATCCTAGCGAAGGAATAATGTAAAACCGTAAACCAATTTCATTTAGTAGGCCAATGTGATAAGCTTTTGTCCCATCCTCATAAAAAATGGCATGGATTCACAGTAAAAAAAAAAATTTACCCGGAGGAAAAAAAAGGTAGGATGTGTACCTCATATTTGAACTGTTTAAATGTCCTATGACCAACCTCTGCACCACAGAGTTTTGATAAATGATTATCGAAATCAAATGCTACTGTTTGTTGCTGTCACTAATGTGCATTTTGTTAATAGCTCAGAGTAATGAACTGTTTTTCGGCACCATTTGGTGAAAGCCCTAAGGGCCTCAGAAAACAGTTTCCCATCATTACTATATTGCATCACATTTTTTGGTGTTGCTTGAAGATCTGCAAGGAATAGTGAGTGACACATTCAGTGATAAAGCTATAAGTGTATTCCATAAATGCAGAGCTTTTACTGGGAGGCCTTGTTGAAACATGAAGGACAGAAATGAATTGACAACAGCTGTTTCCATTCAACTTGCAACAGATCGTCATGCGAATATTCAAACATCTGCATAAAAACAATATGCACATTTTCCCACCAGAGATGTGTTTCCATCAAATGTACTTGTTGTGGATAAAAGGCTTTGTGTGATGACATAGCGCACATAAAAATAAATGTTCTACTGATGTTTTTCTCACAAAAATGTTTGCAGTAAATGACCAGAGTGGGTACACTTGCATTGGCATGTGTGCTATAGTCAACAGTGCTGTTGTTGGCTAGAGGGTAGCTGGCCCTGATTATGGGATAGGGTTTCACACAAGTGTGTTTAAATCCATTTAATCAGTTTTCTTTAGAAATTCTTTAGTCAAGTAATACTTAAATGCTAAGTCTAGTTGTCTTATTTCAACAATTTATATTAAATTTGGGGGAAATGGTGTTGCACATGTCACCATTAATATGAGGTTTGATGTAAAGCCTCTCTTTTTAACTCACCTGCACATATACATTTTCTTTGTTCTTTCGTTGTTGTCCCTTTTCCATACAATCCATTATGTACAATTGCACTAAATATGATTTGAATAATGCAAGATTTTAAATCCCAGCAGTCTTTAAAATTACATTCAGGAGCAAAAGGTTTTCAAAAGTTTTCTTGAACTCATACAAAAAAAAATCTTTGGAATATAATATTGGAATGGAATATAAATAATAACATCAAATAACATTGGAATATAACATTTAATAACAATAACTAATTAACTCAGTGTAACAACTCTGTGGCAACTATCTTATGCTCTTCTATTGCACGATTCTAATTTGATGTATTTTACCTCAGACGATCTGGTAGTAAGGTTGCTAGCTACTACTCTTAGCAGCTTATGCTAACTAGCGAGCTGGCTAGCATTTACTGCTAGTGAAGTTACCTAGCACTAACTAGGCTAGTCATTGTCTAAATGACAGGTAGAAACACATTCATAACCATAAAGGGGTAACTAGCCACTTATAAGTGGATTATTTATCTTAAGGCTTTTCTACTTGTATATTTAAAATATATATATAGATCGAAGTTCATTGAAATATATCTACAACTTTTTCCAAATTTAGAAAACATGTGATACATTTACCATAAAATCGTTTTGTTGAAATATCTCCAAATGTTGTGATGACACAGAGGACATTTTTAGTTTAGCAAGAACAGTGACAGGGAAAGTGTTGGGAAAATAATTTGGTGACATCTTGTGGTCTTTATGTGAATTACGGGGGTTAGTTACCCCAGGGGGCTATACACCCCACTACCCTATATCCTACATGATGAGATTAACTGCAGCCAAGAATTGATTATATCACCAGAATAATACCCTCAATATTTATTAGTAAGGAGCATCATGCTCCCCGCCTTGCACTTTCATATATATATATATATATATATACTTACAAATAACTTTACTCACATAAAAAGGTTGGATTTAAACCTGATTTGTGGCAGAAGATTGATTTGAGATTGCCAATGTCATAAAGTGCATTTGCGTGTACAGAGGTGTAAATAAAGACAAGAGTAGAAGTGAGCCCTTGGTTACTCGATGAACATGAACATATAATGAGACATGCATAAACTTAATAGTGGGGAATTGACAGGTGAAAGTCCAATCATCGTTGAGTTTAGTTTACTCAGTGTCTGGAAAAGGGATTGCATATGAGTACTACATACTGAACAAAAATGTTTCATGAGCTGAAATGAAAGATCACAGAAACTTTCCATACACACAAAAAGCTTATTTCTCTCAAATGTTGTGCACAAATTAGTTTACATCCCTGTTAGTGAGCATTTCTCCTTTGCCAAGATAATTCATCCACCTGTGTAACGGTTTTCTTCCAGGGGTGAAGGAGAGGACCAAAGTGCAGCGCGGCTAGTGTTAAACATGTTTAATAAAGAACAAGTAAAACACTACAAACAACAATACAAAATAACAAATGTGCAAAAACCGACACAGACCTATCTGGTGCAGACAATCACAGAGACAGGAAACAAACACCCACAAAATCCCAACACAAAACAAGCCTCCTATATATGATTCTCAATCAGGGACAACGATTACCATCTGCCTCTGATTGAGAACCATATTAGGCTGGACATAGAAACAGACAAACTAGACACACAACATAGAATTCCCACCCAGCTCACGTCCTGACCAACTAAACACATACAAAACAACAGAAAACAGGTCAGGAACGTGACAACCTGACAGGTGTGGCATATCAAGAAGCTGATTAAACAGCATGATAATTCGCAGGTGCACCTTGTGCTTGGTACAATAAGGCCACTCTTAAATGTGCAGTTTTGTCACACAACACAATACCACAGATGTCTACATTTTGAAGGAGTGTGCAATTGGCATGCTGATGACAGGAATGTCCACCAGAGCTGTTTCCAGAGATTTCTATGTTAATTTCTCTACCATAAGCTGCCTCCAACGTCATTTTAGAGAATTTGGCAGTACATCCAACCGGCCTCACAACCACAGACCACATGTATGGCGTTGTGTCGGCGAGCGGTTTGCTGCCATTTATCCGCCTGCAATCACCTCATGTTTCAGCATGATAATGCACGGTCCCATGTCACAACATCTGTAACGAATTCCTAGAAGCTGAAAATGTCCCAGTTCATCCATAACCGGCATACTCACCAGACATGTCACCCATTGAGCATGTTTGGGATGCTTTGGATCAACGTGTATGACAGCGTGTTCCAGTTCCCTCCAGTATCCAGCAACTTCGCACAGCAATTGAAGAGGAGTGGGACAAAATTCCACAGGCCACAAACAACAGCCTGATCAACTCTACGTGAAGGAGTATTGCGCTTTGTCATTATGGTGTATTGTGTGTAGATTGATGAGGGGAAAAAACTGTTGAATTCATTTTAGAATAAGGCTGCAACATAACAAAACGTGGACTGAACGTCTTCCATTTAAGAATCATGGAGGCCACTGTGTTCTTGGGGACCTTCAATGCTGCAAAATGTTTTGGTATCCTTCTCCAAATCTGTGCCTCGACACAATCCTGTCTCGGAGCTCTATGGACAATTCCTTCGACCTCATGGCTTGGTTTTTGCTCTGACATGCACTGTCAGCTGTGGGACCTTTTATAGACAGGTGTGTGCCTTTCCATTTCATGTCCAATCAGTGGAATTTACCACAGATGGACTCCAATCAAGATGTAGAATCATCTCAAGGATGATCAACGGAAACAGGATGCACCAGAGCTCAATTTCAAGTCACATAGCAAAGGGCCTGAATACTTATGTAAATAAGGTATTTCTGTTTTTTATTTGTAATAAATCAGCAAAAATGTCTAAAAACCTGTTTTTGCTTTGTCATTGTGAGGTATTGTGTGTAGATTGATTAGGAAATGTAATTAATTTTAGAATAAGGACGTAACGTAAGAAAATGTGGGAAAAGTGAAGGTGTCTGAATACTTTCCGAATGCACTGTATATATTATATGTATATTATATTATTATACACTGCCCTCAGAACAGCCTCAATTCGTCGGGGCATGGACTCTACAAGGTTTCGAAAGTGTTCCACAGGGATGCTTGCCCATGTTGACTCCAATGCTTCCCATAGTTGTGTCAAGTTGGCCAGATGTCCTTTGGGTGGTGGACAATTCTTGATACACACGGGAAACTGTTGAGCTTGAAAAACTCTGCAGCGTTGCTGTTCTTGACACAAACCGGTGTTTCACTTGTCTCAAGCCTTAAAAATCCTTCTTTATCATCTGCACTGATTGAAGTGGATTTAACAAGTGACATCAATAAGGGATCATAGCTTTCACCTGGATTCATCTGGTCAGTCCCTCATGGAAAGAGCACGTGTCCTTAATGTTTTTAACACTCAGTGTAGATACTGTATGTATTGAAGGATCCCTGTTGTGGAGGGTCACAATAAGGGTAAAGTTAGTTAATAATTTGTCCACAAGAGGGTGATCTCAACCAACACAAATCAGTGTCTAGACTAAAGAGTGAGCTGTATTTCATATGCTTGTCCATAAAGATGGAAACGTAACATTTTGTTATTAAAGATATCAGTTGTGGAGGTAGAGCTTAAGTATCAACTAAATTATGTTTTATTCTATAGCAGCAATATGTTTAAATTCTGTGTACAAAGGTAAGATTTTAGGTTTTAAAGTTCAATAAAGGTCAAATTGTCACGTTCCTGACCTGTTTTCTGTTATTTTTGTATGTGTTTAGTTGGTCAGGGCGTGAGTTGGGGTGGGCATTCTATGTTATGTGTTTCTATGTTTAGGTCAGGTGTAATTAGCCTTATATGGTTCTCAATCAGGGACAGGTGTTTGACGTTTCCTCTGATTGAGAACCATATAAAGGTAGGCTGTTCACACTGTTTGTTTGTGGGTGATTGTCTTCTGTGTCTGTGTATGTTGCACCACACGGGACTGTTTCGGTTTGTTTGTTCGTTCGTTTGTTGTAGTCTGTACCTGTTCGTGCGTTCTTCGTCATTATGTAAGTTCTCATAGTTCAGGTCTGTCTACGTTTGTTTGTTATTTTGTAGTTTGTTGAAGTGTTTTCGGTTTTCGTCTTTTCTTTAATAAACTTCATTATGTCAAATTATCACGCTGCGCTTTGGTCCAATCCCTACTCCTCCTCTTCATCCGAAGAGGAGGAGGACAACCGTTACACAAATACAGTATTCCACTCAGCGTATCAGAGCCCAGGTACAAATTTAGGTTCACACGTGAGTCTAGAGGCCTGTGTGTGATTTTTTTTAATGTGACCCTTTGTATACTGACAACTATCCTATTTACTATCCACCTCATTTTCGAATGCTTTTAAAAAAAACGGCAGATGTGGAAAAAGTACTAAATTGTCATACTTGACTAAAAGTAAAGATACCTTATAGAAAAAGACAAAAGTGAAAGTCACCCAGTAAATTACTACTTGAGTAAAAGTCTAAAAGTATTTGCTTTTAAATATACTTAAGTATCATAAGTAAATGGAATTGCTAAAATGTACTTAAGTATCAAAAGTAAAAGTATAATCCTTTTCAAATTCCTTATATTAAGCAAACCAGACGGCACAATTGTCTTTCTTTTTTTTATTGACAGATATCCAGGGGGCACACTCCAACACTCAGACATAATTTACAAATGAAGCATTTGTGTTTAGTGAGTCCGCCAGATCAGAGGCAGTAGGGATCACAAGGGATGTTCTCTTGATTAGTGTGTGAATTGGACAATTTTCCTGTCAAAAAGTATTGGGTACTTTTGGATGTCAGGAAAGTAAAAGGTACATCATTTTCTTTAGGAATGTAGTGGAGTAAAAGCTGGCAAAAATATAAACAGTAAATTAATACAGATACCGCAAAAAACACCTCAAGTATTTTTACTTAAGTACTTACACCACTGAAAAACTGAAGCCTAACGGCCCAATGGAAGAAAAGTGGTGAGTGTGCGGGGACCGTCGTTGGTGGCGGCGGAAGCGGTGAAAAAGTTCAGCATTTCTTAACTTTATGCAAATCACCAACGGCGAACGGTAGGCGATGACCAATCATATCGAGTGGTTCCAATGACGAATTTGACACTATGTGACCCAACGTGGGAGACTTTTTTCATAAAAGATGGCTCACAAAAATACTGGGATGGAAGAATGTAAGAACACCGAGCAAAAATTTTAACGCAACATTCAACAATTTCAAAGATTTTACTGAGTTACAGTTCATATAAGGAAATCAGTCAATTGAAATAAATTAATTAGGCCATAGAAGAACTGGGACGTTTTCAAATTGTGTACAGATCTTTGCGGCATGGGGCCTGTGCATTATCATGGTGAAACATGAGGTGATTGCGGCGGATGAATGGCACAACAATGGGCCTCAGGATCTCGTCACGGTATCTCTGTGCATTCAAATTGCCATTGATAAATGCCAATTGTGTTCGTTGTCCCTATCTTATACCTGCCCATAACATAACCCCACTGCCACTATTGGGCACTCTGTTCACAATGTTGACATCAGCAAATCGCTTGCCCATACAACGCCATACACGCTGTCTGCCATCTGTCCGGTACAGTTGAAACCGGGATTCATCTGTGAAGAGCACACTTCTCCAGAATGACAGTGGCCATATAAGGAGAGCATGTGCACACTGAAGTCGGTTACGATGCCGAACTGCAGTCAAGTCAAGACCCTGCTTTTCGTGCTGCATACCCTGGGACTGTGAGGGCATTCACCGCAGCCTCGGGACCGCACATAGTGTAGCCTACGAATTCGTTGTCTGATAATCTTTTTTATTTCGCTGTGTAAATTGACTGGATATATTCACTGCATTATTAAGCCTAACATTGAGCTTATTAATAATGGACTAATATGCATATGCTTCTAACTTAGGCTATTAGGCTACATCTCAAGTCTGTCTTCATTGTTCTGTTACACAATAACGAACCTGGCCTCTCCGCTGCCTCTTAAATCGTATGGAGTCACAGGAAAAGCCAGACAACAAAAGGTTGTTGGACAAGTATTTCAGCTTATGTTCTTTAGCCTAGTAATAGCCTATTGGAGGAGAGATGCACACTTGCTCTTTCTTGCTTAATGTAAAATATGCTACAGCATTAAGAACGGGCGGGGATTTTGAAAGGAGAAGCCCATATTTCCCTATAGTAGGCCTAACACTGATAGGCTACATACTGACAAAATGCATATTATGAGTGGCCTGCTAATGTACCTTTCTGGACCTTCTCAACGGTCGAAAATAGGCTCAAATTGATCCAAGTGGTTGCATAATCAAACCTAGGCTGTAGGCCTATGCAGTTATTTCGGCATGAACCAAAACTGTACGTTTGGGCGGTTATTCAAATTTGCCTACATCACTGCAGTTTACAGCCTAGGAACAATAATTGTGTACTCACTTGATAACAAGCCTAGGTAGGTATAATTGTCTTGTTTAAAAACGTAGGCCTAATCCATAGTGGAGCGTTGAGTGCCTGAGAACCACAGAGCCAGCCTGAAGGAACTCATTACAGATCTGCCATTTCATAATCTGTAAACTTTTTTTTCTTGTACTTCAATATTTAGCTTATGAATGGCCTAATATCTAGATAATATTTTTCTTCTTACTTCGGCTACACATCAATAGCCTCTCCCATCTGTTTCCGTGTGCAATAGGCTAAAGACCATGCAAGCCTCTCCGGAATAGACCATTCTTCTTCTCATGACATTCCAGGAAAAGATATAGCACAGTTATTTTGATCATTTTTATTATAAACCAAATGTATATTTGGGGAAAGAAGCAGGTTTGTTCTTGTTAATTGCTTAATGTAAAACAGGCCTACAGCATAGAAAATGCATGTTGGGGAAAGTTGAGGAGAGAAAGTGCATTGCTGTGATCACTTTTGGCCAATTATGATAACATTGTTGCACTTATGCATTGCAAAAGTTGTACAGGACAGAGAGATGAGCACAGTAAACAAAAAGACCCAAAGGAATTGACAACCATTAGAAAAATGGAAATCACTTGCAAAACACTTGATCAAGGAGGCAATGACATAGGCCTGCTGTAAAAGGTGCACAGGCTAAACAGCATTTGTTGTTGAATTGCTACATTTAAAGACAAGTTACTATATTTTTCATTATGCCTACATGTACATTGAACTATTATTTGCAGTTGTCACTAACAATGAACACACTCTGAAAGCACTGAATGGTCTTGTGTTACCAACTTAATAGGCATCGTGCAGTAGGCTGCATTGTAGTAGGGTGCATTCAGTCGATTGACAGGTGTAGGACTGTAGACGATAAACTTTCCTCTAGTGTGGATGCTAACCAACATTTTATAGTTATGTAGCCTATAGTTTATCATTATAGTTATCATTATTGGCTTGGTGGATGGCGCTTAACTCTAACACAACACAACTAATGTTATCACAGCAGAACTAGTAGGTCTATCTAACGTTAGCGAAATTGAATGAAATAAATATAAAATTACATTTATTTCTATACCCCGTTTTCTCCCCAATTGGTAGTTACAGTCTTGTCTCATCACTGCAACTCCCATACGGACTTGGGAGAGGCAAAGGTCAAGAGTCATGCGTCCTCCGAAACACAATCCAACCAAGCCGCACTGCTTCTTGACACAATGCCCACTTAACACGGAAACCAGCCGCACCAATGTGTTGGAGGAAGCACCATGCACCTGGTGACCGTGTAAGCGTGCACTGCACCTGGCCCACCACAGGAGTCACTAGTGCACGATGGGACAAGGACATCCGTGCCGGCCAAACCCTCCCCTAACCAGGACAATGCTGGGCCAATTGTGCAGCCGGTTGCGACAGAGCCTGGACTCGAACTCAGAATCTCTACTGGCACAGCTAGTGCCCATGCAGTGCCCATAGACCACTGCACCACTCGGGTGGTCACTTTTCACTTTACTGTCCGCAGGAATGTCATCCTGTGTGGTTGGATTATTTTGTTGGGCTTAATACACTTACACTTATACTTGTTTACTTGACTTTTATACTCTATAAATTGAGTCCTTCAAATAATTTACCACCTTCGGCCTGCAGTAAGGAAGTAAAGCGGAAGTTGAAATCCATCACTTCCGTTGTTTGGCTGTGCCCATAGCAACGTTCGAAAATGAGGTGAACAGGCAAGTGCAGAATTTGTAAGGCACCATGTTTACCCACAAAACCAGGAGAGGAAAGAGAACAGACAGACACTTTGACCTGTTCATCATGACCAAAGAGCCACCACTTTGGGTCTTTGGGTCTTGACAGTTGACCTTTGCTGATTTGACCAGGCTTGAGGGGTGGAGAAGAGGGGGCAGGGGAGTGCAGGGCGGCCCATCACTGAGCATCTGTCCTAGGGGCTGACAGGGAGACCTCTTCCCAGCCTATCTGGAGCCCAACCCAGGGCCCTGACCTTTGGAGGGGGCTGGTGGACCCCAGTCGCCCAGGCACAGGTGACCCTGATGCTGATGACGGTTTAGCTCTGGGAGCTGCTTCACCTTTAGCATGGGTCGGTCACCCTGCCATGTCAGGGTAGATACAGGAGAGCTACAGAGGTCATGCCAGTATGCATTTGAAAAGACCATGGTTACGGCCCCTTCAAGGATTTTAAAGGAAATTACTGTTATATGGAAACTCCTTCTAACCCAGCAGTTCCCAAACTAGGGGTTGCAACCCCTTGCGGGGTCGCCTGATATGAAGATGGGGTCACGTGAGAATTAAAAAAATCCTGGAGAAAAAAATTCTAGCCCCAAAAATATATTACAATATCATCTTGCATTTCAAATCATTGTAATGTGGTTAACCTTAAAAATCTAAATTAAAACTATTCAAATCTAAAAGAATAAATTCAACCAGAGAGTACCCTTAGATCATAAGAAAAGGCCGCACTTGACTGTTGCACTTGAATCATTCCCACGGTGAATGGCTCGCTAGGTTATGAAACCAAACACTATTGCAGACAGATAATACTGGCCGCAATTGATATGGTGAAAACGTATGGGAGGCAGAGGCACAAAAACTCACACCTTTGTCAGATAACACTGGTAAACAAATAATTTATGCTATTGCTAGCAATCAAGAGGAAACTGACGGAATGACTCAAAAACTCCCCAGCTTATGCTCTCCAAATGGACATTAGCTGTGAGGGCGGCTGTCGCGTAGAGTAGGCCAGGAGGCTAAACTGAAAAACCTAACCTCAATCAAATAAAAAGATGGTTGAGCCGCAAAAGTACTTCTGTGCAAGGGTGTTCATTTACATAGTGAATCTGGAAGAAAAACAACAATACTGCCACCATATGTCGCGTTGGTCCAATTCTTTGCTTTCTTTTTGGAGAGTTTAGACACTTTGCCTTGAGGTGGTCTGTGACTGCTGCGCTGTCTGTGACTCTGGGACTGTCTGCTTTTCTACATTTATTTTATTTTCCTCTTTTTCTTATTTTTGCCATCAGTCTTTGTATTGTTTAATTGTGGCTCAGCATCCTCAGGGCACATAACAGCATCTTGTGAGACAGTTTCCTCATGGGATTTCTCCTCCTCTTCCTCCTTGACCACAACATTCTCTGAACCATTTTCAAGGTTTTGGAATTTGTCACTCACCTCCTCACTTTTCACTTTACTGTCCGCAGGAATGTCATCCTGTGTGGTTGGATTATTTTGTTGTGCTGTTTTCTTTTTATTCTTCTTCTTAGCTGGTTTTTCAGACGTTTCATTTTTGACACTACCTCCCTCACATACTTCCTCCTGTTTAATAGTTTTTTCATCATCCTCCTCAATGATTTCTTTGTCAACAGCAGCACCTTTGTCTTCCTCTGCTACATTTTCACTCCCCTGCTCTTGTGGATCTTCCTGTTCTGTGGTTTTCTCAGTGCAGTCCTCTTTAGACTTAGCACTGGTCTTTGGAGCTGCCTCAGTGAACTCATTGCTGGTGTCCATGGAAATACTTGTCTCAGTCTCTACAGATTCTTCCACAGTCGCCAGGTACAAGCTTTCCACCTGTGTTCCTGGCTCAGTCTGGCCATCTGTAGCCCCCTCATTTTCATCTACTCCCTTCTTCCACTCCAGGGTATGATGGATCATGGGGATGCCAAAAGACAGCGTCTTACCACTACCCGTCTCGACTGCCCCCTTTAATGTCCATATGGTCTCTGATAGCAGGTGGCAATGCCAGAGCTTGAATGGCCATAGGTGATCCGAACCCTAGATTTCTCAGTGCCTTCAACACTTGGTCAGGGACAAACAGATCCTTCCACGCTGTCACATCTGATTTTTGGTCAGAAGCAGTGCCCGCCCATCCATAACATTGATAAGTACAATAAATGTTGCTTAACTTAAACATGAACGCTTGTCTGTATATTCTTTATACCATAACAAACTGTTACTGACGGGAGGTAAGAATAAAGTGTGTAATGTATGAACTAAGATAGAGAAGTTAACTTAGTGTCGACCCAAATTGCTAACGTAGCTGATAACGAGTGTGTGTGTGTTAGTGTACCAAACGCTACCCACGGCCAGTGATGGAATTCTCCGTCACAGCGGCGATGCCCATGCATTGAATTTTGTTCGCTATACATGTCGGGGGATGCTGTAAGGGGTGCGTACTGGCAGCAGAGAAGTCAGACGCAGGAGAGCAAAAACTGTTTTCCAAACGGCGCAGTTTAATAACAAAAAAAAAACACCGGAAAACAGAACAATCAAAGAATGGGTCCATAACCCGACGCACACCAGGACAGACGTGCACAAGCACTTACAATAAACAATTACCGACAAGGACATGGGGGGGAAACAGAGGGTTAAATACACAACATGTAATTGATGGAATTGGAACCAGGTGTGATGAAAGACAAGACAATACCAATGGAAAATGAAAAGTAGATCAGTGATGGCTAGAAGGTCGGTGACTTCGACCGCCGAATGCCGCCCGAACAAGGAGAGGGACCAACTTCGGCGGAAGTCATGACAGTACCCCCCCGTGACGCGCAGCTCCAGCTACGCGTCGACACCGGCCTCGGGGATGACCCGGAGGGCGAGGCGCAGGGCGGTCCGGATGAAGACGGTGGAACTCCTGCAGCATTGAAGGGTCCAACACGTCCTCGACCGGAACCCAGCACCTCTCCTCCGGACCGTACCCCTCCTACTCCATGAGATACTGAAGGCCCCTCGCCCGACGCCTCGAATCCAGTATGGAGCGAACGGAGTACGCCGGAGCCCCCCCGATGTCCAGAGGGGCGGAGGAATCTCCTGCACCTCAGACTCCTGGAGCGGAACAGCCACCACCCCACAAACCGCAGACCCAACTTCCGGCAGGGCAGGTGGAGGGGCAGGTTCCGGGTTGAGAGCCAGACCCGGTCTCCCGGTGCGAACACCGGTGCCTCACTGTGGTGGCGCTCTGCGTTCACGTTTTGGTGCTTCACGGCCTGCTGAAGGTGAAAACGGACAGCTTCCCACGTCTCCTCCGCTCGCCTGAACCAGTCGTCCACCCCAGGAACCTCGGTCTGACTCTGATGCCAAGGCGCCAGAACCGGCTGGTACCCCAGTATGCACTGGAAGGGAGAGAGGTTAGTGGAGGACTGGCGAAGCGAGTTCTGTGCCATCTCGGCCCAGGGCACGAACTCCGCCCACGGTCCTGGCAATAGGACCGCAGAAACCTGCCCACATCCTGATTCACTCTCTCCACCTGCCCATTACTCTCGTGGTGAAACCCTGAAGTAAGGCTGATCGAGACCCCCAGACGTTCCATGAACCCCTTCCAGACCCTAGACGTGAACTGGGGACCCCGATCAGACACTATATCCTCAGGCACCCCGTAGTGCCGGAAGACGTGTGTAAACAAGGCCTCCGCAGTCTGTAGGGCCGTAGGGAGACCGGGCAGAGGGAGGAGACAACAGGACTTAGAGAAACGATCCACAACGACCAGGATCGCAGTGTTACCCTGTGAGAGTGGAAGGTCAGTCAGAAAATCCACCGACAGGTGCGACCAAGGCCGCTGAGGAACGGGTAAGGGGTGTAGCTTACCTCTGGGCAGGTACCTAGGAGCCTTCCACTGGGCGCACACCGATCAGGAGGAAACATAAACCCTCACATCCTGAGCCAAGGTAGGACACCAGTACCTCCCGCTCAAACAGCGCGCTGTCCGACCGATCCCAGGATGACCAGAGGAGGGTGACGTGTGGGCCCAATAGATCAACTGGTCATGAACAGCAGACGGGACGTACAGATGCCCAGCGGGACACTGGACGGGAGCGGGCTCTGCACGTAACGCCTGCTCAATGTCCGTGTCCAGCTCCCACACTACCAGCGCCACCAGGCAGGAGGCGGGGAGTATGGGAGTGGGATCCATGGGCCGCTCCTCTGTGTCATACAGCCGGGACAATGTGTCTGCCTTCACATTCTGGGAGCCTGGTCTGTAAGAAAGGGTAAACACAAAACGGGTGAAAAACATTGCCTGGCGAGGGTTCAGTCTCCTCGCCGCCCGGATGTACTCCAGATTGCGGTGGTCAGTCCAGATGAGAAAAGGGTGTCTAGCCCCCTCAAGCCAATGTCTCCACGCCTTCAAGGCCATGACGACAGCCAACAGCTCCCCGTCCCCCACGTCATAGTTTCGCTCCGCTGGGCTGAGCTTCTTTGAGAAGAAGGCACAGGGGCGGAGCTTCGGTGGCATACCCGAGCGCTGAGAGAGCACAGCTACTATCCCAGCCTTGGACTCGTCCACCTCCACTATGAACGCCAAAGAGTGATCCGGATGGGTCAGAACGGGAGCCGAGGTAAACAGAGCCCTCAGGTGACTAAAAGCCCTGTCCGCCTCAGCTGACCACTGCAACCGTACCGAGTACCCCCTTCAGCAGTGAGGTAATGGGAGCCGCTACCTGACCAAAACCCCGGATAAACCTCCTGTAGTAGTTGGCAAACCCTAAGAACCGCTGCACCTCCTTTACCGTGGTGGGAGTCGGCCAATTACGCACGGCTGAAATGCGGTCACTCTCCATCTCCACCCCTGAGGTGGAAATGCGGTACCCTAGGAAGGAGACGGACTGTTGGAACAACAGACATTTCTCAGCCTTGATGTACAGGTCATGCTCCAACAGGCAACCAATCACTCTGCGCACCAGGGACACATGCTCGGCGCGTGTAGCGGAGTATATCAAAATGTCATCAATATACACCACTACACCCTGCCCGTGCAGGTCCCTGAAAATCTCGTCTACAAAGGCTTGGAAGACTGATGGCGCATTCATCAACCCGCATGACGAGGTACTCATAGTGCCCTGAGGTGGTACCGAATGCCGTCTTCCACTCGTCTCCCTCCCGGGTACGCACCAGGTTGTAAGCACTCCTGAGATCTAGTTAGGTGAAGAAGCGCGCCCGTGCATTGACTCTATCACTGTGGCTATGAGCGGTAGCGGGTAACTATGCCTCACAGTGATCTGATTCAGACCCCGATAGTCAATACTTGTGCGCAGACCTCCCTCCTTCTTCTTCACAAAAAAAGAAACTCGAAGAGGCAGGTGAAGTGGAGGACCGAATGTACCCCTGACGCAGGGATTAGGGGACATATGTTATAATAGCCTCCGTATCCGCCTGTGACTCCTGGGAAGTGCAGCGTCTACCAGGAGATTTATTGCACCGTTTATTGCCCCGTTTATTGCACCGTTTATTGCACCTCGCCCCGTCGACGAGGTGGTAATTGAGTCGCCTTCTTTTTGGAGAAGGCGAGAGCCAAATCGGCATATTCAGGGGGAATGCGCACGGTGGTGACCTGATTTGAACTCTCCACCGTAGTAGCACCAACTGAAACCACTAAACACCTACCTGAGCACTCTCGTGACCACCCCGTGAGAGCCCTCTGTTGCCAAGAAACAGTAGAATTATGACAAGCAAACCAGGGTAGGCCCAGCAGCACGGGAAACGCAGGAGAGTCAATAAGGAAGAGACTAATTCTCTCCGTGTGACCCCCCTGCATCACCATGTCCAAAGGAGCGGTGACCTCCCTAATCAAAAAAGAATAATTGCTCCGACAGGGAAAAACACGTTTTGAACGGTCATCTGACTCGGAATTCCAACTCTGGAACTTGGGCCTCCGACCTGAAGATCACTGACGTCATGATTTGACCTCGTATTTTTCCAAGTTCCCAGTTGTCTTTAAAGCACCATAAAACTCATGGTTCCACTTCACCAGCTTACATCAGTGTGAAGCTGAATTCAGTGCCCTTGTCTGCATTAAAACAAAATATTGATCCATGTTGGATGTGACAGCAGAGATGAGGTGTGCACTGTTGACCATGCCCCCTGACTTTGAGAACCTCCAACGCGATATGTTTCAAGCACACCCATCTCATGGTGAAATGGTGAGATGAGACTTTATGTCAGACTATTGCAATTGACTGTCATAGCCCCACATTTAAAGTATGTGATGGTGAGTTGAGAAGACAATCAGAAATACTGTTAATGTTTTTCAATTGACTACCTTCACCCCAAATACAATGTTTAACAATGGCTGTTAATTACATAATTATTTTCACATGGTTGGGGTGGCGAGAATATTCAGATATCAAAATGGGGTCATGGGCCAAAAAAGTTTGGGAAACCCTGCTCAGTGGTTCCCAAACGTTTTATAGTCCCGTACCCCTTCAAACATTCAACCTCCAGCTGCGTACCCCCTCTAGCACCAGGTTCAGCGCACTCTCAAATGTTTTTTTTACATCATTGTAAGCCTGCCACACACACACTACACAATACATTTATTAAACATAAGAATGAGTGTGAGTTTTTGTCACAACCCGGCTTGTGGGAAGTGACAAAGAGCTCTTATAGGACCAGGGCACAAATAATAATATAATAATAATCAATCATTTTGCTCTTTATTTAGTCATCTTACATATAAAACCTTATTTGTTCATCAAAAATTGTGAATAACACACCACAGGTTAATGAGAAGGGTGTGCTTGAAAGGATGCACATAACTCTGCAATGTTGGGTTGTATTGGAGAAAGTCTTTAATCATTTTCCACACAAAGTCTGTGCCTGTATGTAGTTTTCATGCTAGTGAGGGCCAAGAATCCACTCTCACATAGGTACGTGGTTGCAAAGGGTATCAGTGTCTTAACAGCGCGATTTGCCAAGGCCGTATACTCTGAGCGCAGCCCTATCCAGAAATCTGGCACTGGCCTCTGATTAAATTTTCACAGAACCGCTTGTTGCAATTTCGATGAGGCTCTCTTGTTCAGATATCGGTAAGTAGACTGGATGCAGGGCATGAAAGGGATAACGAATCCAGTTGTTTGTGTCATCCATTTCGGGAAAGTACAGTACCTGCATAATTGCGCACCCAGCTCACTCAGGCACTACATCACATTTGACATTCTCATTTGCACCCAAAAAATTCATACAATGATGGAAAGACCTGTGTGTTGTCCTTGTTAATGCAGACAAATGAATCCTGAACACGCTGCTCCTCCTTACCACGCTGCTTGATCCGTTGGTGGTGGGAAGTTCTGTCATGGCCGTTGAAAGAAGAGGACCAAGGCGCAGCGTGGTGGGCGTACATTTTCTTTTTATTCGAAAAGATGCCGAACAAAACAATAAACACTACAAAACAAACCGTGAAGCTAAAGGCTATGTGCCATAAACAAAGTCAACTTCCCACAAATACAGGTGGGAAAAAGGGCTACCTAAGTATGGTTCTCAATCAAAGACAACGATAGACAGCTGTCCCTAATTGAGAACCCTACCCGGCCAAAACATAGAAATACAAATAATAGAACATCGAATACCCACTCCAAATCACACCCTGACCAAACCAAATAGAGACATAAAAAGGATCTCTAAGGTCAGGGCATGACAGATAAAGTATAGATTTTTTGGCCTTTGCCTCCAGCATTGTCCCAGCCATATCTGCGGCAGCAGGAAGAATTAAGTCCTCCACAATGGTATGGGGCTTGCCTGTCCTAGCCACTCGGTAGCTCACCATATAAGACGCTTCTAGCCCCTTCTTATTAATGGTTGCTTTATACATGTCTTACTACTCAAACGTCGTCTTTATTCTCGCTCAAAAATCTCCTGTGGCTTATTTTTCAAATGGTCATGTTTTGTTTCTAAATGTCTGCGCTAGAGTGAAGGTTTCCCGCAAGAGAGTAGCGGTTAATGTGATTATTTGACTTGGCTACCGGTATTTGACATTGTGTTGTTATTTCGCTGAACAGAAGATGGTTTAATTTTCTTTTTGGCAGTGAAACAAGGCTACTCAGCCGAGAAAAAAACCTCACCAAAATGTATAGCCCCGTTGGAAAATATAAATGTACTGTTTGAAAATGTGAATATAAAATATATATATATATATATATATATATATATGAATCACCTTTTTATTTGGCGTACCCCCGACGGCATTGTGGAGTACCTCGTTTGGGAATACCTGCTAGATAGAGGTGTTGCGTCCCAACACTCTCCTTTCTCCCGAAGTGTGCTCTAATTCACTACTCCCCACACATTTAAAAGTATTGGATTGGTGTAGACATGGGTTAGACTACAGTACTGTATATGAACAGAGTCGTGTTGCTGCCCTGTATTAGTTGTGATCCTGAGCTTGATTGTCCCTCCAAAAGGCAAGGGCAGGAAAGCACAATACACCATTGAGGGGTATCTGTCTCATCCCTACTGGGTCTTAGCCAAAATAACCAGGGTTTGATATATCTTTTGTAGAATATCAAATGCTCTTGCAAAATAAATGTGTATTTTTAACTGTGTAATGCCACTATACATTCACTTATTCACTCAAAATGCCCCATACAAAGAGTAGAATAGCAAAAGTCTACAACACCTAATACACAATCTCTTTCTTTATTCAAATAAATGGAAGTGCATTTGTTACAGATGTGTACTGTGGACGTGTACGGTGCAATGGTTTAATCAGACACACAAGACAATCCAACAAGACGTCATTCATATAAAACATAACATTAACTTCTTAATTAATTTTAATTACATCAATCAAATTCATTACAATATGTACAAATCAGTTCAAAGGATTGTCTCTCAACTTGGGACAGAATTGTAAGAGGATTCATACCTTCGATCATAAAACATATTTTCATTTACATGTGTTCAGTGTCGCTCTTTAAGTGCAAGTTTATTTTTTGTCCTACAACAACATTTCAAGCATCACTACTGCCCATTTGAATTGTTTTCCCAAATAATCCTGTATCAACAATCAACATGTTTAGTTTAGTGCATTTGTCATTCCTCATCACTTCTTCATCCCCCCACCTTTATTTAAGGTGCTAATCTTTGTTATCTTTTGGGGGAGATGGCGGTGGTGTTTTGAGAGGATATTAGTGGTGAGAGTTCTTGCCTGGACAGTGAGAGTCATAAGGAGTGCATGAACAAAAGTGTGTTGTCTTCAGGAGGGCTTTCAGGAGCGTGGCAAGCTGGGAAATTAAGCTTCTCAGGTGAGGTTTAGGAGTCTGTTGCTGTCAGGGGGCTTGGCAGACATTTTGGCACCCCTAGTCGCTGAATGGACAGGGGCCTCTTGGAGTTTTTGTTGGAGGAGGGGGGGGAAGTCAGTGAAGACCGCGAGGGGCCGTCCATCAGTGCAAAGTAGCACGCTGGAGTCAGCCTCACACTTGGTGGTCCTGCCTGGCCAAAGACCCTCCGCCTGGCTTGGCCTCAACCCCAACCCCCCTGGTGACAGGACCTCCGTCTTCACCACCTGCACCCCAGCCTGACTCATCTTGATCAGCACGTCCAGCGATTGCTTTCGACGCTCTAACGAAGCCTTCATCGCTTCCTTCCTCATCTCATTCTCATCTTCCTCCTCATCCGCTTCCTCCTCCGCTTCCTCCTCCTCTGCCTCCTCATCGTCTTCCTCAGTCTCCGTGGTGATGTCGTCTTTAAGTGAGGCTCCCATGAGGCCCTGGTAACCGGCCGCGACCACCTCAGTCAGCACGGGTTGTTCCTTCTTGATGGAGAGATCCAGGGGTCCTTCCGTCTGGCGAGATGTCCTCTCCAGTGCATGGTGGATGTGGGAGAGCTCGCTGCGGATCTTGTTCAGGTGTTCCCATAGGTGTCCCTGAGCGATGAGGTCCTCTTTCTCCAGGTGGGAGATCTTGCATTCGGCATCCTGGTACTCATGTAGAGCGTTGGAAAGGTTGCTGAGGAGGGCAGCAGCTGATTCTGATTTTGAGGATGCCTCCCCCGTCCCTTGGCCGATGGTAGAGTCCTGGCTGCTGGGTCTTCTACAACGCCGAGGAGAGGGCGGCTCACTGACTGGGCTCACGGAGTTATTTGTGTAGCACTGCTCCGCTGGCCGGGACTGAGACTGAGCATTTGTAAAACTATGGAGAGACCACAGAAGAGAAGAAAATGCATTTTAGAAATCAGAGATTTCAGAGAGGAAAATACGAAGTCAATTACGAATAATATGACAAATATATAGTGAAACAGTAATAACCAAAATTATATTTATAAAAGTAAGATCTTACCTGCTGTGGAGGAAGAGCTTTTCTGTTGCCATGGAGATGGGTGTGTTGTTCTGAATGTTCTTGAGTAGATCCAGGGTGAACCCGAGGGCTGGCCTCTTCTCTGCAGGGGACTCGTGGGTCCCCAAGAGGGCCCCTGTTCTCTTGAAGCCCCATCCTGGTTTCCCCTCCTTGACTGCAGCCTGGAGCTTGTCCCCTGTCCTGTAGGAAGGGTCTGGTGATGCTGTAGGGGATGAGGTGGTGGTGGTACCTGGCCTCAGAGCAGGCACCTTCCACAAGTTGACTTTGGGCTGGTAACTGGGGTTGGGCTCCAGGCCATTCGCAGAGGTTTTGAGAACCTTGTTGACGTCGCTCTTAGTGGAGGCTGCTCCAAAGGCATGCTCGCAGAGGAATGGGTAGTAGAAGCGAGACGGCAGGAGGGTACGGTCGGTGGGATGGTGCACACCGGATGCCGGGTGCAAGAGCTGAGCGGCCGATGCCAGGAAGGGGAGCTGGGCTAGCTGCGCTTGAGTCGGTACGGTTATATTGGTGTCAGCAGTGGGGATTGCATTCATTGAATTCATATAGGAGAAGAGGCTGGGGCTCAGGGGGTATCCCACCCCAAGGATAGACCGGTTGAGTTCTGTGAGGTCCTGGTAGTCCACCAGGCCGGGTGGAGGTGGGTAGCAGGGGATGGAGTCGCTCACTCTGGGCTGGGCGCCCTCGGCCGTGGTGTGGCTGGTGGCAAGCAGGCGCCACTGCTCCGACAGCAGGTCAGGCGCAGTCAGGAACGTATTGGACAGCTTGTAGTGCTTTAGCTGGTTCTCCACCGAGTGTGCTCTCAAGAGCTGGTCCTCCAGGGAGAACATATCAGTCATCAGTAGGTCCGGCTCAGGACGCTTACTGGTTCTCTTGGCTGTGCCTTCTGAGCCCCTGTTGGAGCTCTCTCTGGTCATCTCAGTGACTTCAGCTCCTTGTCCACTCTCCTCCTCCTCCTTTCCTCCCGGGCTCTCCCCTTCCTCCTCCATGGCCCGTTGCTGCCGGGGCCTCTCCTCATTCCCTGTAGCTGTCTCGTGCTCCTCTTTCCCAACTGTGGTCCGGAGAGAGTGGGCTTGCTGGAGGGGCCGGAGCTGGTCCAGGTGCAGCAGGTTGCCCTTCTTGTATGGCCAGTCGGACTCGATTAACAGAGACAGGGAGTTCTTACAGAGGCTGTACTTCATGTGGTTGTACAGATGGGACTTCTCCATGCAGGTGAAGGGGCACTGGAAGCACTTATAGTTGTAGGGTTTGCCCCATGGCCGTGGGATGTAGTGGGGCTTCTTGGGCTTGCGCTCCTTGTGCTTGCACGTGTGGTCCTCCTTGGACATGATGGGGGACATAATTCTGTCCTCACAATGCAGGTTATTCTGAGGAGAAGGTGTGTGAAAGTCTTGGAGAGATGAGGCTGTAGGGATGCAGGCTCTCGTTCTTTCTCGGGCTAGATGTAGTACATTTCTTTAGCCTTTATATACATAACTTTAAAGACTCTTTAACCTGGGATCCAGGTGGGTAGGAGCTGTGGAATACAAGATACATATATTGTTTTATTATAACATAACAATTAAATGTTCAGGGATGAGTATTAACATAAATTAAAGAATCATCTCATACATTCAATCGAAAGTCAACCGAAATGTTGTGGCCAATTATTAGAATTTTTGTCATATTTTTGTTGGGGGTGGGTTTTTCTCCTGAGTGACGCTGCGGTCTAAGGCACTGCATCTCAATGCTAGAGGTGTCACTACAGACCCTGGTTCGATCCCGGGCTGTATCACAACCGGCCGTGATCGGGAGTCCCATAGGGCGGCGCACAATTGGCCCAGCGTCGTCCGGGTTAGGGGAGGGTTTGGCCGGGGTAGGCCGTCATTGTAAAATAACTGACTTGGCTAGTTAAATAAAGATTAATTAAATAACAATAAAAAGTAAATAAATTATAGGTGCAATATACAAATAAATATAATTTCATATTCAGTTCATATCATATTTACTTGTGGACTGCCTAACAAATATACAAATAAAAACATTTAAAAAAGGTACATAAATGCAAAGTTTTGATCACGTTCTCTATCTGACCCGGAAACTATGTTTTGTGTATACATGAATACAAGATAAATACATGTAATTATCTACAGTTAACTACTGTCTAATTATCTGCATTGGGGGGCTATGTATCAGCATGCTCATATGTGTGTCTATGAGAGTGCATCATGTGTTGTCTGCCTGAGCTGCTGAACTGAGTTGCCACTAACCCAACTGCGGGGAGGCCCCCACTGCTCTGTTCTCACTGTACCTGCCACTAATCATTATTTCCAGTGCAGCACCAGGCGCTAGCAAGTCCCAGTGCTGGGGGGCAGACAGGCAGCCCGGGGGGGGGGGGGACAGGCAGCCCCGGGGGGCTCTGCACCTGTGCAGGGGGCTCCACTCAAGGCCCTGGCCTGGCTACATGGGCTCTGGGCTGGGCCCATGGAGGCCGGCTACCGGTGCAGCATGGCCAGGGTGATGGTTTAATTAAGAGGGCGGGTGTTGGGGTTAGTGGGGGCATGGGCCCTGGTTCTTAATGAGAGCCTGGCGTCACGCCCATAGGGCATCGTTAGTGTCAGGGCTGGGATTTGGTCAGGGCACATCGCACCAAGTTCAACTGCTCTCCTCTCACCCACTTTTCTCCCTACTTCGGTGCTTTTGGAGTTGGGGTGGTGTTCTCAAATTTAAATATACTCTTTCATCCATTTCACAGGACAGATAAGAGGGGAGATTTATTACAGCTGGAATTGTAGAATTACATGTAAAATTACATGGTAACAATTGTGACGTTTTGGGACTAAAGAATTGGTACTAAATGATACTCGTGCTACTTTTTTTAATGAATCCCAAAGACTCAGAGAGGTGGTTATTAGGTCATGAAACATTTTTTTCAAGTAAATAGCAGGTAAGATAAAGTGTTCCTTGTGTGAATATGTGAACTATTTCTAATGTAATGTTTGTCATGTATTCTGATTATCAGGGATTTGTTTTTTAATAAGCCAGTGCACTAAATATGGCAACGTTACAATATTTTCAGAAACTACTTAAGTTTTCTTTAGTGAAATCATATATATTTGCCACTCGTAAAAAATAAATAAAAAAACATTGGAATGTCATCAAGAAATGACTGACTTCCCTATCAACTCTCTCTCTGTATTTCAGAATTTTCGTTGGATATTTAAGCAAGTTGACCTCCTGTCCGTCTATAACTATGGTAGTTCACAATTCCCAAAGGTAAACAAAACAATTGGACAATGCAGATTAAATGTCAAATAGATTTTAACATAAAATCTAATGTAAAATAAAGTTTTACACACTTGACCTACTCTATTAACTGATGCGGCTGATTTAAATACCATAATTGTATGCAGCGTTGTCTCACCATTATTTTTATAGATAAATACAAGACCAATAAATTGAATTATCTACAGTTAACTACTGTCTTATCTCAACAGAGTACCACTTTCTTCCATATTTCAACATAATAATCACTTTAGTTTAATTAACCTTTTGAATAACTCGCTCAAACCAATTTCAAACACTCCACAAAAATGTATAGTGTCTTTTTGGGGGGGAAGAAAGAAACGTTGTAATCGTATCGTTTATTTTGTATTTTTCCTGTGGTCGTTCAGGGATGAAAGCTTGTGTGATGTTTAGGGGTCCGGGCTGAGGTAAGACTTGTTTAAGAATACGATAAACTTTTATTAAACCATCACGCCGCACATCACACCTTGTGAGGACAGATAGACATAAATTGAACTCGACTTCATTGCAGTACAAGAGGGATAACAAAACTCACTCTAACACAGGGTGGCAGGCCTTTTTGCAGAATCCTGCTCGTCTACCCCTGAGGCTCTGACCTGGCCTCTGAGCTCATAATAGAGCCTAACAGCTGCTATTAGGAGGCAATCAATAAAAATCATTTTTCCTTTAGATTTTTTCACTGCTGGACACTGTTAGTGGCCACCAAACCCTCGACTGCCTCCTCCCCTCCGGTCCCGTATCCTTGTTTTAAGCTTTTATGGGTTCCTGGTCAGACAAGCCTATAATCGCTTCAGCTTCAACATATATTGTTTCAATTAAGATAGCTCACATCACTAAAAGCATTGACAAGTTGCGTGCAATAACAAACAAAACCTATAACATTGGTTGGGTTGGGGGAAGGGTGCAAATGTATCAAATGGCATCAATATGAGATGTTGGCTACTCACAGACAGGAAATAATTACATTTTATAGAGTGCAGAATCAGCCTTTCTATTTACTCTCTTTATGTTATAGTTATATATTGACTAATACAGAGAGTATAACTGTTATACTTTTGCATTCTATTTTAAATTCATAAGGGATGTGACTTTACCTAAGATGGTGGCTTGCAGTGAAGATTGAGTGATGATCTTCTTCTGTCTTCTGTCAACTTCAACTAAGGAGAAGGTCCTGAAAAAGAGGATGGGAGAATATTTAAGAATTCAACATGAATATTAGTTGTTAATCTAGATTTAGTTAATATCATGCAAGTTACTTGATAATACTGTGATAGTGTGTCGGGGCCTCATAAAAATGGTCAATATTCAACTACACATACAGTACATAGAATGTACATACATCTGAATGTTTGACATTGACATTGTGGGGGATTGTTTGTGTTACATTTATTGAATTAATATGCAGTGATATTTAATACATCTGTGAAGTTAACCATTAAAACATTCCTCTCCATTTTTTTGAGTTGCAAAAGGAATTCACATTAATGATATTGTTGATGATATTGTGAAACAGTCAATATCCAAATAACACATTATTTATTTCTACACTTCTCAAAAATATCTGGGCTTCAGTCCTAAATTAGACTTTGATAGATAGTCTAAACCCAAGTTATCACAATGTTATAGATAAGGAGTTTTTTTAATCCTATAAACAATTAAGCCTAAAATACAACTTTAGTCTATGTATGAAAATCACAAAAATCTATACAAAGTAACCCTTCAAGTAATTTCCTTCTGTGAATTAAAAATGTTTTGAAATAATGTAATGAAATAATTTTGAGTGACAGTTTCATAACAATCTTCCAAAATGAGTAGGCTGTTTTAATTATATAAGATAATATAATATTATAAATATTTGTAATTAAATTTTCACACAAATTTCATGAATGTCAAATAACAGAACACATTACACTGTTTCCCCATGGACAACGGTGTCTATGGACCAATTGTGACAATAGGCTACAAACATTGACACAACACAACTACAAAGCCCAATAATCATAGCCTTCTAAATAAAACCTACTCATACTAATTATACAACATATGGTATCTGAAATTAGTGAATAAATCTGGTATTCCTACCTGGTGTGTGTCCGTGGTGTGTCTGTATGTCAATTCTCTGCGTATAGCGGTACAAGCAGACAGCGCATATCCAGCTCAAATGGGAGCGCGAAAGCGAGTGTGTAGAAGATATTGACTAGGAGCATTGCCTTGGGGCACTATAATACAGCAGCTCCGTCCTCGGTATTGTCGCATGTGGTGTCTACCTTGCAGCAAGGATACAGAAGCAAAGGTTGGTTCAACGTTAATTCGATGCAGACTATAGGTAGGCTAGTCAGTATGTACAATTAGAATATTTTATTTTACAATTTCTAGTTGGTTTTCAAATTAGGTCTGATAGGCCTAACGCTCAACCTCAACACTTGTTTGACCGACCTATTTCAGGAGTATTTCATTTTTCACACAACATAGCCTAGGCATAAATGTCAAAACTTACCTTCAAATCAGGAATTATTCGACTGTCAGGCAGCACTCTCCTAATTGATTTCAAAACAACCTGGTATCAAATTGGTGGTTAATTAGTTACATTTTTTTTGCAACTGCTTGCACTTGTGTGGAATAGGATAGGCCTATTGTTTCAACAAGTTAAGCATGGACATCTTTGAAAGACAAATGAACATTAAAGGCCCAGTGCAGTCTAAAACGTGTTTTATATATATTTCCTGTGATTAACTTGATTAAACATGTTTTATATATATTTAATATATATATATATCCTGTGTTTTATATATATTTCCACACTATGAGATTGGAATAATACTGTGAAATTGTGAAAATTATGATAATGCCCTTTTAGTGTAAGAGCTGTTTGAAAAGTTCATCCACCTCTGGCCTGCTCGCCTCCCTACCTCTGAGGAAGTACAGCTCCCGCTCAGCCCAGTCAAAACTGTTCGCTGCTCTGGCACCCCAATGGTGGAACAAACTCCCCCACGACGCCAGGTCAGCGGAGTCAATCACCACCTTCCGGAAACACCTGAAACACCACCTCTTTAAGGAATACCTAGGATAGGATAAAGTAATCCTTCTAACCCCCCCCCCCTTAAAAGAGTTAGATGCACTATTGTAAAGTGGTTGTTCCACTGGATATCATAAGGTGAATGCACCAACTTGTAAGTCGCTCTGGATAAGAGCGTCTGCTAAATGACTTAAATGTAAATGTAAATGTAAAAGGTAAAGGTAAAGAAGAAAGACCGCCTGACATTTCAGCCTGTTTTGGTGGGATGGAATTTTGGCCTGCCTGATGACATCAGCAGGCTGTTAATTAGTTAATAAATCAAAAAGATGGAGTGCTCCAAACCTCTCTGCCAATAACAGCTAGTTTTCAGTTTCCACTCCCAGACAGTCCTAGATAAATTCTTGCTTGAGAAATTGCTCTTGATAAGAAGTTAGTTTCTTTTTGACTGTTTTTAAATGACAACAATCACAGTAATGTACTTAATTGTTACCCAGAAATGACTTGATATTGAGATTTAAAAAAAAAGTTGCATTGGACCTTTAATTGTATTGGATGGAAGTTATTTTAAAAGTGGAGACAAGTTGTATTAATATTAAATGCATAGGCCTATTATTCATGAGCGACAGTGGCCGGTTAAGATTTCTAATACAGCCTGCAGAAGTTGTGATTTGGTTTGTTCTTGTTCTTGTTAGTTCAGTCACGTATAACTTTTACTGGGAAGTTTAGCCGCACTACTGCATATTTCAATATCGTTGCTTTTGAAAATTATTAGCCTTTATTTATAGGGCCGACCACCAAAACACCATGTAGCCTAGGCCTAATCTTATGTTTTAAATGTAAGTTAATATGTTCATCAAAATGTCATAAATATATGATAGGCTAACATCTAAATGTCATGTCTTTCTTCCTTCTTATTGCTGTTCAAAGGATGGTTTCATCATCAAGCTAGGTCTAATGATGTTGACATTTGTGGAATGTCACAATCTTTGTCAATGACATTAGAGTAAAAGTTAACATCAAAATCCCAATGATATATCAATGAGAAAAGATAAATAAATGTGGAGCTAAATTATGAGATGGGGGGAAACTCAGCTGTCTATCTGTGCATAGGGATATTTGTGTCAAATCGTTCCGAATGAGATAGCTTGGAAAATTGTACTTGTCAGTAATTTTTCCTCCTTTTATGCGTTTTTTCTGTTTCCTTTCTTTATTTTAGTCTTGTTGTTTTTGCCTTTTTGTGCTTGTAGGCTATTCTCTGTAGATGTGTTTACCCATTTCAGATATTAATTTCAGAGATTTTATATAATTGAATAAATAAATAATTAAAATAGCATACATCAAAACATATATAAGATTTTGTCCAGAATCTATAGTTAAAATAAGTGTTTGTTTGTATTTGTTCATACACGTGTGTGTGTGTGTGTGTGTGTGTGTGTGTGTGTGTGTGTGTGTGTGTGTGTGTGTGTGTGTGTGTGTGTGTGTGTGTGTGTGTGTGTGCACAAGCATGTACATATGACACTCTCTGCCTGTGTGTGTGTGTGTGTTTGTGTGTATGTGTCTACTGAGTTTGACCGTGTGTGTATGATTGTGTACTACTGACTGTGTGTATGAGGAACAGGGGTATGTCAGGTGGAAGTGCGTCTGAGGGTGGTCGGGGGCTCTTTCTCCTCCGCTTGCCCGCAACAACACACACACACACACACACACGCACACACACACACACACACACACACACACACACACACACACACACACACACACACAAGCACACACACAAGCACACACACGCACACACACACACAGAGCTTGGCTGGCTGCGCTGCCTGGTACACGACTCAGTGCAGCCTCCCAGAGAAGCGATTAGTGCAGTGGCACTGGATAGGTTCCTGACGTGAGCTGTGAGATCACATCCACAGGCAATGACTGATGCGTGTCTTATCTGACAGCTCAGACTCATTTGTTAATCTTTCTCTCTCTCTCTCTCTTTCTCTCTCTCTTTCCTATTCCTTGCTCTCCCAACCCTCCCATCTCTCCACTTCTCTCCCTCCTTTTTTCCCCTCTCTCTTCTGTACCTCCCATCCCTACCACTTCTCGCTATCCTCTCTCTCTTCCTCCCTCTCTCTCTCACTCCCTCTCTCTTAGCCTGTGGCTGGCACTGGGTCAACTCCAGGTTCTTCATTTCTCTCCTACAGTATCTGGCTGTGTGGAGGCGTGTGCGGGCCCCTTTGAAAATGTCATTGTACGTGTGTCTGGGGGAGTCGGGCCCCCTTCACGAGCCATCAAGCCCGCTGTCACGCTGCACCGTGCAAATGGAGACAGACAGGCCACTCCATAGGGCCTAACCATCTGTACCAAATGTGACAGCAGGGGGAAAAGGATATCTGGCAAATCAGGAGGAATGAGATGAGAGGGTGAGATTGAGAGAGAGTGAGGTAGAGAAAGAGAGAGACAGAGCTTCTTACTCTGACAGTGTGGAAATCCAATTATCATGGCGGCGTACACATACACTGAGTATACCAAACATTAGGAACATCTTCCTAATTTTCAGTTGCACCCCCCCTTTCTTTTGCACTCAGAACAGCCTTCAATCTTTTGTCTTGCCCATTCACTCTCTGAATGGCACAAATACACAATCCATGTCTCAGTTATCGCAAGGCTTAAAAATCTTCCCATTCATCTACACTGATTGAAGTGGATTTGACAAGTGACATCAATAATGGATCATGGCTTTCACCTGGATTCACCTGGTCAGTCTATGTCATGGAAAGAGCAGGTGTTGTAAACTCAGTGTACACTCACTCACAAACACAAACACCCATACTCTTAAACACACGCACATATACACACACTCTCACACACACACAGTCAACGCTGCTGTCCCATATACCCTGCCGTTCAAAAGTTTGGGGTCATTTAGAAATGTCCTTGTTTTTGAAAGAAAAGCACTAAAAGCACTGTCCATTAAAATAACCTCAAATTGATCAGAAATACAGTGTAGACATTGTTAATGTTGTAAATGACTATTGTAGCTGGAAACGGTTGATTTTGAATGGAATATCTACATAGGCATAGAGGCCCATTATCAGCAACCATCACTCCTGGTAGCTTCATTAAATAGTACCCGTAAAACACCAGTCTCAACGTCAACAGTGAAGAGGCGACTCCGGGATGCTGGCCTTCTAGGCAGAGTTCCCCAGTCCAGTGTCTGTGTTCTTCTGCCCATCTTTTCTTTTTATTGGCCAGTCTGAGATATGGCTTTTTCTTTGCATCTCTGCCTAGAAGTCCAGCATCCCGGAGTCGCCTCTTCACTGTTGACGTTGAGGCTGGTGTTTTGCGGGTGCTATTTAATGAAACTGCCAGTTGGGGACTTGTGAGGCGTCAGTTTCTCAAACTAGACACTCTAAGGTACTTGTCCTCTTGCTCAGTTGTGCACCGGGGCCTCCGTTGGTTAGGGCCAGTTTGCGCTGTTCTGTGAAGGGTGTAGTACACGGCGTTGCACGGGATCTTCAGTTTCTTGGCAATTTCTCACATGGAATAGCCTTTATTTCTCAGAACAAGAATAGACTGACTAGTTTCAGAAGAAAGTTATTTGTTTCTGGCCATTTTGAGCCTGTAATCGAACCCAAAATTGCTGATGCTCAGATACTGAACTAGTCTAAAGAAGGCCAGCTTTATTGCTTCTTTAATCAGTACAACAGTTTTCAGCTGTGCTAACATAATTGCAAAAGGGTTTTCTAATGATCAAGTAGCCTTTTAAAATTATAAACTTGGATTAGCTAACACAGTATGCCATTGGAACACCGGAGTGAGGGTTGCTGATAATGGGCCTCTGTACACCTATGTAGATATTCAATTAAAAATCAGCAGTTTCCAGCTACAATAGTCATTTACAACATTAACAATGTCTAGACTGTATTTCTGATCAATTTTATGTTATTTTAATGGACCAAAAATGTGCTTTTCTTTCAAAAACAAGGGCATTTCTAAGTGACCCCACATTTTTTGAAAGGTAGTGTATAGAGACAATTAAACACTTGACACCTCCTGTTTCTTTAATACTGTTTTTAACACTTTGTATTCATATACTGTATTCTTCATATAGCTCATTCTAATATATCTACTACTGTACATTGTGTTTTTGTTACCCTGTTTATACACACCGCATATTTAGATACTGACATTTCTTGACATACGGTAGCTCACTGTAATATATTTACTACTGTACATATCCTTCTTACTATATATTTTTGGTGTAGATACGCATACATTGGGTTGTTAATTGGATTCATTTTGACATTCTTGATTTCTTGTTTCTATTTTTTTATTTTCTATTATTGGTGTACTTGTTTGAACTTTTCACTGCACTGTTAGGTGCTAGTAACGCAAGCATTTCGCTACACCCTATTGCTTTAACATCTGCTGAACTGTGTACGCGACCAATACACTTCAAAGTATGCCTCACCAAATAGCTATCGTGATTTAAGTTTTGGCTTTTGGTTCAAGTCTGGAGATATATACTGTACCAATGAGAATTGGACTCCTAAGATTGTAGCATTTTCAATTCGAGACTTCGATGAGTTAAGAGAGTTGTGCTGGTGTAGTAAAGATCCTTATAGAGAGGCATCTGGGGAGGCTGACAGGAGCACTCTATTAAGACTTAGAGAAAGGAACTTCGGGGCAGCTACAACACTGCTGCTGGGGATATCCAGCTGTGCAGCCCCTGCACACACACACACACACATGCACGCACACACACATGCAGTGCACACACTCACACATTCATGATACTCACACGCGCAAACATGCACACACACAAACATGCACACACATACTCCATATACACACTTACAAGATGGACTGTGGATGGATAGATGGATAGATGGATAGATGGATAGATGGAGAGATGGGTGGAGGATGGGTAGTGGTTGGCCTAACGGATGGCCTGATGGCCTATTGCCCATGTGAGTGTTCAGTCTTGAAGCCTTTTCCCTTTTCCAGTGCCTGGGTTTAGAGCCTGGGGTGGAATAGCTAACGGCTCCTCTCTTAGCCCTGCACTGCAAGGCACATTAACTAAACTCATATCGCTCTCAACCACAATCAATTATTGAACAGCCCGTCCCTGCTCCTTTCTTTCATTTTCAAAGGAGAACAACTCCGAACATCCATCCCCAGCATTTCCAAAACATAGCCACCAAATGACTTTAGTGTCTTCCTTTGTTATTTCAGTATAGCCTTTAACATTAATATTTGTTTTAACAGAAAATCAGTAGCTAACAAAGGCTTGGAATAGCTTCATCTAGCTAATTATGCGGTAATACATAATTGTTATATGTAACATAACATATCGCAAGCCTGTGTCTAAAAGTAGGTAGCTTGAGTTGCTGTGTAGCATATGTACAGTATACCATGCATTTTTCAACCAGTAGAAAACATAGTTGCCATCCCAGGAGGCTGCTGAAGCGAGCACAGCTCATAATAATGGCTGGAATGGAGTGAATGGAATGGTATCAAACACATGGAAACCATGAATTAAAGAGTGGTTCAATCAACCCTTAGAACCAGTGGATTTATGTAGAAAGCAAACAATTGATCTTTTGGTTGTAGATGGCAACCACAGGCGGCTGGTTGCACCTTAATTGGGGAGGACGGGCTCATTTTAATGGCTGGAATAGAATCAAACCCAATCAAACCCTTAGAATCAAACCCTTGGAACCAGTGGATTTATGTAGAAGGCAAACAAGTGGTCTTCTGGTGGTAGACGGCAACCACAGGCGGCCAGGCTGTGGAATAAATTCCATCCATTACTATGAGCCCGTCCTCCCCAATTAAGGTGCCACCACTCTTTAATTCATAACAGGACAACATAAATCTTGCTAAAAGATTGGATAGATACATTATTGCATTATAAACACCATAAACTCAGTCTAAAGACTCTAAAAACATCTCCTATTTCCTATCTATATTCAGCATGCCCGTGAATACTCAGGGGAAGCATGGAGAAACTCTTATCAGTCATTTCGCTGCTGAGTGATCCATCCAACCCTACCATCCTGACTAGCCAGTAGTGACAGTGACAGACTCCCTTAAAGGTGAATTGCCCTCAGAAGGAGTGAGGGAAGTGAACAGCCCTGGGAGCATGAAGCAGGAGGATTGAGACAATTTCAGTTTTCCACTCAAATGCCCTCACACAATTATACCAGGGAGGGCAGACGAGTGATGGACACGGTCCAAACTTTTATAAAGCAGCCTCTGAAGAGAGCTTGGTTTATCTCTGAAAAAGTGCGGTTATGACTGTTTTTTTTCTCTCTCGATATTGATGCGCTTCTATTCCTCATGAGTCAATACGAAATTCCTTAAACAAGATAAACACAGTTTACATGACCCTCTATTGGAATAGATGAAGAGAGAGTGTACTATCATTCTGTTTTTGGTTGACCGACTGTTAGTATTACACCTAGTGACATTGATATATCTGTCAGTGTGTAGAGACACTGGACTTGACACTTACTGGTCCTGTGTTGTCAGACTGTGATGGGAAGCAGCTGGTGCAGGGTGTCTTGGTTCAACTCATCGTGTCAGTCTCCGCCCCCGGTTACCAGCTGCCCCGGTCCGCACCCCGAGGAGTCGGGGTCTCGGTTGCTGTGGCACCTGTGGGGGTGTCACCTGACGGGGGAAAAGGAAGTGGAAATGAAGGGAAGCAGCAGATCCTGTCACGGAGCATCAGAGCGCCTGTCAGTCAAACCACTGACCTGCAGGGTGTGAGTGTGTTTATGTGAGTGTGTGTGTTTGCGTGAGTCAATGAACGCACTCACCCACAGGGTGTGTGTGTGTGTGTGTGTCTGTGTCTGTGTCTGTGTCTGTGTCTGTGTGTGTGTGTGTGTGTGTGTGTGTGTGTGTGTGTGTGTGTGTGTGTGTGTGTGTGTGTGTGTGTGTGTTTGGCTTGTGTATATGTGTGCCCATAAAGTCACTGACCTACGGGGTGTATGTGCGTCCTTGTGCTTGTGTGTCTGCGTGTGCGCATGTGTACGTGTGCATGCCCATCATTGCAGGGTTTGTGAGTACATTACATTAACGCCTTGATCCTGTGTGTGTCCGTGAACACATAGACCTGGAGGGTGTGTGTGTAGTGTGTGTATCTAATGCACTGATCTGTAAGACTGCATGCCTGTGTGTTAGTGTCTGGTTTGTATATGTCATTGAGTTTCTTCTCAACAGCGTCCCTTGAAAATGGCCCAGCAGCCAAAACATTGGCCATGATTTGATATTGAGTTAAAAGTTAAATGCTTTTACGTGTGCATCCTATCCTCCTTCACTACTTTAAAAACGAAACATACTGGCACTGCACTCAGTAAATATCAATAGGTTGTACATATTGGATTCCCAAACCAGAGGCACAATACACTGTATTTATGATAATCTCAACACCCAGAACTAAAATATTGTGTAATTGCGTCAAATGCTCGATGAAGTTCTGGGGAGACATGTCAGAAAATATATTAATGCGACTTACAAAGTCTCCACCCCCCTAAATGGAAACTCTCTGCAAGTTTCAGGCAAGTCTATGGGCCAAATGTCCCCTCCCATTACGAAATTCAAAAGATGCGAGCACCTGGGAAATCTTGACTTGTCCAAATGATCAGTGACGATAACTCAGTGTGCCAGAACAGTTCCTTGTTACTCGTCCATCCCACAGTCTGTCGACAGTTGCAACTGCCATTTATGTTAAATGCATCTGTCCACGAGAGATTATATTGATGACCATATTACACTAGACTAAATTATCCCACATACAGTTATCTTGCTTACCGACTATCTGGTAGCACCACTGGGGGATACAGCACCGCCAGCATGTCCATGACCATGCCCTTCTAATCCCTTCGCACCAGAGCTCAATGCGATGCCACCTTTCGCCCTCACACTCTTTGGAACATGAAGGCTGGTTGGTGTAAGTGTGTGGCCCAGCTGCAGCCGTGGTCTGGTCCCCCGGCGACCGCCGTCACTGGGTGTGACCTGCAGCGGTGTGGGGTGGGATGGGGGCTCAGCTGGGGAGCAGCGTGCGCTGGATGTGGGCGTGTGGGAGTTTATAGAGAGAGGAGGCTGCAGCTCTGGCTCTGGTTCTCTGAGGACGAGTAGAGGCGGCCATGGCCCTGGCTGGCCAAGCGGGAGGAATGGAAGGAGACAGGGCCCAATCACCCAGGACCCCTCGACTCACTCAGCTCCATCCCCTGGGATCCCGCAGCCTTCCAAACTACAAGTCTATGTTTTAGCATACCATATGTTCACCCCCACACCCCTTTAGCAAATAAACAAGTTGAGAAGCTATAGCTAGAGGGAGGTTGTGTCTCTCTCTCTCCTCTCTTTCTCCTCTATCTGTTTTTCTCTCTCACACTCTCTCTGTGTGTCCTCTCAAAGTACATTTTGGCTGCATGTGTCACATATTATAAATGGAGCAGAAATCTGTCATGTATTATTGTATGACATGGATTATCTTAACAGTGAAACAGCAGGGACTTTTGTAAGCAGGGGCTGACTTTTATTCTGTAAAGTGAGTGCCCTCACGCTGACAGTATTTTGTTGGATTATTTTACTTCATCGATCTGAAACAGTTTTGTTGTTCAGCAGGTGTTGCGTGTTCCCTGTGTTTATTGTGAGGCAAAGAGCATAAGTATGTGATGTATAGCTGAGTAAAATAAAAGTTACTGGAAAAATACCTGCAATTATAATAATATAAATTACAGGTCATTCCACCAATAGAGTGCCTTTTGGGTGGTGTAATAAAATATTTATTGAACCTATTTTTAACATTATTTCATAAAGAGTTGTTCAACATCATAAAAAACATGTTTTCCCATCTCAAGAGGTTACATTAATTAAAATAATTATAGTAATTGCCAATTAAGTGCCAACCCACTGGGCAAAAACTGATTATATCAAACATTGTTTCCTGTCACACCCTGATCTGTTTCACCTGTCTTTGTGATTGTCTCCACCCCCCTCCAGGTGTCACCCATCTTCCCCATTATCCCCTGTGAAATTATACGTCATTTCAACCAAAATAATTCAATGTGATGACTGAGTCACGTGAAAAACTGATTGGATTTTTAAAAAGTTGTCAACATAAGGGAATTTTGTCTTTTTTCACCTAACTTTTTACCTAAATCCAATGACATGGGGAATTTTGGGGGGGATTTCTCATTCAATTCACTTTAGTTGAAAACCAAATGTAATTTAAAACTAGATGTTGAACTGATGTCTGTGCCCAGGGGCGTATTGGCCGTCTGGCAATTCTGGCAAATGGCAGATGAGCCGGACCATTTTTCAGTTTGTTGGGCTGGTCAAAATTGAAACACACAGACATCTAAAATATATACAGCATACTGTAAACAAATAAAACAATGAAAAAGTGACATGGCCGGTGGTCCATGGGCCTGTTAAGATTTTTTTTTTAATATTTTTGCGCAATTTCTCTCTTAAAGCTTGGTCGCAAATGGGTCTTGGTCGCAAATGTCCAAATGGACAATGACCCCAAGCATACTTCCAAAGGTGTGGCAATATGGCTTAAGGACAACATAGTCAAGGTATTGGAGTGGCCATCACAAAGCCCTGACCTCAATCCTACAGAAAATGTGTGGGCAGAACTGAAAAAGTGTGTGTGAGCAAGGAGGCCTACAAACCTGACTCAGTTACACCAGCTCTGTTAGGAGGAATGGGACAAAATTCACCCAACTTATTGTAGGAAGCTTGTGGAAGGCTACCCGAAACGTTTGACCCAAGTTAAACAATGTAAAGGCAATGCTACCAAATAGTAATTGAGTGTATGTAAACTTCTGACCCACTAGGAATGTGATGAAAGAAATAAAAGCTGAAAGAAATCATTCTCGCTACTATTATTCTGACATTTCACATTCTTAAAATAAAGGGGTGATCCTAACTGACCTAAGACAGGGAACTTGGATTAAATGTCAGGAATTGTGAAAAACTGAGTTTAAATGTATTTGGCTAAGGTGTATGACCAAAGTCTATTTGTCACGACTTCCACCGAAGTCGGTTCCTCTCCCTGTTCGGGCAGTGTTCAGCGGTCGGCGTTGCCGGTCTTCTAGCCATCATTGATACACTTTTCATTTTCCATTTGTTTTTTCTTGTCTTCCCACACATCTGGTTTCAATTCCCTCATTACATGTTGTGTATTTAACCCTCTGTTAAATGTCCTTGTCTGGAATTGTTTATTGTAAGTGCATGTGCACGTTTATCTGGTGTGCGACATGGTTTTTTTCCCATTGATTGGTTGTTCTGGATGCCGGCGGTTTTATGTATTAACCCCTCGTTCCATGTGTCTCTCCTCAGGCCGGTGGTGGCTGGTCCACTCCAGGAGTCTGAGGTGCGGGAGGTTCCTCCGCCCCCTCTGGACATCGAGGGGGCCCCGGCGTATGCAGTTCAAGGCATACTGGACTCGAGGCGTCGGGCGAGGGGCCTTCAGTACCTTGTGGAGAGGGAGGGGTATGGTCCGTAGGAGAGATGCTGGGTGCCGGTGGAGGACATATTGGACCCTTTCATGCTGCGGGAATTACACCGTCTCCATCCGGATCGCCCTGCGCCTCGTCTTCCGGGTCGTCCCCGAGGCCGGTGTCGGCGGGCTGCTGGAGTCGCGCATCAAGGGGGTACTGTCACGACTTCCGCCGAATTCGGTCCCTCTCCTTGTTCGGGCGGCATTCGGTGGTCGACGTCACCGGTCTTTTAGCCATCGCCGATTCACTTTTCATTTTCCATTTGTTTTGTCTTTGTTTTCTACACACCTGGTTTCTATTCCCAATTACATGTTCATTATTTAACCCTCTGTTTCCCACATGTTAGTGTGCGTGTTTATTCATTGTTCATGTCGGTTCTTGACAGCTGGTTATTGTTTGCCTGGTTATGTATTTACGCCCGTTATTTTCGAGTGACCGATATTTCTACACACCTTGAGCATTGTCTGTATAATGTTGCTGTCGTGGAATTAAATACCTTGTACACTAATTTCTGCTCTCCTGCGCCTGATTCACTGCACCAGTTACCCACTGCCTGACAATAACACATACGTAATCATGTAGGAACAAAAAAAGTTTTAAACAAATCAAAATAGATTTTATATTTGATTCTTCAAAGTGATTTATATTTGATTCTTCAACACTTTGCCTTGATGACAGCTTTGCACACTCTTGGCATTCTCTCAACCAACTTCATGAGGTAGTCACCTGGAATGCATTTCAATTAACAGGTGGGCCTTAAAAGTTAAAAGTTAATTTGTTGAGTTTCTTCCCTTCTTAATGCACTTTAGCCAATCACTTGTGTTGTGACAAGGTATGGTGGTATAAAGACGATAACTCTATTTGGTGAAAGACCAAGTCCATATTATGGCAAGAATAGCTCAAATAAGCAAAGAGAAATGACAGTCCATTATTACTTTAAGACATGAAGGTCAATCTATATGGAAAATTTCAAGAACTTTGAACGTTTTTTCAAGTAGAGTCGCAAAAAACATGAAGTGCTATGATGAAACTACCTCTCATGAGGACCGCTACAGGAAAGGAAGACCCAGAGTTACCTCTGCTGCAGAGGATACGTTCATTAGAGTTACTAGCCTCAGAAATTACAGCCCAAATATATGCTTCACAGACTTCAAGTAACAGACTCATCTCAACATCAACTGTTCAGAGGAGACAGCCTGCGTAAATAAGGCTTTCATGGTCGAATTGCTGCAAAGAAACCTCTACTAAAGGACACCAATAAGAAGAAGAGAATTGCTTGGGCCAAGAAACACAAGCAATGGACTTCAGACCGGTGGAAATATGTCCTTTGGTCTAATGAGTCCAAATTTGATATTTTTGGTTCCAACCGCCGTGTCTTTGTGAGGCGCAGAGTAGGTGAACAGATGATCTTCCGCATGTGTGGTTCCCACCATGAAGCATGGAGGTGTGATGGTGTGGGGGTGCTTTGCTGGTGACACTGTCAGTGATTTATTTAGAATTCAAGGCACACTTAACCAGCATGGCTACCACAGCATTCTCCAGCGATACGCCATCCCATCTGGTTTGCGCTTAGTGGAACTATCATTTGTTTTTCAACAGGACAATGACCCAACACACCTCCAGGCTGTGTAAGGGATTTTTGACCAAGAAGGAGAGTGATTGAGTGCTGCATCAGAAGACCTGCCCTCCACAATCACCCGACCTCAACCCAATTGAGATGGTTTGGGATGAGTTGGACTGCAGAGTGAAGGAAAAGCAGCAAACAAGTGCTCAGCATATGTGGGAACTCCTTCAAGACTGTTGGAAAAGCATTTCAGGTGAAGCTGGTTGAGAAAATGTCAAGAGTGTCCAAAGCTGTCCTCAAAGCAAATGGTGTCTACTTTGAAGAATCTAGAATCTAAATATATTTTGTTTTGTTTAACACTTCTTTTTTTTTTACAATGTAGAAAATAGTCAAAATAAAGAAAAACCCTTGAATGAGTAGGTGTGTCCAAACTTTTGACTGGTAATGTAATTGCATTAAATAATGATTACTAAGGCAGGTATCATAAAGCTAGTGGATAGGTTTCATTGAAACATCTTTTGAAGTTACAGTAGACATGGCTCCTTCAAATATCTTTACTTTCTTAACAAGTTAGCGATTGTGCATCAAAGCTGGGACCGAGAGACTGAAAAACAGCTTCTATCTCAAAGCCATCAGACTGTTAAACAGCCATCGCTAACATTGAGTGGCTGCTGCCAACATACTGACTCAATCTCTAGCCACTTTAATAATTAAAAATTGGATGTAATAAATGTATCACTAGTCACTTTAAACTATGCCACTTTCTATAATGTTTACATACCCTACACTACTCATTTCATATGTATATACTGTACTCTATACCATCTACTGCATCTTGACTATGCCGTTCGGCCATCGCTCATCCATAGATATTTTTATGTACATATTCTTATTCATTCCTTTATACTTATAAGGTAGTTGTTGTGAAATTGTTAGATTACTTGTTAGATATTACTACATGGTCGGAACTAGAAGCACAAGCATTTCGCTACACTCGCATTAACATCTGCTAACCATGTGTATGTGACAAATAAAATTTGATTTGATTTGATTTGGTACCAACTCAAAAGGGGAGTTGAAAGGGATCATTAGAGTTGAGACGGAGCACCGTTAAAATCAGAATCCACATTTTTCCATCAGATCTGGCAATTTTACAAAATGAGTATATCCCCCAGTTGTATTTTCAGAGGGCGAATGAAGGACACTCCTAAACAGATGGTGTGTGTGTGTGTGTGTGTGTGTGTGTGTGTGTGTGTGTGTGTGTGTGTGTGTGTGTGTGTGTGTGTGTGTGTGTGTGTGTGTGTGTGTGTGTGTGTGTGTGTGTGTGTGTGTGGTCTGTCGGGCGAGTCATTTCCCCCTTTGGCCAGAGATGGACAGCTGTGCCCAGGGCAGGACATATAGGAAATGACATCACGAGCAGTGTGCGGCAGTATTTGTGGCCCCCGGGGGTCTCTCGACTCAGTGACCTGGCCACCCCGAGCAGACAGGCAAACAGATGACTATCTAAAATTCATCACAAGGTCAGAGACAGTCCGTCACATAGGTACCAACACCGTATGGAATGAGGCCACGGCTCATAGGGAAAGAGATGGGTGAAACTTATGGCTAATACATTTTTTGGGTTGTTTAGTTTATGGGTCTTTCAGCATTATTACATGTTCTTAGAAACAGTTGTCTCTAAAACACTGGATTACATTTCTGTTACAATAAAATAAAATAAACTATGTTGAATGAATGAGAAAAATTTAAAATTCTATGTCTGCTAAAATCCACTTTCATTTAGGATTCTTACCAGACATGGTATCAGTTATCTTCTGTACCTTTCTGTGCAACATCTTGCAGTGGCCAAGCTTAGAAAGACAACCCTCTTCGTTGTTGTACGGTTTTGTCACTGTATCGGGTTTTAGTTTAGTTTAGTTTATTAATTCGACCATTTTAAAAAACAAGCACACATAAAACTTAAAAGCCATACATGCACATGAATAAAATCATCGAGGATAACACACAATAAATTCTGGGACTTATTTCCATTGTGGTCCTCTTGAGACAAGATGGCTATCCAAGATCGAACACAGTATGGCAGTGAAATAATAAAACAAAAACATCTATCTCATCATTCCAGTTACATCATAGGGGTTATTCATATGGGCACAGAGGACATCAAACATATATTTACTTTATTTTTAAAGCTGTCCAGAGAGGACATTGTTTTTATTAGCATTACTCCTGAACCTGTATAAGCACACATCAGCAACACCTGATCTGGTGCTGTGATTGTGTGCATCCCTAACACGAGGAAAGTAATCATTTAAATATCTGGGCGCAGGACCATAAATACTCATGTAAACCAAACCTAGTCTAATCTGGGACACCCTAGCCTCAACAGGCAGCCAGTTTAGTTCCTGAAAGCAGCTCCTGCCTATGTGAGTACGTGGACTCACCTTCAAAAACTACCCTGATCAACTTATTCTGGGCTATCTGGAGCTTCCCCTTCATAAATTTAGATAAGCACCCAAACCAGGAAGTACTAGCATAGTCAAAATGGCATTGAATGAGGGCAGTAGCTAGCACTTTCATGGAGTCCTTATCAAGCAGCTTGGACTTTCTAGCCCAAAACTTAATCCTGGCATTAACCTTCCCTAGCACCTTATTGGCCATGCTCACACCTCCCAAGCATCCATCAAGGATACATCCCAAGTAGCTAACAGAGGTTAACTGAAATGAATGTCGGTTGCATGTTTTTGTTTTGTAATGAGACATGTAATCAAATGTACAATAAAGCCGCCATGTTCCTAATGAAAATACAGTGCACTCAACATTTCCTAAGTGTGTTTTCAAAGGGATGCATGAACAGAAGCATCATTACATTTTGAAGAAATCAATGTCTGCTCTATGTGCATATTGCATATATCTGTGCACATTTATGTGAGTAGGTTACTGTGTTTGTTGTATACAGTGTGCGTGGTTATGGATGTGTCTGCTTGGGTGTGAATTTGCCCATTGAGTGTACTTACTTGTGTAGGCCTACTTTTCTAATACAATGCTGAGTTGAATCTCAACTGTTGTGGAATTTTGTTCAAAACGTACTTACGTCGATCATCTCACTCCTCCATGCACACATACACAAGCACCCAATACACAAAAACACACTTGCACACACCCTGTGTGTGACAGCCTGCTTTCTCTGACTGGTCCATTGAGTCATCATTGACCTTTTGTGGGATTGGAGTTGCCAGGCAAATTGACCAAATCACTGATCTTTAAAAGCAGCTCTGGAAGGGGCTCCCCCTCGTTCCCCCCACTCTTCAACCACCCGCCCCTCTCCACCTCGCTCTAATCAAGGAGCAGGCAGGCAGGACTCTGGGTCACCACGGCGATGCTAATGAGAGGCGACAGCTCCTCAGCACTCGGGGCAACGACCAGCTCGGCTGTCGAGACCGCGGAGATAGTCCTCCAGGCACGCACTGAGGCGAGGCTTGTTGTTTTGGGGAGGAGGAGCGGAGGAGGGGGTAAGATGGGGGGCTTGCTGGTGTTAGGGGGGTGCATGTGGAATATATAAGAAACTCCAGCATGGACCCACAAAATCACACATGAAGATCAATACACAAACACACACACACACACACGCACACACATACATACACGAATACACACACATGAACGCACACACAAATATAATATTATAATGTACTATACTCACTCATACTGTACACACAGATACACACACTCTTACTCACTCTCTCTCACTCACACACACACGCACAGACACTTGTCCTGCATACACACTCCACACTCCCAACCCATCCCTCCAGCCCTGGGGCCTACTTGCAGAGTGCTGTTGCCCCCTCCCTCCCCCTTTCCCTCTTCTCCCTCCATCCCCCCATCTCCTCTGGAAGAAAGACTGTTTAACTTCTGTCATTCGGATGAAGCGGGTGACTCAGTCTCTGCACGGCAAGCGGATGTGACAGGCCGGTAATGGACAGGACAAAGAGGGGATTTATGAAGTATTAGTAAACCTTAATAATTCACAATGCACAGACCTGCGTAAGTCCCTCACCGCCAACCCCTCTGCCTGCCTGTCATCCTCTCACCTCTCGTCTCTCTATCTTTATTCTTCTCTCTTCTCTTTCTTTATCTCTCTCTCTCTTAGGTTGTTGAAAGTCAGTGTCCCTCACCAGCTTGCTAGACCGAATGTTAGAATCACACGTTTTTGGAGAAAGGTATTGATATCTCCTCATGATAGGGTTTTGAAATTTGAGATCATGAGCGCACCCAAATCTGACTGGGATGTTTTTGTCTTAATGCCATCCTTCGGTCATCTAGCAACAACTAGCCCTGTCAAAGAAAACAAAACACACTGTCTTAATCTTGGGTACCTGTCCACGCCAAAACAGCCAGGCTCCCCCCACCTACCAAGTAACCCCTATAACAGTCAAGCAGGTCACAGTCAGGCAGACAGGCAGCCTAAAGGGGCTGACACACACACACACACACACACACACACACACACACACACACACACACACACACACACACACACACACACACACACACACACACACACACACACACACACACACACACACACACACACACACACACACACACACACACACAATAATAGACTAACCCCCTTCTCCCCCTTTCCCCATCAGGCCTGATATCTCTGATGATGGCTAGGGCCTTGGCTGTGAGTGGCAGCCCCAGTCACCAGTCATCAGATGCCCCCACTGCCTGCTCTTTTCACCACCCTGTTTAGAGCAGTGTTAATTTTGGAACTCTTTTTTTATTTATTTAGTCACATTTTTGTCTAGTTATGGTCAAAATGACATTAGTGGGCCATTTTAGTCAACTAAATTCCCTTTCATTTTAGTCACATTTTAGTAACATCAAATTTGTATTGCCTCATTAATCTGTAGTAAACACATGGAAGTCACTTCCATGTGCACAAACATACATAGCCTTCTCCTACCAACATATTTTTCTGCATAACATCCTATTCTCTTCCCAACAGCAGAAATACGACAAACATATATAAGAATATATAAGAATTATCTGGCCATGTAAATTCCTAATTTAGCCTACATAGATGTTACACATTACATACAAAACAAACAGACACAGACAAGCGCAGAGAGAGAGAGAGAGAGAGAGAGAGAGTAGCACAATCACAAGATGGTTCCGCAAAGTATTGGAAAAGTAGTATGAGTTGCATCTCCGTCACTCGGTCGCGTCATTGCCATTGTTATCAACAATCCACAGACGCTACAGCCACATTAATGTCAAAAACTAGAACGGAGTTAATGACTTTGAACGGGAGCTAATGACTGTTTCGACCAGTGATGTAGTCGAGTCACTAAACCGAATCGAGTCCGAATCGAAACCCAAGTCCCCTGTTCTCGAGTCCGAGTCCAAGTTCAAATCACCAATGGTCGAGTCATGAGTCCCAATGGCTGAAGTTCAAGTCCAGTAACCATTTGTGTATAATCGGAAGTGGAGCTGAAGCGGAGCCTGTCTGCCCACCTGCATCGCTTGTCCTCGCTTGTCCCGGGACCCTGCGTTTTTCCCACTGCTGAACAGAACTACGCTTCGCATCTGTACTGCTAATATTAATATATCAATGAAAAGCTCTGAATCTCTTCAAAAAAAGAGTGTCCAGTCCACTTAGAGTAGTAGTCAGATTTGAATCACAGAGATCATTTGGTCTCATCTCATTTTAGTCAACTGAAATGAAAAATATTTTTCTTTAGTTATAGTTTTTTTCTGGGTGTATTTAGTCAGCTTGTCAATTGCCACTGAAAAGTATATGTTTGACTAATATTTAAACACATTTCTTTTTGATGAAATTAACACCGGTTTTGAGGGGCTCAGTGACGGGTGTCAGTAGGCTATGGGAGTCTGGCCCAGTCTGCTGTGGCCGGTGTGACAGAGTTAACCTGCACAACCAGCCAAACCGGCCCTCTGTCCCACTCTGCCCCCCTTATCCCTTCTCTATGCCCGTATCGCCCCAAGAGACGTGGAGGGTGATCGGGCCTGGCACCGCAGGGGCCGCCCTGGCTGGTGCTTTGCTGGTGGTCTCTGCGGCCTATTAGTGTCCGGCTATCAGCCTGTCAGCCTAACAAAACAGGGTCCTGTCAAATTAGACAGGGACGGGATATGTATTCAAACGCACCAGGGAGAAAAAAAAGAGGAGCCAGGAAGAGGGAAACCACCGGTGGTAATGTTGACTCTAAGCAAGAGTGACAGGCTGGGCCAATCTGTTGAGGTTGACAGAGGAGAGAGAGAGAGAGAGAGCGAGAGACTGTTCCAATGGCTGATTATGTAGGGGTGGATGTCCTGTCCTGAGGACACTTGTTAAAGGACTGGACAGACTAAGTCAGACAGCCACCGTTTCATGGAACTCTAAACCCAGCTTGGAGTCACTCCCATCAACTCAGGTTGGGCAGATTGGTTCTGTTTGTGTGCTTTTGTGTATCTCTGTGTGTGTGTGTGTGTGTGTGTGTGCAAATGAGTATCGGTGTCTACAGTACATTCTCATACCAAGTGGCCTTTAAGACTCATGCAGGGAGCAGATAATACTAAATACTTTATTCTTACTTTCAAATTAGCAATTATTGGAAGGCTTGTATCTCTGTATACAGGCCTACTGGGGTAGCTCTCCCTATTACTGGTAAATCTATAGTACCATCATGAAAACACATCAGCCCATCTATTTCACCTCCAAGGGCCTGAAAGTTGCCCAAGACATGCTTTTTGAGGTAACAAGCATATTCCATTTATTTCACTTGGCCCTTACAGTCAGACTTGCGGCCTTGGTTTTAAGGGAGTTAGGGGACGAAGTGGAAGTCCCAGCACTGAGCTAATTGGCACAGCTATGTCGCAATTGTGTACAGTGTTGCCACAGTGAGGGCAAATATGACTCCTGCAGAGCTTGGGAACATTGCCATTATGTTGAGTGTGGCTCTTGTTGCGTGACATAATCTGTCTTCAAGGAAGCTCTACTGGTGTTGTAACTAGTGTTCTGACTGCCGTGTCTTCAGTTGCTGCTCGAGCTATAGGATGTTTTCAAGTTGAACTGCACACTAGCAGTGTGGTGTGTCGCTTCTGTCTATATGTTAACAAGGGCTATAGCAGACATTATGGGAGGGTTGATGGAGCACTGAGGTGCTACTGTGCGTTGAGTGTGTATACGACTCTAGCAGCACATCTATGTTTTGGAGAGGGCCTCCTCTGCACTCCTTTCTGTGGCTGTGTGTTGCTGAGACGGAGAGGCTGATGCACAGTGGCAGCTCCCCCTCTCGCAGCCACAGGCCTGCCCAGAGCCACTGCAGATGATAGTTTTAATTGCTTTCAATCTTTCTGGCTAGTCCCTGCCTACTGGCGTAGAGTGCTTGGGTGTTGTGTGTGTGTTGGTTGTGTGTGTGTGTGTGTGTGTGTGTGTGTGTGTGTGTGTGTGTGTGTGTGTGTGTGTGTGTGTGTGTGTGTGTGTGTGTGTGTGTGTGTGTGTGTGTGTGTGTGTGTTCGCACACGTGTGTGCGTATGCATGTGTGTACACAGTTTATTTTCTGTGTTGATGTGTGTGTGTGTGTGTGTGTGTGTGTGTGTGTGTGTGTGTGTGTGTGTGTGTGTGTGTGTGTGTGTGTGTGTGTGTGTGTGTGTGTGTGTGTGTGTGTGTGTGTTCGCACACGTGTGTGCGTATGCATGTGTGTACACAGTTTATTTTCTGTGTTGATGTGTGTGTGTGTGTGTGTGTGTGTGTGTGTGTGTGTGTGTGTGTGTGTGTGTGTGTGTGTGTGTGTGTGTGTGTGTGTGTGTGTGTGTGTGTGTGTGTGTGTAAATCTATTATCCTAATAGGAATGAGTGGACATGTGTGCATTTTATTGGCAGCTAAATAAACAGAAAGAAAACATACCATCCAGATGTTTGTGAACAATATTGTCAGGATATCATGAATAATGTGCTGATCAAACTTCATTATAGACATTGCAGTTGATTTTGCAATAACACATAGATGACACTCAAACTCAATTAACGTAATATCATACTGAATAAACAATTAAATGCAAATCATTTCTTAAAGAAATACTGGGATCATATATTCATATTTTTTCCATTGTCAAAGGCTATGTCTGTTAATAAATAATTCACTCTGGGGTTTTCATGAGAGAACCTCAAAACACACACATCCGTAAAAGCTTTTCAGGCCCGTTGAACTATACAAAACCAACCCGTAAATAATCCAGTGAGAATGTTGAGCTGACATAACAGGGCATAGAAAACAGCCCGCAATTAAAAGGGACAGTCATTTACTTAATGTGCCTGAGAAAGATATTTTCCTTACGTCGATTTACCCACAGTCAATCATTATGTGTGTTAATCCAAGGGCAAAAATAATTTATTTCAGATCATGCACCTGTTATATTGGATTTACAAATCTTAATAGCCTACAGTATATGTATATAGGAGAGAATACAGAAAGACTCCTGACTTATTAGCATTGAAGGCACATGTTCATAGGGTCCGATGTGTAATGTGTAATAAAACAAATTGTGGAGGGGAGAATGTTTCTTTGGGACTATCAGGCGATGTCCTGACAACTGATACACTGAAATGTTATTGCAGCGTTCCCATGAAACGTCTCTAGAACAATATCATACATTCTGAGAACATAGCTACCATATTCTGTGTATGTTTGGTGGGACGTTGATGCAATATTCTCCTAACCCTCAGAAAACTGGACATATGAACGTTGTTGCAACATAAAACACATCTAGAACATTAACGTTGTTTATACCATGGCACTCGTTTCTGATTGACTTGAAGTACATTCGAGCGTGCATTATTTCCCTGTGACGAAAGGCATATTTGCACAGTAGAATTCAATGGCTATAGTTAATTCTTACATGTTATATGTTTGATCTGCTTTTAAAAGAAAAGTCAAATTGAAAACATTACTGGCATTGTTAAAATCGAATTTTAAAATAGCAAACTAGGACTGATGGTTTGGTTAGCCAAACAAGCAAGTCTCTTTGTTTGGTTACCAAGGCAACTACTGTCACTATCTAGAAAACTTGCTATCTACTTCAGTGGATGTTGAAAATTTCTAGCGCCAAATGAACACATTTTTTTTCGGCAAATATCTTACATTATAGCCATGATATAAAAGGGATAATAAACTCGTGGCTCTATGCGTTCTCTGGAAAATAACTCTGTGGAAGGTGAGTTCCACGTCATTCATTATTTTCCATAGAAAGCATAGCTTCTTGTTGATTATCCCTTACGTATTCTGGGAACATTGTAACCACGCTCTAGATACATTTTGTATGACATCAAGGGAATGTTCTCCTAAGTTTAACACCAAAACATGCTACAGTAGAAAGGTTTTCGGAATGTTTTTGCTAACATTGACAGAATGTTCCCCTAAATAATGGATAACTGGACACTCAAACATTAGGCGAACAGTAGACTAACATTTAAAAAAAATCTTTCTTCCTAGAATTGTTATTTGTGGTTTCAGTAGTTATATAGAAAATTTCCTAACTTCAGAACCTGTAAAAGGCAACCCAGGTGTTAAGGTTGTATTCCAATTTAGGCATATATTCAATCTGGGCTGCAGAAGATCCACGCTATAGTGAAATTGAAATTTAGAGGCAATGTTCTCGCATTCGCGGAGACTGCATTCACGGTAAATACTGTATATGTCGGCTCAATCAGAAAATGACCTTACACTATAACGCGGATCTTCCGCGGCCCGGATTGAATCTAGCCCTAAAAGTAAAATGAGGCGAGGATCAGAAAACAAATGTTGATATTTTGACTGTTTGGGGAAGTGAAAACAGACTTAATAGAGAGAGTATTATTCAAGTCCTTCTAGGAATGACACTGGAATTTAGGGATGTATTGGAGAGGACTTTTTAAGACTAGAGATTTCAATGAGATTTCAAGTTTTAGTATTACTAGGCTTCACTTCATGTAAGAAGTGGTGATGTACTATAGACATTATAGTATAGAGACTATAAGTTAGTGCCTCTGCCCGTCACCGAAAAAACAGGCCTACTCTCCATTACATACATTTACACCCCCCCCCCCCCCCCCCCCCTCCCCCCCATGCGTACAACATCCCCCCACCCCTTCATGTCCACACACCACACACACAGTGAGTGTGTACTCTCCTCTCCTCCTGAGGATGGAGTGGAGGGGAGTTCTTCATTCTGGCCGGGGGGCATATTAACCCCCTAACATTGCCACAGAGGTTAATCTCTATCCATTTAGAGGGCTGCAATATTTAATCAAGGGCCCTGGCCTCGTTCCCAGTGCCACATACCCTGGCATGCCTCATATGTTTACAGGAGAGGGAGGCCAGCCCAGAAGCGAGGGAAATTCACAGCTAAAAGTCCCACACAACGCAGTCGACCACAGAGCTGCTTTGCTGCTTATCCTTGGGTCTGTCTTCCTGCAGTGGAGATGGAGATTGGAGGAAATTACTGGACTTGGTTTAGATTAGTTTAGCATCCTTCTAGTAGTGGACGATGCAGTATCTGAGAGATTTTGTACCATATAAGCTACTTGATAACTATAAATCGCCCCTAAATGAAAGTTGTCCGTTCTCTTTTTTCGAACTTAAAGCAAAACATGCACTTATTTTATGTTACTTCACTTTTAAAGTAAAAATGTAAATGTCGACTTTCAATTATTGTCTGTTTGGAAACAGCCACTCAGACATAATTTTGCAACCAAATTTCAGCATTTACTGTAAAAATTGTTGTGATTATTAACCTGTTTGACGTGCAAGCCCGACGTCGGTACACTTATGACAACAGCCAGCTCAAAGTGCAGGGCGCGAAATTCAAAAGATATTTTTTTTAAATATTTAACTTTCACACATTAACAAGTCCAAGACACCAGATGAAAGGTACACATCTTGTGAATCAAGCCAACATGTCCGATTTTTAAAATGTTTTACAGGGAAGACACAATATGTAAATCTATTAGCTAACCACGTTAGCAAAAGACACCACTATTCTTACTCCATCAGTTTTTTACTCCATCAGTAGCTATCACAAATTCGACCAAATAAAGATATAAATAGCCACTAACCAAGAAACAACTTCATCAGATGACAGTCTGATAACATATTTATTGTATAGCATATGTTTTGTTCGAAAAATTTGCATATTTCAGGTATAAATCATAGTTTACATTTCAGCTACAATCAGAAATTGCACCGAAAGAAGCCATAATATTTACAGACACCAACGTCAAATACCTAATTACTCATCATAAAACATTTCTGAAAAATACATAGTGTACAGCAATTGAAAGACAGGCATCTTGTGATTCCAGACAATATTTCCGATTTATTAAATGTTTTACAGCGAAAACAAAATGTAGTGTTATATTAGCGTAGCCACAATAGCCAGAAACACTTGGGCGCCCACGACCAGTTCACATGCACGACAGATATTAGAAATAGCATCATAAAATGTTTCTTACTTTTGGTGATCTTCCGTCAGAATGTTGGACAAGGTGTCCTTTGTCCAGAACAGTCGTTGTTTTGATCTGGAACGGCAAATATCCCTCTTCATTTAGCATGGGCACTTGCCAAGTGGCACGGATCACTCCAACGTCAACAAAGTCAGAGAACGGAACACGGCAAAACTCCCGAAAAAATTTCAATAATCTGATTAAACTATATTGAAAAAACATACGTTACGATGATATGGTCACATGTATCAAATAAAATCTAAGATGGAGATGTTAGTCGTCCATAACGAGAGCAAAACAGAAGGCAAATTCATGTCCTCTTTCGCGCGCTCCAGAAACAGGAAATGGACGGTCACGTCAAACAAAGAGCTTTAATTCCACCTCAGACCAAGATAAACACGAATTTTTTTCTCTCACCGCCTCTTGACAACCAGGGGAAGGTGTATGAAGTGTATGTAGACTCTTACGTATCACGCCCATGTATAGGCATGAAGTTGAACAGAGCATCGATTTCTGACATTCCACTTCCTGGTCAGGAAGTGTGCTGCAGAATGACTTCTGTTTCACTCAGAGAAATAATTCAAACGGTTTTAGAAACTAGAGAGTGTTTTCTATCCAATAGTAATAATAATATGCATATTGTACGAGCAAGAATTGAGTACGAGGCCGTTTGAAATGGGCACGATTTAACTGGCTACTCAATACTGCCCCTTGCAGCCATAACAGGATTTATCTTCTTACAAATCATATCAACTACTTAGACACAACCACTCCAATAAAGCAGTGTTTACCAATCCTGGTCTTGGGGACCTAAAGTGGAGCAGTGCCTTTTCTTGAGCGGATGGTCAGGGAGCCGGAAAATAAAATAAACAAATATCTGTACACTATATTGACTGCAAGAAACCCAAATAGAAATAACTTTTGACAAAAACATAATGATTTCAAACCTTGCTTGCATTTGTATATGATCACATACAATGCATTCAGAAAGTACTCAGACCCCTTCACTCTTCCCACATTTTGTTATGTTACAGCCTTATTCTAAAATTAATTAAATCGTTTTCCCCCCTCATCAATCTACACACAATACCCCATAATGACAAAGCAAAAACAGGTTTTTAGAAGATTTTCCCCCAAAAACATATATATTTTTAAAATATGACATTTACATAACTATTCAGACCCTTTACTCAGTAGTTTGTTGAAGCACCTTTGGCAGCGATTACAGCCTTTTCTTGGGTATGACACTACAAGCTTGGCACACCTGTATTTGGGGAGTTTATCCCATTCTTCTCTGCAGATCCTCTCAAGCTCTGTCAGGTTGGATGGGGAGCATACACAGCTATTTTCAGGTCTCTCCAGGGATGTTTGATTGGGTTCAAGTCCGGTCTTTGGCTGGGCCACTCAAGGACATTCAGAGATTTGTCCTGAAGCCACTCCTGCGTTGTCTTGGCTATGTGCTTAGGGCCGTTGTCCTGTTGGAAGGTGAACCTTTGCCCCAGAAGATCCCACCACCAACGGACCAAGCAGCGTGGTCAGGAGGACTTGACCTGAGAGTAAATCCTGGAGGGAGCAGGACCCTGGACAAGGGCCGGGGAGTATCGCTGTCCGAAGGAGGAGATGGAGGCAGCGAAAGCGGAACGGCGACGTTACGAGGAGTTAGCTCAATGAAGCAAGCACGAGAGGCAGCCCCCCCCCCCCCCACAAAATGGGGGGGAGGCACACGGGGGGATTGGCGGGGTCAGGGTTCAGACCTGAGCCAACTCCCCCTGCTTACCGTGGGGAGCGAGTGACCGGTCAAGCACCGTGTTATGCGGTGATGCGCACCATGCCTTCAGTGCGCATCCACAGCATGGTGCGCTCTGTGCAAGCTTCCCGCAGTTGCCGTGCTAGAGTGGGCATTCAGCCAGGACGGATTGTGCCGGCTCAGCGCTCCTGGCCTCCGGTGCGTCTCTTCGGCCCAGGATATCCTGCGCCAGCTCTACGCACGGTATCCCCAGTTAGCCAGCACAACCCAGTGCGGCCTGTGGCAGCTCCCCACACTTGCCGTGCTACGGGGGGGATTCAGCCAGGATGCGTTGTGCCAGCTCTACGCTCCAGACCTCCAGTGCGCCTCCACGGCCCAGCATATCCTGCGCCGGCTCTACGCACTATGCCTCCAGTGCGCCTTCATAGCCCAGTGCGTCCCGTGCCAGCTCTCCACATTCACCAAGCTAAAGTGGGTATCCAGCCAGGACATGTTGTGGCAGCTCCCCGCACCAGGCTTCCAGTACGTCTCCTCAGTCCGGTGAGACCTGTTCCGGCTCCACGTACGAAGCCTCCAGTGATGATCCATGGTGCGAAGCCTCCAGTGATGATCCATGGCACGAAGCCTCCAGTGATGAGCCATGGCCCGGAGCCTCTAGTGATGATCCATGGCCCGGAGCCTCCAGTGATGATCCATGGCCCGGAGCCTCCAGTGATGATCCATGGCACGAAGCTTCCAGTGATGACCCATGGCCCGGAGCCTGTATTGACGATCCATGGCAAGGAGCCTCCGGCGACGGTCCCCAGTCCGGCAACGATTCACGGTCTGGAGCCTCCGGCGACAATCCGCAGTCCAGAGCCTCCGGCGACGATCCGCAGTCCAGAGCCTCCGGCGACGATTCGCAGTCCAGAGTATTCGGCGACGAGCTGCAGTCCAGAGCCTCCGGCGACGATCTGCAGTCCGGAGCCTCCAGCGGTGGTTCCCAGTTCAGAGCCTCCGGCGATGATCCACGGTCCGGTTCCTCCGGCAACGATTCACGGTCCGGAGTCTCCGTCGACGATCCATGGTCCGGTTCCACAGAAGCGGAGGGATCAGCGTAGGGAGCTAGGGCTACGTCCCGAACCGGAGGCGCCACTGAGGGTAGATGCCCACCCGGACCCTCCCCTATAGGTTCAGGTTTGCGGCCGGGAGTCCGCACCTTTGGGGGGGGGGGTACTGTCACGCCCTGACCTTAGAGATCCTTTAAATTCTCTATTTGGTAGGTCAGGGTGTAACTAGGGTGGGAAATCTATGTTTATATTTCTTTGTTGGCCGAGTATGGTTCCCAATCAGAGGCAGCTGTCTATCGCTGTCTCTGATTGGGGATCATACTTAGGCAGCCCTTTCACCCACCTTCTGTTGTGGGATCTTGTCTTTGTTTCTGGCATGGGTTGCACTCCTAAGCTTTTCATTCGTTGAGTTGTTTATTGTTTTTTTTGGTGGAACATTTTAACAAAGAAAATGTACGCCTACCACGCTGCACCTTGGTCTTCATTTAACGACGGACGTTACAGGCTGTAACATAACAAAATGTGAACTGAACTTCTTCCATTTAAGAATCATGGAGGCCGCTGTGGTCTTGGGGACCTTCAGTGCTGCAGAAATGTTTTGGTGCTCTTCGCCAGATCTGTGCCTCGACACAATCCTGTCTCGGAGCTCTACGGACAATTCCTTTGACCTCATGGCTTGGTTTTTGCTCTGACATGCATTGTCAACTGTGGGACCTTATATAGACAGGTGTGTGCCTTTCCAAATCAAGTCCAATCAATTGAATTTACCACAGCGGACTCCAATCAAGTTGTAGAAACATCTCAAGGATGATCAATGTAAACAGGATTTACTTATGTAAATAAGGTGTTTCTGTTTTGCAAAAATGTTTAAAAACCTGTTTTGATTCCTTCATTATGGGGTAATGGTGTGTAGATTGATGAGGTGTTTTATTTTATTTTATCAATTTTAGAATAAGGCAGTAACGTAACAAAATGTGGAAAAGGTGAAGGGGTCTGAATAGCTTCACTTGATATCTCTCTACTATATGTGGGAATACCATGGAACAGATGGTGTTTATACAGTCTTTGGTGTCCAGCAATATGTTGTTTTTTTTACTTTTTTTGTTTGCTCAGAAAACTTGGAGGACGAAATAAATCCCCAGAGGGCCAAATTCGGCCAGCGTGCCGCCAGTTTGGAAACCGTGATGTACAGGCTTACTATATTATACTCATGTACTAAGTATACCTAAAGGCATGTGCATAACTCTAAAGTTATGTGCCGTGCCTAGCTGTCCTGAAGGTCTTCCACACTCTCTCACGCTCACACATTAAACTAAAGGTCAGGCTAAAGGTCACACAAGAAGTGTGAAAAGCCTCTATGGAAAAGGGATGGTTTTAACAAGAGGGGGGTTGTTGGTGGTGGTGGTGTGTGTGTGCGTGCGACACTACTACTTTGATACCAGTGGGGAGAGTGATTAATTCCAGCAAGGCAGTGATTTTGTGTTTTTTAAACATATAATTTGCCATTGCAGAGCGGTAATAGTGCCAGGAGGGCGGCCATAGCAACGCCTGCTCCCTGATTCAGACTGACTCTAATGGGGAGGTCTGGTGAATTTTCCACACAGCCCAGAGGGGGAGGAAGAGACAGTATACAGGGGACATTATAACCTCTCGGAAGGCAGAGAGAGAGAGAGACGGAGAGAGAATACATGTTGGCAGAGCCCCATCTGTTTTTAGCCCCAACTGTTTAGCTAGTTTTACAGCTGCACCATCGAGAGCATCCTGACGGGTTGCATCACTGCCTGGTATGGCAACTGCTCGGCCGCAGAGTGCAAAGTACTACAGAGGGTAGTGCGTACGGCCCAATACATCACCGAGGCCAAGCTTCCAGGCGGTGTCAGAGGTAGGCCCTAAAAATTGTCAAAGACTCCAGCCACCCTACTCATAGACTGTTCTCTCTGCTACCGCACGGAAAGCGGTACCGGAGCGCTAAGTCTAGGTCCAAGAGGCTCCTAAATAGCTTCTACGTCCAAGCTATAAGACTCCTGAACAGCTAATCATCTCAGACTATTTGCATTGCCCCCCGCCCCTCTGGAACGCTGCTGCTACTCTCTGTTATTATCTATGCATGGTCACTTTAACAACTCTACCTACATGTACCTATTACCTCAATTACCTCGACACCGGTGCCCCCGCACATTGACATTGACTCTGTACCAATACCCCCTGTATATAGCCACACTATTGTTATTTACTGCTGCTCTTTAATTATTAGTTATTCTTATCTCTTAATTTTTTGTTGTATTTTCTTAAAAATGCATTGTTGGTTAAGGGCTTGTTGTCACGTTCTGACCTTAGTTCCTTTGTTATGTCTTTATTTTAGTTTGGTCAGGGCGTGAGTTGGGGTGGGCATTCTATGTTTATTTTCTGTTTTGTTCTATTGTCCTTTTCTATGTGTTTGGCCTTGTATGGTTCTCAATCAGAGGCAGGTGTCAGTCGTTGTCTCTGATTGGGAGCCATATTTAGGTAGCCTGTTTTTCATTGTGTTTGTGGGTGAGTATTTTCTGTTGTGTGTCTGCACCATACAGAACTGTTTCGTTTTCGTTTCTGTCTTTCACGTTGTTATTTTGTATTTTCAGTGTTCAGTTGATTAATTAAATATTGACATGGACACATACCACGCTGCACATTGGTCCTCCTCTTCTTCCACCCACGACGAGCGTTACACTTGTAAGTAAGCATTTCACTGTAAGGTCTACACCTGCTGTATTTGGCGCATGTGACAAATCAAATTTGATTTGATAAAAATAAAATATTTTTATATACAGTTGAAGTTAGAAGTTTGCATACACCGTAGCCAAATGAATTTAAACTCAGTTGTCACGTCCTGACCATAGAAAACCTGTATTTTCTATGGCAGAGTTGGTCAAGGTGTGACTAAGGGTTTTTGTTCTAGTTTATTTTTTTCTATGTGGGGTTCTAGGTTTGATTTTCTATGTTGGTGATTTGTATGATTCCCAATTAGAGGCAGCTGGTTATCGTTGTCTCTAATTGGGGATCATACTTAACTAGCATTTTTTCCACCTGTGGGTTATGGGATATTGTTCATGTTTAGTTGTTTGTTCGCACTGCATTTTCGTCACGTTCGTTTATTCTTTATTTGTTTTGTATTTGCTTAAGTTTCACTTTATTCATTAAAAGTATGTGGAACTCAAATATGCTGAGCCTTGGTCCGATCATTATTACGAAAAACGTGACATCAGTTTTTCACAATTCCTGACATTTAATCCTAGTAAAAATGCCATGTCTTAGGTCAGTTAGGATTACCACTTTATTTTAAGAATGTGAAATGTCAGAATAATAGTAGAGTGATTTATTACATCTTTTTTTATTTCATCACATTCCCAGTGGGTCAGAAGTTTACATACACTCAATTAGTATTTGGTAGCATTGCCTTTAAAATGTTTAACTTGGGTCAAACGTTTCTGGTAGCTTTCCACAAGCTTACCACAATAAGTTGGGTGAATTCTGTCCCATTCCTCCTGACAGAGCTGGTGTAACTGAGTCAGGTTTGTAGGCCTCCTTGCTCGCACATTCTTTTTCAGTTCTGCCCACACATGTTCTATGGGATTGAAGTCAGGGCTTTGTGATGGCCACGCCAATACCTTGACTTTCTTGTCCTTTAGCTGTTTTGCCACACCTTTGGAAGTATGCTTGGGGTCATTGTTCATTTGGAAGACCCATTTGCGACCAAGCTTTAACTTCCTGACGGATGTCTTGAGATGTTGCTTCAATATATCCACATAATGTTCCTCCTCATGATGCCATCTATTTTGTGAAATGCACCAGACCCTACTGCAGCAAAGCACCCCCACAACATGATGCTGCCACCCCCGTGCTTCACGGTTGGGATGGTGATCTTCGGCTTGCAAGCCTCCCCCTTTTTCCTCCAAGCATAACGATGGTCATTATGGTCAAACAGTTCTATTTTTGTTTCATCAGACCAGAGGACATTTCTCCAAAAAGTACAATCTTTGTCCCCATGTGCAATTGCAAACCGTAGTCTGGCTTTTTATGGTGGTTTTGGAGCAGCAGCTTCTTCCTTGCTGAGCAGTATTTCAGCTTATGTCGATTTAGGACTCGTTTTACTGTGGATATAGATACTTTTGTACCTATTTCCTCCAGGTCTTTTGCTGTTCTGGGATTGATTTGCACTTTTCGAACCAAAGTATGTTCATCTCTAGGAGACAGAACGCATCTCCTTCCTGAGCGGTGTGGTGGCTGCGTGGTCGCCTGGTGTTTATACTTGCGTATTATTGTTTGTACATGTGAACGTGGTACCTTCAGCCATTTGGAAATTGCTCCCAAGGATGAACCAGACTTGTGGAGGTCTAAAAAGCAAAGAGGCACTGAGTTTGAAGGTAGGCCTTGAAGTACATCCACAGGTACACCGCCAATTGAGTCAAATGATGTCAATTAGCCTATCAGAAGCTTCTAAAGCCATGACATAATTTTCTGGAATTTTCCAAGCTGTTTAAAGGCACAGTCAACTTAGTGTATGTAAACTTCTGACCCACTGGAATTGTGATACAGTGAAATAATCTGTCTGTAAACAATTGTTGGAAAAATTACTTGTGTCATGCACAAAGTAGATGTCCTAACCGACTTGCCAAAACTATAGTTTGTTAACAAGAAATGTGAGGATTGGTTGAAAAACGAGTTTTAATGACTCCAACCTAAGTGTATGTGAACTTCCGACTTCAACTGTACATATATATATATATATATATATATGTGACAGTCAAAAGTTTGGACACCTACTCATTCAAGGGTTTTTCTTTATTTTGACTATTTTCTACATTATAGAATAATAGTGAAGACATCAAAATTATGAAATAACACATGGAATCATGTAGTAACCAAAAAAGTGTTAAACAAATCTAAATATATTTCATATTTGAGATTCTTCAAAGTAGCCACCCGTTGTCTTGATGACAGCTTTGCACACTCTTGGCATTCTCTCAACAAATTTCATGAGGTCGTCGCCTAGAATGCATTTCAATTACGTATTACCTCTGATCCGCTCATCGTTCCCTTATGCCATAGTCTGTACATCTCAATTGTCAGTACAAACCACATTTGTTTAAGCAAGTCAGCAAAATCAGCTATTTTTTTTTAAGGCATTACATGAGGCTGAATGAACTGTTTCGCAGCCAGACAAAGCTCTGCTGCTAGCCAGGTGTAGCGGTTGTAAGCTTTGTAAGCGTCCAACATGCTCTGCTGTTGGGACAGCTTTATGTAGGCCCTAACAGTTTGTGGGCACAGTTTATCACCGTTATAGTGCAAGTAATGTATTGTTTAGTGTTGTGTAGTGGCTTTGCTGGCATGCATAAAACGCTTTTTTGCCCCACCAGTATTTACATGCTAAATTCGCCACTGGTTTCTTGTAAATGTGAAGTTCTGTAAAATTGACCTGTCACATACAGTATTTCAAGTACTTGTGATTTTGGCATGTTGAAGACAATAATCACTTTAGAGACATAGGTAGATTACTGCACTGATCATGTATACAGGGCCGGTCCTAGCCGTTCTGCAATCCTAGGCAATACAAAAAAATTGCCGCCCCTTGAATAATAGTCTCAGGAGATACTCTGGACATGGTTATTACCAAGGGGCTTTCTACTGACATATCCTCTGTTGATGTTGCTTTATCCTTTTCTCAATAGGGGGGCGCTGTTCTCACTTTGTAAAAAATCGTTCCCAAATTAAACTGCCTCGTACTCAATTCTTGCTCGTACAATATGCATATTATTATTACTATTGGATAGAAAACACTCTAGTTTCTAAAACCGTTTGAAATATATCTGTGAGTAAAACAGAACTCATTTTGCAGCAAACTTCCTGTCATGAAGTGAGAAATCTGAAATCGAGGGCTCTGTTCCAGGGTCAGTTTATTAATTTGCATGGAATCTATGGGTCTACATGCACTGCATACGCCTTCCCCTAGATGTCAGTAGGCAGTGAGAATTGGAATGGGGTGTATAGCTCTATCTGAGGCCGAATAAGACCTGTTGGAATGACGCGACCACTCTTTCATTTCTTCACCATGGCGCGAATCGGTCACCTGGATAGCGTTCTGAAAAGCTGTCGTTATAGGCCTTAGATATATCCGGCTCTGATTTTATTCGATATGTGTTAACATCATCAACTAGTTATATTAAACCGACTTATATAAGTTTATTTTCCGATTTTCGGTATTTTCTTTGTGATGCGTTCTGGGGATTTGGACACTTCTGTGCCGCATGGCTAACGTTGGCTAGCGTTCTACAGATGAAGACGACATTCTACAACCGAGCAACGATTATTCTGGACAAAGGACAACTTGTACAAGATTCTGATGGAAGCTCATCAAATAGTAGGAACGATTTATGATGTTTTTTCGTATTTCTGTCAAATGTTTAGGCGAAATTTGGGCGCTGATTTTGGGTGCTGTATCGTTATAACGTAAGCTGTAAGTCGTACTAAAGTTAATTTTAAAAATCTAACACAGCGGTTGCATTAAACCTCTCTGGGATCGCGGGACGCTTGCGTCCCAACAGCCTGTTAAAATGTAGAGCGCCAGATTCAAAAAAATTATATAAAATTAAACTTGATTAAATCACACATATAAGATACCAAATTAAAGCTGTGAATCCAGCCAACATGTCAGATTTCAAAAAGGCTTTTCGGCGAAAGCATAAGATGCTATTATCTGATGATAGCCCAATGTAAACAAGAGAGTGTAGCCTATTTCAACCATGCTGGCGCTACTCAAAACGCATATATAAAACATGCATTACCTTTGACGAGATTCTTTTGTTGGCACTCCAATATGTCCCATAAACATCACAAATGGTCCTTTTGTTCGATTAATTCCGTCCATATATATCCAAATTGTCCATTTATTTGGCGCCGTTGTACCAGAAAAAGCATCGTCCAATTTGCACAAAGTCACGACAAAATATCTAAAAAAATTACCTCTAAACTTTGCCAAAACATTTCAAAGTACTTTTGTAATACAACTGTAGGTATTTGTAAACGTTAATAATCGATCAAATTGAAGACGGGTCAATCTGTTTTCAATACAGGATATCAACAAACTCACGGTACTTTTCAAGTCTTGCTCAACTCTCAAACATAAATACAAGACGTCACTCCACTTCCGGGTCAATATCTTTCTCAGTTCTCTAATGAAAAACCTTAACCTTTTTCCATACAATGGCGACATCCAGTGGAAGCAGTAGAAACTGCGTGGATAGTGATTAGAATTCTGGTTTGCCCATGAGAACCCATTGAACACACAGTGACTTAAAAAAAAAAAGGTTGGTCCTCAGGGTTTTGACTGCTATATAAGTTCTGTTATACTTACAGATATGATTCCAACAGTTTTAGAAACTTCAGAGTGTTTTCTATCCAAATCTACTAATAATATGCATATCGTATATTCTGGGGATGAGTAGAACGAAGTTGAAATTGTGCACGCTATTTTTCCATATGTGAAAACTCTGCACCCTATCCCCAAGAAGTTTTAAGAACTAGTGTATCTTTAATTTGCTGTCCAACATGTATTTTTTAGTAAAGCTTATGATTAGTTATTTGATTAGAATAGGTGCTTCCAAGATTTCTCCGGACAATATTTCTGCATTTTCACTACGTATTCACATTGTTCAACCACGATTTGTGCCGCTAAATATGCACATTTTCGAACAAACCATATATGTATTGTGTAATATGATGTTATAGGACTGTCATCTGATGAAGTTTGAGAAGGTTAGTGAAAAAATTAATGTCTTTTGCTGGTTTATTCGCTATCGCTAACGTGTCTTGAATGAATGCGGCTGTGTGGTAGGCTATTGTAGTAAGCTAATATAATGCTATATTGTGTTTTCGCTGTAAAACACTTAAAAAATCTGAAATATTGGCTGGATTCACAAGATGTTTGTCTTTCATTTGCTGTACACTGTGTATTTTTCATAAATGTTTTATGATGAGTATTTAGGTATTTCACGTTGGTTTCTGTAGTTATTCTAGCTGCTTTGGTGAGACTACTGCAATGTAAAACTATGATTTATACCTGAAATATGCACATTTTTCGAACAAAACATATGCTATACAATAAATATGTTATCAGACTGTCATCTGATGAAGTTGTTTCTTGGTTAGTGACTATTTATATCTTTATTTGGTCGAAATTGTGATAGCTACCCATGCAGTAAAAAAAATGGTGAAAATATGCGGTTGGGTCTTTTGCTATCATGGTTAGCTAATAGAAATACATTGTGTTTTCCCTGTAAAACATTTTAAAAATCGGAAATGATGGCTGGATTCACAAGATGTGTATCTTTCATCTGGTGTCTTGGACTTGTGATTTCATGATATTTAGATGCTAGTATTTACTTGTGGCGCTATGCTAGGCTATGCTAGTCAGCTTTTTTACTGATGAGGGTGCTCCCGGATCCGGGATTGTGACCAAGTAGAAGTTAACTTTGTATTTTTTACTACCTTGTTGCCCATAGCACAGGGTAATACTGAATGTATTATTAAGAAACACTATCTTACCTCTGAAGTTGCTATAGATTTTATTTAGTGGATGAACAATACTCCATCGCCTATTCTGCATTCCTCTTGTGATGATTTAGTTAACTTTAATAGCAAATTAAGGGCAACCATTGATGCAATAGCTCCAGTAAAGTTTAAAAATGCCACATCCAAACGGAGAGCCCTTCGGATGAATGAGGAAGCTAATCAATTTAATAGAAATTGCAAAAAGGCAGAGTAGAAGTGGAGAAAGTCAAAGTTGCAGGTCCATTATGATATTCTGAGAGAGCAACTTGGCATATATAACAAAGCAATTAGAAATGCCAGACGGACACATTTTTTCTAACTCGATCACTAAGAATTAGAATAATTTGAGAGTGCTCTTCTCGACCATTGATGGCCTGATAAATCCTACCCCCGCAAACCTATGAACTTTGCTCCACATCTAAATGTTAGAGTGGGTATCAGTCATGCCAGACCTGATGAAAAGTTTGATATGTGCCTTAGCCTACCACATAAAGGCACTATGGATTTATTGTCCCTGGTTGACACAGACAGGCTCAGGAAAGTCATATCACAACGGGATCGGTGTCCCTAAACCAGGACAGTTGCTCAATATGCGATATTGGGACTAGAAAACGTTGTAAACAACAGCCAACTTTCCTGGACATAGACATGTCTTATATGGGCAGAAAGATTAAATTCTTGTTAATCTAACTGCAGTGTCCAATTTACAGTAACTATTACAGCAAAATAAAATACCATGCTATTGTTTGAGGATAGTACACAACAACAAAACACTTTCCACGGCAACTGGTGTCACGTTGGTATGAATAGACTCGGGAGACAGGCGCAGGAAGCGTAGTAGTTTTTTTTATTAAACCCAAATTACGGCTTGCCTTGTAAAGGCACTGGGACGAAGACCAAACAAACACGTAACAAAACACAGGGTAGAATCCCAAAACAAAAGAGCAAGAAGTACCTAATGCTCTCCTATCTGGTCTACCCAAGAAAGCCATTGGTCAAATGCAAAACATACAGAATGCTGCAGCACGGATACTGACCAAGAGCACATATTACACCGGTATTAACCTTTATGGCTGCAGGGGCAGTATTGAGTAGCTCTGATTAAAGGTGCCCATTTCAAACGGCCTCGTACTCAATTCTTGCTCGTACAATATGCATATTATTATTACTATTGGATAGAAAACACTCTCTAGTTTCTAAAACCGTTTGAATTATATCTGTGAGTCAAACAGAACTCATTTGGCACAAACTTCCTGACCAGGAAGTGGAAAGTCTGAAATCGAGGCTCTGTTCTTCTTCCTGCCTATAAATGGGCATGAAACGTAAGAGTCTACGTGCACTTCATAGACCTTCCCCTGGATGTCAAGAGGCTGTGAGAGAAGAAATTTAGTGTTTATCTTGGTCTGAATTGGAATACAAGCTCTTTGTATGACGTGTCCCTCATTTCCGGTACTCTGGGGAGCGCGAGGTGGACAGTGGGATTGCCTTCTGTTTAGCTGCCGTTATGGACGACTACTATCTCCAGCTTTGATTTTATTTGATACATGTGACCATATCATCGTAAAGTATGTTTTTTCAATATAATTTAATCAGATTATTGAAATTTTTTCGGGAGTTTTGCCGTGTTCCGTTCTCTGACTTTGTTGACGATGGAGAGATCCGTGCCACTTGGCTAGTGCGCGTGCTAAATCAAGAGGGAAAGTTGCTGTTCTAAATCCAAACAACGATTGTTCTGGACAAAGGACACCTTGTCCAACATTCAAAAGTAAGAAACATTTTATGATGCTATTTCATATATCTGTCGTACATGTGAACTAGTCGTGGGCGCCCAACGTTTGGGTACTCTAGCTATACCGAAGCTGCATATCGTAATGAAGTTATTTTTAGAATTCTAACACTGCGATTTCATTAAGAACTAATGGATCTATCATTTCCTATACAACATGTATTTTTTAGTTATGTTTATGAATAGCTATTTGGTCAGAATATGTGTGTCAAAAAAAGTGTCAGGAAAAATCCGGACGTAGTGGGGAAAAAGTAGCTAAGTTAGCACAATGTGTAACCATTGATTTCAGCTCTAAATATGCACATTTTCGAACAAAACATAAGTGTATGTATAACCTGATGTTATAGGACTGTCATCTGAGGAAGAAAATCAAGGTTAGTCAAAAATTATATATATTTTGCTTGTTTGTTACGATCGCTTGTGTTTTTGGCTATTGTGGTAAGCTAATATAACGCTATATTGTGTTTTCGCTGTAAAACACTTGATAAATCGGAAATATTGTCTGGAATCACAAGATGCCTGTCTTTCAATTGCTGTACACTATGTATTTTTCAGAAATGTTTTATGATGAGTATTTAGTTATTTGGCGTTGGTGTCTGTAATTATTCTGTCTGCTTTCGGTGCAATTTCTGATTGTAGCTGCAATGTAACTATGATTTATACCTGAAATATGCACATTTTTCGAACAAAACATAGATTTATTGAATAACATGTTATAAGACTGTCATCTGATGAAGTTGTTTGTTGGTTAGTTTGGTTGGTTCTTGGTTAGTTAGGTTGGCTTTGTGCATGCTACCTGTGCTGTGAAAAATGTCTGTCCTTTTTTGTATTTGGTGGTGAGCTAACATAAATATACGTGCTGTTTTCGCTGTAAAACATTTTAAAAATCGGACATGGTGGCTGGATTCACAAGATGTGTACCTTTCATATGCTGTATTGGACTTGTTAATGTGTGAAAGTTAAATATTAAAAAAAAATATATTTTGAATTTCGCGCCCTGCACTTGAGCTGGCTGTCATAAGTGTACCGACGTCGGGCTTGCAGCCATAAGAAGTTTTAAGGTCTCTGTACTGACTGCCTGTGAGTTTTAGAATTCATTTTAAGATTCTTCTATTGGATTTAAATCAATCCATGATTTTGCACCCCAAAACATCTCAGACATGCTTTTAAGTTATATACCTAGTAGGTCTCTCAGGTCCTTTGGCACTGGCCTTTTAACTATCCCAAAGACTAAGACCAAGGGGCATAGAGAGGCAGCCTTTAGTTATTTTGCTCCAAGCCTCTGGAATAGCCTGCCAGAGAATTTGAGGGGGGCCAAAACTGGACATATTTAAAAGAGATCCTAAAACACAATTTTTTTTTATTTGCTTTTCCTTAGGGTGCTTTTTAGTCGTTCAGTTATTATTGTTATTCCTTAGTATTTTTTATCCTTCTATGTTTGTTGTGTAGCAAATATTTACGTTTTTTGTTTTTTCCTGTGAAGCACATTGTGTTGCATTCCATGTCTGAAATGTGCTGTATAAATAAAGCTTGATTTTATTCACAAAGAGACACATATTGTTAGAATGTAATCCTATCTCATGAATCTGTAATAAACGGCTATAACACATTTGTTGAAATTGTGTGATGAAAATAAATAACCTGATGATATGTGCTTATTACTGTATTGGATTAAACACCAGACACCCTCTTAACTTTCCAATGCACATTTCCATGTCTCTCACACACAGTAAATCAAAGTTTATCAGTCGCATACACAGATTAGCATAATAAAGCAGGTGCAGCAAAATGCTTGTGTTTCTAGCTCCAGCATTGCAGGCAATGTCTTACAGTAAAATACTAATACACAAATCACCCCCCCCCCCCCAAAAAAAAAGAAACAAGAAATTCATCAATATCAGATGTCAGAGTCCGGAATATAAATATGTGGTGTGTATGGACAGCATGGAAAATATATACGTAGAAAGAAGGTATGTACAGTAGTAGTATAGTGTTACGGATACAAGTGTTCTGTGTGTATCCTGTGTGTATTTCTTTTCTCTCCTTCTCCCCTACTCACAGGTGACAATAATCATTCCCCAATCAGTCATCAATCAGTCGCTAATCGGAAGACACCTGCTCCTTTTCCCTTACCCAATCACAGTCCCTTTCCCTTGGTTTAAAACCCCTGTCAGTTGTTGTCTCCCCAGCTCAATCTCTTTGTAACATGCCTTCTGTCTGTAGATCGCTTGTGTGTTTTGCAGCTACATGTCACTTGGTCCCCACCTGTGAGTATTGTTTTGGTTATGGTGTTTGAGTGTTTGTTTAATGGTGGGAAAAGGGGGTAACCAGACAAGTCGCCCTTGGGCTACACTACCCGTAGTTAAACATTGTTAAAAACACTAGTTAGAACTGGGCGGACCACCCCCTGTATTTTTGGTTAGTTAGTTAGCTGTTTGTGAAGTAGGCTAGTCTAGCTTAGGGGTGTTTTTGAATTATTATTCTTTCATTCCTTGGGTCCCGCTCAGCCCCTTTTCCTGCTTCCCCCCCCCATTTACCGTGTGTTTATAAATAAACATTCAGTGTTTGACGGTAATTAAGTTGTCTGTGTTATTTGTTCTCACTGTTACGTTTTCACTACTATAATTTGCATGAGTTGTGTTACGGGTCCCATTAACATCCCCCCTAGTATCGGGCCAAAGGGATTCGTAACAATAGGATGAGCTATGTTGTGAATACAGTATGTACATATAAAGTGAGTAATCAATTAGCTTAATTTCTCAGATCAAATAACATGTCAGCTAAATAATGTTGTAGGAATGCTAATCTTATCTGTTTCTAACTACACTGAACAAAAATATATACGCATGTTTATGTTCTATATGCACAAAAATCGTATTTCTCTCAAATTTTGTGCAAAAATGAGTTTACATCCTTGTTAGTGAGCATTTTTCCTTTGCCAAGATAATTAATCCACCTGACAGGTGTGGCATATCATGAAGCTGAATAAACAGCATGATCAATACACATGTGCACCTTGTGCTGGGGACAATATAAGGCCACTCTAAAATGTGCAGATTGTCACACAACACAATGCCACAGATGCCTTAAGTTTTGGGGGCGTGCAATTGGCATGCTGACTGCAGGAATGTCCACCAGAGCTATTGCCAGAGAAATGAATGTTAATTTCTCTACCATATAGTATTTTTAGAGAATTTGGCGGTACGGCCAACCAGCCTCACAACCGTAGACCACGTGTAACCACGCCATCCCAGGATTCCACATCCAGCTTCTTCACATGCAGGATCGTCTAACACCAGCCACCCGGAAAGCTGATGAAATTGTGGATTTGCACAACCAAAGAATTTCTGAACAAACTGTCAGAAACAGTCTCAGGGAAGCTCATCTGCAATGCTCATCGTCCTCACCAGTGTCTTGACCTGACTTTAGTTTGGCGTAACCGACCTCAGTGGGTAAAAGCTCACCTTCGATGGCCACTGGCATGCTGGAGATGTGTGCCCTTCACGGATGAATCCCGGTTTCAACTCTACCGGGCAGATGGCAGACTGCGTGTATGGCATTGTGTGGATGAGCGGTTTGCTGATGTCAACATTGTGAACAGAGTGCCCCATGGTGGCGGTGGGGTTATGGTATGGGCTAAGCTAAGGACAACGAACACAATTGCATTTTAACAATGGAAATATGAATGCACAGAGATACCGTGATGAGAACTTGAGGCCCATTGCCATTCATGTTTCACCATGATAATGCAAGGCCCCATGTTGCAAGGATTTATACACAATTCCTGGAAGCTGAACATTTCCCAGTTCTTCCATGGCCAGCATACTCACTAGACCCATTGAGCATGTTTGGGATGTTCCGAATCTACGTGTACGACAGCGTATTCCAGTTCTCGCCAATATCCACAACTTTGCACAGAAATTGAAGAGAAGTGGAAATACATTCCACAGGCCTCAATCAACAGCCTGATCAACTCTATGTGAATAAGATGTGTCGCGCTGCATGAGGCAAATGGTGGTCACCAGATCCTGACTGGTTTTCTGATCCACAGCCCTACCTATTTTTTAAGGTACCAACAGATACATATCTGTATTCCCAGTCATGTGAAATCCATAGATAAGGGCCTAATGAATTCATTTCAATTGACTGATTTCCTTATATGAACTGTAAGTCAGTAAAATATTTGAAATTGTTTCATATATTTGTTCCGTGTACATAAAGAATTTCAGAATAATAAACATTATGTTAACATTATTGAAGTGACCAGGGTTCAATGACTATACTGTATATATGTGGCAGCAGTCTGGAAGATGCAGGGTAGAGTACCTGTTGACTTTGTAAGGTGCAGGGCAGGGTACCGGGCTGAGGCCGTCTAGTGATGACTGTTATACACACTGAAGCCTAGAGATAGAAGCTGTTTTCAGTCTCTCCTTCCCAGCTTTAATGCACCTCTATTGTTCTCTTGCTAGATGGTAGCAGGGTGAATAAGCCAGTAACCATCCAATGCATGTAACATATATTAAAATGAGGTATTCATACTTTTTTATATTACTCCAATATTGTGAACTGTATATCGTGTTATACAGTATGTCTTGTTAGGATTAAACAGTAGTTATTTTATGAAGACAATAGCAGGCTGAACATCCGCATTTTAATGGGATGAACATTTCTGCAAGAAAGCTCTTTAAAAATTATCCATCTGTTCATTGCTCACATGCCAGAGCTCACATGGATAGCTCGTAGCACTGTCTTGCTTATGCAAATATGTTTTGCCTGGAAATCTATTTGGAGTTGCTCGAAGGAATCCAGAACGGGCCTCCTGTCTCCCCCACCGGCTCGCGGGCCTCCATTGCGCCGTCTATCTCCTCTCGTGTGGAAGAGATTTCACCAGCTCACACACGCAGGGACGGGCAGCGAGCCGCATGCACCACACTGTGCCGCCTCAGACGGCCCCACCATGGGCGATTATGCAGATCTCACAGGCCGCCGATGCTGACTCTCTCTGGCTCTGCGAGCATGACAAGGCGGCCCACAACTGTTTCCTCAGTTGTATAATACAAGCTATAGACCCTATTCAGAGGACAGAGAGTAAATCATTATATGCCTACCTTTTCACTAGAGTTGGCCATAAAAGGTGAAAAAGGCTCTACAAGCAATGTTTAGGGGTTGTAGATGAACCTAACTTTTAGGTAAAACGTCAAATGTGTTGTATTGTTGCTTAGAAGTTGAGGGGGGTTCAAAACATATGTGACTCATTTTTAACATCAATTTGTTAATTTTTTTGGTGACAAACAAACGGGATGAGATCAGGTTGTACATAATCCTATAAAATAATGTTTGAAACAAATATGCTGATAGTTGATTGTGTATAAAGGGTTTTAATTTGTATTTTGGGCACTAAAGTCTATTCTTATTATTGAAAAGGTGAAAAACAGTGCCTAGATATCGAACAAAAAAACTAAAGGTTGACATTTAACATGCCATAAACCTTTAGTTCAGTCCAAAGTAGGCTAATGAAATATAATTATTTGTTCAGAAATACTCCCAAAATATTCTTAATCACTAATCTCTACTCCAATATGGGATGTATTTATATTTAATTCATAGTCCATCTGATTTAAAAAAATATAAAATAAAATACTTTGACTTATGGAAGGTTAACTTTTAAGTAAAGTAAAGACGATATGGTGATACGGGGGGTATGAGTAGGGGGTGTAGTGTTATGGAGGTCGGTGTAGTGTTATGGAGGTCGGTGTGTGTGTGTGTAGGCTGGGAGGCAGCTAGCACTCCTCTTGGGTAGGGATACGATTGGAGAGAAAGGAGGAGAGGAGAAAGAGAGCCATGTGCTTGGAACCAGAGGGCTGAGGAGCCTGCCTGGGCAGATGGTCCACAAAGGTGTTACCACACAGTGAGTGGGCAGTGCGATTGATGCATTGCAACATTCAAGAAGGTGGAACATTTGGCTGCTGACCCGCAGTCAGAACTCATTTGCCTTCCCTCCCAACTTATTTAGCTGCTGCTGCGGGAGATTGGGTCCGAATAAGCACACACACACACACACACACACACACATTCGGAACGCTGCACTTTCCTACCCTCTGGGGAGCCTAGGCTGTGTGTTCACTGAAAACTTCTTCCTCTCTAAGGAGGTGGAGGGCAGGAGGTAGAACATGTTCATAGTGAACAACAATCATACTACTACAGTACATGGCAGCTACTAAGTCTGCACAGGGACTTGAGGAGACATGCTTTCTCTCAGTGGTCAATATTACCAGGACTATACCCTATACTATATTATTGTCACAGTGAACAAAAGTCTATACTGTTTCTGTGGTGTTGTTCCTTTTGAGTTAGAACATCATTCACAAAATATAGGCTAATAAACATGTACAAAGGCAATTTCATTTAAGAACAACAATTTAAAAGAATACAAGTTAAAACAATGGAATAAAATATAACAACAATATTTAATATTGTGAAGGTCTCACCGGCATTATAGGTAGGCAATAATACAAATAGGATGCTCAAAAACTTCAAATACCTATTTTCTCTTAAATAACACATACTTTTAGTTATGCACATGCCAGGATTTAATTTCAGACCCAAAAGCATTCTTACATCAGTTTAAACATAGACAATTTATGAGGGAGTGTGCTAACCAAAGGCAACATTATGGCAATGGTTTGTCTCGAAGCACAGTTAAAATATTAAGTATAAAAATAATGAATCATTAGTGGTATCAAAGGCAATTGAAATCTTGAGCATAAGAATGCCACACCATTCGTATGTTTGTGTGAGGGGACACACACCAACAAACTCTAACACACACATTTTTTAGTTGTAATGTTTGAATAATTTTTGTTTGTTGTATTGTTTGTATATCATTGTATTATACATTTGTGCGACTGTCCTTGTATATCAGTGTATCAATGTTTTGTTACTTGTCATGTTGTGTTTTTTGTGGACCCCAGGAAGAGTAGCTACTGCCTTTGCAAAAGCTAATGGGGATCCAAATAAACAAATAAATAGTCTTATTCGTCGCTCACTGAATAAAAACTCGAGCATATACTGCCACCTTGTGGTAAAATTAGGTACATCAACAATACATTCCACTGAAATTAGTACTCACCAGCCACGTGAGAAATGTATAAAAAGCCACATAAAACATGAAATCATGCTGAGAGCAAAAAATACATTAGCTCTGTAACTAAATACCAGCTTAATTTTAATACTGTATGTAAATTGTACTGAACATTTCTGATAATTAGCAGGTTGCAAAAGGCGACTAATAAACTTCCACTGTGAAAAAAGTGTCAACATTTTGGCATCTTGTTTCATAAATTAACATAATGAATGTAATGCTTAGAAAATATAGTTAATCTCACCATCCATGCAGAAGGTGAGAGGACATACTGTATCTACAGTATTCTATAAATAGTGAATGTCTAAAGAAGAATTGTGTTGAAAGAGGGTAGTGCTATACATGGTCTATACATGGTGCCTGTCTGGTGAAGGATCTGGTTTTGACTTGCATAGACTATTTAATGATCACAAAATGTAAGTCATATTTTCTTATGAACCACTGATATTCTGTGCGTGAGCATAGTCCATTGACTGCATAAGGTGTGAACGTGACTAAACCTCGGACACCAAACTAAACTTAAAAGGTCAGTAGCAGTCCAGCACAGACACACAAATGGATCACATCCGCATTTGTTTGTGATTCCACTCCGAGTCAGTCATCATCCACCACCATCACATTCCCGTTCAGCTGGTACTCAATGGTGGCCCAGTCAAAGATGTTTCCCTTGGTGATCTTATGTCCGTAATGCAGGGCTTGGATTTGGCTCCTCGGCAAGACATAGTCCCACATGTTGAGGTCGGTCACCTCTCCCACAAAGCTCTGCAAAGTCTCCAGGTCGCCAAGGTGTTTGTCCGTGTCTTGCCCCATGAGGACGGTCCCCTTGGGCCGGATAGTGTGGCCCTGCTTGTACAGCTGGTAGGTGCTGCGGTGGCCGTCCACCCAGAAGGCAGCCAGCTCAGTACGGGACTCCCAGGTGAGGCAGAGACTTGTTCTGAAGGTGGTGATGGGCGGCAGGTGGAAGAAAGCGCCATCGCCGCTCAGGTAGAAGGCGACATGGCCATCTTTCTCTCGCCACACGTTGAACTCGTCGTAGTCTGTGGTGCGGTAGGCAAACAGGATGATCTGCTGCTCGCCTTCCAGCTCGGTGGCCACACGCATACACAGAGTGAATGCGCGCAGGCCCATTTCCTTCTGGGGGATGAGCGCCACGAAGCTGAAGTCTGTCTCATACGGAAAGACCATAACCTTCCTACCCAGGCCAACTGTAAACAATACCACAAACAATATCAACAACAATAACATCATCAACTTAGAGCAGTCACTGGTGAAGATGACAACAGTATTGTAGCAAATTAACTGACTGGAACTTGAACCTGGGTTCCTCTGACTGTCAGTCCAACACCTTAACCGTTAGGAGGTCCAAACCCCTTGACGGTCATTACGTTGTACTACGGTCACAACAGTATAAAAACAGCTTTACATGAACGCAATTAGGACATATGACTTCTCTCTGAGAAGTGCAAAATTGAAAAGCATGAGTGAAAAGGGAATCTTTCACTTGAGGAGGTATGCACACGTAATGCTTTGAAACTAATATGATGTGAGCTATTGGATCTACTATTTGGGATTTTACCAATAACAATTGTATGACATTATTTTCTGTATCTTCTATAAAAAAAGTTCTGTGATAGAAAGAAATAATCATAACTAGTATGAAAATAATAAATAGTAGTAAATACATCATATACTATAAACTGCATATCCTCTAACGAAATGCCTCAACACACACAAAACACTAACAGAATTGCTCTTACCATGATGATTTAAGGTTGTTATTCTAGTGAAAAGCCTTGTGATGCTAGCTCACTGTCACGCCTGTCTATTCTTAATGCCATGGGTCTGTACTCCTCTTCCCTCCTAGTACCAGATCATTACATCACTTCAATCTGTGCTGACAATGGATCCAGTGTGTGTGAGGGTGGCTTGGGTCTGGGTGATACTGGTCTGTTTGTGTTGACTGACACGTGCAGATGTGCACACACACACACACACTTTGGCCCCCATTCTGGGACATCCGATTGTGGGTGAGTGTGCCTGTCAATTAATGTATGTTTTGAGTTAGGGTGGCCTCTACAGTTGAGCAACCTCATGGTATCTTGAGTATGTACATTTTGTTTATACCTTTACTGATTTCTGATTGACAGGTTCATCTACATACAACTTTATTGTCCATCGAAGCAGAACTCGTCTTTTTGAAGTCTGCTTTTTAATTCCCAACCTGGGCAGGATACACACTTCAGATGCTGGAAGCAGGTCATGCAGCACTCCTGGAGCAGGTTAGGGCAGTGGTTTTCAAACCTTTCCTAATCTTGATCATTTTTTTGAATACTCACTTATGTCACCTGTGGAATGCTCATGGAATTTTGTGCACCAGTGCCGCTCAAATAAATACATTTAAAAGCACATGGCTACATCTACACTGAGTGTACAAAACATTAGGAACACCATGACATAGCCTGACCTGGTGAAAGCTAAGATCCCTTATTGGTGTCACTTGTTAAATCCACTTCAATCAGTGTAGATGAAGGGGAGGAGACAGGTTAAAGAAAGATTTTTAAGCCTTGAGACAATTGACACATGGATTGTGTATGTGTGCCATTCAAAAGGTGAACAGGCAAGAGAAAATATTTAGGTGCCTTTGAACAGGGTATGGCAGGAGGTACCAGGCAGGATGTGCCAGAGTGTGTCAAGAACTGCAACACTGCTGGGTTTTTCACTCTTAACAGTTTCCCATGTGTATCAAGAATGGTACACCCTCATCATGAGTAAGGAACTATGAAAATAGTTAAAATAAACCATATTTAATCTATAAAAAACATTTGTCGGAGAAAATAGATTTTGCAGTATGGTTGAGATGTGATGGAAGTAATTGCAACTAAATAAATTAATAGGGACATCACTGAATTTAAAATTGATTAAATTTAGATTTAATGTCTTGAGTCAACAAGTATTCCACCACTTTGTTATGGCAAGCCAAAATAAGTTCAGGGGTCCGGATCCGGGATCCTCCTCATCAGAAACGCTGACTAGCATAGCCTAGCCTAGCGCCACAGGGAATATCATATAATATAATTTCATGAAATCACAAGTCCAATACAGCAAATGAAAGATAAACATCTTGTGAATCCAGCCAACATGTCCGATTTTTAAAATGTTTTACAGCGAAAACACAACATATATTTATGTTAGCTCACCACCATATCCAAAAAAACACAGCCATTTTTTCACAGCAAAGATAGCTTTCACAAAACCCACAAATAGAGATAAAAATAATCACTAACCTTTGAACAACTTCATCAGATGACAGTCTTATAACATCATGTTATACAATACATTTATGTTTTGTTCGAAAATGTGCATATTTATAGCTACAAATCCTGGTTTTACATTGGTGCCATGATCATAAATGGCTCCAAAACAGCCGGAATAATTACAGAGAGCAACGTGAAATACAGAAATACTCATCATAAAACATTTATGAAAAATACATGTTGTACACATAATTAAAGATAAACATCTTGTGAATCCAGCCAACATGTCCGATTTTTAAAATGATTTTACATCCAAAACACAACATATATTTATGTTAGCTCACCACAATAGCCCAAAACACAACGCCATTTTTTCACCGCAAAGATAGCTTTCACAAAACCCACAAATAGAGATAAAAATAATCACTAACCTTTGAACAACTTCATCAGATGACAGTCTTATAACATCATGTTATACAATACATTTATGTTTTGTTTGAAAATGTGCATATTTATAGCTACAAATCCTGGTTTTACATTGTGAACATGGCGCCAAAATGCTCCAAATTGTCCGGAGAAATTTTAGAGAGTCACGTAATCTAACAGAAAAACTCATCATAAACTTTGCTGAAAAATACATGTTGGACATATAATTAAAGATTTACTGGTTCTTAACTTCTTATGGCTGCAGCCCGACACCGGTACACTTATGACAACAGCCAGCTCAAAGTGCAGGGCGCGAAATTCAAAAGATATTTTTTTTAAATATTTAACTTTCACACATTAACAAGTCCAATACAGCATATGAAAGGTACACATCTTGTGAATCCAGCCAACATGTCCGATTTTTAAAATGTTTTACAGGGAAGACACAATATGTAAATCTATTAGCTAACCACGTTAGCAAAAGACACCACTTTTTTTACTCCATCAGTTTTTGACTCCATCAGTAGCTATCACAAATTCGACCAAATAAAGATATAAATAGCCACTAACCAAGAAACAACTTCATCAGATGACAGTCTGATAACATATTTATTGTACAGCATATGTTTTGTTAGAAAAATGTGCATATTTCAGGTATAAATCATAGTTTACATTGCAGCTACAGTCAGAAATTGCACCGAAAGCAGCCATAATAATTACAGGCACCAACGTCAAATACCTAATTACTCATCATAAAACATTTATGAAAAATACATAGTGTACAGCAAATGAAAGACAGGCATCTTGTGATTCCAGCCAATATTTCCGATTTATTAAGTGTTTTACAGCGGAAAAAAAATGTAGCGTTATATTAGCTTAGCACAATAGCCAGAAACACTTGGGCGCCGGCGACTACGACAGATATATGAAATAACATCATAAAATGGGTCTTACTTTTGCTGATCTTTCATCAGAATGTTGGACAAGGTGTCCTTTGTCCAGAACAGTCGATGTTTGGATTCAGAACGGCAACTTTCCCTCTTCATTTAGCAAGCGCGCTAGCCGGGTGGCACGACACTCTCCATGTCAACAAACGGAAGAGAACGGAACACGGCAAAACTCCCGAAAAAATTTCAATAATCTGATGAAACTCTATTGAAAAAACATACTTTACGATGATATGGTGACATGTATCAAATAAAATCAAAGCCGGAGATTGTAGTCGCCTATTACGGCAGCTAAACAAAAGGCAACCCCACTGTCTAGCTCGCGCTCTTCAGAGTACCGAAAATGGGGGACACGTCATTCCAAGATGATGTGTTCCATCTCAGACCAAGATAATCACCTCATTTCTTCTCTCACAGCCTCTTGACACCCAGAGGAAGGTGTATGACGTGCATGTATACTAATAGGTCTTGTGCCCATTTATAGGCAGGAAGAAGAACAGAGCATCGATTTCAGACATTCCACTTCCTGGTCAGGAAATGTGCTGCAGAATGAGTTCTGTTTCACTCAGAGAAATAATTCAAACGGTTTTAGAAACTAGATAGTGTTTTCTATCCAATAGTAATAATAATATGCATATTGTACAAGCAAGAATTGAGTACGAGGCCGTTTGAAATGGACACCTTTTATCTGGCTACTCAATACTGCCCCTTGCAGCCCAAACAGGTTAATGCAACCGCTGTGTTAGATTTAAAAAAAAATAACTTTAGTAAAAAGCACAGCATACAATAATCTGAGACAGCGCTCAGCCATTCTCCGCCATGTTGGGGTCAACATATTCAACAAAAATACGAAATAACATCATAAATATTCTCTTACCTTTGATGATCTTTCATCAGAATGCAGTGCAAGGAGTCCTAGTTCCACAATAAATCGTTGTTTTGTTTTAGAATGTCAATTTCTTCTGTTGAATTAGCAACTTTGGCTAGCATAGTGGAGCTCACGTGTCCATGAAGATTTTACGCATGAACGAAAAATTCAAAAAGTCATAATAATAGTCTAATAAACTGGTCAAACTCAGTTGATAATCCATCTTTAGGATGTTTTTCAGAAATCAATCCAATAACGTCCCAGACGGAGCATTTCTTCGTGTCTACCTAACGCATTGCAGAAAACGATGTGACAAACCCTAGTGCGCAGCAAAATACTGCCAATATGGCTGACCTGTCACTCCAAAAGCTCTCATTCGGTCCCACATCAGGCTAGACACCTCATTCAACGTTCTACTGCCTGTTGACATCTAGTGGAAGGCGTATGAAGTGCATACATATCCATAAATACAAGGCAATTGAATAGGCGAAGCCTTTCACAGAGACCCATTTCAGAATTTTCACTTCCTGTTTGGAAGTTTGCCTGCCAAATAAGTTCTGTTTTACTCACAGATATAATTCAAACAGTTTTAGAAACTTCAAAGTGTTTTCTATCCAATAGTAATAATACTATGCATATCATATGATCTAGAACAGAGTACGAGGCCGTTTAATTTGGGCACTATTTTTCCCCAAAGTGGAAATGGCGCCCCCTATTAAGAAGAAGTTAACAAGTCACATACGTTGCATTGACTCACTTTGTGTTCAATAATAGTGTAACATAACTTTATAACGTTTAACATTATTTTTGAAGGACTTACTCATCTCTGTACCCCACACATACAATTATCTGTAAGGTCCCTCAGTTGAGCAGTGCATTTCAAACACAGATTCAACCACAAAGACCAGTGAGGTTTTCCAATGCCTCACAAAGAAGGACACATATTGGTAGATGTGTAACGTAAAAATAAAAAGCAGACAATGAATATCCCTTTGAGCATGGTGAAGTTATTAAATACATTTTGGATGGTGTATCAAAACACCCAGTCACTACAAAGATACAGGCATCCTTCCTCAGTTGTCGAGAGGAAGGAAACCGCTCAGGGATTTCACCATGAGGCCAATGGTGACTTTAAAACCCTTGCAGAGTTTAATGGCTGTGATAGGAAAAACATTTGGATGGATCAACATCATTGTAGTTATACAAACACTAACCTTATTGACAAAGTGTAACGATCTTCTTTGGGAGAAAGAGAGGAGGACCAAAGCGCAGCGTGGTAAGTGTTCATGATGAAACTTTAATAGAACAAACTGAACACTGAAATACAAAACAATAAATTGAACGAACAAAAACCGAAACAGTTCCGTGTGGAACACACAGACACGGAAGACAACCACCCACAAAACACAACAGAAAACAGGCTCCCTAAATATGGTTCCCAATCAGAGACAATGACTAACACCTGCCTCTGATTGAGAACCATATCAGGCCAAACAAAAAACCCAACATAGAAACACAAACATAGATAACCCACCCAACTCACGCCCTGACCATACTAAAACAAAGAAAATACAAAAGAACTAAGGTCAGAACGTGACACAAAGTGAAAAGAAAGACGCCTGTACAGAATACAAATATTTCAAAACATGCATCCTTTTTGCAATAAGGCAATAAAGTAAAGCTGAAAAAAAAAATGCAAAGAAATTAACTTAATTATAACAGTGCCTTGGAAAGTTTTCAGACCCCTTGACTTTTTCCACTTTGTTACATTACAGCCTTATTTTAAAATGTATTAAATCTTTTTTTCCCCCTCATCAATCTACACACAATACCCCATAATGACAAAGCCAAAATTGGTTTTTATACATTTTTGTAAATGTATTAAAAATCTAAAACTGAAATATCACATTTACATAAGTATTCAGACCCTTTATGCAGTACTTTGTTGAAGCACCTTTGGCAGTGCTTACAGCCTTGAGTCTTCATTGGTATGATGCTGCAAGCTTGGCACACCTGTATTTGGGGAGTTTCTCCCATTCTTTGCAGATCCTCTCAAGCTCTGTCAGGTTGGATGGGGAGCGTCACTGCTTAACCATTTTCAGGTCTCGCCAGAGATGTTCGATCGGGTTCAAGTCCGGAATCTGGCTGGGACACTCAAGGACATTGAGACTTGTCCCGAAGCTACTCCTGCGTTGTCTTGGCTCTGCGCTTAGGGTTGTTGTCCTGTTGGAAGGTGAACCTTGTGGGAGTGAATGATACATTTAGGGACAGACATAGAGGTGTACATAAGAGAAGGCAGACATGAGTTAATGGATACATGCTGGTAAAAACAGCTGAACACTAAAACAGACTACAGGAAGAGAAGGCGACGCATAGGCGCCTAGGACAACTGGACACACTAATGATAGAAGAGACACAGTCTGCTGCTTCTAATAAAGGCAAACATAACAAAGAGTACATTTAACACACTAATGATAGAGGGACACATAGGCTGCTGACATTAACACACTAATGATAGAGGGGCACATAGTTTGCTGCTTCTAATAAAGGCAAACATGCCAAAGACGTAGGCCTATAGGATAGACAGACATATATTATTTTTAGGACAAGAAAGGGTCCTGCCACCATTATAACCTAACTGAAACCAGACATGGGCGTTATTGGGCGTAAACAAGCATGAAGCCTAAACCATAAAAGATAATGGTGGGAAGCATCTTCATTTACATATCTAATGAACTCATATGCTGTATGTGTATAAATACAAGAGCCAGGGCTCTGGGAAACGGTGTGTGATCCGCGGATCACCCCGGCTTGTGATACATTGAATATATTAAAAGTCTTTATTGATTTTACAAGTTCTTATAAGAGTGTTATATTTCTGAGACGATTATCCACGACAACCTTCGGCCCAGTCTGTGGTCCTAAGCGCTCTGGAGCATGTTCTCGTCAAGGATCTCTTTGTACTTTGCTCCGTTCATCTTTCCCTTGATCCTGGCTAGTCTCCCAGTCCCTGCCACTGAAAAACATCCCCACAGCATGATGCTTCACCATAGGGATGGCGCCAGGTTTCCTCCAGATGGGATGCTGACATTCAGGCCAAAGAGTTCAATCTTGGTATCATCAGACCAGAGAATCTTGTTTCTCATGGTCTGAGAATCCATTAGCTGCCTTTTGGCAAACTCCAAGCTGGCTGTCATATGCCTTTTACTGAAGAGTGGCTTCCGGCTGGCCACTACCATAAGGGCCTGATTGGTGGAGCGCTGCAAAGATGGTTGTCCTTCTGGAAGGTTCTCCCATCTCTACAGAGGAACTCTAGAGCTCTGTCAGAGTGGCCATCGTGTTCTTGGTCACCTCCCTGACAAAGGCCCTTCTCCCCAGATTGCTCAGTTTGGCCGGGCGGCCAGTCTTGGTAGTTCCAAACTTCCTCCATTTAAGAATGATGGCGGCCACTAGGTTCTTGGGGACCTTCAATGCTGCAGATATTTTTTGGTACCCTTCCCCAGATCTGTGCCTCGACAGAATCCTGTCTCGTAGCTCTACGGACAATTCCTTCGACCTCATAGCTTGGTTTTTCCTCTGACATGCACTGTCAACTGTGGGACCTTATCTAGACAGGTGTGTACTCCTGTACTCCCTGTTCACCCATGACTGCTTGTCCATGCACGCCTCCAACTCAATCATCAAGTTTGCAGACAAAACAACAGTAGTAGGCTTGATTACCATCAACGATGAGACAGCCTACATGGAGGAGGTGAGGGCTCTGGGAGCGTGGTGCCGGGAAAATAACCTCTCACTCAACGTCAACAAAGGGATGATCGTGGACTTCAGGAAACAGCAGAGGGAGCAACCCCGTATCTACATCGATGGGACCGCAGTGGAGAAGGTGGAAAGCTTCAAGTTCCTCGGCGTACACATCACTGACAAACTGAAATGTTCCACCCACAAAGAAAGTGTGGTGAAGAAGGTGCAACAGCGCCTCTTCAACCTCAGGAGGCTAAAGAAATTTGGCAGGTGCATCAAATCTGGGACCGAGAGACTGAAAAACAGCTTCTATCTCAAGGCCATCAAACTGCTAAACAGCTATCACTAGCACATCAGAGGCGGCTGCCTATAGACATAGATTAGGAATCACTGGCCACTTTTAGAAATGGATCACTAGCCACTTTAATAATGTTTCTGTATCTAGCATTACTGATCTCATTTGTATAAACTGCACTCCACACTATTCTACTGTATATTAGTAACTTTTAAATTGTGTTTACATATTACATCTTCCATTTAATATGTATATACTGCATTGTATTCTATACTACACAACTGAATGTTAAACAGCAATCTCCAGCACATCAGAGGCTGCTGCCTATAGACATAGATTAGGAATCACTGGCCACTTTAATAATGTCTTCAATGAAGTTGTATGAACATCTCAATGATGATCAATAGAAACAGGATGTACCTGACCTCGATTTCGAGTCTCATATCAAAGGGTCTGAATACTTATGTAAATACGGTATCGTTTTTTTGTCCTAAATACATTTGCCCAAAAAAATGTAAACCTGTTTTTGCTTCGTCATTATCGGGTATTGATGAGGGGAACAAAATATGTTATTCAATTTTAGAATATGGCTGTAACAACAAAATGTCGAAAAAGTGCTTTTTGAGGTCAGTTCAGTTTAAATTATTTTTCATTAAATGCACTATGCATTATGTGGGTTGAATGCTGTAACACAGAATACAACAATTAATAAAAGTCCCATGATGGTAGTGACTGCCCATTACTGCTTATCACTTATTAACCATCATTTATTCATGACTTGGACAATAAGTTAAACGAGGTACGATCACGAATATCCTACCAACAGGACATCAAAAACTGTAATATCATATGTTTCACGGAATTGTGGCTGAATGACGACATGGATATTCAGCTAGCGGGATATACGCTGCACCGGCAAGATAGAACAGCACAAGGGGAGGTGGTCTGTGCATATTTGTAAACAACAGCTGGTGCACGCAATCTAAAGAAGTCTCTAGATTTTGCTTGCCTGAAGTAGAGTATATTGTGATAAATTGCAGGCCACTACTTGCCTAGAGAGTTTTCAGCTATACTTTTTGTGGCTGTTTATTTACCACCACAGACAGATGCTGGCACTAAGTCCGCACTCAGTCAGCTGTATAAGGAAATAAGCAAACAAGAAACCACTCACCCAGAGGCGGCGCAACTAGTGGCCGGAGACTTTAATGCAGTTCTACCAAACTTTAATGCAGTTCTACCAAATTTCTATCAACATGTTAAATGTGCAACCATAGGGGAAAAAATTCTAGATCACCTGTACTCCACACACAGAGACGCGTACAAAGCTCTCCCTCGCTCTACATTTGGTAAATCCGACCACAACTCTGTCCTCCTGATTCCTGCTTACAAGCAAAAATGAAAGCAGGAAGCAACCAGTGAATCGGTCTATAAAAAAGGTGGTCAGATGAAGCAGATGCTACACTACAGGACTGTATTGCTATCACAGACTGGAACATGTTCCGGGATTCTTCCGATGGTATTGAGGAGTACACCACATCAGTCACTGGCTTTATCAAGAGGATGTCGTCCCCACAGTGACTATACGTACATATCTCAACCAGAAGCCATGGATTACAGGCAACATTCGCACTGAGTTAAAGGGTAGAGCTGCCGCTTTCAAGGTGCGGGACTCTAACCCGGAAGCTTACAAGAAATCCTGCTAAGCCCTGCGACGAACCATCAAAAAGGCAAAGCGTCAATACAGGGCTAAGATTGAATCATACGACACCGGTTCCGACGCTCGTCTTATGTGGCAGTGCTTGCAAACTATTACAGACTAAAAAGGGAAGCACAGCCGCGAGTTGCCCAGTGACACGAGCCTACCAGACAAGCTAAATCACTTCTATGCTCACTTCGAGGCAAGCAAAACTGAGGCATGCATGAGAGCATCAGCTGTTCCGGACGACTGTGTGATCACGCTCTCCGTAGCCGACGTGAGTAAGACCTTTAAACAGGTCAACATACACAAGGCTGCGGGGCCAAACGGATTACCAGGATGTGTGCTGCGGGCATGTGCTGACCAACTGGCAGGTGTCTTCACTGACATTTCAACATGTCCCTGATTGAGTCTGTAATACCAACATGTTTCAAGCAGAACACCATAGTCCCTGTTTCCAAGAACACAAAGGCAACCTGCCTAAATGACTACAGACCCATAGCACTCACGTCCATAGCCATGAAGTGCTTTGAAAGGTTGGTAATGGCTCACATCAACACCATTATCCCAGAAACCCTAGACCCACTCCAATTTGCATACTGCCCAAACAGATCCACAGATGATGCAATCTCTATTGCACTCCACACTGCCCTTCCCACCTGGACAAAAGGAACACTTATGTGAGAATGCTATTCATTGACTACAGCTCAGCATTCAACACCATAGTACCCTCAAAGCTCATCACTAAGGTAAGGATCCTGGGACTAAACACCTCCCTCTGCAACTGGATCCTGGACTTCCTGACGGGCCGCCCCCAGGTAGTGAGGGTAGGTAGCAACACATCTGCCACGCTGACACTGGAGCTCCACAGGGGTGTGTGCTCAGTCCCCTCCTGTAGTCCCTGTTCACCCACGACTGCATGGCCAGGCACGACTCCAACACCATCATTAAGTTTGCAGACGACACAACAGTGGTAGGCCTGATCACCGACAACGACGAGACAGCCTATAGAGAGGAGGTCAGAGACCTGGACGGGCGGTGCCAGAACAACAACCTATCCCTCAACCTAACCAAGACTAAGGAGATGATTGTGGACTACAGGAAAAGGAGGACCGAGCACGCTCCCATTCTCATCGACGGGGCTGTAGTGGAGCAGGTTGAGAGCTTCAAGTTCCTTGGTGTCCACATCAACAACAAACTAGAATGGTCCAAACACACCAATGACAAAGCCTGACAAAGCCTATTGGCATGACAAAACCTATTCCCCCTCAGAAAACGAAAAAGATTTGGCATGGGTCCTGAGATCCTCAAAAGGTTCTACAGCTGCAACATCGAGAGCATCCTGACTGGTACGGCAATTGCTCGGCCTCTGACCGCAAGGCATTACAGAGGGTAGTGCGTACGGCCCAGTACATCACTGGGGCTAAGCTGCCTGCCATCCAGGACCTCTACACCAGGCGGTGTCAGAGGAAGGCCCTAAAAATTGTCAAAGACCCCAGCCACCCCAATCATAGACTGTTCTCTCTACTACCGCATGGCAAGCAGTACCGGGCCAAGTCTAGGACAAAAATGCTTCTCAACAGTTTTTACCCCAAAGCCATTAGACTCCTGAACCATTAATCAAATGCCTACCCGGACTATTTGCATTGTGTGCCCCCCCCAACCCCTCTTTTTACGCTGCCGCTACTCTCTGTTTATCATATATGCATAGTCACTTTAACTATACATTAATGTACATACTACCTCAATTGGGCCGACCAACCAATGCTCCCGCACATTGGCTAACCAGGCTATCTGCATTGTGTCCCGCTCCCCACCACCCGCCAACCTCTTTTTTACGATACTGCTACTCTCTGTTCATCATATATGAAGTCACTTTAACCATATCTACATGTACATACTACCTCAATCAGCCTGACTAACCGGTGTCTGTATGTAGCCTTGCTACTTTTATAGCCTCGTTACTGTATATAGCCTGTCTTTTTACTGTTGTTTTATTTCTTTACTTACCTATTGTTCACCTAACACCTTTTTTGCACTATTGGTTAGAGCCTGTAAGTAAGCATTTCACTGTTGTATTCGGCGCACGTGACAAATAAACTTTGATTTGATTCGACTTTACTTAAATAAAATATTTCAGTTGCCTAGAATGGCTGACAAATCACTATTTTAGTAGGTTTCAAAGTAAATAAGGCATACATTTATGACTATTTATGACAACATTTATGACAATAACTTAGATCATGTATTTTCAGGTAGAAATAACTGTTATGTTTGTATCAAATCAAATTTATTTATATAGCCCTTCGTACATCAGCTGATATCTCAAAGTGCTGTACAGAAACCCAGCCTAAAACCCCAAACAGCAAGCAATGCAGGTATAGAAGCACGGTGGCTAGGAAAAACTCCCTAGAAAGGCCAAAACCTAGGAAGAAACCTAGTGAGGAACCAGGCTATGAGGGGTGGCCAGTCCTCTTCTGGCTGTGCCGGGTGGAGATTATAACAGAACATGGCCAAGATGTTCAAATGTTCATAAATGACCAGCATGGTCAAATAATAATAATCACAGTAGTTATCGAAGGTGCAGCAAGTCAGCACCTCAGGAGTAAATGTCAGTTGGCTTTTCATAGCCGATCATTAAGAGTATCTCTACCGCTCCTGCGGTCTCTAGAGAGTTGAAAACAGCAGGTCTGGGACAGGTAGCACGTCCGGTGAACAGGTCAGGGTTCCATAGCTGCAGGCAGAACAGTTGAAACTGGAGAAGCAGCAAGGCCAGGTGGACTGGGGACAGCAAGGAGTCATCATGCCAGGTAGTCCTGAGGCATGGTCCTAGGGCTCAGGTCCTCCGAGAGGGAGAAAGAAAGAGAGAAGGAGAGAATTAGAGAGAGCATACTTAAATTCACACAGGACACCGGATAAGACAGGAGAAGTACTCCAGATATAACAAACTGACCCTAGCCCCCCGACACATAAACTACTGCAGCATAAATACTGGAGGCTGAGACAGGAGGGGTCAGGAGACACTGTGGCCCCATCCGATGATACCCCCAGACAGGGCCAAACAGGAAGGATATAACCCCACCCACTTTGCCAAAGCACAGCCCCAACACCACTAGAAGGATATCTTCAACCACCACCTTACCATCCTGAGACAAGGCTGAGTATAGCCCACAAAGATCTCCGCCACGGCACAAACCAAGGGGGGGGCGCCAACCCAGACAGGAAGATCATGTCAGTGACTCAACCCACTCAAGTGACGCACCCCTCCTAGGGACGGCATGAAAGAGCACCAGTAAGCCAGTGACTCAGCCCCTGTAATAGGGTTAGAGGCAGAGAATCCCAGTGGAGATTGTGCATGTCTCTTACGTAGCGGGCATAAAAGAAACAGACCGGACACGAAGGAGCGCAACAGATTATGGTCAAAAAATATAATATGTAAACAATCAACAATTTAACAGATTTTACTGAGAGTCACGGTTCATACAAGGAAATCAGTAAATTCATTAGGCCCTAATCTATGGATTTCACATGGCTGGTAATACAGATATGCATCTGTTGGTCACAGATACCTTAAAAAAGGTATATGTCCACCATTTGCCTCATGCAGTGCAACATCTCCTTTGCATAGAGTTTATCAGGCTGTTGATTGTGGCCTGTGGAAAGTTGTCCCACTCCTCCTCAATGGTTGTGCAAAGTTGCTGTATATTGGTGGGAACTGGAACACGCTGTTGGACATGTCGATCCAGAGAATCTAAACATGCTCAATGAGTGACATGTCTGGTGAGTACGCAGGCCATGAAAGAACTGGGACATTTTCAGCATTCAGCTTTGTGTACAGATCCTTGCAACATGGGGCCGTGCATTATCATGCTGAAACGTGATGGTGGCGGATGAATGGCACGACAATGGGCCTCAGGATCTTGTTACGGTATCTCTGTGCATTCAAATTGGCATCGATAAAATGTAATTGTGTTCGTTGTCTGTAGCTTATGCTTATACCATAACTCAACGCCACCATGGGGCACTCTGTTCACAACGTTGACATCAACAACCACTCGCACACACTACACCATACGACACCAGTCTGTCATCTGTCCGGTACAGTTGAAACCGAGATTCATCCGTGAAGAGACTGTCTGACAGCTTGTGCAGAGCCACAGTTTCATCAGCTGTCCGGATGGCTGGTCTCAGTCAATCCCGCAGGTGAAGAAGCCGGATGTGGAGTTCCTGGACTGGCATGGTTACACGTGGTCTGTGGTTGTCATGCCAAATTCTCTAAAAAGACATTGGAGGCGGCTTATGGTAGAGAAATGAACATCACATTCTCTGGCAACAGCTCTGGGGGACATTCCTGCAGTCAGCATGACAATTGCACACACCCTCAACTTGAGACATCTGGCATTGTGTTGTGTAACAACATTGCACATTTTAGAGTGGCCTTTTATTGTCCCCAGCACCTGTGTAATGATCATGCTGCTTAATCAGCTTCTTGATATGCCACACTGGGATTTTTTATTTCAGCTCATGAAACATGGGACCAAGACCTTACATGTTACATTTATATTTTTGTTCTGTGTAGTTATCACATATTCTGTGCTAAACTATGTAGAACATGGGCTGCCAAATGTGATTTTAATGTGATTTAGGGGGTTGAATACTTATCGAATCGAGATATATTAGCGTTTTATATTAGTTTCTGTATAACGATGTGTGCTGAGAGTTGGGAAGCAAGTTCAGGGAGGGAGTGTTTTAATAAATAAACACAACATAATACAAAATAAGAAACACGAACAACGCACAGATATGACACAAACAATAACGCCTGGGGAAGGAACCAAAGGGAGTGACAGATATTGGGAAGGTATTCAGGGAAGTGATGGAGGCAAGGTGAGTCTGACGCGCAGGTGCGCGTAACGATGTGGACAAGTGTGCGCCATAACGAGCAGCCTGGTGACCTAGAGGCCGGGGAGGGAGCACACGTGACATTGTTTTTTATAAATGTTAGAATTTCTTCCACGTAGACAGAGTTCTGTGTAGATCGTTAAAAAAAAAGACAATCAAATCAATTTTATTCCCACTTTGTAACAACAAAATGTGGAAAATGTCAAGGGGTGTGAATAGTTTCTCTAGGCACTGTAGATGTGCCACATCATTTTTCATCCCATCAAGGTGTGCCACGGTTCCAAAAAGATTGGGAGCCACTGGGTTAGGGATTAATTAAGTAACTTGCTAAAGGGCACAATGGCAGTTATAAGCAAAATCAGATGAACATTTTACAAGGAGACAAAAGGAACAACAAACCAAGGTCAAGTGTATTATTAACATATCTACATTTAATACAGTAGGGTTTTTTCAAGTTTTCCATACATCTTAAAAACCCAATCAGTATCATCAAGAAATAAAATCAGAAATCCACCTTCATCCCAACAAAACTTGCAGTTCACTAAATTAACATACATTTAGTTGAGGGGAAAGCGGACATGTAAACTAATTAAGAAAAACATCTAAACGGAATCTGTCATTAGTCGAGAATTCCAAGCTCCTAGTCGAGGTACTGGGACATCGATTGTGGTGATTGTCCCCCTTCCAGCATTTCTAACCATAGGCCAGACCAAAATAAGGCAAGACACTTTCAAACAATAAAATTAGGAGGTATAGGAGACTCAAAATATTGAGAATTTGAATGCTTGACGATTAAAGTCAGTTGTTGACTAACATTAAGTTGTGACTACCTACTACTACTACTTATTGGTTGTAATAATGTAAGCATGTATGACAGGGCTTTTCGTATATAATGTAATGGAGGAGGAAAACTATTCTTTGCGAAGCAGACCGGAATGCGTAGCCCTTTACACTTGTAACTGTAGACGTGTTGAAAATGGCAGATATGGGCACTGATAAACACCTAAATGGGAAAATGCAGTGGTAATAACAAAGTATTATACAACGAGTGGGTCTAATCCTGATTGGTTTAAACGGCATTCCAGTCGGTGTATATTCCACAAGTTCCCACAGGCTAAATCTATGATGTTAAAATCCCTATTTTCTCTGTTCTATCTGACTGCACAATCCACTTTCTCAGTCAGTCTAAATCACAAATCAGCATCATTTTTATGGATATAAAAAAAAACTATCAATAGAAAACAGTTAAAACAAAACAAAGTGCAGCTAGCTTGCCATCTTTCCAGCTTCAGTTTGAAGTGATTGTGTTAGCTGTGTTGTTGGCTAGCTCCTCTGAACAACAGTGTCCTGACGAGAGAGTAAATGTTCTATGCCAGGCGAAATCGCACCTCATTAGCTCATTACTGTGGATGTATCCAAATAAATGTCACTAGAAAACAGCAGCTACTGTTACTCTGGCTGCACTGCTTGACGTGACTAAGTTAGCAGTAATTGGCTAGCTAGCAAGCAAGGGATAAGAACATTGCCAGCCAGTATGGCAATGGAACATTTAGAACGACTGGGTCGTGTCCATAGATACAGAACAAAAAGAATGAAAGACTGAATTCAACCGAACTGATGGAAAGAACGACCAGCCAGCTTGGGTAGCAACCCTAGATTTGTGTCAGGACTATATCTTGTGGAAGGAGGAAATAGTATGAATAAATTAATCAAAATAACATTTTTTATTATTTGAATATGTTGGTAACCTGTTGTATAAAAGTGATAATGCCCTCAAAGCCGGTATTTGGAGGATATATTGGCAAGGTTTGCCAACCCTCGACTTTGTCTCGGTGCCAACACCCGTGCCAATATACAGTGACAAGAAAAATTGTGTGAATCCTTTGGAAATACCTGGATTTCTGTATAAATTGGCCATAAAATTTGATCTGATCTTCATCTAGGTCACAACAATAGACAAACACTCCGCTTATACAAATAACACAGAAACAATTATATATGGAGTTGCTAAATCAAACGTGCCTGGGTGCTAAATTGAATGTGCCTGAGTGGCCTAGTTACAGTATTGACTTAAATCGGATTGAAAACCTATGGCAATGATCAACAAGCAACTTGACAGAGCTTGAAGAATTGTTAAAAGAATGTGCAAATATTGTACAATCAAAGATGTGCAAAGCTCTTAGACTTACCCAGAAATAAATCGCTGCCAAATGTGATTTTAATGTGATTTAGGGGGTTGAATACTTATCGAATCGAGATATATTAGCGTTTTATATTCGTTTCTGTATAACGATGTGTGCTGAGAGTTGGGAAGGAAGTTCAGGGAGGGAGTGTTTTAATAAATAAACACAACATAATACAAAATAAGAAACACGAACAACGCACAGATATGACACAAACAATAACGCCTGGGGAAGGAACCAAAGGGAGTGACAGATATTGGGAAGGTATTCAGGGAAGTGATGGAGGCAAGGTGAGTCTGACGCGCAGGTGCGCGTAACGATGTGGACAAGTGTGCGCCATAACGAGCAGCCTGGTGACCTAGAGGCCGGGGAGGGAGCACACGTGACATTGTTTTTTATAAATGTTAGAATTTTCTTCCACGTAGACAGAGTTCTGTGTAGATCGTTAAAAAAAAAGACAATCAAATCTATTTTATTCCCACTTTGTAACAACAAAATGTGGAAAATGTCAAGGGGTGTGAATAGTTTCTCTAGGCACTGTAGATGTGCCACATCATTTTTCATCCCATCAAGGTGTGCCACGGTTCCAAAAAGATTGGGAGCCACTGGGTTAGGGATTAATTAAGTAACTTGCTAAAGGGCACAATGGCAGTTGTAAGCAAAATCAGATGAACATTTTACAAGGAGACAAAAGGAACAACAAACCAAGGTCAAGTGTATTATTAACATATCTACATTTAATACAGTAGGGTTTTTTCAAGTTTTCCATACATCTTAAAAACCCAATCAGTATCATCAAGAAATAAAATCAGAAATCCACCTTCATCCCAACAAAACTTGCAGTTCACTAAATTAACATACATTTAGTTGAGGGGAAAGCGGACATGTAAACTAATTAAGAAAAACATCTAAACGGAATCTGTCATTAGTCGAGAATTCCAAGCTCCTAGTCGAGGTACTGGGACATCGATTGTGGTGATTGTCCCCCTTCCAGCATTTCTAACCATAGGCCAGATCAAAATAAGGCAAGACACTTTCAAACAATAAAATTAGGAGGTATAGGAGACTCAAAATATTGAGAATTTGAATGCTTGACGATTAAAGTCAGTTGTTGACTAACATTAAGTTGTGACTACCTACTACTACTACTTATTGGTTGTAATAATGTAAGCATGTATGACAGGGCTTTTCGTATATAATGTAATGGAGGAGGAAAACTATTCTTTGCGAAGCAGACCGGAATGCGTAGCCCTTTACACTCGTAACTGTAGACGTGTTGAAAATGGCAGATATGGGCACTGATAAACACCTAAATGGGAAAATGCAGTGGTAATAACAAAGTATTATACAACGAGTGGGTCTAATCCTGATTGGTTTAAACGGCATTCCAGTCGGTGTATATTCCACAAGTTACCACAGGCTAAATCTATGATGTTAAAATCCCTATTTTCTCTGTTCTATCTGACTGCACAATCCACTTTCTCAGTCAGTCTAAATCACAAATCAGCATCATTTTTATGGATATAAAAAAAAACTATCAATAGAAAACAGTTAAAACAAAACAAAGTGCAGCTAGCTTGCCATCTTTCCAGCTTCAGTTTGAAGTGATTGTGTTAGCTGTGTTGTTGGCTAGCTCCTCTGAACAACAGTGTCCTGACGAGAGAGTAAATGTTCTATGCCAGGCGAAATCGCACCTCATTAGCTCATTACTGTGGATGTATCCAAATAAATGTCACTAGAAAACAGCAGCTACTGTTACTCTGGCTGCACTGCTTGACGTGACTAAGTTAGCAGTAGTTGGCTAGCTAGCAAGCAAGGGATAAGAACATTGCCAGCCAGTATGGCAATGGAACATTTAGAACGACTGGGTCGTGTCCATAGATACAGAACAAAAAGAATGAAAGACTGAATTCAACCGAACTGATGGAAAGAACGACCAGCCAGCTTGGGTAGCAACCCTAGATTTGTGTCAGGACTATATCTTGTGGAAGGAGGAAATAGTATGAATAAATTAATCAAAATAACATTTTTTATTATTTGAATATGTTGGTAACCTGTTGTATAAAAGTGATAATGCCCTCAAAGCCGGTATTTGGAGGATATATTGGCAAGGTTTGCCAACCCTCGACTTTGTCTCGGTGCCAACACCCGTGCCAATATACAGTGACAAGAAAAATTGTGTGAATCCTTTGGAAATACCTGGATTTCTGTATAAATTGGCCATAAAATTTGATCTGATCTTCATCTAGGTCACAACAATAGACAAACAGTCCGCTTAAACAAATAACACAGAAACAATTATATATTTTTATGTTTTTATTAAACACACCGTGTAAACATTCACAGGGCAGGGTGGAAAAAGTATGTGAACCCTTGGATTTAATAACTGGTTGACCCACCTTGGGCAGCAATAACCTCAACCAAACGTTTTCTGTAGTTGCGGATCAGACCTGCACAACGGTCAGGAGTAATTTTGGACGATTCCTCTTTACAAAACTGTTTCAGTTCAGCAATATTCTTGGGATGTCTGCTGTGAACTTCTCGAGGTCATGCCACAGCATCTCAAATCGGGTTGAGGTCAGGACTGACTGGGCCACTCCAGAAGGTGTATTTTCTTCTGTTGAAGCCATTTTGTTGTTGATTTACTTGTCTTTTGGGTCGTTGTCCTGTTGCGTCACCCAACTTCTGTTGAGCTTCAATTGGCCGACAGATAGCCTAACATTCTCCTGCAAAATGTCATGATAAACTTGGGAATTCATTTTTCCATTGATGATAGCAAGCTGTCCAGGCCCTGAGGCAGCCCCAAACCATGATGCTCCCTCCACCATACTTTACAGTTGGGATGATGTTTTGATGTTGGTGTGCTGTGCCTTTTTTCTGTGCTGTGGAACATCCAGGTACACTTTTGCAAACTTCAGAAATGCAGAAATATTTTTTTGGACAGCAGTGGCTTCTTCCGTGGTGTCCTCCCAGTAACAGCATTCTTGTTTAGTGTTTATCGTGTCATAGACTCGTCAGCAGAGATGTTAGCATGTTCTACAGATTTCTGTAAATCTTTACTTGACACTCTAGGATTCTTCTTAACCGCATTGAGCATTCAGCGCTGTGCTCTTGCAGTCATCTTTGCAGGACGGCCACTCATAGGGAGAGTAGCAACAGTGCTGAACTTTCTCCATTTATAGACAATTTGTCTTACCGTGGACTGATGAACATAAAGGCTTTTAGAGATACTTTTATAACCCTTTCCAGCTTTAAGTCGACCATTCTTAATCTTAGGTCTTCTGAGATCTCTTTTGTTCGAGGCATGGTTCACATCAGGCAATGCTTCTTGTGAATAGCAAAATCACATTTTGTGAGTGTTTTTTTATAGGGCAAGGCAGCTCTAACCAACATCTCCAATTTCGTCTCATTGATTGGACTCGAGGTTAGCGGACTCCACACTCCAATTATCTTTTGGAGAAGTCATTAGCCTAGGGGTTCACAAACTTTTTCCAACCCACACTGTGAATGGTTAAATTATGTATTCAATATAGACAAGAAAAATACAATCATTTGTGTGTTATTAGTTTAAGCACACTGTCTATTGTTGTGACGTAGATGAAGACCAGATCAAATTTGATGACCAATTTATACAGAAATCCTGGTAATTCCAAAGGTTTCACATACTTTTTCTTGCCACTGTATCCTCTAAACACCGGCTCCTTGGGCATTTTCACTTAAACATGCTATACATAATGTCAGAGCTCTGGCTCTGCACTTCGCAGCGCTGTATGGGTTTTGACTGACAGCCATATTTTCAGATTTCATTATCAACAAATGCAGCAAAAAGAATAGTAAATGTAAAATTCACATTAAATCAACAGTGTTATGTTTGGATTCAGTCTTGTGTCAAGTAAACTTGTCCTTCGGTCTAATAATTTTCCCATAATGCTGAAACTGTTCGCTTTCAATTGCTACCATGGCTATTCATATGCTTTTCATATTTATTCAGTAAGAAACATTTCAATTTAGCCTTATCCATATAGGCCAATTCACACAAGTGTTAAGGGTTAACCTAAGCAGACCTCTTGCTTAGCATTTTAGGGAGTCCCTTGTCATGTCAATCGCATGCTGTAGCGACGGTTACCCTACTAGCCATCAGCCAAACACATTGTTAATGCGCACAGACCAATTGTTTTGTCTCGAATAACAGAAAGTACAGCACAGTCTTCAAAACATGTTTCAAGAACTTCAAACCCACAAAGAAAGTAAAGATGACCTTCACGTACCATCACAATGTAGATATTATTTGAACCATTAGAGTGGTAATAGAAAACACCATGTAGTGTGTCTGTGCTTTCCACTGATTAATGGTCCATCATTCACATCTGACAACTTGTCGTAAAATAAAATTGGTTTAATCTATTCACTCTCACTATAAGCATACATTCAACACAGTATAAATGCCCACTACGGGGGCTATAATGTAATAGAGGTCAGTTGACCATCGGTCAGAACATTCTAGTTTGTATGACCTCATGTTATAACTCGCCAGCACAGGCAATGACTTGATAAAGACTGATTTGGTTGGTCAGTTTTTTTATAATCCATATCTCACATTTTATATTGTCTTGCATTAAAAAAATGACACTAGATTGTTTGAAAACTAAAACAATTTTTTGGCATTGACCAAGACCACCAACACTGAATTGTGGGAAATAAGTAATTACGTTAAGTACAACTAACTATACTAGTAACCCAGAATTTTTTCAAAAATCTAATAACACTGGAGTAAGAGCATGATAAAAGGCCAACATTTTCATACTTTGGATAGATGGTTCCGATGTTATTTGAGAAAAGATTGTAAGCTTTACATTAGAGGGTTCTGAGACACCTGAGTGCAGAGTGATCTGTTCAGAGAGGATTGTGGCACTGAGAGAGTTAGAAGGGAAGAGACATAGTCAGGGAGAAAGAGAGAGCGCGAGAGACAGAGAGAGACCTGAGAAACATGGCCTCCGATTCTGAGGGAGAGAGAGGACTATCAGAGGAAGGGTAGAGAGAAAGATTTAGAGAAGATAGAGAAGACTGATTGAGAAAGAGAGAGGAACCACCTTGAGATATGGCTGTCATTTGGTAGTCCATAGTATGGCCCCCGTGTGTAAAGTGCATGTCCTGGAGGAAGTCAATTCTGTCTCGTCTTTTTTACACTTCTGGTGTGGGTCTCAGCTCTGGGCTGTGTGGGTCTCTGAGAAATGGGCTGTGCGGGTCTCTGAGAAATGGGCTGTGCGGGTCTCTGAGACATGGGGGGTTACGAAAGTTCAATAGTCCTCCACCCAACCGTTCTCCTGGATAAAAGCGTCGATGACTTCCTTCATGGCCAGGTTGGGGATCAGCTGGTCCTGGGTCAGAGGACTCCGGGTGACTGGGTCAAAATGGCCAACTCTCTACAGAAGATGGAGGAAAACTTTTATGATTGTTTGAGATATTGGTGTTGCTGTGAGATGGTAGCTTTCATTATGATTTTAATCATGATTTACATTGGACAGTATTACCTCTGTGGATGAGTGGTTGATAGTCTAGCAACTGCCTGTGTATATAAAGGTATATGAATGGATGGTAATTTAGCAGTAATTGATTGGTAGTGTGGAATAGAACATAGAATGTAGGTGAGAGGATAAAACAGTTTGTCTTTGAACGGGCGACGGTTTACCTATACTCCTGTTGAGTAGAGCTCTATGTGTATGACTATGAAAGGATGGTATACTGTACCTGTAGGTGCTCCTCAATGTCTTTGCGGTCGTAGGTGATCCCACTGGGGGTAATGCAGGGCTCCCTCATCAACTCAAAGCTCATCTTTCCACACAGGTAGTCAGAGATCTCCCGCTTCTGTGGGGTTCAGATAAACGTATGTAAATCTAAATACTTCCCCCTAGACACCATCTCAGATCTGGGTCATATTCATTAGGTACCAAACTGAAGAAAACTGACTGAAACGGGGACGGACTACCTGAACTTGTCCAATACGAAACTAGTGACAGGGGCGGGGACGGGGGGGAAATCGATAGCTCGATATAGCAATATTATTTTTGGACGATATTAAAAATGTAAAATATATTTTGCTAGGTAGCATTAGGTAGCGCTAGTCATCTGTACCTGTGCCAAAACTCTGGTATTTTTCATCCTATAGCTTGTTCTCCATCTTCTTTTTAAATAATGAGCCAACATGTTTTCAGCACTTATTTCCATAACTGATCAAAACTAAATTTCTCATGCTCTCATCTCTCTGCAGTAGGCATATAGTGAGCAATATGTTTGGAACATCAAATCTCAATATCGAATCATAATAGGGTAAATACATTTGAATTCAATCACTTTGACAGCATCCCTTTTCATTTAATAAAAAAACTTTTCATATTTTCATTTCCATGGAATAAGTGTTCAGAAAGTGACTTCTTGGACCTAAATGCCAAAACATGCAGAAAATAGAGGTGCTCAAAGTTTTTGCACCCATTTTGCATACTCCACCATACCATGAAACATCCATGTATTTAACACTGGAAAATATAAACGTTTGATATCATTTAAAAGCTTACAAACATGGTTGACAAACTAATTTATACATTTATTGAAAACAATTATTGTGAATAACCTTCAACATCAATTATCAAAAAATTTGTAAATTCCAGATTTTGTCTATAGTCGTATAGTTTAAACCCTATTTTACATCTGAGGTTTTTGTGTCAACTTCGACCACCATCTCTTGAATGTTTTGGCATTCAAATCCAAAAAGTCACTGTGAGAACAATGGGAAAAACATTAGGAACACCTGTTCTTTCCATTACATAACTGACCAGGTGAAAGCTATGATCCCTTATTGATATTACCTGTTAAATTCACTTCAATCAGTGTAGATGAAAGGGAGGAGACAGGTTAACCTGTCTGTTCAACGCTGGTCCGACCAATCTGATTCCACGCTTCAAGACTGCTTCGACCACGTGGATTGGAAGATGTTCCGCATTGCGTCCAACAACAATATTGACGAATACGCTGATTCGGTGAGCGAGTTCATTAGAAAGTGCATTGACGATGTCGTACCCACAGCAACGATTAAAACATTCCCAAACCAGAAACCGTGGATTGATGGCAGCATTCGCGTGAAACTGAAAGCGCGAACCACTGCTTTTAACCAGGGCAAGGTGACCAGAAACATGACCGAATACAAACAGTGTAGCTATTCTCTCCGCAAGGCAATCAAACAAGCTACGTCCCAGTATAGAGACAAAGTAGAGTCGCAATTCAACAGCTCAGACACAAGAGGTATGTGGCAGGGTCTACAGTCAATCACAGATTACAAAAAGAAAACCAGCCCCGTCGCGGACCAGGATGTCTTGCTTCCAGACAGGCTAAATAACTTTTTTGCTCGCTTTGAGGACAATACAGTGCCACTGACACGGCCCGCTTCCAAAACCTGCGGGCTCTCCTTCACTGCAGCCGAGGTGAGTAAAACATTTAAACGTGTTAACCCTCGCAAGGCTGCAGGCCCAGACGGCATTCCCAGCCGCATCCTCAGAGCATGCGCAGACCAGCTGGCTGGTGTGTTTAAGGACATATTCAATCAATCCTTATCCCAGTCTGCTGTTCCCACATGCTTCAAGAGGGCCACCATTGTTCCTGTTCCCAAGAAAGCTAAGGTAACTGAGCTAAACGACTACCGCCCCGTAGCACTCACTTCCGTCATCATGAAGTGCTTTGAGAGACTAGTCAAGGACCATATCACCTCCACCCTACCTGACACCCTAGACCCACTCCAATTTGCTTACCGACCCAATAGGTCCACAGACGACGCAATCGCAACCACACTGCACACTGCCCTAACCCATCTGGACAAGAGGAATACTTATGTGAGAATGCTGTTCATCGACTACAGCTCAGCATTTAACTTCTTATGGCTGCAAGGGGCAGTATTGAGTAGCCTGATAAAATGTGTCCATTTCAAACGGCCTCGTACTCAATTCTTGCTCGTACAATATGCATATTATTATTACTATTGGATAGAAAACACTCTCTAGTTTCTAAAACCGTTTGAATTATTTCTCTGAGTGAAACAGAACTCATTCTCTCATTCTGCAGCACTTTTCCTGACCAGGAAGTGGAACGTCTGAAATCGATGCTCTGTTCTTCTTCATGCCTATACATGGGCACAAGACCTATTAGTATACATACACGTCATACACCTTCCTCTGGGTGTCAAGAAGGCTGTGAGAGAAGAAATGAGGTGATTATCTCAATCTGGGATGGAATAAATCCTCTTGGAATGACGTGTACCCCAGTTCCGGTACTCTGAAGAACGCGATTTGGACAGTGGGGTTGCCTTTTGTTTTGCTGACGTTATAGGCGACTATTATTTCCGGCTTTGATTTTATTTGATACATGTCACCATATCATCGTAAAGTATGTTTTTTCAATATAGTTTCATCAGATTATTGAAATTTTTTCGGGAGTTTTGCCGTGTTCCGTTCTCTTCCGTTTGTTTACATGGAGAGATCCGTGCAACCCGGCTAGCGCGCTTGCTAAATGGAGAGAGAAAGTTGCCATTCTGAATCCAAACAACGACTCATCTGGACAAAGGACACCTTGTTCAACATTCTGATGAAAGATCAGCAAAAGTAAGACCCAATTTATGATGTTATTTCATATATCTGTCGTAGTCGCCGGCGCCCAAGTGTTTCTGGCTATTGTGCTAAGCTAATATAACGCAACATTTTGTTTTCGCTGTAAAACACTTAATAAATCGGAAATATTGTCTGGCATCACAAGATGCCTGTCTTTCATTTGCTGTACACTATGTATTTTTCAGAAATGTTTTATGATGAGTAATTAGGTATTTGACGTTGGTGTCTGTAAATATTATGGGTGCTTTCGGTGCAATTTCTGAATGTAGCTGCAATGTAAACTATGATTTATACCTGAAATATGCAAATTTTTCAAAAAAAAACATATGTTATACAATAAATATGTTATCAGACTGTCATCTGATGAGGTTGTTTCTTGGTTAGTGGCTATTTATATCTTTATTTGGCCGAATTTGTGATAGCTACTGATGGAGTCAAAAACTGATGGAGTAATAAAAGTGGAGTCTTAACGTGTAAATATGTAAATATTTAGTCTTCCCTGTAAAACATTTTAAAAATCGGACATGTTGGCTGGATTCACGAGATGTGTACCTTTCATATGCTGTATTGGACTTGTTAATGTGTGAAAGTTAAATATTTAAAAAAAATATCTTTTGAATTTCGCGCCCTGCACTTGAAGTGGCTGTTGTCATAAGTGTACCGACGTCGGGCTTGCACGCCAAACAGGTTAACACCATAGTACCCTCCAAACTCGTCATCAAGCTCGAGACCCTGGGTCTCGACCCCGCCCTGTGCAACTGGGTCCTGGACTTCCTGACGGGCCACCCCCAGGTGGTGAGGGTAGGTAACAACATCTCCACCCCGCTGATCCTCAACACCGGGGCCCCACAAGGGTGCGTTCTGAGCCCTCTCCTGTACTCCCTGTTCACCCACGACTGCGTGGCCATGCACGCCTCCAACTCAATCATCAAGTTTGCGGACGACACTACAGTGGTAGGCTTGATTACCAACAACGACGAGACGGCCTACAGGGAGGAGGTGAGGGCCCTCGGAGTGTGGTGTCAGGAAAATAACCTCACACTCAACGTCAACAAAACAAAGGAGATGATTGTGGACTTCAGGAAACAGCAGAGGGAGCACCCCCCTATCCACATCGACGGGACAGTAGTGGAGAAGGTGGAACGTTTTAAGTTCCTCGGTGTACACATCACGGACAAACTGAATTGGTCCACCCACACAGACAGCGTTGTGAAGAAGGCGCAGCAGCGCCTCTTCAACCTCAGGAGGCTGAAGAAATTCGGCTTGTCACCAAAAGCACTCACAAACTTCTACAGATGCACAATCGAGAGCATCCTGTCGGGCTGTATCACCGCCTGGTACGGCAACTGCTCCGCCCACAACCGTAAGGCTCTCCAGAGGGTAGTGAGGTCTGCACAACGCATCACCGGGGGCAAACTACCTGCCCTCCAGGACACCTACACCACCCGATGTCACAGGAAGGCCATAAAGATCATCAAGGACAACAACCACCCAAGCCACTGCCTGTTCACCCCGCTATCATCCAGAAGGCGAGGTCAGTACAGGTGCATCAAAGCAGGGACCGAGAGACTGAAAAACAGCTTCTATCTCAAGGCCATCAGACTGTTAAACAGACACCACTAACATTTAGTGGCCGCTGCCAACATACTGACTCAACTCCAGCCGCTTTAATAATGGGAATTGATGGGAATTATGTAAAAATGTACCACTAGCCACTTTAAACATGCCACTTAATATAATGTTTACATACCCTACATTACTCATCTCATATGTATATGTATATACTGTACTCTATATCATCTACTGCATCTTCCCATCTTTATGTAATACATGTATCACTAGCCACTTTAAACTATGCCACTTTATGTTTACATACCCTACATTACCCATCTCATATGTATATACTGTACTCTATACCATCTACTGCATCTTGCCTATGCCGTTCTGTACCATCACTCATTCATATATCTTTATGTACATATTCTTTATCCCTTTACACTTGTGTGTATAAGGTAGTAGTTGTGGAATTGTTAGGTTAGATAACTTGTTGGTTATTACTGCATTGTCGGAACTAGAAGCACAAGCATTTCGCTACACTCGCATTAACATCTGCTAACCATGTGTATGTGACAAATATAATTTGATTTGATTTGATTTGGATAGGGGGCAGCATTTTCACTTTTGGATGAAATGCGTGCCCAGAGTAAACTGCCTGCTACTCTGTCCCAGATGCTAATATATGCATATTATTAGTAGTATTGGATAGAAAACACTCTGAAGTTTCTAAAACTGTTTGAATGATGTCTGTGAGTATAACAACTCATATGGCAGGCGAAAACCTGAGAAAAACCCAACCAGGAAGTGGGAAATCTGAGGTTTGTCCATTTTTAAAGCTTGGCCTACCGAATACACAGTGTCTATAGGGTCAAGTTGCACTTCATAAGGCTTCCAGTAGATGTCAACCGTCTTTAGAAACTTGTTTCAGGCTTCTGCTATAAAGGAGGGGGGAATGGGAGCTGAATGAGTCAGTAGTCTGGCAGAGTCTCTCAGGCTCGTGACGCGCGGACCCGACATAGATTAGCTCTCGTTCCAGTGCTTTTCTACAGACAATGGAATTTTCCGGTTGGAACATTATTGAAGTGTTATGTTAAAAACATCCTAAAGATTGATTCCATACATCGTTTGACATGTTTCTACGACCTGTAACGGAACTTTTTGAGTTTTTGTCTGGACGTAGTGCCTCATGAAGATGGATTACTGGGCTGAACACGCTAACAACAAGTGGCTATTTGGACATAAATAATGGACTTTGTGGAACAAATCAGTCATTTATTATCGAACTGGGATTCCTGGGAGTGCATTCTGATGAAGATCATCAAAGGTACGTGAATATTTATAATGTTATTTCTAACTTCTGTTGACTCCAACATGGTGGATATTTCTTTGGCTGGATTGGGCTCTGAGCGCCGTACTCAGATTATGCTTTTTCCGTAATTATTTTTTAAAATCTGACACAGCGGTTGCATTAACGAGAAGTCTATCTTTAATTCTTTGAATAACACTTGTATATTTTATCAATGTTTATTATGAATATTTCTGGGATTTGATGTGGCTATCTGCAAAATCACTGCATGTTTTGGAATCAAAACATTACTGCACGTAACGTGCCAATGTAAACTGAGATTTTTGGATATAAATATGCACATTATCGAACAAAACATACATGTATTGTGTAACATAATGTCCTATGAGTGTCATCTGATGAAGATCAAAGGTTAGTTATTCATTTTATCTATATTTCTGCTTTTTGTAACTCCTGTCTTTGGCTGGAAAATGGCTGTGTTCTTTTGACTTGGCTCTGAACTAACATAATCATATGTTGTGCTTTCGCTGTAAAGCCTTTTTGAAATCGGACACGATGGGGAGATTAACAAGAAGTTTATCTTTCAATTGCTGTATTGGACTTGTTAATGTGTGAAAGTTACATATTTCAACAACAAACAAAAAAATCCCGCGCTGCCTTTTCAAGGGAATGTTGTCGAGGGGTTTTGCTAGCAGAACGCCTGCGCTAGAAAGGTTAAAGAAGGATTTTAAGCCTTAAGACAATTGAGACATGGATTGTGTGTGCGCCATTCAGAAGATGAATGGGCAAATCAAAAGATTTAACTGCCTTTGGACAGGGTATGGTAGTAGGTGGCAGGCACACCGGTTTGAGGGCGTCAGGAATAGTAACACTGCTGGGGTTCACATGCTCAACAGTTTCCCATGTGTATCAAGAATAGTCCACCACCCAAAGGACATCCAGGCAACTTGACACAACTGTGGGACGCTTGAAGCGCTTGACACATTTTAGCGCTCATGCCCTGAGAAAGGTATTTATTTAACCTTTATCTTCTTATGGCTGCAGGGGCAGTATTGAGTAACTTGGATAAAGGTGCCCATTTCAAACGGCCTCGTACTCAATTCTTGCTCGTACAATATGCATATTATTATTACTATTGGATAGAAAACACTCTCTAGTTTCTAAAACCGTTTGAATTATATCTGTGAGTAAAACAGAACTCATTTTGCAGCAAACTTCCTGACAGGAAGTGGAAAATCTGAAATCGATGCTCTGTTCTAGGGCCTGCCTATAAATGTGCTTGATATTTATTAGTATACATGCACTTCATACGCCTTCCACTAGATGTCAACAGGCAGTGAGAGAAGAAATGGAGTGTATAACATGATCTGAGGTCGAATAAAAGCTCTTGGCATGACGTGACCCCAATTTCCTGTTTTCTGGAACGTGCGAGAAGTGACCTGGTATTGCCTTCTGTAAAGCTGTCGTTATAGACGACTAATATCTCCGGCTTTGATTTTATTTGATACATGTGACAATATCATCGTAAAGTATGTTTTTTCAATATAGTTTTATTAGATTATTGAAATTTTTTCGGGACGTTAGGCGTGTTGCTTTGTCTGCGTATGTTCAGGAAGGAGAGCTTCGCGCCACTTTGCTAGCTTTCCGTGCTAATTGACTGGAGAAGAGGACATTCTACATCCAAACAACGATTGTTCTGGACAAAGGACCCCTTGTACAACATTCTGATGGAAGATCATCAAAAGTAGGACCCATTTTATGATGCTATTTCATATATCTGTCGAACATGTGAACTAGTAGTTTGCGCCCAGATTTTGGGCACACTCTCGCCATAACGTAAACTGCATGTCGTAATGAAGTTATTTTTAGAATTCTAACACGGCGATTGCATTAAGAACTAGTGTATCTATCATTTCCTATACAACATGTATTTTTTAGTAATGTTTATGAATAGTTATTTGGTCAGAATATGTGAGTGTCAGAAAAATATCCGGACGTTGTGGGGAAAAGTAGCCACGTTAGCACAATGTATAACCACTGATTTCAGCTCTAAATATGCACATTTTTGAACAAAACATAAGTGTATGTATAACCTGATCTTATAGGACTGTCATCTGATGAAGCTTATCAAGGTTAGTCAAAAATCATATATCTTTTGCTGGTTTGTTACGATCGCTAACTTTTGCTGCTGGTAAATGGCTTGTGTTTCTGGCTATTGTGGTAAGCTAATATAATGCTATATTGTGTTTTCGCTGTAAAACACTTAAGAAATCGGAAATATTGGCTGGAATCACAAGATGCCTGTCTTTCATTTGCTGTACACCATGTATTTTTCAGAAATGTTTTATGATGAGTATTTAGGTATTTGACGTTGGTGTCTGTAATTACTCTGGCTGCTTCGGTGCTATTTCTGACGGTAGCTGCAATGTAAAACTGATTTATAGCTCAAATATTTTTCGAACAAAACATAGATTTATTGAATAACATGTTATAAGACTGTCATCTGATGGAGTTGTTTCTTGGTTAGTTTGGTTGGTTCTTGGTTAGTTAGGTTGGTTTTGTGCATGCTACCTGTGCTGTGAAAAATGTCTGTCCTTTTTTGTATTTGGTGGTGAGCTAACATAAATATACGTGGTGTTTTCGCTGTAAAACATTTTAAAAATCGGACATGTTGGCTCGATTCACAAGATGTTTATCTTTCATATGCTGTATTGGACTTGTTAACTTCTTATGGCTGCAAGGGGCAGTATTGAGTAGCCAGTTAAATCAAGTCCAAGACACCAGATGAAAGGTACACATCTTGTGAATCAAGCCAACATGTCCGATTTTTAAAATGTTTTACAGGGAAGACACAATATGTAAATCTATTAGTTAACCACGTTAGCAAAAGACACCATTTTTCATTACTCCACCAGTTATTTACTCCATCAGTAGCTATCACAAATTCGACCAAATAAAGATATAAATAGCCACTAACCAAGAAACAAATTCATCAGATGACAGTCTGATAACATATTTATTGTATAGCATATGTTTTGTTAGAAAAATGTGCATATTTCAGGTATAAATCATAGTTTACATTGCAGCTACAGTCAGAAATTGCACCGAAAGCAGACAGAAAAATTACAGACACCAACGCCAAATAACTAAATACTCATCATAAAACATTTCTGAAAAATACATAGTGTACAGCAATTGAAAGACAGGCATCTTGTGATTCCAGACAATATTTCCGATTTATCAAGTGTTTTACAGCGAAAACAAAATGTAGCGTTATATTAGCTTAGCACAATAGCCAGAAACACTTGGGCGCCGGCGACTACGGCAGATATATGAAATAACATCATAAAATGGGTCTTACTTTTGCTGATCTTTCATCAGAATGTTGGACAAGGTGTCCTTTGTCCAGAACAGTCGTTGTTTGGATTCAGAACGGACACTTTCCCTCTTCATTTAGCAAGCGCGCTAGCCGGGTGCCACGACACTCTCCATGTCAACAAACGGAAGAGAACGGAACACAGCAAAACTCCCGAAAAAATTTCAATAATCTGATGAAACCATATTGAAAAAACATACTTTACGATGATATGGTGACATGTATCAAATAAAATCAAAGCCGGAGATTGTAGTCGCCTATAACGGAAGCTAAACAAAAGGCAATCACACTGTCCAGCTCGCGCTATTCAGAGTACCGAAAATGGTGGACACGAGATTCCAAGATGATGTGTTCCAACTCAGATCGAGATAATCACCTCATTTCTTCTCTCACAGCCTCTTGACAACCAGAGGAAGGTGTATGACGTGTATGTATACTAATAGGTCTTGTGCCCATGTATAGGCATGAAGAAGAACAGAGCATCGATTTCAGATGTTCCACTTCCTGGTCAGGAAAAGTGCTGCAGAATGAGTTCTGTTTCACTCAGAGAAATAATTCAAACGGTTTTAGAAACTAGAGAGTGTTTTCTATCCAATAGTAATAATAATATGCATATTGTACGAGCAAGAATTGAGTACGAGGCCGTTTGAAATGGGCACCTTTTATCCAGGCTACTCAATACTGCCCCTGCAGCCCAAACAGGTTAATGCGTTTGAGCCAATCAGTTGTGTTGTGACAAGGTAGGGGTGCTATACAGAAGATTGCCCTATTTGGTAAAATATCAAGTCCATATTATAGCAAGAACAGCTCAAATAAGCAAAGAGAAAACGACAGTCAATCATTACTTTAAAAAAATTCGTATGGATCGGTGTCCCATCTACGGGACAGTTGTTGCCCAATATGCATAATGTGACTAAAACGCTGTTTTAAACCAAAAAAACAATTTGGTACATATAAGTTTCTTATATGGGCAGAAAGCTTAAATTCTTGTTAATCTAACTGCATTGTACAATTTACAGTAGCTACTACAGCGAAAAAATACCATGCTATTGTTTGGGTGCACAACAACAAAACACTTTTATCACAGCGACAGGTTTGATACATTCACATCTGAAGGTAAATCATTTACTTACATTCTGAAATCTTGCTCTGATTTGTCATCCTAAGGGTCCCAGAGATAAAATGTAGTGTAGTTATGTTTGATAAAATCCTTTTTCATATCCTAAAGGTCCATATAGTATGCACAAACATACATTTTGGCTGCCCTGTGTGGCTCAGTTGGTAGAGCATGGCGCTTGCAACGCCAGGGTTGTGGGTTCGATTCCCACGGGGGGCCAGTACAAAAAAAAAAGTATGAATGTATGTACTTGTAAGTCGCTCTGGATAAGAGCATCTGCTAAATGACTTAAATGTTAATAAATCATTTTCTTAAATAATAATTGTTGCACACACTTCACCACAGTGTTCTTCCTACTCTATATAATATATGTTTATAGATGTGTTGTTTATTTGATGTATTACTAAAATAACGGTTCAATAAAATAAACTTGAGTTCTTACTGATTGGGGAAAAAATCTTCAATAGTGGTAAAGACTGACTTCAAAGAGACCACATTCAAGTCCTCCATCCCCCCACTCAGTTTGACTGCTGCTCTCTCTGGCTCCACAACAAACCCCTGCCCGGCCATCTAGAGGTGTGAATACCAAGCCGGTCTACAATTAGAGTTTGGTTGGAAAATTTTATTCATGCTTTTGTATGCAGGGCGCTGTCCTCAGATAATCGCATTGTATGCTTTTGCCGTAAAGCCTTTTTGAAATTTGACAAAGCGACTGGATTAACAAGAAGTTAATCTGTAAACCGATGTATAACACTTGTATTTTATATGAATGTTTATTATGACTATTTCTGTATTTTGAAATTGCAATTTCACCGGATGTTGTCGAGGTGGGTCGCTAGCGGAACGCCTGCACCAGAAAGGTTAAGAGGGAAGATCAGTCAATCCGGAACATTTCAATAACTTTTAACGTTTCTAGAAAAGAAGAAAAGTCACAAAAACCATCAAGCACTACGATGAAATTGGTTCTCATGAGGACCGCCACAGGCAAAGAAGACACAGATTTACCTCTGCTGCAGTTCATTCGAGTTAACTACACCTCAGATTGCAGCAGATTGCAAGTGCTCAGCATGTGGGAACTCCTTCAAAACTGTTGGAAAAGCTAGTTGAGAGAATGCCAAGAGTGTGCAAGGCTGTCATCAAGGCAAAGGGTGGCTACTTTGAAGAATCTATAATATATGTTGATTTGTTTAACACTTTTTTGGCTACTACATGATTCTGTGTGTTATTTCATAGTTTTGATGTCTTCACTATTATTCTAGAATTTAGAAAATACAAAAAATAGAATAAAAACCCTTGAATGAGTAGGCTTGTTCAAACTTTTGTACTGGTACTGTATGTATGGAAGGTTTCACTCAAATCAAAAGGGTTGCTGTCAAAAATTAGGAATTCAAATGGATTTACTCAATACACATAGAATGTTGAGAATCCCAATACATATCGTATCGGCATTTAAGAATCGTGATGTCGTGAGGCCCCTGGCAATTCCCAGCCCAATAACAATGACTAACAAGACAGTGTCTTGCTAACTGATGACAATTACATGCACTAAATCAATAACTATGTATAGGCCCCAAATAATCATTCATAATAAGCCTCGACAGGCAACTTAAGGTGGTGGATGCCATAGAAACTGGACTGGAAATAGGAGATGGAGTGGCTAGTCTATTTTGGTGATGATAACACTGGCACCTCTAAGTGTCAAAGTAATGTGGCGGGACAGATCCAGCTGATCACAGAAACAGTGGGTACAGACTATATACAAGTTTCTCAAAAATAAATTGTGATATTTTAAGAATAAGATGGAAAATGTATTGTTATTTAAGTAATGCAAAGAGCTCGGGTTTGTGCTATATCTAACGATATTGAAAAATCTGTAACATCCAGTGAAAATGACCATTAGGGGCAGCAGGTAGCCTAGTGGTTAGAGCGTTGGACTAGTAACCGAAAAGTTGCAAGATTGAATTCCCGAGCTGATAAGGTAAAAATCTGTCGTTCTGCCCCTGAACAAGGCAGTTAACCCACTGTCTTAGGCAGTCATTGAAAATAAGAATTTGTTCTTAAATGACTTGCCTAGTTAAATAAAGGTAAAATAAAATAAAAATTAGTCTGGATTGAAAGTTGAAAAGTGCAACAGTAATGGCATCTTTTTGTAGACACTAACTCTGCCATGGCTCGTTGGCCAAAGGCCATAGGGAAAATGTTTTTACGTAGGGTTTTTGTATAAAAAGCTGAAAATAAGGTCTGTGGTAAACACAAGCATAGGAGATCTTATATGTTTGTTCTATGAGATAATCTTCAACTTTCGTCACTACCGTTCAAAAGTTTGGGGTCACTTAGATATGTCCTTGTTTTTGAAACAAAACTAAATTTCTTGTCCATTAAAATAACATAAAATTGATCAGAAACACAGTGTAGACATTGTTAATGTTGTAAATGACTATTGTAGCTGGAAACGGCAAATTCTTTTATGGAATATCTACATAGGCATACATTATCAGCAACCATCACTCCTGTGTTCCAATGGCACGTTGCGTTAGCCTTTTAAAATAACCTTGGATTAGTTAATTGATCATTAGAAAACCCCTTTGCTATTATGTTAGCACAGCTGAAAAGTGTGTGCTGATTAAAGAAGCAATAAAACTGGCCTTCTTTAGACTAATTGAGTTTCCGGAGCATCAGCATTTGTGGGTTAGATTAAAGGCTCAAAATGGCCAGAAACAAAGAACATTCTTCTGAAACTAGTCAGTCTATTCTTGTTCTGAGAAATGAAGGCTATTCCATGCGAGAAATTGCCAAGAAACTGAAGATCTGGTACAACCCGGTGTACTACTCCCTTCACAGAACAGCGCAAACTGTCTCTAACCAGAATAGAAAGAGTGGGAGGCCCCAGTGCACAACTGAGCAAGAGGACAAGTACATTAGAGAGTATAGTTTGAGAAACAGATGCCTCACAAGTCTCAACTGGCAGCTTCATTAAATAGTACCCGCAAAACACCAGTCTCAACGTCAATAGAGAAGAGGCGACTCCGGGATGCTGGCCTTCTATGCAGAGTTCCTCTGTCCAGTGTGTGTTCTTTGCCCATCTTATCTTTAAATTTTAATTGGCCAGTCTGAGATATGGCTCTCTCTTTGCAACTCTGCCTAGAAGTCCAGCATCCCGGACACCAGACAAGCTTCAAAGCTTAAATGCAAGTAAAACTAAATGCATGCTCTTCAACCAATCGCTGCCGGCACCTGCCCGCCAGTCCAGCATCACTACTCTGGACGGTTCTGACTTAGAATATGTGGACAATTACAAATACCTAGGTGTCTGGTTAGACTGTAAACTCTCCTTCCAGACTCACATTAAACATCTCCAATCCAAAATTAAATCTAGAATCGGCTTCCTATTTCGCAACAAAGCATCCTTCACTTATGCTGCCAAACATACCCTCGTAAAACTGACTATATTCTACCGACCCTTGACTTCGGCGATGCCATTTAGAAAATAGCCTCTGACACTCTACTCAGCAAATTGGATGCAGTCTATCACAGTGCCATCCGTTTTGTCACCAAAGCCCCATATACTACCCACCACTGCGACCTGTATGCTCTCGTTGGCTGGCCCTTGCTTCATATTCGTCGCCAAACCCACTGGCTCCAGGTCATCTATAAGTCTTTGCTAGGTAAAGCCCCGCCTTATCTCAGCTCACTGGTCACCATAGCAGCACCCACCCGTAGCACGCGCTCCAGTAGGTATATTTCACTGGTCACCCCAAAGCCAATTCCTACTTCGGCCACCTTTCCTTACAGTTCTCTGCTGCAAATGACTGGAAGAAATTGCAAAAATCACTGAAGCTGGAGACTCATATTTCCCTCACTAACTTTAAGCATCAGCTGTCAGAGCTGCTCACAGATTATTGCACCTGTGCATAGCCCATCTGTAAATATCCCATCCAACTACCTCATCCCCATGTTATTTATTTTTTTGCTTCTTTGCACCCCAGTATTTCTACTTGCACATCTATCACTCCAGTGTTAAATTGCTATTGTAATTACTTCACCACTACTGCCTTATTTATTGCCTTACCTCCCTAATCTTACCTAATTTGCACACACTGTATATATATTTTTTCTATTGTGTTATTGACTGTACGTTTGTTTATTCCATGTGTAACTCTGTTGTTGTTTGTGTCGCACTGCTTTGCTTAATCTTGGCCAGGTCGCCATTATAAATGAGAATTTGTTCTCAACTGGCCTACCTGGTTAAATAAAGGTGAAACAAATATTTATTTATACATTTTTTAATTGTGAGGTCGGGCAATGAAATTGGGCGATTAGGCCTGGCTCGCAGTCGGCATTCCAATTCATCCCAAAGGTTTTCAATGGGGTTGAAGTTAGGGCTCTGTGCAGGCCAGTCAAGTTCTTCCACACCGATCTTGACCAACCATTTCTGTATGGACCTCGCTTTGTGCATGGGGACATTGTCACGTTGAATCATTGTCACGTTGAACCAGGAAATGGTCTTCCCCAAACGGTTGCCACAAAGTTGAAAACACAGAATCGTCTAGAATGTCATCGTATGCTGTAGCATTAATATTTCCCTTCATTGGAACAAAGGGACCTAGCCCGACCCATGAAAAACAGCCCCAGACCATTATTATTCCTCAAAACTTTACAGTTGGCGCTATGCATTGGGGCAGGCAGCATTCTCCTGGCATCTGCCAAACTTAGATTCGTTCGTTGGACTGCCAGATGGTGAAACATGATTAATCACTCCAGAGAACACGTTTCCACTGCTCCAGAGTCCAACAGCGGCGAGCTTTACACCACTCCAGCCGACGCTTAGCATTGCGCATGATGATCTTAGGTTTATGTGCGGCTGCTCGGCAATCGAAATCCATTTCATGAAGCTCCCGGCTAACTGTTCTTGTGCTGACGTTGCTTCCGGAGGCAGAGTGTTGCAACTGAGGACAGACGATTTCTACGTGCTTCAGCACTAGGCGCTCCCGTTCTGCGAGCTTCTGTGGGCTATCACCTTGCGGCTGAGCCATTCGTGCGCCTCGAAGTTTCCACTTAACAATAACACTTACAGTTGACCTGGGCAGAAATTCGACGCACTGACTTGTCGGAAATGTCGCATCCTATGACGGTGCCACGTTGAAAGTCACTGAGCTCTTCAGTATGGGCCATTCTCCTGCCAATGTTTGTTTATGGAGAATGCATGGCTGTCTGCTCAGTTTTTATACATGTCGCACCGTCGATGTGGACGAGCTCATCCCCCTCCCTTTCCTGTAGTCCACAATCAGCTACTCGGTCTTGCTGACATTGAGGAAAAGGTTGTTGCTCCAGCACCACACTGACAGGTCACTAACCTTCTCCCTGTAGACTGACTCATCCTCACCTTTGAGCAGGCCGACCGCCATCATGTCGTCAGTGTATTTGATAATGGTGTTGAAGTCGTGGGTGAACAGGAGGGGACTAAACACACTGTGTTAAGGGTCAGCCTCAGAGAGCTCCCTCTCTATCTCCCCCTCCCTGAGACCTAGGACCATGCCTCAGGACTACCTGGCCTGATAACTCCTTGCTGCACCAGTCCACCTGCTCGTGCTGCTGCTCCAGTTTCAACTGTTCTGCCTGCGGCTATGGAACCCTGACCTGTTCACCGGAAGTACTACCTTGTACCGGACCTGATGTTTTCGACTCGCTCTACCGGACCTGCTGTTTTCGACTCTCTCTACTGCACCTGCTGTCTCTAACTCTGAATGATCAGCTATGAAAAGCCAACTGACATTTATTCCTGAGGCGCTGACCTGTTGCACCCTCTACAACCACTGTGATTATTATGATATGACCCTGCTGGTCATCTATGAACATTTGAACATCTTGACCATGTACTGTTATAATCTCCACCCGACACAGCCAGAAGAGGACTGGCCACCCCTCAGAGCCTGGTTCCTCTCTCGGTTCCTTCCTAGGTTCCTGCCTTTCTAGGGAGTTTCTCCTAGCCACCGTGCTTCTACATCTGCGTTGGTTGCCGTTTGGGGTTTTAGGCTGGGTTTCTGTATTGCACATTGTGACATCGGCCAATGTAAAAGGGGCATTATAAATTCATTTGACTGATCATTGGGCAGATCACCGTTGGGTCTTCCTTTGTAATCCCTAATGACTGTAGCCCCCCTGCCACATGCGGCGGACGTCGTAGCCTTTGTAATATGATTCTACCTTATTCCTAGATTGTACCTTTTGCTTATTTGATGACTCTGCCGAGGTCATAGCGGGCCTTCTTGTACTTATTCCTGTCTTTAGCCGTAGCATCAGGGTTGTCTACGATCTCTTTGTGCGGTAGCCCTGTTCTATAGTTTAGGACCAACCTCTGTGTTAATCCAGGGCTTTTGATTTGGCGAACCCTCACCGCGGGTACGTCGTCGCTGATGCATGGAGGTGGTTAGCTCGTCTATGTTATCTGTGGAGTCTCGAAACATATTCCAATCAGTGAGAGCAAAGTAGTCCTGTATTATAACCTCTGATTCTGCTAACCATTTCTCAATGGAGCGAATCGTGGGTACTTCCTGTTTTAGCTTCTGCTTGTAAACAGGAAGTAAAAGTACGGATTCATGATCTGATTTGCCACATGGCGATGAAAGGCCTTGTATGCTTGCTTGTGGGTAGAATAGTGGTAAAGTCTAGGACTTTATTGCCCCTAGTGGAGTTGGAGACGTGTTGATGGAATTGTCTTAGTGACGCCAAATTTAAATCACCGGCAATCAGAAAGGCAGCTTCTAGGTGTAGGTTTTCCTGCTTGTTTATAGCCTTGTACAGTTTGTTAAGCGTCTGCTTGTTATTTTTATTGTCCTGAAGTGGAATGTATACAGCAGTCACAGTAACAGCTGAAGACTACCTCGGGAGGTAGAAGGGGCAGCATTTGACCATCAGGTACTCCAAGACAGGTGAACAGTGGGTTGACACTCATTTGCATTTTTTAGGACTACAAGCTGGCAAGCTCTATAACAGTTCATGGTGTGTTCAGGTAAATAAAATGTATCACTCACTTTTCTCTTATCGTCCACTTGTGAAAAGAGCTCATCCATGTGCATAAGGAACTTGTTCTATTTAGGAAAAGGGCAGAGTTGGTGAGGCTAGCATTAATACAAATACTTCTCAATATCAATGGAATATTGAGAAACAGGCTATATTATAGCAAATCAGTTACACAACGCCAGTGCTCGAATACTTAAGGCGAGTGGACCCTGCATATAGACATAACCCACATGTTTTGATTTGATCTTAACGACATCACCTCCACTCTGATTGTCCTCTTTGTTTTCCCGGCAATCCTCCACTTCCCTGAAATAATATAAAGACGTACCATTCACAAAAAATCACAGGAGTCATTGAACAATAGGGCTGTGACAGTCATGGAATTTTGGGTTATGGTTATTTGTCACGGTCACCTTTATAACAGAAAAAAATGTTGGCACACTTTTCTCTGTCTGCTGCTCTCAGAGCGGGAAAACGACTGCCCCCTCTCATTGAAGCTGCGGCAGTTCAAGGTCAACCGCGGTACTGCAGGCATTGTTAGCAGAAAACAGAACGGAAAAATATCAATCTTCGTGCAAAAATAAATTAAAATGTTTGTATGACAATCACGGTACCAATAATTGCTCTTAATGAACCAAATGTATGTCCATTAACCAATTATTGAAATGGCACAAAGAATTTTTGATAATTTAGGTGCAGTACCATGGTCTGCCTTCAACTAGAGTTACTCAATGAGAGGGGGCAGCATTCAGCTAGCCTGCAAAGTCAATTCCTGGAGGAGTTCAAACTGCAAATGTTACGTCTCCATGAGACGCAATCTGAACCAACCTCATTTGGCTTCACTGCGCTATAGAGTCTTTACATAGGAATTAATGGTGTCACCATCGAGAGCATCCTGACTGGTTGCATCATCGCTTGGTATGGCAACTGCTCCGCCTTCGGCCGCAAGGCGCTACAGAGGGTAGTGCGTTTGGCCCAGTACATCAAAGGAGGTGTCAGAGGACGGCCCTAAAAATTGTCAAAGACTCCAGCCACTCTAGTCAGACTGTTCTCTGTGCTACCGCACGGCAAGCGTTACCAGAGCGCCAAGTCTAGGTCCAAAAGGCTCCTCTACCCCAAGCCATAAGACTATTGAACAGTTAATCAAATGGCTACCCGGGCTATTTGCATTTACCTTTTTTCAGTGCTGCTACTCAATGTTTTATCTACGCATTGTCACTTTATCCCTACCTACATATTATCTCAATTACCCCGCAAGTTGACTGGGTACCGGTACCTCCTGTATATAGCCTCATTATTGTTATTTTATTGTTACTTTAGTTTATTTAGTAAATATTTTCTTTAAAAAAATGCTGACCACACCGCTCACGAACATTGAAAAATAAATGTATTCAATCATTGCACCCACACTGCTTGCGCACGCCAACGAGCATCTGCATAGCCAGGCGCTAAAATAGAACTTGGTTCTATTTGTGATGCTTGACACGCTGCAAGTCTCACCTCTCCCATCCCCTCAATGGTTTTTAGGACCATATACCCACGTGGGTGATTGAAAGATGAACTGAGGTCCACACTCGTCGGTAGTGCACCTTAATGTTGGTTGCCAACTGCCAAATAAAGTCCAAAGAAGCCTAAAGGAGGAAAGATTACAAGAAACTAACTGGGTTTACACTTTTATCTGTGGATTAATTGTCAGAGTAGAGGACCTTGTGCATTTCAGGTATAATAAGCCAATGTTTATATCCCAGGATAAATTAGCTAGCAACAGCAAGCTAGCTAAATTGCCATAAATGTTTAATGATTTTCGACCTGTCCCCAAATTAATACAGTTGGTTCAGAGCTTGTTTTGATATTTGAACCTGCGTGTTCTGATCGCATCTGGTGTGTGTGGACAAAAATCAACATACGCAAGCGGTCTTGTCAGCATGTAACTCTTATTTTTCTGAAAACTGAATTATTGATTAAGGGCTTGTTGTATCCAGCATGTGACAAGTAGACTTTGATTTGTGATCAATGGTGTTGTCCATTCATATATACAGTCATTGGCTGCAAGGCAGCACCAAAGAGTTTCTAAGCAATATCGCAAGACCTCTGGGAAGGCTTGCTACACAGACTAAACAGAACAGGTCGGATTTTGAAAATTCAATGAGAAGTGAAAAATTCTTCCTTAAAATGTTAATTTTCTCTAAATCTAAAGGCACAGCCTAGATTCAAGCCAATGTCTAAAATAGTTGAACATGTTATTAGTCCAACCTCGCGAAAGTGACAAACTGACACATTATCATCTTCGTTAAAAATAACTTTATATTCGAAGGAGTGCCTTTGATTTGACGGCCTGAACATGCGCAGTTCGGCCAGAGCACTATGCATAAGGTAGTACAAAAGGATCATGTTACAGCATCAAAGGGAGCACATTGGAAGCAAGAGATGGAGACAGATTGACAGAATAAGGTAGAAAAAATATTGTTTATAATAATCATTAATCTACACTACTGTTAACATATATTTACTTAAAAATACAATAAAATGAATGTCTAAGAACAGTTATTTTATTCACGGTCTTCATCCTTAATCATTGGTTACACAATTACCATTCCAGCCCTATTGAACAAGAGAAAATGCACCATCAAATTGTAATGCATTAATTAACCAGACACATTCCTAAAGTTTGCATCAACATCTCAACAGTTGTATTCTCACTAGAGATGATCCCATTTAATCGACTGGTCGATTTTTTTTAGTCGAGCAGCAGCAAAAAAATTTATGGCACACGAGACACCAGTCTGATTCACACCTATCTCAGTGGACTAATCCATTGCAGAGGCAGCGGGATGGAACAGTACAAAAAGGGGAGTGTTGCTAATATGCACAACCTCTCTCCAGAATGCATTCTCTCCCACCAATTTGTGCACGTTCATTGTTTCATTGTGTGCCCTTTGATTGTTAGCGTCTATCAATTCCCCATGATATATATCAACAGAAGAACATTTACTGTTAACGCCACTGAGCTGTGGAGCTTCTCAAAGTAACGTTTTCTTCACCTCAAAACAGCAAGTAAACGAAGTCTGAGAATGACACTAGTTCCTCAACATATTTGAAAAATCTTTCCAGCTCTCTCCCTTTTGATAACAACTTGGCGTGAAAGGGAGTAGGAGGATGGTCGAATAGAGTTTTTCCTCCTCTCTTCAGGCTGTCTCATTTCATCAAAGAGTGTGCTTAAAGCATCAGACAAGATCAATGAATATACAGTTGAAGTCAGAAGTTTACATACACTTAAGTTGGAGTCATTAAAACTCATTTTTCAACCACTCCACACATTTCTTGTTGCCAAACTATAGTTTTGGCAAGTCGGTTAGGAATCTACTTTGTGCATGACGCAAGTAATTATTTCAACAATTGTTTACAGACAGATTATTTCACTGTATCACAATTCCAGTGGGTCAGAAGTGTACATACACTAAGTTGATTGTGCCTTTGAACAGCTTGGAAAATGCCAGAAAATGTCGTCATGTCTTTAGAAGCTTCTGATAGGCTAATTGACATAATTTGAGTCAATTGGAGGTGTACCTGTGGATGTATTTCAAGGTCTACCTTCAAACTCAGTGCCTCTTTGCTTGACATCATGGGAAAATCAAAAGATATCAGCCACGACCTCATTAAATAAAATTGTAGACCTCCACAAGTCTGGTTCATCCTTGGGAGCAATTTCAAAACGCCTGAAGGTACCAGGTCCACCTGTACAAACAATAGTACGCAAGTATAAACACCAGAGGACCACGTAGCCAACATACCACTCAGGAAGGAGATGCGTTCTGTATCCTAGAGATGAACGTACTTTGGTTCGAGAAGTGCAAATCAATCCCAGATCAACAGCAAAGGACCTTGTGAAGATGCTGGAGGAAACAGGTACAAAAGTATCTATATCCACACAACTTGAAAGGTCGCTCATCAAGGAAGAAGCCACTGCTCCAAAACCGCCATAAAAAAAAGCCATACTACTGTTTGCAACTGCACATGGGGACAAAGATCGTATTTTTGAGGAAATGTTCTCTGGTCTGATGAAACAAAAATAGAACTGTTTGGCCATAATGACCATAGTTATATTTGGAGGAAAAGGGGGAGGCTTGCAAGCCGAAGAACACCATCCCAACCGTGAAGCACGGGGGTGGCAACATCATGTTGTGGGGGTGCTTTGCTGCAGGAGGGACTGGTGCACTTCACAAAATAGGATGGCATCATGAAGAAGGAACATTATGTGGACATATTGAAGCAGCATTTCAAGACATCAGTCAGGATGTTAAAGCTTGGTCACAAATGGGTCTTCCAAAAGGACAATGACCACAAGCATACTTCCAAAGTTGTGGCAGAATGGCTTAAGGACAACAAAGTCAAGGTATTGGAGTGGCCATCACAAAGCCCTGACCTCAATCCTATAGAAAATGTGTGGGCAGAACTGAAAAAGCCTGTGCGAGCAAAGAGGGCTACAAACCTGACTCAGTTACACCAGCTGTCAGGAGGAATGGGCCAAAATTCACCCAACTTATTGTGGGAAGCTTGTGGAAGGCTACCCGAAACATTTGACCCAAGTTAAACAATTTAAAGGCAATGCTACCAAATACTAATTGACTGTATGTAAACTTCTGACCAACTGGGAATGTGATGAAAGAAATAAAAGCTGAAATAAATAATTCTCTCTACTATTATTCTGACATTTCACATTCTTAAAATAAAGGGGTGATCCTAACTGACCTAAGACAGGGGATTTTTACTAGGATTAAATGTTAAATTGTGAAAACTGAGTTTAAATGTATTTGGCTAAGGTGTATGTACAATTCTGACTTCAATTGTAGTTGAAGACAAGCTCAAAGCATATAGTTGATTTTATTAAAACAGAGTTTCTATCTGGAAAAAAAAACGTTTTTAAAATGACCATTGATTGATCGAAAGAACAGACTACTTTCGGTCCACCAAGAGAGATCTCCTAATCTCAATTTTTTTTATATAAAAAAAGATATATATTTGAAGAAAAAAAAATCAGGGACAGCCCTAATCACACATGATTATTAATGTGTAGCAACTCATTGAATGTCATACAAGGTGGTTCTGGCAATGAAGGAATATCAGTGCAGACATTTTGCTCATACGAGTATCAGCCCAAAAGCCTTGCTCCCAGTCCCTCCCTCACGTCTCCTTCTCTGTTAGGATAAGTTTGGTGAGGTATGCATGCAGCTTGTTCTCCTGGTTGATGCGCTTTTCCTCAATGCTATTCCAGCGCTTCTTCTTAGCGAATCGCAGGGCACTCGGGATGTCGTCTCCAAAGTTCAGTCTCTGCTCCTTGGCCAGGTTGTAAGCTGCCGACAGAACAGGTCCAGACATGAATGTAGTCCATTGAAAACAGTAATACTGCCTCTTTTCCATCTACAGATCTTAAACATTATACAATAACATTTTAGTTACACTACATCATTCAAAAGCAATTGCAGTTTAGTACCATAGCCTCAGAGATGCCTAGTACTGGGTATAGTTAGAATTTTGCAGACAGTATTATAAATTGCACTCAACCCAATACTGCACATCTACAGTGCATTCAGAAAGTATTCAGACCACTTCACTTTTTCCACATTGTTATGTTACAGCGTAACTCTAACAATGTATTAATTTATTCCCCCCCTCTCAATCTACACACAACACCCCATAATGACACAACAAAAACAGGTTTAGAAATGTTTGCAAATTTATTGCAAATAAAAAACAGAAATACCTTATTTACATAAGTATTCAGACCCTTTGCTATGAGACTCGAAATTGAGCTGAGGTGCATCCTGTTTCCATTGATCATCCTTGAGGTGGTTCTACAACTTGAAGGACTCTCAGACATGAGAAACAAGATTTTCTGGTCTGATGAAACCAAGATTGAACTATTTGGCCTGAATGCCAACAGTCATGTCTGGAGGAAACCAGGCACCGCTCATCACCTAGCCAAAATCATCCCTACAGTGAAGCATGGTGATGGCAGCATCATTTTGTGGAGAGGTTTTTCAGGAGCAGGGACTGGGAGACTAGTCAGGATCGAGGGAAAGATGAATGGAGCAAAGTACAGAGAGATCCTTGATGAAAACTTACTCCAGAGCGCTCCGGGCCTCAGACTGGGTCGAAGGTTCACCTTCCAACAGGACAACGACCCTAAGCACACAGCCAAGACAACGCAGGGGTGGCTTCGGGACAAGTCTCAATGTCCTTGAGTGGCCCAGCCCGGATTTGAACCTGATCAAACATCTCTAGAGAGACCTGAAAGCAGCTGTCCAGCAATGCTCCCGATCCAACCTGAGACCTTGAGAGGATCTGCAGAGAAGAATGGGATAAAGTCCCCCAAATACAGGTGTGCCAAGCTTGTAGTGTCATTCCCAAGAAGGCTGTCATCACTGCCAAAGGTGCTTCAACAAAGTACTGAGTAAAGGGTCTGAACACTTAAGGAAATGTGATATATTTACAAAAAAAAATCTAATTTAAAAAGAAATTGACATTATGGGGTATTATGTGTAGATTGAGTTTAAATTTTTTTAAATCCATTTTAGAATAAGGCTGTAAAGTAATAAAATGTTGAAAAAGTGAAGAGGTCTGAACTTTCCTACTGAAGGAGGCATAAAGACTGTTCATATAATCGTATTCATTACACACGGGACACTGTGCCCGATTCCGTCCCGAGTTAAACATGCGTAATTGGACCGCAATTCCCTTTCTATGCACTTCTCTCTCCATGCCTATTGTGACAAATTTAAGCATGAATAGCATGCTATTCGTCTGCTAATCATTTTGGGAGGAGATTGAATAAATTAATGTGTGGCAGAGATGTCTAATGAAATGCCGTATTCTTAATTCTCTAATTCCACCACCTTCACGCATGAGGAAACCATGAATATGGTCTAGCAAACCTATCGGCTCCAAGTGAAAATATCTTCTACTTTACTTTTTCCGATTGCAATAACACCATTGTCCATGCACTGTAATTTACAGCTTGATAAGAGCTAGGTAAATTAGTAATATTTTTGGGATAAGAAAATTGTAAATATAAATTACATTCATTTTTAGAATTATTTGACCTTGTAGTCGCTGGAGACAAAAGTGAAGCCAGTCATATGGCAGAAAACTAAAGCATATCAACTTATGTTTATGAAATGTCGTGCCATTATGCAGAATTTCAATTGCACAGCCTTTTAACTTGCAGGGATGGACACTCTTGAATGTCTTAATTATAGGCTACCCCGACTTTGTCTCCTATTTCTATCATGTTAAATATTAACCACTATCAGTATCGACTGTCAGTAGGCTTCATAATAACACTTATTCAACTGCCAATTTACTATTAGTTCCCTTCAGTAGGTATAACCTAAATTATAATTCCATTGTTTGGTTTACCTTTATTTGCTTCCTCTGTAAACGCCGTCACGGCCATGTGGCTATTGCTAAGGATCATTAGTAACAATTGATAATATAAAAAAATAAAAGGCTAATTAAATCATTATGGAGCGGAACACAGACCAAGACATAGCAGTTTGAACCCGACGTATGGCACAATACTTGACTGTGTCATCACCCAGTTCCATAGCTGGTGCAGGCAATAGACGTGGGTATAGCTATTGTACACTATTCTCTATGTACACAAATCTTCCAACATTACCACGGGTTAAATAAGTGAATGTGGCAATATTCAGAATGAATCAAACCACTGTTTACTTTCTTTCGTGCATAAAGGCTCTCAACATTTTTTTATGATTCATAAATACTTTCCTAACCCTAAATAACCTACAAGATCAGAGTATTTTTAAATCTACAAATTGGGGTTGAAACGGAGATGAATATGCATATATTTAGATGTCTTTCCTTCATTGATCCCTAATATTCTGAACCCGTTCTCTCAATATATTCTATTGAGACTGTTGACAAAAATCAAAGTTAAAAGGTGCACTGTATTTAAAGGGATGACTTAACTTCTCTGGGGACGCAATCGTCCCACCGGCCAATAGCCAGGGAAAATACAGCGCGCCATATTCAAATAACATGATATAAAAATCAAACTTTCATTAAATCACACATGTAAGATACCATATTAAAGCTACAGTCGTTGTGAATCCAGCCAACATGTCAGATTTCAAAAAGTATTTTCGGCGAAAGCATAAGATGCTATTATCTGATGATAGCACAACAGTAAACAAAGAGAGAAGCATATTTCATCACTGCAAGCACGACACAAAACGCAGAAATAAAATATAAATCATGCCTTACCTTTGACGAAATTCTTTTGTTGGCACTCCAATATGTCCCATAAACATCACAAATGGTCCTTTTGTTCGATTAATTCCGTCGATATATATCCAAAATGTCAATTTCTTTGGACCGTTTCATCCAGAAAAACACAGCTTCCAACTTTCGCCACTTCACTACAAAATATATCAAAAGTTACATGTAAACTTTACCAAAACATTTCAAACTACTTTGGTAATACAACGTTAGGTATTTTTAACTTCTTCTGGCTGCAAGCCCGAGGTCGGTACACTTATGATAACAGCCACTTCAAGTGCAGGGCGCGAAATTCAAAAGATATTTTTTAGAAATATTTAACTTTCACACATTAACAAGTCCAATACAGCATTTGAAAGATAAACATCTTGTGAATCCAGCCAACATGTCCGATTTTTAAAATGTTTTACAGGGAAGACACAATATGTAAATCTATTAGCTAACCACGTTAGCAAAAGACACCACTTTTTTTACTCCACCAGTTTTTTACTCCATCAGTAGCTATCACAAATTCGACCAAATAAAGATATAAATAGTCACTAACTAAGAAACAACTTCATCAGATGACAGTCTGATAACATATTTATTGTATAGCATATGTTTTGTTCGAAAAATGTGCATATTTCAGGTATAAATCATAGTTTTACATTGCAGCCACCATCACAACTCTCACCAAAGCAACTAGAATAACTACAGAGAGCAATGTGAATTACCTAAATACTCATCATAAAACATTTATGAAAAATACACAGCGTACAGCAAATGAAAGACAAAGATCTTGTGAATCCAGCCAATATTTCAGATTTTTAAAGTGTTTTACAGCGAAAACACAATATAGCATTATATTAGCTTACTACAATAGCCAAACACACAACAGCATTGATTCAGGCAAACAATAGCGATAACGAATAAACCAGCAAAATATATAAATTTTTTCACTAACCTTCTCAAACTTCTTCAGATGACAGTCCTATAACATCATATTACACAATACATATAGAGTTTGTTCGAAAATGTGCATATTTAGCGGCACAAATCGTGGTTATACAATGAGAATAGTAGCCAAGCTGCCAACAAAATGTCGGGAGAAATCTTGGGAGAGGCACCTAATCTAATCATTAACTAATCATAAACTTGACTAAAAAATACAGGTTTGACAGCAAATGAAAGATACATTAGTTCTTAATGCAACCGCTGTGTTAGATTTTTAAAATGAACGTTACTACGACATACAGCGTGCGTTAAAGCGAGACCGCACCGAAATTAATGGCGGAATTGGAGTTTTAAATTTTTCAACAGAACAACGAATTAACATCATAAATAGTTCTTACTTTTTGATGAGCTTTCATCAGAATCTTGGGCAAGTTGTCCTTTGTCCAAAAGAATCGTTGCTCGGTTGTAGATTGTCACCTTCAACTTTGGAATTAGCAGTAAACATTAGCCATGTGGCCCAGACGTGCCCAACTCACTAGAACGCAGCACAAAGAAATATCCGAAAATCGCAATATACTGATATAAACTGATATAACTCGGTTTAAAATAACAACATTATGATGTCTTTAACACCTATATCGAATAAAATCAGAGCCGGATATATCTAAGGCCTCTAACGGTAGCTTTCCAGAACGCCATCCTGAGGTCTGTCTTGCGTCATGGCGAATGTTGAAAAGACTGCACCCCACGTTCCAAAACCCTTTATATGGCCTCAAATCTGCCTAGCAACACCATTCCAATTCTCACTATTTGCTGACATCTAGGGGAAGGCGTATGCAGTGCATCTCGACCAATAGAAGACATGCAAATTAATAAACTGACCTCAGAACAGCCTGCCTGATTTCAGATTTCTCACTTCCTCACAGGAAAATTGCTCCAACTTGAGTTCTGTTTTACTCACAGATATAATTCAAACGTTTTTAGAAACTAGAGAGTGTTTTCTATCCAATAGTAATAATAATATGCATATTGTACGAGCAAGAATTGAGTACGAGGCAGTTTATTTTGGGAACGAAATTTTTACAAAGTGAAAACAGCACCCCCTATTGAGAAAAGGTTTTAAAGGACCTCCTCACCAAAGCAAGATTCAGTAGTAAGCCACCACAAGACCCCAAATCTCACAATTTCCATTTTCGACAGATAAAGTTCATTACAAACATACACAGCCATACATCAGCACCAGTACAAGAATCCTATTAATTGAACACCCATAACACCATTTATATCATTACATGCACACTCTGCAATAAACAATACATCGGAGAAACCAAACACACCATAGAAACCAGACTCAAACAACACCTGTATAACATTAAAAGGGCACACCTACAAACGGCACTCATAACCCACTTCCAGGAGCACCCCAACACTCACCTTACCATATCAGGGTTACAGTCACATATAGGCTGGACCTGTGGGCAGCGAAAGAGGGTAGAACGGGAGTTGATCCACCACCTACAGACAATAAGGCCAAATGGCCTGAACGAGAGGGTTTAGAAAATGGGTTTTAACAGACAGGAAAATGGATGGAGAAGAACATGGTTTTATTTATATTTTATCTATACTCTATATATTTATGTTTTGTTCGGTTTAGTTTGGCATTTCCTTTTTTTAGGTCTTTCCTTTCTTTTAACAGAATAAAACAATAAAACCAACTAAATGCACAATATTGCTTTTATGTTCATATTTAACAACATTATGGTTGAATGAATCTCTCACCACATCGGCTCCTGCACTGTCACCTAGAAAAAGAGGCATTTTAGAACTTACTTCAGTTTAATTTATGATCTTAGGAGGACACCTACGGGCCTTTTTAAGTACTACATCTAATATAACAGATCATCAGAAGAGGGATAGGTTAGTCCACTCTGCCTTCCAGACGAGAGGCACCTAATACATTTGATAAATATTTGGGGAGACCCAAATATATATTGTTAATGCCTTCTCCGGGCGGGGGTTCCTCGTAAGATAGAGGATCGAATTGTCCACTCTAAACTTGATCTATGGAATCAAGTGTAAATTGTGCCAAAAGATTTACATAGGAGAAACAAAGAATACACTACAGGTCAGACTAAAACAACATCTATACCATATGGCTAAAGGTAATAAGAGTACTGTACTGTATTTGCATTTTGGCCTACGTGCAGTGGAGGGCTTGATAATTCTTGGTCTGGAGACAAACAGGAGCTGGTCCAGGACACAACGACAGGGGATGGAAAGAACTTGGATTGTGCGCCTCAATACGATAGATCCTAAGGGCCTGAATGAAAAATATAAAATTTATCTTGGCTTACTTACCTGATGGGAGGGGGCCTCTCCGGTGCAGTGACATGGGTTATTTGGTGGGGGAGGTGGTGGGGGATTGTGGGAGAGCCGCCCATTATAAATGTTTGTATATTCAATTATTTATTTATTTATGGATTTACTCCTTATATTTTTTAAGCACTGACCATAAATATGATGGCACTTATTTTTATATTCTTTGATTCCTTAGTGTGAAGTGATTTTACCTTATTTATTTTTTGGATACTTCTATAGCACTTTTATATTTTAGTGTGGTATGATGATTTGTACATGGTTGAATAGCCATTGTTTGTTGGCACTTATGATTGACTCTTTTTATTTATTTATTTCTTTTGTTTGTTCATTGGGTGGTTCTCCTTGCAGACCCTAATCCCCCACCCTAACCCCGAGATCCTCATGCCTAACCTTAACCGTTGGACCCCCATACCTGATCCTGACTTGTACTCTAATCCTGACCCTAACCGTAACCCCAACCCGAACTCTAACCTTAACCCCTAGCTCCTAAATCCTAACCTTAATTCCCAACCCTAACCTTAACCCCTAGACCCTCATATCTAACTTTACCTCTTAGACCACAGCTCTGAGCTTGGCCCCTGATCTCTATTTTTGGTTCTGAATCCCTGGTTCTTAACCCAAGCCTTATTTTAAATTCTGATTCTGATCTTTTTTATATATATTTTTTTTTAGTCATTAAAGTATTTTTATACATAAGTCTAACCATTTATCCTAAAGGGGTTGCCAGTGCACATCAGATTCGTCTGTTATTCTTTTAACCTAACCCAGCCCGCGCCTGGCATTTTATACATTTTTTTTTTTTTTAATTCTTCTTTGACTGGATTGTTTTAGTATTTTTATTGTCTTGATTTGTTTGTCAAGTAGGTCACAATGATTGAACACCTATCCTAATTGGGACGGTTGATGGGAGGAGAATGGGGGGGGATGGACGGAGGACTAAGCCATACACAGGTCTTGGGAAGAATGGATCCGCCCCCTCAATTCCTCATATTAACACAGGTGTTGGTGACTACTCATTACCTCTGAAGAAAGCTATGATGCTGAAACGTCAGGTCTCTGTTTGTTTTCTGTTTTAAAACTTCTGAAAGTTCCCCTTGACAGATGTTTTGCTTCAACAAACCATACAACAGCCATGGAATTTAGCTTATGAAGGCCTCTTGGACTGACAATTCACTCGAAAGGAAGTTCCAGTGAGTACAAATACCTGAACAAAGGATTAAGGTGAAGGATTTTTTTATAACCTTTTAACCTTTGAACATTGCTAATTTCATGGACAATTTCCTTTGGTTAGTGAACCATTACCAAAGCAGGTGTTGGTAGCATAACATCTAGGGACTCATGATTTTAATTGTTTGTATGTTTCATGTTTTGGTTTTTTATGAAAATGTGATTTTCTTTTTTCTTTTTTTCTCCCCCCCTTATTTTCCCTTCCCCTTTGTCTTTGATTTTAAAATGGTCTGTGGTGTAGTGGAGACTCAGTTGGGATAACATTGTTGATTGTGGTTATTTTTATAGTGGTAGAAGATGATGCTTCCTAGAAGAAATCGGTTTGGGCCTCAGGCGCAATCTATAGCCTTGGGGGAGAATACACCCACCCTAAGCTCAGACACTCTTAAAACCTCTTTCGACCCTAAATTGACTAAGCAGTATTTTAAATTATTACAAGCCATTCACCATGCGAACATTTTTAGCAGAATTGCAAAGGACCAGGTCTTTCCCGCCTGGCATGATGAAACAGGTTGTCAGACTTACAGCTTTTATTAAACCTTCCTCACCCAATTCAACCACTCTGGCACTGGTGAAGGAGAATATGGACCACTGGATGGACACTAATATGTGCATCTTAGTGGACCATTATGATTCAGTCCTGGCAGCGGGGTTACGGGAGATGGGGAGATTTGATATCAATTCCTTTGAGCGAGCGGTTGCCTGGGCAAGGGCCAGATATAAATGTAAGTTTACTCAGTCATCAGTGGCAACGTTACAGGCGACGCTTCCCAAGGCCAGTGTGGGTGCTTGTGAGGTGACAGGCCCAGGCCAACTGACTATGGAGGCTTTTCCGCCCTTGTCCTGTGTCCAGCTCCCAGTAACGTGGAAAGAATGGGAAATAGCAGTCCGGCCAGCGGGTTAGTTAATGGTGGGGCTAAAAATAGACCTAAAAGGAGCTCCCCTAGGATGTCTCCCAGTCTACCAGCTCTAGAGCTGGAGCAGGGGAAAACTAGTTTAGTCACGGCTGAAACGCATTCCCCTAGACCCCAAGTACTTGCTGGAGATCCATTGACCACTGAGTTAGCGCCGGGGGGGGGGTTGATATCTGGAAGCAAACACAGGTGAGCTCTACTCTTGTTCACAGTCCTAAGATTTTTTTTATACAGTAATGTCATCCTACAATGTAGTAATACTATTTCCTCTTTATCTGACTCTGGCCAGGAGGTCCCCGGAGTTGGAGGGGAGCGGGACCCGTGTGGGGCTGCCCTTGGGACCCGAGAGGGGGATGAACATATGATGATAAGTGACGACAAAACGGAATCTTCCTTGAATACGTCCTTGTCTGAGCCCCCCGGGGAGTCCCACGTTGCTGCCGCTCCGGTCCTCCCGCTGCTATTCTCTTCGGGGCCGCCGCCTCTTGATCCAGGTCAGAGTAAGACAGTGGGATTTGTTACAGCTGAGGTGCACCCGGGGGTTTCTTATTCTACTCCAGTGATTCATTTACCTGTCAGGAAGCCTATATCCACCTGCCTTGAACCAGTTAGGCACCCAAATTCTACTAGGAAAATTTGGGATTGGGAACTTACAATTCGAAAACCAATTGTTATAATTGGAGACTCTAATATTTCACGGATTCCTAGGTTTACTGACCCTAGAGTGCAGGCAGATAGCTTCCCTGGTGCTACATTCCACCATTTAAAAGGGGTAGTAGAAAAATTAGAACACCCAACAGTGGAGAAGGTGGTTCTATCGGGGGGTTTAAACAACTGCCTTTTGAAACAACTGGTGTTGAACTCCTGGAAGCAACTACAACAACTGTTGAAAATGGCGGGAAGTAAATTTCCCAATGCCATACTCTACTTGCCCATTATCAACTATTCAGATAGACTGGAAAAACGGCAACAGTTACTCTTGGATCAACTTAATCAAAAAATCCTAGAGAAATGCAACTATTTACCTGAGATTAGCAAACGTAGGTTCCACACACTGCCACGTGACCCAGTACACTGGACATCTGAAACAGGAAATATGATCTTAAACTGTTGGCTGGATAATTTAAACATGTAAGGGGAGAACAGTGCCTTGATACAGCTCCACATTCAAATATCACTAATCTCTCACACTCATACAGGCTCTCTGAGATGGAAAGAAAGGTATTGGAACGGGGATTGTCTTTTATCCCCACTCTGGGAATACTGGATAGGATGGAGCTTCACAGGGACCTACACCTATACCATAGGAGGTTAAAATTGTTGGATCATTTTAATTATGAAACTGATATTCCTTTTGTGCCGTTTACAGATCCCTCGGTTTGGGAACCTAGAGTACAATCTGTATCTCCCCCCCCCCATTCAAACATTGATTAGGAAGGACCTGGATGCATTTAGGAGGTTCCGACCTGGGCCAGTCACTAAGGGGAATATTACGCAATTGGCGCTAGACACTATTAAATCATTGGGGTCCAATCAGAGTATAGTCATTAAACCTGCGGATAAAGGGTCACAGATTGTAATCATGGACGGAGTACAGTATTTGTTGGAGGCTAACAGGCAATTGAATAACGTGAAAAATTATGTCCCGTTAGACCACTCTATTCAATCTGAGACTCAAAACATGATTAAGAGGACATTGGTGGAATTGCTTGAAAAGAAGTTTATTACTTCCAAGCAATATACTTACCTGTTGGGCCCGGAGGTACCAAGACCGCGACAATTTTATCTTCTTCCAAAAATTCATAACCCTTTGGAAGAGTGGTCTGTGCCCTTTCAGATCCCTAGTGGCCGCCCAATTGTTAGTGACTGTGGATCGGAATCGTATCGAATTGCTGAATATATTGACTATTTTATCAATCCGCTATCCCAGAAGCACGCTTCTTATGTTAAGGATACATATGATTTTGTTGGCAAACTTAAAGGTCTCGAACTATCACTAGGGGCATTCTTGTTGTCTGTAGATTAACTCATTATATACAAACATTGAAACCTCTTTGGGACTGCGGGCAGTAAAACAAGCCTTTGATAGGTTTTCTGACCCTCAGTGCCCGGATAAGGAAATCTTAGATCTGTTGGAGTTGAGTCTTTTTTAAGGAATGACTTCAATTTTAATGATGAGTTTTATCTTCAGATCCATGGCACTGCCATGGGTAAGAAATTTGCTCCAGCCTTTGTCAACTTATATGGGTTTTTGGGAAGAGACAGCTTTTCTTAAATGTAAGACCCTTCCTTTGCTATATCTCAGGTATTTGGATGACATCTTTGGAATTTGGGTGAGTTCTATGCAGGACTTTGAGTTTTTTAGAAACCCTCAATACACATCATCCTGCCATTACAATATACAAAGGGAAAAGCTAGAGTTTTTGGACACTCAGGTCTTTGTATTTTCAGATGGGTTAACTAAATCATTGGCCACAAGTCTTTAAGGAGACCGATAGGCATGCCCTGCTACATAAAACAAGTAATCATCCAAAACATACTTTCAGAGGGATTATTAAATCTCAGCTGATCCGGTTCAATAGAATCTGTACATTGGGTGAGCACGTGGAGGCCATAACCATTCTTTTTAGAGCCTTGGGGCCACAGGGATATTCCAAACGTTTCTTTAGGGGGATAAAGGCAGAGGTAGGTGAATTATTTGGCAGGGAAGGGGGTTACAATAAAACACCAGAAACAAACAATTTGATACCATTTGTTACAACATACTCTGGGAGCTTGGGTGGATTTAATAGGACCTTGAGGTCTAACTTCAGGGAAGCTCAGCAAGCTGTGGAAGGGCTGGTAGATTGAAGTAATCTCAGCCTATAGAAGAAACAAAAACCTTGGGGACAGGTTAGTCCACTCTGCCTTCCAGACGAGAGGCACCTAATACATTTGATAAATATTTGGGGAGACCCAAATATATATTGTTAATGCCTTCTCCGGGCGGGGGTTCCTCGTAAGATAGAGGATCGAATTGTCCACTGTAAACTTGATCTATGGAATCAAGTGTAAATTGTGCCAAAAGATTTACATAGGAGAAACAAAGAATACACTACAGGTCAGACTAAAACAACATCTATACCATATGGCTAAAGGTAATAAGAGTACTGTATTTGCATTTTGGCCTACATGCAGTGGAGGGCTTGAGAATTCTTGGTCTGGAGACAAACGGGAGCTGGTCCAGGACACAACGACAGGGGATGGAAAGAACTTGGATTGTGCGCCTCAATACGATAGATCCTAAGGGCCTGAATGAAAAATATAAAATTTCTTGGCTTACTTACCTGATGGGAGGGGGCCTCTCCGGTGCAGTGACATGGGTTATTTGGTGGGGGAGGTGGTGGGGGATTGTGGGAGAGCCGCCCATTATAAATGTTTGTATATTCAATTATTTATTTATGGATTTACTCCTTATATTTTTTTAAGCACTGACCATAAATATGATGGCACTTATTTTTATATTCTTTGATTCCTTAGTGTGATGTGATTTTACCTTTATTTATTTTTTGGATACTTCTATAGCACTTTTAAATTTTAGTGTGGTATGATTTGTACATGGTTGAATAGCCATTGTTTGATAGCACTTATGATTGTCTCTTATTTATTTCGTTTGTTCATTGGGTTGTTCCTCTTAGACCACAGCTCTGAGCTTGGCCCCTGGTCTCTATTTTTGGTTCTGAATCCCTGGTTCTTAACCCAAGCCTTATTTTAAATTCTGATTCTGGTCTTTTTTTATATATATATTTTTTTTAGTCATTATAGTCTTTTTATACATAAGTCTAACCATTTATCCTAAAGGGGTTGCCAGTGCACATCAGATTCATCTGTTATTCTTTTAACCTTACCCTAACATTATTTTTTTTAAATCCACCCATGTGCTTGCTATACTTTATTTTATCTTCTACTACATATTCTTCACTGTTCCCCTTCCCACCTCTAAATCCCATTCATGGATGGTGTCAAATAGCTTCCTCAGGAAAAAAACCCGGAATTACCTCATATGTAATCTTTTATTTGTCTAAGACCTGCACTCATGAATACTTCACTATATAACACCTTTTCTTTGTACTTAATTTTCTCATTCAGAAAAACAGGATGATTCATAATTAGGTCAATATGCCCACACTCATAATACACATTAGGCAACAACTCTGCCCATGCATTTAACACTTCTTTATAAAAATCTGGTATCTTTTCAAACATTTTCCTTTTAAGACCTATCAACAAACCATTATCTTCACATCCACCACTGTCATCCAAATAGACTTTGAAAAAAAAAAAATCCAGCCATAATCTAAGCTGTCATACAAATATTCCTTCACTATTTTTATCCTAATAGCTTTTCTTTTAACATAAATCTACAAGTTTTAAACCTCCATCATAGTCTGCTATCAATGTTTTCTGTTTAATTCTAACACCTTTACCATCCCATATAAAATTTGACACCACATTATTCAATTTATTTAGAACCCACTCTGGCATGTCTAGAACTCCCAAAACATACACAAGTTTAGATGATACCAAAGCATTTACTACAATTATTTTACCTTAACTTTAATTTTCTATTTTTCCAGAAATTCAAAGTTTGCTTGATTTTATTGAGGATCCCTGTCCAAGTTATATCCCTTGCCTCTTTCTCCTCTACACCAATATTTACTCCCAGCACCTTCATAAAATCCTTTGCTACCTTAAATGGAATCTCACACTTATTTGCATTGATATCCCCAAAGAACATAATTTCCGTCTTCTCTATATTAACTTCAGCCCCCGATGCCTTACAATAGATATCTATGATTTTCATAATGCTTTCAATGCTACCTACATCCTTCACATTAAAAGTAGTGTCATCAGCGTACTGATGTATAACACTGACACTACCACCTGGGATTCCAACACCCCTCACCTCTGTCTCCAAGTATTAAAACAGCTAAAGGTTCCGTAGAAACACTGTACAACAGAGCTGACAAAGGACAACCCTGCCTTACTGACCTCTCTATAGGGAAAGTATCTGTTAACCTGTTTGGGCTGCAGGGGCAGTATTGAGTAGCCGGATAAAAGGTGCCCATTTCAAACAGCCTCGTACTCAATTCTTGCTCGTACAATATGCTTATTATTACTATTGGATAGAAAACACTCTAGTTTCTAAAACCGTTTGAATTATATCTGTGTTAAACAGAACTCCTTTTGCAGCAAACTTCCTGACAGGAAGTGGAAAATCTGAAATCGATGCTCTCTTCTAGGGCCTGCCTATAAAGGTCCTTGATATTTATTAGAATACATGCACTTCATACGTCTTCCACTAGATGTCGAAAGGCAGTGAGAAGAAATGGAGTGAATAACTTGATCTGGGGTCGAACAAAAGCTCTTTGTATGACGTGTCACCAGTTTCCTGTTTTCTGGAGAGCGCGTGAAGGGACCTGGATTTGCCTTCTGATAAGCTGAAGTTATGGACGACTAATATCTCCGGCTTTGATTTTATTTGATACGTGACAATATCATCGTAAAGTATGTTTTTTTCAATAGTTTTATTAGATTATTGAAATTTTTTCGGGACGTTAGGCGTGTTGCGTTTCCTTCGTGAACAAACGCAGACGAGCTTAGCGCCACTTCGCTAGCTTTCTGTGCTAATTGACTGGAGAAGAGGACATTCTAAATCCAAACAACGATTGTTCCCGACAGAGGACCCCTTGTACAACATTCTGATGAAAGATCATCAAAAGTAGGACCCATTTTATGATGTTATTTCACATATCTGTCGTACATGTGTACTAGTAGTTTGCGGCCAGGTTTTGGGCACGCTCTCGCCATAACGTAAACTGCATATCGTAATGAAGTTATTTTTAGAATTCTAACACGGCGATTGCATTAAGAACTAGTGTATCTATCATTTCCTATACAACATGTATTTTTTTTGTTATGTTTATGAATAGTTATTTGGTCAGAATATGTGAGTGCCAGAAAAATATCCGGACGTTGTGGGAAAAAGATGCTACGTTAGCACAATGTATAACCACTGATTTCAGCTCTAAATATGCACATTTTCGAACAAAACATAAGTATGTATAACCTGATGTTATAGGACTGTCATCTGATGAAGCTTATCAAGGTTAGTCAAAAATTATATATCTTTTGCTGGTTTGTTACGATCGCTAACTTTTGCTGCTGGGGAATGGCTTGTGTTTCTGGCTATTGTGGTAAGCTAATATAATGCTATATTGTGTTTTCGCTGTAAAACACTTAACCTTTACCGAACCTCAACCCCGTATCCGGGATCACCCCCCACCCCCCACACACTGATTAGCATAGCTAGCATAGCTTCACAAGTAGATAGTAGCATCTAAATATCATTAAATCACAAGTCCAAGACACCAGATGAAAGATACAGATCTTGTGAATAAAGCCACCATTTCAGATTTTTAAAATGTTTTACAGGGAAGACAAAATATGTAAATCTATTAGCTAAACACGTTAGCAAAATACACCACTATTCTAACTCCATCAGTTTCTTACTCCTTCAGGTGCTATCACCAATTCGGCTCAACTAAGATATTGATAGCCAATAACCTATAAAAAAAACCATCAGATGACAGTCTGATAACATATTCATGGTATAGGATAGTTTTTGTTAGAAAAAAGTGCATATTTCAGGTAGAAATCACAGTTTACAATTGCACCGACCATCACAAATCGACTAGAATTACTAGATAGAGCAACGTGTATGACCAATTTACTCATCATAAAACATTTCATAAAAATAGACAAAGCATAGCAATGGAAAGACCCAGTTCTTGTGATTTCAGACCATATTTCAGATTTTCTAAGCGTTTTTCAGCGAAAACACAATAAATCGATAAGTTAGCATACTACATGTGCAAACGTTACCAGAGCATCGATTCCAGCCAAAGAGCGCTATAACGTCAACATCGCCAAAAGATATTAATTTTTTCACTAACCTTCTCAGAATTCTTCCGATGACACTCCTGTAACATCATTTTACAACATACATATACAGTTTGTTCGAAAAGGTGCATATTTAGCCATACAAAACCGTGGTTACACAATAAAAATACTAGGAAATCAAGCCTCAATATGTCTGACGTCATCTATCAGAGTGATCTAGTTTAATTGAAAGCTAATCATATACTTGACTAAAAAATACAGGGTTGACAGGAATCGAAAGACAAATTAGTTCTTAATGCAACCGCTGATTTACATTTGTAAAATTATCCTTACTTTTCAATACAGGGTTCGCCAAGTGAAGCTACACCAAACAAAATGGCGAAATATGCGTTTAAAATATTTCGACAGAACAACAATTTATCATATTAAATATTGCTTACTATGAGCTGTTCTTCCATCATATTCTTGGGCAATGTATCCTTTCTATGTTATAAACGTCTTTTGGTCGATAGATGTCCTCTGTCCTTCGAAATATCCACTAACGATCGAACGGGACCCAAAAACGTGTCCAAAGTTTCAGAGTGCACAACAAAGAAATTCCTCAAAATCGCACTAAACGGATATAATTTCCTATAAAACGGTTTAAATTAACTACCTTATGATGTTTCTAAGTCCTATATCGAATTAAATTACAGACGGATACATTTCAAGTTGATAACCGAGCCTGTGAAAATGGCGTCCGGAGGTCCCTTCCTGCGTAAGGGCGAGCGTCGAAAGGGGGGCTACTCTCACTCCTTGGTCTTTTATAACCTCTGAGAGCTACGGAGAAGGCCCATTCCACTTCTCATTGGTTACTGACATCCAGGGGAAGGCGGGTGCAGTTCGTGTCGTTCCATAGGATAGACAGAGACCTTAAAAACTGATCTGAAACCAGAGCTTCGCTCTCAGACCTTTCACTGTCTGTCATGGATTTCGCTGTAGAAAGAGTTCTGGGTCACCCACAGACATCATTCCAACTTTGTATGAAACTAGAAAGTGTTTTCTTTCCAATAGAATTAATAATATGCATATTGTACGAGCAAGAATTGAGTACTAGGCAGTTTAATTTGGAGACGACAAAATGCTAATTCGGAACAGCACCCCCTGTAGTCGCAAGAAGTTTTAAGAAATCGGAAATATTGGCTGGAATCACAAGATGCCTGTCTTTCATTTGCTGTACACCATGTATTTTTCAAATGTTTTATGATGAGTATTTAGGTATTTGACGTTGGTGTCTGTAATTACTCTGGCTGCTTCGGTGCTATTTCTGATGGTAGCTGTGATGGTAGCTGCAATGTGAAACTGATTTATAGCTCAAATATGCACATTTTTCAAACAAAACATAGATTTATTGAATAACATGTTATAAGACTGTCATCTGAAGTTGTTTCTTGGTTAGTTTGGTTGGTTCTTGGTTAGGTTGGTTGGTTCTTGGTTAGGTTGGTTTTGTGCATGCTACCTGTGCTGTGAAAAATGTCTGTCCTTTTTTGTATTTGGTGGTGAGCTAACATAAATATACGTGGTGTTTTCGCTGTAAAACATTTTAAAAATCGGACATGTTGGCTGGATTCACAAGATGTTTATCTTTCAAATGCTGTATTGGACTTGTTAATGTGTGAAAGTTAAATATTTCTCAAATATATTTTGAATTTTGCGCCCTGCACTTGAGCTGGCTGTTGTCATAAGTGTACCGACCTCGGGCTTGCAGCCAGAAGTTAAAACTACACCTTTTTCATTTGATTAACAACATCTCTAATTGTACAAATTACATCGGCAACATCTCTTCCAGGTTTTCCGTAGGCTTGTGTTGATGTAATAATACTTCCAATCACCTTTTTCATCCTATTAGCCAAAACTTTAGTCAGTATTTTATAATCTGAATTCAGAAGACTAATAGGCCTATAATTTTCTAACTTTAACCTACTGCCTCTATTTTTAAATAAGATGGTTAACATACCAATTGACAGACTCAGGGATTTACTTATTCTCTTCCATATACTGAAAAACCTTCAATAAAATGGGTGCCAAAATATCCACAAAAGCTTTATAGAATTCATTTGTTAAACCATCCAAACCTGGACTTTTATTTCCTTGAGTGTTCTCAATTGCTTTTTTGATTTCCACAATTAATATCTTCATCACACATCATTCTATCTGCCTGAGATACTTTGGCACTGATTTTCTCCAACACTTTTGCTACACACACTTTGTCCACATCATTCTTTTTATAAAGATTTCTGTAAAAGGATTCAACTGAATCTAAGATGTCAACAAAATCATTTACCTTTACACCTTTTTCATTTTCTAATTCTACAATATAACTCTTAAATTGCTTTTGTTTTTCAAGCCCCAGAAAAAAGGAAGTACATTTCTCTCCCTCCAAGGCGTACTGTGCCTTACTCCTAACAATAGCCCCTAAACATTTCTTTTTTTCATAAAACCCTAGCTCTGCATGGATTTTCAAATAGTTCACAACATCATAGTCTGGATCAGCATCAGCCTTTTCAAGTTCATGTAACATCCTATTTCTAAGCATTTTTTCTTTCTGCTTATCTAAACGGTTACGATTTTTAGAGTACCTAATACTCCTGTTTTTTACTTTAACTTTCACTTCCTCCCACCATAAACACACATTCTCTTAACAGTACATTAGACATTTCATCCTCGATACATTCAAAAATTTCCTTTTATATAACTTTCTTCCTTTAACAGACTGGCATTTAAACACCAGACACCTCCCCCCATCTCCACAGCAAAACCTATCTGAAATGACATTACTGCATGATCACTGTATGCTGTAAAAATTATGACATCTTCTGGACCTGTTGTACCACATCTACCTTTGCTAAACATAAATCAATTCTACTTTGTTTTAGTTCATTTAACACCACCTGCCTTCTCAAACTCTCTTCTATTTAAATTTTCAGCCCTCCAAATATCTACAAGATTTTCCTTATTCATTAATTCCCATAAAGCATTTCTAGACGAATCATGTCAAACTATCACATCTCGAGACATCCATTCTAGTACACTTCACGTTAAAATCTCCTACTAGTATACAGTTCTCTGAACACAGTTTTCTTATGTTATTAAACATATCTCTCCTTTCCGATTCAATATTCGAAGCATAAAGATTAATTAGACAAAATGACATTCTTGAACTTTAAACTCAATAACATAAGTCTGCCCTGATTATCTGCATATACCTGCTTGACATTTTGAACCACATTTTTTACCAAAATAGCCACTCCACATGTTTTTTCACTTCTGTGACTACAAAAAATAGCTCAGACCATTTGCTCTTAATCGCCAGCATTTTGGAGTCCGTCCAATTAGTCTCTTAAACACCACGTCTGCTTTAACAGACACCAAAACCTGCTCCAATTTGTTCATATTTATCAAACTGTTCCCATTTAGTGATGCAACATTAATCATTTAACTTTGTATCCGCATGATCAAGCACCTTATCCATACAGGAAACATTAACCTCTTTTTTTAAATAAGCATATCTCTCTACCGTTTCCAGAATCCCCACCAAATCATTAACCTTAGCCCCCTTATCATTTAATTAACTCCGTAATATAAGTCTTCTCTTGCCTTCTTTATTCTAAATTCAAGAAAAACGAAGTACATCTTTCTCCCTCTATCGCATATTGCACTCCTTACAATCGCCGCATAACATTTCTTCTTCTCATATTCATCAAGTGCATCCTTAGCCAGTATATAATCCTCCACCCCATGATCATCATTTGCTATACACTCAAGTTCATATTGAACCTTCTGACGTAGTTCCCTCCTTCTTTTTCAAAAAATAATTCCTCTTAACAGCATATTTTATAGTCAATTCCTTATTTGATTTTCAGCTCCTCCCACCACAACCCCATGTTCTCCTCCATTAACTTGTGAATAGTGGGTGCTGTTTTCACTTTGGGAAAAAATCGTGCCCAATTTAAATGGCCTCGTACTCTATTCTAGATCGTACAATATGCATATTATTATTACTATTGGATAGAAAACTCTCAAGTTTCTAAAACTGTTTGAATTATATCTGTGAGTAAAACAGAACTCATTTGGCAGCAAACTTCGACAGGAAGTGAAAAATCTGAAAACGATGCTCTGTTCCAGGGCCTGCCTATTCAATTGCTTAATATATATGGATTTGGATGCACTGCATACGCCTTCCACTAGATGTCAACAGGCAGTGGAAGGTGGAATTGGGTGTCTAGCTTGATGTGAGGTCGAACAAGAGCTCTTGGAATGAAGTGACCAGAATTTCCTTTCTCTACCTAGGCGCGGGAAGGACATCAGCATTGGCTTCTGAAAAGCGTTTGGTATAGATGGTGGATGTCTCCGGCTCTGATTTGATAGATGTGATAACATCATAAAGTAGTTTTTTTCAACCGAGTTGTATCAGTTTATTCAACGTTTATTGCGACTTTTGGAATTTTCCTTCGCGTCAGAAGATGGGCATGTTCGCGCCACATGGCTAGCTAAGGTTGCTAATTCGACAGGAGAGAAGGACATTCTAAAACCAAACAACGATTTATTCCGGACAAAGGACTCCTTGTACAAGATTCTGATGGAAGCTCAGCAAAAGTAGGAAAAAAATGTTGAGTCCTATTTTCCTCCTTTTTGCGGGCGCTGTCTTGCAATAACGTAAGCTGTTTGTTATGGTAAAGTTATTTTTAAAAATCTAACACGGCGGTTGCATTAAGAACTAGTGTATCTTTCATTTGCTGTCCAACATGTATTTTTTATTAAAGTTTATGATTTCTTTGGTCAGATTAGGTGAGTGAATGGAGATATTGGACAATCTGGTGAATCGATGCTACATATTCACAATGTATAACCACGATTTGCAGCTCAAAATATGCAAATTTTCGAACAAAACATATGTGTATTGTATAACCTGATGTTATAGGACTGTCATCTGATGTTGGTCAAGGTTAGTGATTAATTTTATATATTTTGCGATCGCTACCTTTTGCTGCTGATAAATGCATTTGTGTGTTTGGCTATTGTGGTAAGCTAATATAATGCTATATTGTGTTTTCGCTGTAAAACACGTAAAACATCTGAAATATTGTCTGGATTCACAAGATTATCTTTCATTTGCTGTACACCATGTATTTTTCAAATGTTTTATGATGAGTATTTAGGTATTTCATGTTGCTCTCTGTAATTATTCTGGCTGCTTTGGTGATATGTTGATGGTAGCTGCAATGTAAAACTATGATTTATACCTCAAATATGCACATTTTCGAACAAAACATAAATTTATTGTATAACATGTTATAAGACTGTCATCTGAAGTTGTTTCTTGGTTAGTGACTAATTACTCTATTTGGTCGGTTTTGTGATAGCTACCTATGCGGTAGAAAAATTGTGAAAATATGCGTTTGAGTCTTTTGCTGTTGTGGTTAGCTAATAGAAATACATTGTGTTTTTGCTGTAAAACATTTAAAAAATCGGAAATGATGGCTGGATTCACAAGATGTTTATCTTTCATTTGCTGTATTGGACTTGTGATTTCTTGCATATTATATGATATCCCTGTCGCGCTAGGCTAGTCAGCTTTTTTGATGAGGATCCCGGATCCGGGAGAGAAGCGGTAGAGGTTAACTGCTGTCTTTTGGCCCTCCAAAAACATTCTGATATCATATCAATATAGTTTTCCTCCTCTAGCAAGCTATTATTTAAACACCACAGCCCACCAGATTTAGTAGGTGTCTTTACTCTACAAGAAAATACCAACACAGCACGATCACTTAAAGCATTGAAAACATATTCAGGATCATGTATTAGATGCTGTACATGCTTTCCTGTTAAACAGTAATCAATCCTGCTTTGTTTCACCTTATTTAAAACTATTTGCCTTCTAGAAAAATCCCTCCCAGGGTAACGTTCTCTCCATACATCATGTAAATCATAATCTCCCATAACCGGCAACAGTTCCTTTCATGAGGTGTCAGAGCGGAATTGCACACTGCTCGTCGCATCTAACCGACTTAACCACACATTAAAATCCCCAACCACACATTAAAATCCCCAACCAAAATTGTATTGTCATTACACAGAGCCCGAAATGCCCTGAAAAAAAACCTCCCTCCTTTTCTACATTTAGGGCATACACATTAATTATACGATAGTCAACAGAACCCACTGAGAAATCTACAGCAAGAAGTCGACCTTCATAAGGCGTTCTCACTCTCTGTACATTTTCCACTACCCCCCTTTAAATCAGTATCACCACCCCACATGCACCTACTACCCCATGACTAACAAAACATAGATCTGTCCATACTCTACTCACAAAACCCATAGATACAGGAGACCATTTTGTCTCCTGTGCACATATAATATCTGCATCCGTCAATGCTATTAACATTCAGCTTGTCAGCCCCACTCAACCCACGTCCATTTAAAGAAAATATCTTTATACCCGACATTAGTTAACACAAACATTTGCCATAGATTTCACCTCATTCCTTCAGATATTTGAGCTTCTTACTGCACTTTGTCGATATTCTCTTTTGACTTACTGAAGCCTGAAGCACTCCAATCTATCTCATCCCCTGATCCCATCAGACTGTTAGGAGAAGTTGGAGCATTCCCTTCCCCCACAATAGGTTTGACATTCTGAAGAGTCCCGTCAGGTTGTACATCCTCCATTAGAGGCTCTGTGCATGGGTCCTTGCCACACTCAGCTTTCTGAAAATCGATCTGAGCTCTTCCACATCTCGCATCTTCTCCCTCCACACCCTCTGAATTTAACCATTCTACCGCACTGTCCATACTGGATCCCAGCTCCGTCACCCCCATCTCTGCAGACTTGCTGGGATTTCTCACCCCTTCATGCATCCCACTGATCCCCTCTATCATTCTCCTCTCCCAGATCACTTTCCTCCACACACCCTTCCTCAGATACTGAGCCTCTCTAATTCATTATCGCAAGCTCTTCACCCTTTCACCACATATACAGTTAATTGATTCACATCTTTCTCCCAGGACACTCCCGTGCATAATGCCCCTGCTCCATACATTTGTAACACCTAAATTCAGGGCAATCATGTACTACATGACCAGGCTGAATACAAAGCCTACACACTTTCACCTGCCTGTCATGTATAACCCTGAAATATTCAGCCCCCTCGAGTCTCAAATTTCATTCGAATATGGCAACGATTGGACATTGTTTGAAAATCGTACCTTAGAGAAACGCGTACCGTCTGCAATTTCCGTTCCAGGCCACATTCTCCTCTTGATTGTAGACACTGCTGCGACTCCCCATCCAGTCTATTTATTATATCCTCATCCGAGATATACGTCGGTAAATTCAAAAAGGACACCAGTTCATCATGTGACAAATCCTTCGCCATTACACACGAGTCTTTAATTTTAAATCCATCCATAAGTCTCTCCTTCCCTTTCGCATGACTCATTGTTATCTCATATTTATTCTTCGTTTTAAAACGACACCCCACCACCAAACCGCATACCTCCTTGATCCCCCGTAGCAGCTCCATCATCGTTATCTTGTCCTCCCCAATGATCTCCACCGCCACCGTTAAACTTCTTTAAAATACCCGGGGAACAGCCCGCTCCCCAGCCATCTTTTCTCCTGCCGCACCTCTGCCAGTCTTCATTTCCCCCTTCAAATTCTTCCCAGTAGTCGAAGCCATATCGCCCACTCTTCGGTCCAAATCAGAAACCAATCTCCTACTCACATCCATGCTTCTTTACAAGTCCGTTTGGTCTTTCAAACTTCCCTTAAGGAAATGAAAATACCTTTCCCCTAACAGCGCAAGCTGCTAGGGGGAAAAACCTTCACTAATAATTCCAACAAGAATTGTTTAACAAAAAATCACCAAACAAAAAAAATATTTCTCCCACTCAACAACCAACTTCCTCAATCCCAAAAAGGGGCTTATTCAGGCTGGTATGTCCGTAAGCGAAGGATCAACTCTTGGTACACCATAAAATACTGATAAACAGACATTGCATTTTCACCAATTAGATAAGCAGCTTGAACTTTGGGTCAAAAAGTGGAAGAAAGTACATATACTTTAGCATCAAATGCTGATGAAATAATGCAACAGCACACCCTAGTGGACAAAATGATTACAGCACCTGGTATTCCCAGATGGTCTCCCATCCAAGTACTAACCAGACCCGACCCTGCTTAGCTTCCAAGATCAGACGAGATCGTTTTTTTTTTATATATTTTTTTTATTTATAAAAAAGTTTCAATTACAATATTTTATCAAATGTACAATACACAAAAACCGAGACTAACATAGGCAGGTGAACAATTCACCCCCTATCAAATCAAAACTCAAATAAATAAAATACAACAAACGAATAAAAGCCTAACAAATTCCAATCTCACAAAACAGGAATGTTGAAATCAACTCCCGAACAATGAAAACCAAAAAAATAAACATACCAATACTTTCAAAAAATTATAAGTGATTCTTCCACCATCCACCCTTGAAATCAACCCACTCCCCTCCACAAAAGCTTCATCAAAACATTCCTTTCCATAACAATAAAACACATCTATATGCTTCTTAAACAAAACTACAAAAATATCCCACCCTCCACCTCAAAAAAAGCATAATTCCTCCTACAAAAAATAGCATACCTCACAACTCAAAACAACATTCAACAAACCCACATTAACACCTTCACATTTACCAGACACGCCAAATAACACCAATTCATCCCACATTTTTTCAAAATATCACCCCCCCCAGTTTCTATGTATCATTCAAATCAAATTTATTTTATATAGCCCTTCGTTCATCAGCTAATATCTCAAGTGCTGTACAGAAACCCAGCCTAAAACCCCAAACGGCAAGCAATGCAGGTGTAGAAGCACGGTGGCTAGGAAACTCCCTAGAAAGGCCAAAACCTAGGAAGAAACCTAGAGGAACCAGGCTGAGGGGTGACCAGTCCTCTTCTGGCTGTGCCAGGTGGAGATGTTCATAAATGACCAGCATGGTCAAATAATAATCAGGAATAAATGTCAGTTGGCTTTTCATAGCCGATCATTAAGAATATCTCTACCGCTCCTGCGGTCTCGAGTTGAAAACAGCAGGTCTGGGACAGGTAGCACGTCCGGTGGACAGGTCAGGGTTCCATAGCCGCAGGCAGAACAGTTGAAACTGGAACAGCAGCAAGGCCAGGTGGACTGGGGACAGCAAGGAGTCATCATGCCAGGTAGTCCTGACGCATGGTCCTAGGGCTCAGGTCCTCCAAGAGAAAGAAAGAGCGAAGGAGAGAGAGAATTAGAGAGAGCATACTTAAATTCACACAGGACACCGGATAAGACAGGAGAAGTACTCCAGATATAACCAACTGACCCTAGCCCCCCGACACAAACTACTGCAGCATAAATACTGGAGGCTGAGACAGGAGGGGTCAGGAGACACTGTGGCCCCATCCGATGATACCCCCGGACAGGGCCAAACAGGAAGGATATAACCCCACCCACTTTGCCAAAGCACAGCCCCCGCACCACTAGAGGGATATCTTCAAACACCAACTTACAATCCTTAGACAAGGCCAAGTATAGCCCACAAAGATCTCCACCACAGCACAAGCCAAGGGGGGGCGCCAACCCAGACAGGAAGATCACGTCAGTAACTCAACCCACTCAAGTGACGCACCTCTCCTAGGGACGGCATGAAAGAGCACCAGTAAGCCAGTGACTCAGCCCCTGTAATAGGGTTAGAGGCAGAGAATCCCAGTGGAGAGGGGAACCGGCCAGGCAGAGACAGCAAGGGCGGTTCGTTGCTCCAGAGCCTTTTCCGTTCACCTTCACACTCCTGGGCCAGACTACACTCAATCATATGACCCACTGAAGAGATGAGTCTTCAGTAAAGACTTAAAGGTTGAGACCGAGTCTGCGTCTTTCACATGGGTAGGCAGACCATTCCATAAAAATGGAGATCTATAGTAGAACGCCCTGCCTCCAGCTGTTTGCCTAGAAATTCTAGGGACAATTAGGAGGCTTGTGACATAGCGTACGTGTAGGTATGTACGGCAGCACCAACTCGGAAAGATAGGTAGGCGCAAGCCCATGTAACGCTTTATAGGTTAATAACTTCTCACGAGTCACCATCCCGGATCTGGGAGCACCCTCATCAGTAAAAAAGCTGACTAGCATAGCCTAGCATAGCGCCACAAGTAAATACTAGCATCTAAATATCATGAAATCACAAGTCCAAGACACCAGATGAAAGATACACATCTTGTGAATCCAGCCATTTCTGATTTTTAAAATGTTTTACAGTGAAAACACTATGTATTTCTATTAGCTAACCACAATAGCAAAAGACTCAACCGCATATTTTCACAATGTTTTTACCGCATAGGTAGCTATCACAAATTCGACCAAATAAAGATATAAATAGTCACTAACCAAGAAACAACTTCATCAGATGACAGTCTTATAACAGATTTATTGTATAGCATATGTTTTGTTTGAAAAATGTGCATATTTCAGGTATAAATCATAGTTTTACATTGCAGCCACCATCACAACTCTCACCAAAGCAGCTAGAATAACTAGAGACCAACGTGAAATACCTAAATACTCATCATAAAACATTTATGAAAAATACATGGTGTACAGCAAATGAAAGACAAACATCTTGTGAATCCAGACAATTTCAGATTTTAAGTGTTTTACAGCAAACGCAATATAGCATTATATTAGCTTACTACAGTAGCCAGCCACACAACCACATTCATTCAACGCAACGGTAGCGATAGCGAAAAAAACAGCAAAAGATATACATTTATTCACTAACCTTCACAATCTTCATCAGATGAGTCCTATAACCTCATATTACACAATACATATATGGTTTGTTCGAAAATGTGCATATTTAGCGGTACAAATCGTGGTTTTACAATGTGAATACGTAGCCAAACTGCACAAAATTATCCGGATATATTTCTGACACTCACCTAATCTAATCAAATAACTCATCATAAACTTTAATAAAAAATACATGTTGGACAGCAAATGAAAGATACACTAGTTCTTAATGCAACCGCCGTGTTAGATTTTTAAAAATAACTTTACCATAACAAACAGCTTACGTTATTGCAAGACAGCGCCCGCAAAAAGGAGGAAAATAGGACTCAACATTTTTTTCCTACTTTTGCTGAGCTTCCATCAGAATCTTGTACAAGGAGTCCTTTGTCCAGAATAAATCGTTGTTTGGTTTTAGAATGTCCTCTCCTGTCGAATTAGCAACCTTAGCTAGCCATGTGGCGCGAACATGCCCATCTTCTCCTGACGCAAAGAAAGAAATTCCAAAAGTCGCAATAAACGTTGAATAAACTGATACAACTCGGTTGAAAAACTACTTTATGATGTTTTTATCACATCTATCAAATAAAATCAGAGCCAGAGACATCCACCGTGTATACCGAACGCTTTTCAGAAGCCAATGCTGATGTCCTTCCCGCGCCTAGGTAGAGAAAGGAAATTCTGGTCACTTCATTCCAAGAGCTCTTGTTCGACCTCACATCAAGCTAGACACCCCATTCCACCTTCCACTGCCTGTTGACATCTAGTGGAAGGCGTATGCAGTGCATGCATATCCATAAATATTAAGCAATTGAATAGGCAGGCCCTGGAACAGCATCGTTTTCAGATTTTTCACTTCCTGTCGAAGTTTGCTGCCAAATGAGTTCTGTTTTACTCACATATATAATTCAAAGAGTTTTAGAAACTTGAGAGTTTTCTATCCAATAGTAATAATAATATGCATATTGTACGATCTAGAATAGAGTACGAGGCCATTTAAATTGGGCACGATTTTTCCCCAAAGTGAAAACAGCGCCCCCTATTCACAAGAAGTTAACAGGAAGCCAGTGTAGGGAAGCTAGCACTGGAGTAATATAATCAAATTTCTTGGTTCTAGTCAGGATTCTAGCAGCCGTATTTAGCACTAACTGAAGTTTATTTGGTGCTTTATCCGGGTAGCCGGAAAGTAGAGCATTGCAGTAGTCTAACCAAGAATTAACAAAAGCATGGATACATTTTTCTGCATTTTTGGACAGAATTTCTGATTTTTGCAATGTTACGTAGATGGAAAAAAGCTGTCCTTGAAACAGTCTTGATATGTTCGTCAAAAGAGATCAGGGTCCAGAGTAACGCCGAGGTCCTTCACAGTTTTATTTGAGACGACTTTACAACCAAGATTAATTGTCAGATTCAACAGAAGATCTCTTTGTTTCTTGGGACCTAGAACAAGCATCTCTGTTTTGTCCGAGTTTAAAAGTAGAACGTTTTCAGCCATCCACTTCCTTATGTCTGAAACACAGGCTTCTACCGAGGGCAATTTTGGGGCTTCACCATGTTTCACTGAAATGTACAGCTGTGTATTCATTAATGATATTTTACGGACAAAACTATTTTGCTGACATAGCTAGACTATATATATGTTGAGAACGATTAAATGTCATGGTGGTAACGTCGTTAGCATGTCTACTTTGTGACCGCTAATTTAGGTTTTTCATGTGTCATCCGCATAGCAGTGAAAGTTAACATTATGTTTTCGAATGACATCCCCAAGAGGTAAAATATATACTGAAAACAATAGTGGTCCTGAAACGGAACCTTGAGGAACACCGAAATGTACAGTTGATTTGTCAGAGGACAAACCGGTCACAGAGACAAATTTATCTTTCCGACAGATAAGATCTAAACCAGGCCAGAACTTGTCCGTGTAGACCAATTTGGGTTTCCAGTCTCTCCAAAAGAATGTGGTGATCGATGGTATCAAAGGCAGCACTAAGGTCTAGTAGCACGAGGACAGATGCAGAGCCTCGGTCTGACGCCATTAAAAGGTCATTTACCACCTTCACAATTGCTGTCTGTGCTATGATGAGGTCTAAAACCCGACTGAAGCATTTCGTATACATTGTTTGTCTTCAGGAAGGCAGTGAGTTGCTGCGCAACAGCTTTTTCTAAAATTTGAGAGGAATGGAAGATTCGATATAGGCCGATAGTTTTTTATATTTTCTGGGTCAAGGTTTGGCTTTTTCAAGAGGCTTTATTACTGCCACTTTTAGTGAGTTTGGTACACATCCGGTGGATAGAGCCGTTTATTATGTTCAACATAGGAGGGCCTATTCCAAGTTTAGTTGGAATAGGATGCAGCTTGAAGGTTTAGAGGCCATGATTATTTTCATCATTGTGTCGAGATATAGTACTAAAACACTTAAGTGTCTCTTGATCCTAGGTCCTGGCAGAGTTGTGCAGACTCAGGACAGCTAAGCTTTGGAGGAAGATTTAAAGAGTCCGTAATTTGCTTTCTAATGATCATGATCTTTTCCTCAAAGAAGTTCATGAATTTATTACTGCTGAAGTGAAAGCCATCCTCACTTGGGGAATGCTGCTTTTTAGTTAGCTTTGCAACAGTATCAAAAATAAATTTTGGATTGTTATCTTCCTCAATTAAGTTGGAAAAGTAGGATGATCGAGCAGCAGTGAGGGCTCTTCGATACTGCACGGTACTGTCTTTCCAAGCTACTCGAAGACTTCCAGTTTGGTGTTGCGAATTTCCGTTCAAATTTTCTGGAAGCTTGCTTCAGAGCTCGGGTATTTTCTGTATACCAGGGAGCTAGTTTCTTATGACAAATGTTTTTAGTTTTTAGGGGTGCAACTGCATCTAGGGTATTGCGCAAGATTAAATTGAGTTCCTCAGTTAGGTGGTTAATTAGACGAAAAATGACATTTTGAACTTTAAACTCAATAACATAAGTCTGCCCTGATTATCTGCATATACCTGCTTGACATTTTCAACCACAATTTTTTACCAAAATAGCCACTCCACATAATTTTTTGTAGTCACGGAAGTGAAAAAACATCTCAGACCATTTGCTCTTAATCTCCAGCATTTTGGAGTCCGTCCAATTAGTCTCTTGAAAACACCACATGTCTGCTGTAACAGACACCAAAACCTGCTCCAATTTGTTCATATTTCTCAAACTGTTCCCATTTAGTGATGCAACTTTAATCATTGTTAAAGTATCCAGAAATATAGCCAAAAACAAACATGTCATTTCAAAATAGACTTCTTTTTTCCCGCTCCCATCACCTCCCTAGTTTTGCCAATGATCTCTTATTTCTTGCAAACAACTGAAAATCCTCACTATCTATTTCTTCGTCCGACTCATGACTAGGACTTGGGAGGGGAGCAACATTCAAGCCTTTTGTAAAATGCGCTTTAACAGTGCCATCAACTCCAGTGGACCCAGCCCTCTCCTTGGTTTCATTTTCACACAGGTTTAAAGCAGGTTCAGGCACCTGAGAAGCACCTTGCACCATATCTACCTGTGTATCCAATTCACCAATCATGTGCTGCTGCTCCACTTTTTCAGCAGCAGAGACCAAGACTGCGTCTCGTGTACTGCCAGAAGGCATTACATACTCTCCAAGCATCTCTATAGCCGTCTCTGGAATCACCTGCGACACACTTTCCCTATCACTCTCTTCCTCCCTCTCCATAGCCACACTCCCCTCATATTCTTCAGTAATGAGGTCCATTGTTTGCAGAAATAAGACATAATTTCCCTTCTTACATTTACATCTGTCTTTAGGTCTATCACACCTTCTACACATATCACCGATGTTCAAACATTCTCTGGCATAATGCCCTTCACCACATTTATGACATATAAATTCTGTACATTCCTTAAGTATGTGTCCTGGTTGAATACATAGTCTACATACCTTGGTTATCGTGGATCACTCGGAAATATTCAAATCCATCGACAGTATTGAATTTGGTTGAGTAAGGTAATGATTGCACACTGTCCGTAAACTTTACCTTACAAAATCTCATCCCGTCTACAATGTCCGTTCCTGGCCACATCCTCCTTGATTGGTGTTGTCGCGTTCACTTTCCATCCTTGTAATTTCTCATGTATTTCCTCATCCGTAATATATGCCGGCAAGTTCAAAAAGGACACCACAAGTTCATCGTTCCCCAGTTCTTTCGCCATTATTTGACAGCTCTTTATTCTTAGCCTGTCTTAGTCTTTCTTTTCCCTTCGCGTGTGACATGGTTATTTCGTACTTGTTTCTGTCTTTCATTCTACATCCCAATATCATTCCACATACTACTTTTATTCCTCTCAGCAATTCCATCGTTATTTTTTCTTCTCCAATAACTTCCACGTTCACCGTCAATTCTTTCTCATACTTTCTTCTCAACTCTTCATTCGACGCTCTTTTTTTCTCCGTTGTCCATTCTCGTTGTTGTTGTTATTCTTGATGTCGAAGCCATTGAATCCGTCCGGTTATTTTACGTAGAATCCCCCAAACAGCTCACGCCGTTGGGGGATAAAAACGCTAAAATTTACAAAGAAAATAAACTACACTCCCCACAAACTTCCAAACTTAAAGTATAAAAACCACCAAAAACGATTTTCTCTCCAAACAATCCAACACCTGCTGCTCACTCACTTCCTGAAACTTCCAAAAAGGGGCGTATTCAGGCTGGTATGGCCGTAAGCGAAGGAACAGCTCTTGGTACACCATATAAAGTCAAAGTGAGTCTGATAAACAGACAGTGCATTTTCACCAATTAGATAAGCAGCTTGAACTTTGGGTCAAAAAGTGGAAGAAATTACATATACTGTAGCATCAAATGCTTACGACAAGGCAGTGTTGCTGATGAAATAATGCAAGAGCACACCCTAGTGGACAAAATGCTTACAGCACCTGGTATTCCCAGGCGGTCTCCCATCCAAGTACTAACCAGGCCCGACCCTGCTTTGCTTCCAAGATCAGAGGAGATCAGGCGTATAATTTATTTTTCTTTTTATTATTAAAATGTCATAGTAATTTTCAACCAAATCACAAACACTAACAATCCTTCTATTCATTTCATTCCATCTACATCAGAAAAAAACACATTTACACAACAACAAAACAAAAAAAACAATTACCATCATATTCACTAATCAACATAAATTACATAATCTAATATAGACATTAGACATACACCATTTCAGAAGTTAACCCTAAATCCCCCTCCATAGACACTAAAGTACTCCCCTTTACAAACATACTTTCAAATTTCTCTAGTTTTGCATTATACATTAATTCCACATGCTTACTTAACTTCTTCTGGCTGCAAGCCCGAAGCCGGGCACAATGACAACAGCCACTTCAAGTGCAGGGCGCGAAATTCAAAATATATTTTTTAGAAATATTTAACTTTCACACATTAACAAGTCCAATACAGCATTTGAAAGATAAACATCTTGTGAATCCAGCCAACATGTCCGATTTTTAAAATGTTTTACAGCGAAAACACCACGTATATTTATGTTAGCTCACCACCAAATACAAAAAAGGACAGACATTTTTCACAGCACAGGTAGCATGCACAAAACCAACCTAACTAACCAAGAAACAACTTCATCAGATGACAGTCTTATCATGTTTTTCAATAAATCTATGTTTTGTTCGAAAAATGTGCATATTTGAGCTATAAATCAGTTTTACATTGCAGCTACCGTCAAATGGCACCGAAGCAGCCAGAGTAATTACAGACACCAACGTCAAATACCTAAATACTCATCATAAAACATTTGAAAAATACATGGTGTACAGCAAATGAAAGACAGGCATCTTGTGATTCCAGACAATATTTCCGATTTCTTAAACCTGCATGATCACTAAAAGTTGTAAAAACATACTTAATATCTTTCATAAAATTCCTTAAACCTTCTTTTACTAAAACCAGATCTATCCTCGTTTGTTTCAAATCCCCTAAAACCACCTGCCTTCTAGAAAATTCTCTTTTCTGGATTTTCCTCTCTCCATATCAATCATTCCTTTTTCTAACATCTTTAAAACCCCCCTAGATACATCACTTCTAAAAATAGCTCCTCTTGTCATATCCAGTCTATCCATTTTAACATTAAAATCCCCGACTACAATAGTTTCCCTCACACCATTTTCCTATTTCTAAAAATAAATCTTTGCGCTCTATTTCAGTATTTGGCGCATAAATATTTATAATTCTAAAAACCATACTCATATATTCAAAATCTAAAATTAAAATCCTCCCATTATTATCATTATATCTGTTTCACATTATCCACCACATCCTTCCTCAATAAAATAGCAACCCCACTTGAATTCCCCCTGCCATTGTTAACAAAATTAAATCTCTCCATATTTTTTTTACTTCTAAAATACATACATTGTCCCAATGTGTTTCTTGCAGGCATAAAATATCAGAATTCTTCATTTTAACTATTCTTTGAAATTTTTCCATTGTTCTTAAACCATTCGCATTGATTGACATAAAATTAACCATTCCAATAAATAATAAAAAGAAAAAATATTTTCTCATTATCCTCTACCTTTTGTCATGTTTTCTTCCTTTTTCGTCCTTTTTCACCTCCAACGCCGCTTTCCTCTTCCTGTAGCTTACCCTTGTTCTATCAATCTTTTCCATGTCTTCTGAATCTGAAATTGACTCTAAATCCATCTCTTACAACCAACTCGAATTCTCCTTTCCTGTGCCTGTTGTGCTGCCTGTATCCATTTGCGTCTCCTCCCCTGTCAGCATCCCACTCCCCTCCACTTCACCTCCTTCCGAGGCACCCATATAGCCCGAGGCCCCCCCCAAAATCTGTGAGCCCCCAGTACCTCCACCCAGCCAACTCCCCCCCTCCTCCTGAAAACTCCCTCTTCTTATTTCTGAATCCATACTGCCCCCTATTTCATCCATCTTCTGTTCCATCTTCTCCCCTCTTCTTTTCTCCGTCTCTTCACCCTCCACCACGTCCTCTCCACCATCGTCTTCTTCTGCTCGGGGTGATACATCAGCCTCCACAAAAAGATCCTGGCTCCCCTCCTCATTCACAACCTCTCCACAGTTGCACTCGTCAGCTCTCATGCGACATCCTTCGCAAAATGCCCTTTCCTTTCCACCTACACATTCTCTTGCATAATGCCCTTGCTTCCCACACTTATAACATTTAAATTCAGGGCAGTCCTTCAAAATATGCCCAGGCTGAATACAAAGCCTACAAACTCTGACCTGCTTATCATGTATAACTCTAAAGTACTCTCCACCTTCAAGTGTGTCAAACTTTGTAGAGTACGGCAATGATTTCACAGTATCAGTAAATTTTACTTTGCAGTATCTCGTGCCATCTGCTATATCCGTCCCCGGCCAAACTCTCCTCCTGATGTCAGAGACTGCTGATACACCCCAGCTACATAGCTTAGCCAATATAGCACTGTCTTCCATATATACAGGCAAATTCATGAAAGAGACTATAAGTTCATTGGAAACCATATCTCTTGCCATAATTCTTGTTTCTTTAATCATGAAGCCATCCATTAAGCGCTCTTTTCCTTTTCCATTTCTCATCGTGACCTCGTACTTTCTTTCTCCTTTTACTCTACATCCCACCACCTCCCCACACACCTCTTTAATCGCACGTAGCAATTCCATCGTTGTGACTTTATCTTCTCCCATCAACTCCACTGCCACCGTAAATTCTTTTCCATATTTCATTCCTCCTTCATCTCCATGTTTCTTCCGTTGCACATTTTCCTTGTCCATTCCATTAGCCATTGCCATGTTGTCCGTCATAGTAAAACAAAAATGAGACCAAAACCCTCTCCCCCAAGCAGCAAAACTGCAAAGGGGGGAAAAAATGAACCAAACTTAAATGTATTCAAATGCACAAATCAAAATTAAACTTCAAAAAACGTTGAAAAATAACCAAAAAAGCTCTCAAGCAAACACTCTCAAGCAACCAAACACTCACTCACAGCTCAATCACCTGCACCTGTCTCACTTTCCACACAGGAAGTGCTCACTCAGGCTAGTATGGCCGTAAGCGAGAGAACAACTCCTGGTACACCATATAAAGTCAAAGTGAGTCAGATGAATTGACATTGCATTTTCACCAATTAGATAAGCAGCTTTAACTTTGGGTCACTCAAAAAGTGTAAGAAATTACATGTACTTTATACATTGCTTAAGACAAGGCAGTGTTGCTGATGAAATAATGCAAGAGCACACCCTAGTGGACAAAATGCTTACAGCACCTGGTATTCCCAGGCAGTCACCCATCCAAGTACTAACCAGGCCCAACCCTGCTTAGCTTCCAAGATCAGACGAGCTCAGGCGTATTTTTTTTAAAAAATCTTTTATGAAAAAACACATTTACAACATCCAATCAATAATAAAAAAGGATGAACAATTCATCCTTTTACAAAATCAAAAAAAAGGAAAGAAAATAAAACCTATTAAACACAATCATCCACTAAAACCAATTAATAATTAAAAACAAATTTTCCATTCGACTCAATTTCAATAAAAGTGCTCCCCCACACACAATTTTTCAAAATTACATCCACCATATTTATATATTACTTCTATCTTTCTATAAAATACTTCTAAATAAAACCTCCACACTCACAATTTTCCCTTCATAATGTCCCAAATTCCTTAGTCTTACAGCGTATCTGGCATGACTAAGAACAAAATTCATCAAATTAAAATTAATAACTTTGCTTTTCCCAGTTAAACCAAAAAGAAACAACCTCCTCCACTCAACCCCAGCAACAATCTCTTCTCCCCAATGTTGTACTAAAATCCCCTTGAAAAACTTATGAAACTCATCTAATCTACTACATTCAACAAAAAAGTGCATAAAATTTTCCACCCCGTACCCCAAATATCACATTCTCTTTTAATATCTTGATGCAAAACCACATTTGTAAAAATCCTATTGTTTCAATTTAAAATCATTGTCTTCACATTCTATAGAATTATATTTTACATTTACATTCTTCCATATTGATTTCACATCTATATTTGGAAACACCCTAGACCACACTTTTTCCGAAGCAGGAATTTTTATCTCTCTTAAAATAAATTTTTCATAAACCTTTTTAACTTTCAAACCTGACAAATCATACTACTTCCCATTACTTTCATAATATAAAACCGGTAAACCCCTAGCTCTTGTAGCCACCTCTTTATTTATTAAAACACCCCACTCCCCAGGAAGACATCCTAATATTCTCTTATACATGTTCTCCACAGTAGTTCTACTTATTTCATCATTTTCTTCAACCACATTATCAAATATTGCCTGACATGGAAGGAACCCCGGAATGACCTCATATAAAATGTCCCCAATCTGTCTCATCCCAGCCCTCATAAAATATTTATTATTTATTATTATTATACTGTATCTTGGGATTTAAAAAAATTGGCTGATTTAAAATATTGTCTAATGGTACATTCATAATAAACATTTGGTAAAAACTCCCCCCAAGCCTCAAACACTTCTCTATAAAACAAAGGTATATTACCTAACATTTCCTTTTTCATACACATCAATAAACCATTGTCCCCCATCCTCCCAACCTCCTGCAAATACTCCTTAAAAAATCTTTTCCATCCATAATCTAATTCACCAAATAAATATTTACGTACCATTTTTACTCTAATTGCTGTTTTCCTCACATTTAAATCCACCAACTTCAAACCCCCCTCATAACCTGCAATCAAAGTTTTAAAATAAATTTTCGCACCTTTCCCATCCCATAAAAAATCAACTAATCTTATTCATTTCAGATAACCCATTCTGGTACGTCTAAAACATTCATGACATGAATAAAAATTGACATCAGCAAGGAATTTACAACAATTACTTTCCCTTTTAATTTCAAAACCCTCTCCCTCCACATATTTACCACCTTCCGAACTTTGTTTATAACTCCACTCCATGTCAGATCCCTAGCTTCCTGTTCCTTCACCCCTAAAAACACACCTAACACCTTAAAATAATCATTTACCATTTTAAAAGGAAAAATCTCCTCATTAATCTTCCCAACATACATTATTACTGACTTCTCCATATTCACTTTTGCTCCTGAGGCTTTCTCATATACTTTAAAACACTCCATCACCCTTTTAACACTTTCCTCATCTCTAACTGTTATTGTGGTATCGTCTGCATATTGATGAATTAAACTAAAACCTCCTTGCGGAGTCTCTACACAATTTATAAAATGATATTTTTTAAGGTATGCCGCTAAGGGTTCTACCGATAAAACATACAGTAATGCTGATAAAGGGCACCCCTGTCTCACTGATCTCTCAAGAATAAAAGAATCTGTTAAAACCCCATTACATTTTACCCTACTTTTTGCCTTTCTATATAATAATTTTATCCATCCTATTATTCTATTTCCAAACCCATATTTTTCCAGTACCCTAAACATAAAATCATGTTCCACCCTGTCAAAAGCTTTATTAAAATCTATACTTAAAACAATTCCCCCTCTTATCGCTATTCATTTTATTTATCACATCTCTAAGTGTAATAATGGTATCAGCTATATCTCTTCCAGGCACACTATAATTTTGTGTAGGTGCTATAATATCATTTAAAACCATCTTCATCCTATTTGCCAGTATCTTAGCTAAAATCTTATCTGAGTTTAATAAACTAATTGGCCTATAATTTTCCAGTTTCAATTTGCTTCCCTTATTTTTATATAAAATCGATATCAGCCCTGTCACCATGGAGTCTGAAACAGTATTATCTTCCATATATTGATACACTTCCATTAATCGGTGCTAAAAAACTTTCATACATTTTATAAAACTCTGCAATTAGTCCATCTACTCCAGGACTTGTATTTATTTGTAAACCCTTAATTGCATCTTTCACTTCATCCACTGTTATCTTCCTATCACATATTTGCTTATCCTCAACACCAATTTGCACATCCACACTACCTAAAATCTCCTTTACACACCCCTCATCCACCTCCCCTTAAATAAATCCTTATAAAAATTCTGTACAGTTTCTAATATCTCAACATAATCATTTACCACTTCACCCTTTACATTTTCTATCTCACTAATATATGATTTCGTCTGTTTAGTTTTCTCTAAACCAAGAAAAAAAGACGTACATTTCTCCCCTTCTAAAACATACTTTGCCCTACTTCTAATAGATGCCCCCTTACATTTATCTATTTCACATTTGCTCAATTGTGCCTTTAAATCTAAAAACCTTTCAATATTATAAATAGGCTCAATATCACATTTCCTCATTTCTTCATTCAATTTTGCTCTTAAATAATTTTCTTCTCTTGTCATCCTACTCCTCTTCTTCCTTGCATATCTAATACTAAAATCTTTTATTTTTTTCTTAACATTTTCCCACCACTGGCACTTATCATTCCCTTTTTGCTTATCCTCCATTTCATGTTCTATCAAAGACTTAAGTTGTTTCCCATATTCCTAATCACCTAGATACCCTGCATTCATACACCATATTCCCCCCCTTTCCTTTCCTTATCTAACCCCACCGAAAATGTTTACCCAGCATGATCACTAAAAGTTGTAAAAATATACTTAATATCCTTCATAAAATTCCTTAACCCTTCATTTACTAAAACCAGATCTATCCGTGTCTGTTTCAACTCCCCTAAAACCACCTGCCTTCTAGAAAATCCTCTCTTGTTCGGATTCTCGTCCCTCCATATATCAATCAAACTGTTTTCAAACATAATCTTCCTTAAAACCCCCCTAGATACGTCACTTCTAAAAATAGCTCCCCTTGTCATATCTAGTCTATTTTAACATTAAAATCCCCAACTAAAATACAGTTACCCTTGCACCATTTCCCTAATTCTAAAAATAATCTCATTATTCGGCGCATAAATATTTATAATCCTAAAAACCCTATTCATATATTCAAAATCCAAAATTAAAATCCTCCCATTATTATCATTATATATCTTCACATTTTCTACTACATCCTTCCTTAATAAAATTGCAACCCCACTTGCATTCCCCCTGCCATTGTTTACATAAATAAAATCACTCCATATTTTTTTTACTTCTAAAACACATACATTATCCCAGTGCGTCTCTTGAATACATAAAATATCTGAATTCTTCATTTGTACTATTCTATAAAATTTTCCCATTGTTCTCAAACCATTTGCATTTATTGACATTATATTGACCATTCTAATAAATAATAAAATATAATTTCATTATCCTCTACCTGTTATCCAGTTTCTTTCCTCTTCCACCCTTTCTCTCCCCCTCCCGCCGCTTTCCTCTTCCTGTATCCTCCCCCCGTTCTTTCAATCTTTTCCCGATCATCCGTGTCCGATATCTCCTCCAAGTCCATGTTATCCAGCCAACTCAACTTCTTGACACCCACATCCGTTGTGCTCCCCGTGTTCATCTCCGTTTCTGGTATAGTCGTTGTGCTCCCCGTGTTCATCGCCGTCTCTGTTATTGTCATCAAACTCAAAACCTTCCATTTCTTCACCCCCTGAGGTACTTGTTAGTGCTGTGCTTTCCCCCAAACCCTGTGAGTCCCCTGTGCTTCCCCCCAGTCCACTCCCCCCCTCCTCCTGAAAACTCCTTATTTCTGAGTCCATACTGCTCCCAATTTCATTCATCTTCTGGTCCTTCTCCCTTCTTCCTTCCTCCGTCTCTCCACCCTCCACCACGTCCTCTTCATCTTCTCCTTCTTGCGACAATACAACTGCTTCCTCGAATAGTGCTTGACTCCCCTCTTCAGCCATAACCTCTCCACAGTTGCACTCCGCCAATCTCTTTCTGCATCCACCACAAAAATTCCTTTCCTTCTCTCCGACACATTCTCTCGCATAATGGCCTTGATTGCTGCACTTGAAACACTTAAATTCAGGGCAGTCTTTAACTATGTGCCCGGGTTGAATACACAATTGACAAACTCTGACCTGTTTGTCATGAATTACCCTGAAGTATTCTGCTCCCTCCAGCGTCTCAATTCTTGTAGAATATGGCAATGATAACTTTTTCTGTGAATTTTACCTTGCAAAATCGTGTCCCGTCAACCACCTCCGTTCCTGGCCAAAATCTCCTCCTTATCTCCGAGGCGGCCGTCACTCCCCAGCTACTCAGCTTGCCCAGTATCACACTATCTTCTACGTATACTGGGAGATTCATGAAAGATACCACCACTTCTTTCACATTCATATCTCTCGCCAGAATCCTGGTGTCCTTTATCCGTAATCCATCCATTAGACGTTCTTTTCCTTTTTTGTTTCTCATCGTAATTTCATACTTATCCCCTTTCATTCGGCATCCCACCACCTCTCCACACCTCCTTAATTGCTCGTAGTAGTTCCATTGTCGTCACCTTGTCTTCTCCTACCAACTCAATTGCCACCGTGTATTCTTTGCCATATTTCATTCCTCCTTTATCTTCATTTTTCTTCCGTTGCGCATTTGTTGTCCTTGTCCATTCCGTTTGTCGTTGCCATGTTGTCCGTCATAGTAAATCAAAAAATGAATCCAAAAAAAACTCTCCCCCAAGCAGCAAAACTGCAAGGGGGGAAAACTAACCAAACTTAAAACTATTCAAATGAAAAAACAATAAATTATATTGCGAAATCCCAAAAAATAAACAAATAGCTCTCGAGCAAACACTCTCAAGCAAACACTCGCACCTGTCGTCACTTCTCCAATCAGGAATAGCGCCCCCAGGCTGGTATGGCCGTAAGCGAAGGAACAACTCCTGGTACACCATATAAAGTGAGTTTGATAAACAGACATTGCAATTTCACCAATTAGATAAGCAGCTTGAACTTTGAGTCACTCAAAAAGTGGAAGAAATTACACATACTGTAGCATCAAATGCTTACGACAAGGCAGTGTTGCTGATGAAATAATGCAAGAGCACACCCTAGTGGACAAAATGCTTACATACCTTAAGGGAACATTTTAGCATTTGTCGTATGGTTAGTGAACAAAGTCCCAATGCAAATGTACGGTCCCTTACTAGACGTCCGGCGACGTTTCTTAAAATCGCGGACGGCGTCGGGCCGTAGGCGGGGGAGATCTTTCAGGAAGTCATCGAAGAAAATGTCTCGGACGTTCGGTTTCCGTTTTATAAAAATAACAAATTTTGGATATTTTTCCGCATTCTCAAATTCCCACGAGGGAAAATAAATGATATGGCAAACGCGCGTGGCCTTTTCTCCTAAACGGAAAATATTTCGAAGACGAAACTCGGTGAGCGTAGGTTTGGAGTAATGGGCAGTTGGCCCCGAACAAGATGGCGTCGAGGCCTCAGCGCTTTTTGAGTTATGGCCATTTTTCTGGGATTAAAGGTCAAAAACGCAAAGTAGGGTGCTAATTTGACCGCTTCACGTCAAAGTACATAAGCATACGGTGTCAGGAAAAAAAGAACCAGCCATTTATCTATCGTAATTTAAGAGAAATCGTACATTGACCATTTGGTCATGTTCACAAAGAGGAATTTTTTTCTCAAACTCAGATCCAGTTGCAGTGTGTTCAGACGTACATTTTTAAAGTGGGTCTCGAAGCTCTGCGAGAATTCTGTGATTGTATGTGATTTTATGAAATAACACACTCATTTAACCCTCTTTAAATAAGTCAGTTCTTAACATAAAGACTTAACTCAATATTATATAAGAGCCTACCCCAAGGAGGGTATGTGTTCACTTTAAGCTTCCTATGTCAACTGGAAGTACCTTAAAATGGTGCCATAGGGTAAGGTTTGAAGGGTAATAAAGGTCAGATCTTTTCAAAACTTCACTTGTGTGATTAGACAACCCTCATGAACTGTAATAAGTCATTTCTCCCAACAGATGTCAAAGAAAAGCTCTCACACAAACACACAAAGCAAGGATGGAGTGAAAAAGTACGGTGCTTAAAGACACACAAAGCCTGCAATGGCATTACTATTATCTCCAGGCCGTGCCGAGTTCAACGAGATGCCCCGCTTGACCGTAGCTCGCTCGGTCTGAGCGCAGTGACAGTGACAAGAAAATGACCCTTGACCTACATTTCAAGTCTCTTGCTTTTGGGATGTCATTGTCATCCCATAGGAACACATTGACTGCACCCCTAAATCACCCCTAAATTCAACCTGAAGCCTATGTGGGTTATGAATGTCATATGAACCTGTCTTTGATGACAATCCATCAGGCCACTATGAGGTCTACCTGTGTTGATTCTAAGCTACCTGGACAAACCGGAAGTGGTTAAAATCACCCTAAAAGGTGTCCTGATATACATGACTTGAAATTTTGAAAATCACTGCATTCAACCCTATGTAGATCAGTCAATTCTTAAAGTATAGACTTAACTCAGGATTCTGTAACAGCATACCCCAATCAAGATATGTGTTTACCTATAGCTTCCTGTGCCAACCGGAAGTGCCTTAAAATGGTGTCATGGGTGCTGTTTCGAAGGGTTAAAAAGGTCAGAACTTTTCAATACTTCATTTGTGTGATTAGACAACCCTCATTTAAGTGTAAATCAGTCATTTCTCTAAACATATGTCAAAAGCTCTCTCTCACACACACACAAAGCAAGGAGGGAGTGAAAAAGTACGGTGCTTAAAGACACAGAGCCGACAATGGCATTCCCATTATCTCTAGGCCGTGCCTAGTTCAAGGAGACGCCCCCCTTGACCTTAGCTCACTCGGTCTGACCGCAGTGACCATGCACAAAATGTAGTGTAATGTAGCTCATTCGGTCTGACCGGTGACCGCAGAAAAGTCATCTGATGTAGCTCACTCTGAGCATTATTAAATGGAAAAACACAGTCTGGTCATGTGCTGACAGCATGGGAGGAGTTTGGGGGGGTGTTTAAAAGGAGAAGTGATTTTTTTTTTTCTTTTTTTTTTTTTCTAATAGACTGTATTTCACCTGGGGCTGATAATCAGAGGAGTGCAGGTTGTTGTAAGAAGGATATTCTAGAGTGGTGAGGAGTGTTTGAGTATCAATTAAGCAGCCTGAAACCGTGTACTTTCTGTATTGCTTAAGGGATTGTGTTAAGTTTTTTATTTACTGTTTTTTCACTTTTCAATAGCATAGAATAGTATAGATGGCTCCTGTGCGCTCATGTCCATTTTGCTATAAGGTTGTGATTGGCTTCAGTCAGCACCTTATGTATGTACACCATGTGAGGAACAGTGAAGAAAGGATACTCCTTTGTAATTGGCAGTCGGGCCGTGTCAATGTCAGGCAGGAGCAGTGTCCAGTGTTAGGATGCTCCACACATCTCAGCAGACTAGACCGGCATATGGACACCCACTCAGAGCTCAACAGAGGACAGAGGCGACAGGTTTTAGATGACCTTAAGAGACGGCTGACGATGGAGAGGCTGGCTGCATTGAGGGCATTGCTCCCTGCCATCCCACTGGCGACAGATTTTGATATTGTGGAGACTAAGGAAAGAAGAGGAGGCAATGTTATGTTCACAAACAGAAGCAGAGGAGGAAGTGGACTGCAAAGAGGATTCCTGCCACTGCCTGAGACTGAAGAAAGCTGTGCAAGAGAGGGATTATGCACTGACAATGAGAAGTGAGACCAACAAATCACTTAGAGGACAACCTGAAGTTGATCTCTGCACTACATAGAGTGAGGAAGAAGTACCAGCTGCTGAAAAGGCAGATGGGGATTGCCAGTGTGAGTCCGGCAAAGAAGGCCCTCAACTTTCAGGCAGACAGACACAATAGAGGAGCTGCAGCAGGACCAAGCGACAGGTTCAGGGGACCAGAGAGAGGAGCCTACAGTGTCAGGATCTAGCTGCAAACTCATCTTCCCGGGCTCTGCTATGAGTAAGTACTGTTTCTTCAAATAGTGGCAAGAGTTTGTGTTTGAAAAGAATAGGATAAACCACCTGACTGATTCATGTAGCCTCATGAGATTGTAATTCTAGTATAAAATGTTATGTTTTTTTCATTAGGTGTGTTTATCGAGGGATTCAAGAAGACCTGTGAAGGCCCCAATACAAACTATAAGCTAAGAGAAAATTGTGCCTCAAAGGTCAAGAGGGTGACACAATTTCTTAACTACATGGCGAAGAATGAGACCTACCAGTCCTCTCTCATTTTCCTGACAGACCATGACAAAATAAGGAAGTAAGCAGTTATTTTTTTCTCTAGTCTCACAAGCATTAATTAACAATACAGTATTTGATTGTATGTTTTGTGTTTTTTTTCAGATGGGTTCAATTCCTCCAGAAGAACAAGGCAATCACCACAGTCAACCACTACACCTTGACTATTGGTGCATTTCTAAAATATTCTGAGGAGACCCCTCCACCTGGCTGCCGGCTGACCGTGAACCAGTGGAGGGGGATCAACCGGTTGATGAAGGGCATTAGCAGGTCGATGAGACGGCCAGTTTCCCTTCACCAGGTAAAGGTGAAGGACAACAAGGAAGGCAAGGTGGTGTCCAAGAAGAGCCTGCTGGAGTGCCAGTCTATTGCCGAGGCAAAAATCCCTGAAGTGCTGAGTAAGTTTCTCAATCTGTGATGTCACTGTTTTTAAACACTTATAGACGTCAGAGGTGTATAGAGTGCATTACAGAGTGGGATTATGAAGCTGCCTTTTTTTATTTTCATGTTCCCACAGAAACATTGGAAGAAACAAGAACACAGAGGAATCAGTACCGGTTTTATGGGTACCTGTGTGCCTATTTTACCTCCATATATGGCCACAGACCAGGCCTGTATAAAAACATGTTGGTGAAAGAGGTGGAGGAGGCTAAATGTGACCAGTCTGGGGTGTATCTGATCAATGTAAGTCTATAAAATACAGCTGGCTGTGTTTGTTTGTTTGCTTGGTTGTTTATCTTTGGAAACAACTGCAGTCGCCGGAGCGTAATGTGTATTTTTGTGTTTTTTGTGTTCAATTTCTATTAGGTGGGGGAACACAAAACGAACAGAGTATGGCATGGTCCAGATCTCGCTGACAAAGGAGTACAGTTGGTTTTCGGACTTCCTGAAATTCAAACACTGTCTCTCAGGGGGAAAGAAGGCCCGGCACTACTTTTTCAATTCCACGAACACGCAGATGAAGAACCTGCCTGCCTACCTGAGGGAGGTGTGGAAGGAGATGGGTCTGCCCGAATGTCCTTCCTTCACTGACCTGCGGACCTCCATTGTCACTCATGTAGGTCAGATTAGATAGGAATCTAATTATTGTAAGATCCTATTCCACTGTTGTCCGAAGTAATATCATATATTTGTGTGTGTGTGGTGAGAGAGGACGCCTCCCCCTCCGAGGGGAGCACCACGTCTGAAGAGACAAAGGTGATGTACCAGGAGTCTGGCACGTCCGCCGGCAACTCGGAGGAGGAGGAAAAGGATGAAGATGAGGAACAGAACCTCCAGTAAGATCAGCTATTCTGACAGGACACATTCGATTATCAAAATGTACTTGTAAACTATGTAACAGTCAAGTGTGCATTTTGAGATATATCTAATTTCTTGTGTTTGCTCTGTCACCCTCATGTGGAGATGGAAAACACCCCGAAGAGGATCACCAGGTGCCGCATGGTGGTCGCCATCAGCCCCATGCGACTCTCACCCCTCAAAATGAAGAACAAGTCGCCCCACCACTCCCCCATTGTCACATTGAAAGGTATGCGCAAACTGAACTGAACAAATCCTGACTAAAAAATGCCATTGCCTCAAGGAGGTTAAAGCTGCAGGAGAAGCGAGGGAAGCCCTGATGCAGCTCGAAGGAAGGCGAGCCGACCAACAACAGGACTTCCTCTTCTGAATATTCCTATAGATTGTTATAGACTCATTTTACACTGTTCTGATTTTGTTTGGTGTGGTTTTCTATTTTGGTGTGCTTGTTTAAATTTTATGAGTGTAAAATGTGTGTAATTTAGTCTGTCTGTTCAATTTTCTATTTTGGTGTGATTGTTTATAATGTAAATGCTTGTTCTGTTTTATTAAATAACTATTTGAGTAATTCTTGTGCTTTTTTCAAGGTTTGCATTTAGTTTGTCACTTAATTTGAAAGTGAACTTTCACTGTCTTGTGTTGTCTGTGAAGGTTGGGAAAAATAATTTGGCTTTATTGGCATGGGAATCATATGTTTACATTGCCAAAGCAAATGAAGTAGATAATAAACAAAGGTGAAATAAACAATAAAGTCCAGCTGTAGACTGTATATATTCTCCCCATAGGAATACATTGCCACATTGACTGCTCCTCTAAATTCAACCTGAAGCCTATGTGGGTTATGAATGCCTTATGAATCTGTCTTCAATGACAATCCATCGGGCCACTGAGGTCAACCTGTGTTGATTCTAAGCTTCCTGTGCCAACCCGAAGTGCTTTAAAATGGTGTCATAGGTGCTGTTTCGAAGGGTTAAAAGGTCAGAACTTTTCAAAACTTCATTTGTGTGATTAGGTAACCCTCATGAAGTGTAAATCAGTAATTTCTCTAAAAAGATGTCAAAGAAAAGCTCTCTCACACAAACACACAAACACACACACAAAGCAAGGATGGAGTGAAAAAGTACGGTGCTTAACCTCTTGAGCCTATGGGGGCGCCATTTCGACTTTGTTAAAATGAGTTCCCAAATTAAACTGCCTCGAACTCAATTCTTGCTTGTACAATATGTATATTATTATTACTATTGGATAGAAAACACTCTATAGTTTCTAAAACCGTTTGAATTATGTCTAAGTCAAACAGAACTGGACTTAGAGCAATTTCCCTATGTGGAGTTGAATGCAGATTTTTCCAACCTGTTCCCAGACCTGTGTATAACTCTCCCTGTCTTCTATTGGTTGAGATGCACTGCATACGCCTTCCCCTGGGTGTCAGCGAATAGAGGGCCTTGAAATGGAGTCTCTACGCAGAGCCGAAAGTCTATAAATTGATTGGAATCGATGTGTCCCTCCTTTTGGATCTTCGCGCTGACGCAGAGAGGGTCTTGGAAGCTCTGGTTTTAGCTCCTAGATATATCCGGCTCTGTTTTTATTCGATATAGGCTTTAAAGACAATCTTGTTATTTTAAACCGATTTATATCAGTTTGTCAGTATATTGCGATTTTCGGGTATTTCATTTTCTGACGTTGTAGAAAATTGGGTATCTCTCTTTCGCATGCCATTGTTTACTGCTAATTGCAACGTGGAAGAGGACGTTCTCCAACCCAGCAACGATTCTTTTGGACAAGGACACCTATCCCAAGATTCTGATGGAAGCTCAGCTAAAAGTAAGAACTATTTATGCTGATAATTCGTTGTTCTGTTGAAAAAAGTAAAATGCATAAGACGCCATTATTTGCAGTGTAGCCTTGCGTTATTGCACCCTGTATTGCACAGTAACGTTAATTTTAAAAATGTAATTCAGCGATTGCATTAAGAACTAATTTGTCTTTCAATTGCTGTCCACCCTGTATTTTTTAGTCAAGTTTATGATTATTTATTGATTAGACTAGGTGACTCTCCAAGATGGCGCCCGACATTTTCTGGGCAGCTTGGCAACTTTTCTCATTGTATAAGCACGATTTGTGCCGCTAAATATGTACATTTTCGAACAAACTCAATATGAATTGTGTAATATGATGTTACAGGACTGTCATCTGAAGAATTCTGAGAAGGTTAGTGAAAAAATTAATATATTTTGGTGGTTTATACGTTATAGCTATTTTTGCCTTGAATCAATGCTGGTGTGATGTTCGCTATTGTGCTAAGCTAATATAACGCTCTGTTCTTCTTCCTGCCTATAAATGGGCACAAGACCTCTTAGTATACATGCACGTCATACACCTTCCTCTGGGTGTCAAGAGGCTGTGAGAGAAGAAATGAGGAGATTATCTTGGTCTGAGATGGAACACATCATCTTGGAATGACGTGTCCACCATTTTCGGTACTCTGAAGAGCGCGAGCTGGGCAGTGGGGTGCCTTTTGTTTAGCTGCCGTAATAGGTGACTACAATCTCCGGCTTTGATTTTATTTGATACATGTCACCATATCATCGTAAAGTATGTTTTTTCAATATAGTTTCATCAGATTATTGAAATTTTTTCGGGAGTTTTGCCGTGTTCCGTTCTCTTCCGTTTGTTGACATGGAGTGTCGTGCCACCCGGCTAGCGCGCTTGCTAAATGAAGAGGGAAAGTTGCCGTTCTGAATCCAAACAACGACTGTTCTGGACAAAGGACACCTTGTCCAACATTCTGATGAAAGATCAGCAAAAGTAAGACCCATTTTATGATGCTATTTCATATATCTGTCATAGTCGCCGGCGCCCAAGTGTTTCTGGCTATTGTGCTAAGCTAATATAACGCTACATTTTGTTTTCGCTGTAAAACACTTAATAAATCGGAAATATTGGCTGGAATCACAAGATGCCTGTCTTTCATTTGCTGTACACTATGTATTTTTCAGAAATGTTTTATGATGAGTAATTAGGTATTTGACGTTGGTGCCTGTAATTATTATGGCTGCTTTCGGTGCAATTTCTGACTGTAGCTGCAATGTAAACTATGATTTATACCTGAAATATGCACATTTTTCTAACAAAACATATGCTATACAATAAATATGTTATCACACTGTCATCTGATGAAGTTGTTTCTTGGTTAGTGGCTATTTATATCTTTATTTGGTCGAATTTGTGATAGCTACTGATGGAGTAAAAAACTGATGGAGTAAAAAAAGTGGTGTCTTTTGCTAACGTGGTTAGCTAATAGATTTACATATTGTGTCTTCCCTGTAAAACATTTTAAAAATCGGACATGTTGGCTGGATTCACAAGATGTGTACCTTTCATATGCTGTATTGGACTTGTTAATGTGTGAAAGTTAAATATTTAAAAAAAATATCTTTTGAATTTCGCGCCCTGCACATTGAGCTGGCTGTTGTCATAAGTGTACCGACGTCGGGCTGCAGCCATAAGAAGTTAAGAAATGCTGCTAAAGGTTCTACCGATAAAACGAATAATAAAGCTGATAAAGGGCACCCTTGTCTCACAGATCTCTCAAGAATAAAAGAATCGGTTAAAGCCCCATTACATTTCACCCTACTTTTTGCCTTCTTATATAATAATTTTATCCATCCTATTATTCTATTACCAAAACCATATTTATCCATTACCCTAAACATAAAATCATGTTCCACCCTATCAAAAGCTTTATTTAAATCTATGCTTAAAACAATTCCCCCCATCTTATCATGGTTCATTTTATTTATCACATCTCTAATTGTATTAATTGTATCAGCAATATCTCTACCAGGCACACTATAATTCTGTGTAGGTGCTATAATATCATTTAAAACTTGCTTCATTCTATTTGCCAGTATCTTAGCTAAAATCTTATAATCCGAATTTAATAAACTAATTGGCCTATAATTCTCCAGTTTTAATTTGCTCCCCTTATTTTTATATAAAATCGTTATCAGCCCTGTCACCATAGATTCGGAAATACTATCATTATCCTCCATATATTGATAAACTTCCAATAAAATAGGTGCTAAAAAACTGGCATATATTTTATAAAACTCTGCAATTATTCCATCTACTCCAGGACTCTTATTTACTTGTAAACCCTTAATCGCATCTTTAACTTCAGTCAATGTTATCTTCCCATCACACATGTGTTTATCCTTTATCCTTTATCCTCTTAATTTGCACATCTACACTATCCAATATCTCCTTTACACACCCCTCATCCACCTCCCCTTTCTTAAATAAATCCTTATAAAAATTCTGCACTGTTTCTAAAACCTCTACATAATCATTGACAACTTCACCCTTTATATTTTCGATCTCTCTAATATATGTTCTCCTCTGTTTATTCTTCTCTAAACCAAGAAAAAATGAAGTACATTTCTCCCCCTCCAAAACATACTTTGCCTTACTTCTTATAATTGCACCCTTACACTTATCTATTTCATATTTAGTCAATTGTGCTTTTAATTCCAAAAACTTTTCTATATTATAATTAGGTTCACTGTCACACTTCCTCATTTCTTCATCCAATTTAGCTCAACTCATTTTCTTCTCTTTTCATCCTACCTCTCTTTTTCCTTGCATATCCTATACTAAAAACTTTTATTTTTTCCTTAACCTTGTCCCACCATAAACACTTATCATTCTCTTTCTGCTTATCCTCCATTTCACGTGCTATCAAAGATTTAAGTTGTTTCCCATATTCCTCATCTCCTAAATACCCTGCATTCATACACCATATTCCACCCCCTGTTCTTTCCTTATCTAATCCCACTGAAAATGTTAAACCTGCATGATCACTAAAAGTTGTAAAAACATACTTAATATCTTTCATAAAATTCCTTAAACCTTATTTTACTAAAACCAGATCTATCCTCGTTTGTTTCAAATCCCCTAAAACCACCTGCCTTCTTGAAAATTCTCTTTTTTCTGGATTTTCCTCTCTCCATATATCAATCATTCCTTTTTCTAACATCATCTTCTTTAAAACCCCCCTAGATACATCACTTCTAAAAATAGCTCCTCTTGTCATATCCAGTCTATCCATTTTAACATTAAAATCCCCAACTACAATACAGTTTCCCTCACACCATTTTCCTATTTCTAAAAATAAATCTTTGCGCTCTATTTCAGTATTTGGCGCATAAATATTTATAATTCTAAAAACCATACTCATATATTCAAAATCTAAAATTAAAATCCTCCCATTATTATCATTATATCTGTTTCACATTATCCACCACATCCTTCCTCAATAAAATAGCAACCCCACTTGAATTCCCCCTGCCATTGTTAACAAAATTAAATCTCTCCATATTTTTTTTACTTCTAAAATACATACATTGTCCCAATGTGTTTCTTGCAGGCATAAAATATCAGAATTCTTCATTTTAACTATTCTTTGAAATTTTTCCATTGTTCTTAAACCATTCGCATTGATTGACATAAAATTAACCATTCCAATAAATAATAAAAAGAAAAAATATTTTCTCATTATCCTCTACCTTTTGTCATGTTTTCTTCCTTTTTCGTCCTTTTTCACCTCCAACGCCGCTTTCCTCTTCCTGTAGCTTACCCTTGTTCTATCAATCTTTTCCATGTCTTCTGAATCTGAAATTGACTCTAAATCCATCTCTTACAACCAACTCGAATTCTCCTTTCCTGTGCCTGTTGTGCTGCCTGTATCCATTTGCGTCTCCTCCCCTGTCAGCATCCCACTCCCCTCCACTTCACCTCCTTCCGAGGCACCCATATAGCCCGAGGCCCCCCCCAAAATCTGTGAGCCCCCAGTACCTCCACCCAGCCAACTCCCCCCCTCCTCCTGAAAACTCCCTCTTCTTATTTCTGAATCCATACTGCCCCCTATTTCATCCATCTTCTGTTCCATCTTCTCCCCTCTTCTTTTCTCCGTCTCTTCACCCTCCACCACGTCCTCTCCACCATCGTCTTCTTCTGCTCGGGGTGATACATCAGCCTCCACAAAAAGATCCTGGCTCCCCTCCTCATTCACAACCTCTCCACAGTTGCACTCGTCAGCTCTCATGCGACATCCTTCGCAAAATGCCCTTTCCTTTCCACCTACACATTCTCTTGCATAATGCCCTTGCTTCCCACACTTATAACATTTAAATTCAGGGCAGTCCTTCAAAATATGCCCAGGCTGAATACAAAGCCTACAAACTCTGACCTGCTTATCATGTATAACTCTAAAGTACTCTCCACCTTCAAGTGTGTCAAACTTTGTAGAGTACGGCAATGATTTCACAGTATCAGTAAATTTTACTTTGCAGTATCTCGTGCCATCTGCTATATCCGTCCCCGGCCAAACTCTCCTCCTGATGTCAGAGACTGCTGATACACCCCAGCTACATAGCTTAGCCAATATAGCACTGTCTTCCATATATACAGGCAAATTCATGAAAGAGACTATAAGTTCATTGGAAACCATATCTCTTGCCATAATTCTTGTTTCTTTAATCATGAAGCCATCCATTAAGCGCTCTTTTCCTTTTCCATTTCTCATCGTGACCTCGTACTTTCTTTCTCCTTTTACTCTACATCCCACCACCTCCCCACACACCTCTTTAATCGCACGTAGCAATTCCATCGTTGTGACTTTATCTTCTCCCATCAACTCCACTGCCACCGTAAATTCTTTTCCATATTTCATTCCTCCTTCATCTCCATGTTTCTTCCGTTGCACATTTTCCTTGTCCATTCCATTAGCCATTGCCATGTTGTCCGTCATAGTAAAACAAAAATGAGACCAAAACCCTCTCCCCCAAGCAGCAAAACTGCAAAGGGGGGAAAAAATGAACCAAACTTAAATGTATTCAAATGCACAAATCAAAATTAAACTTCAAAAAACGTTGAAAAATAACCAAAAAAGCTCTCAAGCAAACACTCTCAAGCAACCAAACACTCACTCACAGCTCAATCACCTGCACCTGTCTCACTTTCCACACAGGAAGTGCTCACTCAGGCTAGTATGGCCGTAAGCGAGAGAACAACTCCTGGTACACCATATAAAGTCAAAGTGAGTCAGATGAATTGACATTGCATTTTCACCAATTAGATAAGCAGCTTTAACTTTGGGTCACTCAAAAAGTGTAAGAAATTACATGTACTTTATACATTGCTTAAGACAAGGCAGTGTTGCTGATGAAATAATGCAAGAGCACACCCTAGTGGACAAAATGCTTACAGCACCTGGTATTCCCAGGCAGTCACCCATCCAAGTACTAACCAGGCCCAACCCTGCTTAGCTTCCAAGATCAGACGAGCTCAGGCGTATTTTTTTTTTTAAATCTTTTATGAAAAAACACATTTACAACATCCAATCAATATTAAAAAAGGATGAACAATTCATCCTTTTACAAAATCAAAAAAAAGGAAAGAAAATAAAACCTATTAAACACAATCATCCACTAAAACCAATTAATAATTAAAAACAAATTTTCCATTCGACTCAATTTCAATAAAAGTGCTCCCCCACACACAATTTTTCAAAATTACATCCACCATATTTATATATTACTTCTATCTTTCTATAAAATACTTCTAAATAAAACCTCCACACTCACAATTTTCCCTTCATAATGTCCCAAATTCCTTAGTCTTACAGCGTATCTGGCATGACTAAGAACAAAATTCATCAAATTAAAATTAATAACTTTGCTTTTCCCAGTTAAACCAAAAAGAAACAACCTCCTCCACTCAACCCCAGCAACAATCTCTTCTCCCCAATGTTGTACTAAAATCCCCTTGAAAAACTTATGAAACTCATCTAATCTACTACATTCAACAAAAAAGTGCATAAAATTTTCCACCCCGTACCCCAAATATCACATTCTCTTTTAATATCTTGATGCAAAACCACATTTGTAAAAATCCTATTGTTTCAATTTAAAATCATTGTCTTCACATTCTATAGAATTATATTTTACATTTACATTCTTCCATATTGATTTCACATCTATATTTGGAAACACCCTAGACCACACTTTTTCCGAAGCAGGAATTTTTATCTCTCTTAAAATAAATTTTTCATAAACCTTTTTAACTTTCAAACCTGACAAATCATACTACTTCCCATTACTTTCATAATATAAAACCGGTAAACCCCTAGCTCTTGTAGCCACCTCTTTATTTATTAAAACACCCCACTCCCCAGGAAGACATCCTAATATTCTCTTATACATGTTCTCCACAGTAGTTCTACTTATTTCATCATTTTCTTCAACCACATTATCAAATATTGCCTGACATGGAAGGAACCCCGGAATGACCTCATATAAAATGTCCCCAATCTGTCTCATCCCAGCCCTCATAAAATATTTATTATTTATTATTATTATACTGTATCTTGGGATTTAAAAAAATTGGCTGATTTAAAATATTGTCTAATGGTACATTCATAATAAACATTTGGTAAAAACTCCCCCCAAGCCTCAAACACTTCTCTATAAAACAAAGGTATATTACCTAACATTTCCTTTTTCATACACATCAATAAACCATTGTCCCCCATCCTCCCAACCTCCTGCAAATACTCCTTAAAAAATCTTTTCCATCCATAATCTAATTCACCAAATAAATATTTACGTACCATTTTTACTCTAATTGCTGTTTTCCTCACATTTAAATCCACCAACTTCAAACCCCCCTCATAACCTGCAATCAAAGTTTTAAAATAAATTTTCGCACCTTTCCCATCCCATAAAAAATCAACTAATCTTATTCATTTCAGATAACCCATTCTGGTACGTCTAAAACATTCATGACATGAATAAAAATTGACATCAGCAAGGAATTTACAACAATTACTTTCCCTTTTAATTTCAAAACCCTCTCCCTCCACATATTTACCACCTTCCGAACTTTGTTTATAACTCCACTCCATGTCAGATCCCTAGCTTCCTGTTCCTTCACCCCTAAAAACACACCTAACACCTTAAAATAATCATTTACCATTTTAAAAGGAAAAATCTCCTCATTAATCTTCCCAACATACATTATTACTGACTTCTCCATATTCACTTTTGCTCCTGAGGCTTTCTCATATACTTTAAAACACTCCATCACCCTTTTAACACTTTCCTCATCTCTAACTGTTATTGTGGTATCGTCTGCATATTGATGAATTAAACTAAAACCTCCTTGCGGAGTCTCTACACAATTTATAAAATGATATTTTTTAAGGTATGCCGCTAAGGGTTCTACCGATAAAACATACAGTAATGCTGATAAAGGGCACCCCTGTCTCACTGATCTCTCAAGAATAAAAGAATCTGTTAAAACCCCATTACATTTTACCCTACTTTTTGCCTTTCTATATAATAATTTTATCCATCCTATTATTCTATTTCCAAACCCATATTTTTCCAGTACCCTAAACATAAAATCATGTTCCACCCTGTCAAAAGCTTTATTAAAATCTATACTTAAAACAATTCCCCCTCTTATCGCTATTCATTTTATTTATCACATCTCTAAGTGTAATAATGGTATCAGCTATATCTCTTCCAGGCACACTATAATTTTGTGTAGGTGCTATAATATCATTTAAAACCATCTTCATCCTATTTGCCAGTATCTTAGCTAAAATCTTATCTGAGTTTAATAAACTAATTGGCCTATAATTTTCCAGTTTCAATTTGCTTCCCTTATTTTTATATAAAATCGATATCAGCCCTGTCACCATGGAGTCTGAAACAGTATTATCTTCCATATATTGATACACTTCCATTAATCGGTGCTAAAAAACTTTCATACATTTTATAAAACTCTGCAATTAGTCCATCTACTCCAGGACTTGTATTTATTTGTAAACCCTTAATTGCATCTTTCACTTCATCCACTGTTATCTTCCTATCACATATTTGCTTATCCTCAACACCAATTTGCACATCCACACTACCTAAAATCTCCTTTACACACCCCTCATCCACCTCCCCTTAAATAAATCCTTATAAAAATTCTGTACAGTTTCTAATATCTCAACATAATCATTTACCACTTCACCCTTTACATTTTCTATCTCACTAATATATGATTTCGTCTGTTTAGTTTTCTCTAAACCAAGAAAAAAAGACGTACATTTCTCCCCTTCTAAAACATACTTTGCCCTACTTCTAATAGATGCCCCCTTACATTTATCTATTTCACATTTGCTCAATTGTGCCTTTAAATCTAAAAACCTTTCAATATTATAAATAGGCTCAATATCACATTTCCTCATTTCTTCATTCAATTTTGCTCTTAAATAATTTTCTTCTCTTGTCATCCTACTCCTCTTCTTCCTTGCATATCTAATACTAAAATCTTTTATTTTTTTCTTAACATTTTCCCACCACTGGCACTTATCATTCCCTTTTTGCTTATCCTCCATTTCATGTTCTATCAAAGACTTAAGTTGTTTCCCATATTCCTAATCACCTAGATACCCTGCATTCATACACCATATTCCCCCCCTTTCCTTTCCTTATCTAACCCCACCGAAAATGTTTACCCAGCATGATCACTAAAAGTTGTAAAAATATACTTAATATCCTTCATAAAATTCCTTAACCCTTCATTTACTAAAACCAGATCTATCCGTGTCTGTTTCAACTCCCCTAAAACCACCTGCCTTCTAGAAAATCCTCTCTTGTTCGGATTCTCGTCCCTCCATATATCAATCAAACTGTTTTCAAACATAATCTTCCTTAAAACCCCCCTAGATACGTCACTTCTAAAAATAGCTCCCCTTGTCATATCTAGTCTATTTTAACATTAAAATCCCCAACTAAAATACAGTTACCCTTGCACCATTTCCCTAATTCTAAAAATAATCTCATTATTCGGCGCATAAATATTTATAATCCTAAAAACCCTATTCATATATTCAAAATCCAAAATTAAAATCCTCCCATTATTATCATTATATATCTTCACATTTTCTACTACATCCTTCCTTAATAAAATTGCAACCCCACTTGCATTCCCCCTGCCATTGTTTACATAAATAAAATCACTCCATATTTTTTTTACTTCTAAAACACATACATTATCCCAGTGCGTCTCTTGAATACATAAAATATCTGAATTCTTCATTTGTACTATTCTATAAAATTTTCCCATTGTTCTCAAACCATTTGCATTTATTGACATTATATTGACCATTCTAATAAATAATAAAATATAATTTCATTATCCTCTACCTGTTATCCAGTTTCTTTCCTCTTCCACCCTTTCTCTCCCCCTCCCGCCGCTTTCCTCTTCCTGTATCCTCCCCCCGTTCTTTCAATCTTTTCCCGATCATCCGTGTCCGATATCTCCTCCAAGTCCATGTTATCCAGCCAACTCAACTTCTTGACACCCACATCCGTTGTGCTCCCCGTGTTCATCTCCGTTTCTGGTATAGTCGTTGTGCTCCCCGTGTTCATCGCCGTCTCTGTTATTGTCATCAAACTCAAAACCCTCCATTTCTTCACCCCCTGAGGTACTTGTTAGTGCTGTGCTTTCCCCCAAACCCTGTGAGTCCCCTGTGCTTCCCCCCAGTCCACTCCCCCCCTCCTCCTGAAAACTCCTTATTTCTGAGTCCATACTGCTCCCAATTTCATTCATCTTCTGGTCCTTCTCCCTTCTTCCTTCCTCCGTCTCTCCACCCTCCACCACGTCCTCTTCATCTTCTCCTTCTTGCGACAATACAACTGCTTCCTCGAATAGTGCTTGACTCCCCTCTTCAGCCATAACCTCTCCACAGTTGCACTCCGCCAATCTCTTTCTGCATCCACCACAAAAATTCCTTTCCTTCTCTCCGACACATTCTCTCGCATAATGGCCTTGATTGCTGCACTTGAAACACTTAAATTCAGGGCAGTCTTTAACTATGTGCCCGGGTTGAATACACAATTGACAAACTCTGACCTGTTTGTCATGAATTACCCTGAAGTATTCTGCTCCCTCCAGCGTCTCAATTCTTGTAGAATATGGCAATGATAACTTTTTCTGTGAATTTTACCTTGCAAAATCGTGTCCCGTCAACCACCTCCGTTCCTGGCCAAAATCTCCTCCTTATCTCCGAGGCGGCCGTCACTCCCCAGCTACTCAGCTTGCCCAGTATCACACTATCTTCTACGTATACTGGGAGATTCATGAAAGATACCACCACTTCTTTCACATTCATATCTCTCGCCAGAATCCTGGTGTCCTTTATCCGTAATCCATCCATTAGACGTTCTTTTCCTTTTTTGTTTCTCATCGTAATTTCATACTTATCCCCTTTCATTCGGCATCCCACCACCTCTCCACACCTCCTTAATTGCTCGTAGTAGTTCCATTGTCGTCACCTTGTCTTCTCCTACCAACTCAATTGCCACCGTGTATTCTTTGCCATATTTCATTCCTCCTTTATCTTCATTTTTCTTCCGTTGCGCATTTGTTGTCCTTGTCCATTCCGTTTGTCGTTGCCATGTTGTCCGTCATAGTAAATCAAAAAATGAATCCAAAAAAAACTCTCCCCCAAGCAGCAAAACTGCAAGGGGGGAAAACTAACCAAACTTAAAACTATTCAAATGAAAAAACAATAAATTATATTGCGAAATCCCAAAAAATAAACAAATAGCTCTCGAGCAAACACTCTCAAGCAAACACTCGCACCTGTCGTCACTTCTCCAATCAGGAATAGCGCCCCCAGGCTGGTATGGCCGTAAGCGAAGGAACAACTCCTGGTACACCATATAAAGTGAGTTTGATAAACAGACATTGCAATTTCACCAATTAGATAAGCAGCTTGAACTTTGAGTCACTCAAAAAGTGGAAGAAATTACACATACTGTAGCATCAAATGCTTACGACAAGGCAGTGTTGCTGATGAAATAATGCAAGAGCACACCCTAGTGGACAAAATGCTTACATACCTTAAGGGAACATTTTAGCATTTGTCGTATGGTTAGTGAACAAAGTCCCAATGCAAATGTACGGTCCCTTACTAGACGTCCGGCGACGTTTCTTAAAATCGCGGACGGCGTCGGGCCGTAGGCGGGGGAGATCTTTCAGGAAGTCATCGAAGAAAATGTCTCGGACGTTCGGTTTCCGTTTTATAAAAATAACAAATTTTGGATATTTTTCCGCATTCTCAAATTCCCACGAGGGAAAATAAATGATATGGCAAACGCGCGTGGCCTTTTCTCCTAAACGGAAAATATTTCGAAGACGAAACTCGGTGAGCGTAGGTTTGGAGTAATGGGCAGTTGGCCCCGAACAAGATGGCGTCGAGGCCTCAGCGCTTTTTGAGTTATGGCCATTTTTCTGGGATTAAAGGTCAAAAACGCAAAGTAGGGTGCTAATTTGACCGCTTCACGTCAAAGTACATAAGCATACGGTGTCAGGAAAAAAAGAACCAGCCATTTATCTATCGTAATTTAAGAGAAATCGTACATTGACCATTTGGTCATGTTCACAAAGAGGAATTTTTTTCTCAAACTCAGATCCAGTTGCAGTGTGTTCAGACGTACATTTTTAAAGTGGGTCTCGAAGCTCTGCGAGAATTCTGTGATTGTATGTGATTTTATGAAATAACACACTCATTTAACCCTCTTTAAATAAGTCAGTTCTTAACATAAAGACTTAACTCAATATTATATAAGAGCCTACCCCAAGGAGGGTATGTGTTCACTTTAAGCTTCCTATGTCAACTGGAAGTACCTTAAAATGGTGCCATAGGGTAAGGTTTGAAGGGTAATAAAGGTCAGATCTTTTCAAAACTTCACTTGTGTGATTAGACAACCCTCATGAACTGTAATAAGTCATTTCTCCCAACAGATGTCAAAGAAAAGCTCTCACACAAACACACAAAGCAAGGATGGAGTGAAAAAGTACGGTGCTTAAAGACACACAAAGCCTGCAATGGCATTACTATTATCTCCAGGCCGTGCCGAGTTCAACGAGATGCCCCGCTTGACCGTAGCTCGCTCGGTCTGAGCGCAGTGACAGTGACAAGAAAATGACCCTTGACCTACATTTCAAGTCTCTTGCTTTTGGGATGTCATTGTCATCCCATAGGAACACATTGACTGCACCCCTAAATCACCCCTAAATTCAACCTGAAGCCTATGTGGGTTATGAATGTCATATGAACCTGTCTTTGATGACAATCCATCAGGCCACTATGAGGTCTACCTGTGTTGATTCTAAGCTACCTGGACAAACCGGAAGTGGTTAAAATCACCCTAAAAGGTGTCCTGATATACATGACTTGAAATTTTGAAAATCACTGCATTCAACCCTATGTAGATCAGTCAATTCTTAAAGTATAGACTTAACTCAGGATTCTGTAACAGCATACCCCAATCAAGATATGTGTTTACCTATAGCTTCCTGTGCCAACCGGAAGTGCCTTAAAATGGTGTCATGGGTGCTGTTTCGAAGGGTTAAAAAGGTCAGAACTTTTCAATACTTCATTTGTGTGATTAGACAACCCTCATTTAAGTGTAAATCAGTCATTTCTCTAAACATATGTCAAAAGCTCTCTCTCACACACACACAAAGCAAGGAGGGAGTGAAAAAGTACGGTGCTTAAAGACACAGAGCCGACAATGGCATTCCCATTATCTCTAGGCCGTGCCTAGTTCAAGGAGACGCCCCCCTTGACCTTAGCTCACTCGGTCTGACCGCAGTGACCATGCACAAAATGTAGTGTAATGTAGCTCATTCGGTCTGACCGGTGACCGCAGAAAAGTCATCTGATGTAGCTCACTCTGAGCATTATTAAATGGAAAAACACAGTCTGGTCATGTGCTGACAGCATGGGAGGAGTTTGGGGGGGTGTTTAAAAGGAGAAGTGATTTTTTTTTTTCTTTTTTTTTTTTTCTAATAGACTGTATTTCACCTGGGGCTGATAATCAGAGGAGTGCAGGTTGTTGTAAGAAGGATATTCTAGAGTGGTGAGGAGTGTTTGAGTATCAATTAAGCAGCCTGAAACCGTGTACTTTCTGTATTGCTTAAGGGATTGTGTTAAGTTTTTTATTTACTGTTTTTTCACTTTTCAATAGCATAGAATAGTATAGATGGCTCCTGTGCGCTCATGTCCATTTTGCTATAAGGTTGTGATTGGCTTCAGTCAGCACCTTATGTATGTACACCATGTGAGGAACAGTGAAGAAAGGATACTCCTTTGTAATTGGCAGTCGGGCCGTGTCAATGTCAGGCAGGAGCAGTGTCCAGTGTTAGGATGCTCCACACATCTCAGCAGACTAGACCGGCATATGGACACCCACTCAGAGCTCAACAGAGGACAGAGGCGACAGGTTTTAGATGACCTTAAGAGACGGCTGACGATGGAGAGGCTGGCTGCATTGAGGGCATTGCTCCCTGCCATCCCACTGGCGACAGATTTTGATATTGTGGAGACTAAGGAAAGAAGAGGAGGCAATGTTATGTTCACAAACAGAAGCAGAGGAGGAAGTGGACTGCAAAGAGGATTCCTGCCACTGCCTGAGACTGAAGAAAGCTGTGCAAGAGAGGGATTATGCACTGACAATGAGAAGTGAGACCAACAAATCACTTAGAGGACAACCTGAAGTTGATCTCTGCACTACATAGAGTGAGGAAGAAGTACCAGCTGCTGAAAAGGCAGATGGGGATTGCCAGTGTGAGTCCGGCAAAGAAGGCCCTCAACTTTCAGGCAGACAGACACAATAGAGGAGCTGCAGCAGGACCAAGCGACAGGTTCAGGGGACCAGAGAGAGGAGCCTACAGTGTCAGGATCTAGCTGCAAACTCATCTTCCCGGGCTCTGCTATGAGTAAGTACTGTTTCTTCAAATAGTGGCAAGAGTTTGTGTTTGAAAAGAATAGGATAAACCACCTGACTGATTCATGTAGCCTCATGAGATTGTAATTCTAGTATAAAATGTTATGTTTTTTTCATTAGGTGTGTTTATCGAGGGATTCAAGAAGACCTGTGAAGGCCCCAATACAAACTATAAGCTAAGAGAAAATTGTGCCTCAAAGGTCAAGAGGGTGACACAATTTCTTAACTACATGGCGAAGAATGAGACCTACCAGTCCTCTCTCATTTTCCTGACAGACCATGACAAAATAAGGAAGTAAGCAGTTATTTTTTTCTCTAGTCTCACAAGCATTAATTAACAATACAGTATTTGATTGTATGTTTTGTGTTTTTTTTCAGATGGGTTCAATTCCTCCAGAAGAACAAGGCAATCACCACAGTCAACCACTACACCTTGACTATTGGTGCATTTCTAAAATATTCTGAGGAGACCCCTCCACCTGGCTGCCGGCTGACCGTGAACCAGTGGAGGGGGATCAACCGGTTGATGAAGGGCATTAGCAGGTCGATGAGACGGCCAGTTTCCCTTCACCAGGTAAAGGTGAAGGACAACAAGGAAGGCAAGGTGGTGTCCAAGAAGAGCCTGCTGGAGTGCCAGTCTATTGCCGAGGCAAAAATCCCTGAAGTGCTGAGTAAGTTTCTCAATCTGTGATGTCACTGTTTTTAAACACTTATAGACGTCAGAGGTGTATAGAGTGCATTACAGAGTGGGATTATGAAGCTGCCTTTTTTTATTTTCATGTTCCCACAGAAACATTGGAAGAAACAAGAACACAGAGGAATCAGTACCGGTTTTATGGGTACCTGTGTGCCTATTTTACCTCCATATATGGCCACAGACCAGGCCTGTATAAAAACATGTTGGTGAAAGAGGTGGAGGAGGCTAAATGTGACCAGTCTGGGGTGTATCTGATCAATGTAAGTCTATAAAATACAGCTGGCTGTGTTTGTTTGTTTGCTTGGTTGTTTATCTTTGGAAACAACTGCAGTCGCCGGAGCGTAATGTGTATTTTTGTGTTTTTTGTGTTCAATTTCTATTAGGTGGGGGAACACAAAACGAACAGAGTATGGCATGGTCCAGATCTCGCTGACAAAGGAGTACAGTTGGTTTTCGGACTTCCTGAAATTCAAACACTGTCTCTCAGGGGGAAAGAAGGCCCGGCACTACTTTTTCAATTCCACGAACACGCAGATGAAGAACCTGCCTGCCTACCTGAGGGAGGTGTGGAAGGAGATGGGTCTGCCCGAATGTCCTTCCTTCACTGACCTGCGGACCTCCATTGTCACTCATGTAGGTCAGATTAGATAGGAATCTAATTATTGTAAGATCCTATTCCACTGTTGTCCGAAGTAATATCATATATTTGTGTGTGTGTGGTGAGAGAGGACGCCTCCCCCTCCGAGGGGAGCACCACGTCTGAAGAGACAAAGGTGATGTACCAGGAGTCTGGCACGTCCGCCGGCAACTCGGAGGAGGAGGAAAAGGATGAAGATGAGGAACAGAACCTCCAGTAAGATCAGCTATTCTGACAGGACACATTCGATTATCAAAATGTACTTGTAAACTATGTAACAGTCAAGTGTGCATTTTGAGATATATCTAATTTCTTGTGTTTGCTCTGTCACCCTCATGTGGAGATGGAAAACACCCCGAAGAGGATCACCAGGTGCCGCATGGTGGTCGCCATCAGCCCCATGCGACTCTCACCCCTCAAAATGAAGAACAAGTCGCCCCACCACTCCCCCATTGTCACATTGAAAGGTATGCGCAAACTGAACTGAACAAATCCTGACTAAAAAATGCCATTGCCTCAAGGAGGTTAAAGCTGCAGGAGAAGCGAGGGAAGCCCTGATGCAGCTCGAAGGAAGGCGAGCCGACCAACAACAGGACTTCCTCTTCTGAATATTCCTATAGATTGTTATAGACTCATTTTACACTGTTCTGATTTTGTTTGGTGTGGTTTTCTATTTTGGTGTGCTTGTTTAAATTTTATGAGTGTAAAATGTGTGTAATTTAGTCTGTCTGTTCAATTTTCTATTTTGGTGTGATTGTTTATAATGTAAATGCTTGTTCTGTTTTATTAAATAACTATTTGAGTAATTCTTGTGCTTTTTTCAAGGTTTGCATTTAGTTTGTCACTTAATTTGAAAGTGAACTTTCACTGTCTTGTGTTGTCTGTGAAGGTTGGGAAAAATAATTTGGCTTTATTGGCATGGGAATCATATGTTTACATTGCCAAAGCAAATGAAGTAGATAATAAACAAAGGTGAAATAAACAATAAAGTCCAGCTGTAGACTGTATATATTCTCCCCATAGGAATACATTGCCACATTGACTGCTCCTCTAAATTCAACCTGAAGCCTATGTGGGTTATGAATGCCTTATGAATCTGTCTTCAATGACAATCCATCGGGCCACTGAGGTCAACCTGTGTTGATTCTAAGCTTCCTGTGCCAACCCGAAGTGCTTTAAAATGGTGTCATAGGTGCTGTTTCGAAGGGTTAAAAGGTCAGAACTTTTCAAAACTTCATTTGTGTGATTAGGTAACCCTCATGAAGTGTAAATCAGTAATTTCTCTAAAAAGATGTCAAAGAAAAGCTCTCTCACACAAACACACAAACACACACACAAAGCAAGGATGGAGTGAAAAAGTACGGTGCTTAACCTCTTGAGCCTATGGGGGCGCCATTTCGACTTTGTTAAAATGAGTTCCCAAATTAAACTGCCTCGAACTCAATTCTTGCTTGTACAATATGTATATTATTATTACTATTGGATAGAAAACACTCTATAGTTTCTAAAACCGTTTGAATTATGTCTAAGTCAAACAGAACTGGACTTAGAGCAATTTCCCTATGTGGAGTTGAATGCAGATTTTTCCAACCTGTTCCCAGACCTGTGTATAACTCTCCCTGTCTTCTATTGGTTGAGATGCACTGCATACGCCTTCCCCTGGGTGTCAGCGAATAGAGGGCCTTGAAATGGAGTCTCTACGCAGAGCCGAAAGTCTATAAATTGATTGGAATCGATGTGTCCCTCCTTTTGGATCTTCGCGCTGACGCAGAGAGGGTCTTGGAAGCTCTGGTTTTAGCTCCTAGATATATCCGGCTCTGTTTTTATTCGATATAGGCTTTAAAGACAATCTTGTTATTTTAAACCGATTTATATCAGTTTGTCAGTATATTGCGATTTTCGGGTATTTCATTTTCTGACGTTGTAGAAAATTGGGTATCTCTCTTTCGCATGCCATTGTTTACTGCTAATTGCAACGTGGAAGAGGACGTTCTCCAACCCAGCAACGATTCTTTTGGACAAGGACACCTATCCCAAGATTCTGATGGAAGCTCAGCTAAAAGTAAGAACTATTTATGCTGATAATTCGTTGTTCTGTTGAAAAAAGTAAAATGCATAAGACGCCATTATTTGCAGTGTAGCCTTGCGTTATTGCACCCTGTATTGCACAGTAACGTTAATTTTAAAAATGTAATTCAGCGATTGCATTAAGAACTAATTTGTCTTTCAATTGCTGTCCACCCTGTATTTTTTAGTCAAGTTTATGATTATTTATTGATTAGACTAGGTGACTCTCCAAGATGGCGCCCGACATTTTCTGGGCAGCTTGGCAACTTTTCTCATTGTATAAGCACGATTTGTGCCGCTAAATATGTACATTTTCGAACAAACTCAATATGAATTGTGTAATATGATGTTACAGGACTGTCATCTGAAGAATTCTGAGAAGGTTAGTGAAAAAATTAATATATTTTGGTGGTTTATACGTTATAGCTATTTTTGCCTTGAATCAATGCTGGTGTGATGTTCGCTATTGTGCTAAGCTAATATAACGCTCTGTTCTTCTTCCTGCCTATAAATGGGCACAAGACCTCTTAGTATACATGCACGTCATACACCTTCCTCTGGGTGTCAAGAGGCTGTGAGAGAAGAAATGAGGAGATTATCTTGGTCTGAGATGGAACACATCATCTTGGAATGACGTGTCCACCATTTTCGGTACTCTGAAGAGCGCGAGCTGGGCAGTGGGGTGCCTTTTGTTTAGCTGCCGTAATAGGTGACTACAATCTCCGGCTTTGATTTTATTTGATACATGTCACCATATCATCGTAAAGTATGTTTTTTCAATATAGTTTCATCAGATTATTGAAATTTTTTCGGGAGTTTTGCCGTGTTCCGTTCTCTTCCGTTTGTTGACATGGAGTGTCGTGCCACCCGGCTAGCGCGCTTGCTAAATGAAGAGGGAAAGTTGCCGTTCTGAATCCAAACAACGACTGTTCTGGACAAAGGACACCTTGTCCAACATTCTGATGAAAGATCAGCAAAAGTAAGACCCATTTTATGATGCTATTTCATATATCTGTCATAGTCGCCGGCGCCCAAGTGTTTCTGGCTATTGTGCTAAGCTAATATAACGCTACATTTTGTTTTCGCTGTAAAACACTTAATAAATCGGAAATATTGGCTGGAATCACAAGATGCCTGTCTTTCATTTGCTGTACACTATGTATTTTTCAGAAATGTTTTATGATGAGTAATTAGGTATTTGACGTTGGTGCCTGTAATTATTATGGCTGCTTTCGGTGCAATTTCTGACTGTAGCTGCAATGTAAACTATGATTTATACCTGAAATATGCACATTTTTCTAACAAAACATATGCTATACAATAAATATGTTATCACACTGTCATCTGATGAAGTTGTTTCTTGGTTAGTGGCTATTTATATCTTTATTTGGTCGAATTTGTGATAGCTACTGATGGAGTAAAAAACTGATGGAGTAAAAAAAGTGGTGTCTTTTGCTAACGTGGTTAGCTAATAGATTTACATATTGTGTCTTCCCTGTAAAACATTTTAAAAATCGGACATGTTGGCTGGATTCACAAGATGTGTACCTTTCATATGCTGTATTGGACTTGTTAATGTGTGAAAGTTAAATATTTAAAAAAAATATCTTTTGAATTTCGCGCCCTGCACATTGAGCTGGCTGTTGTCATAAGTGTACCGACGTCGGGCTGCAGCCATAAGAAGTTAAGAAATGCTGCTAAAGGTTCTACCGATAAAACGAATAATAAAGCTGATAAAGGGCACCCTTGTCTCACAGATCTCTCAAGAATAAAAGAATCGGTTAAAGCCCCATTACATTTCACCCTACTTTTTGCCTTCTTATATAATAATTTTATCCATCCTATTATTCTATTACCAAAACCATATTTATCCATTACCCTAAACATAAAATCATGTTCCACCCTATCAAAAGCTTTATTTAAATCTATGCTTAAAACAATTCCCCCCATCTTATCATGGTTCATTTTATTTATCACATCTCTAATTGTATTAATTGTATCAGCAATATCTCTACCAGGCACACTATAATTCTGTGTAGGTGCTATAATATCATTTAAAACTTGCTTCATTCTATTTGCCAGTATCTTAGCTAAAATCTTATAATCCGAATTTAATAAACTAATTGGCCTATAATTCTCCAGTTTTAATTTGCTCCCCTTATTTTTATATAAAATCGTTATCAGCCCTGTCACCATAGATTCGGAAATACTATCATTATCCTCCATATATTGATAAACTTCCAATAAAATAGGTGCTAAAAAACTGGCATATATTTTATAAAACTCTGCAATTATTCCATCTACTCCAGGACTCTTATTTACTTGTAAACCCTTAATCGCATCTTTAACTTCAGTCAATGTTATCTTCCCATCACACATGTGTTTATCCTTTATCCTTTATCCTCTTAATTTGCACATCTACACTATCCAATATCTCCTTTACACACCCCTCATCCACCTCCCCTTTCTTAAATAAATCCTTATAAAAATTCTGCACTGTTTCTAAAACCTCTACATAATCATTGACAACTTCACCCTTTATATTTTCGATCTCTCTAATATATGTTCTCCTCTGTTTATTCTTCTCTAAACCAAGAAAAAATGAAGTACATTTCTCCCCCTCCAAAACATACTTTGCCTTACTTCTTATAATTGCACCCTTACACTTATCTATTTCATATTTAGTCAATTGTGCTTTTAATTCCAAAAACTTTTCTATATTATAATTAGGTTCACTGTCACACTTCCTCATTTCTTCATCCAATTTAGCTCAACTCATTTTCTTCTCTTTTCATCCTACCTCTCTTTTTCCTTGCATATCCTATACTAAAAACTTTTATTTTTTCCTTAACCTTGTCCCACCATAAACACTTATCATTCTCTTTCTGCTTATCCTCCATTTCACGTGCTATCAAAGATTTAAGTTGTTTCCCATATTCCTCATCTCCTAAATACCCTGCATTCATACACCATATTCCACCCCCTGTTCTTTCCTTATCTAATCCCACTGAAAATGTTAAACCTGCATGATCACTAAAAGTTGTAAAAACATACTTAATATCTTTCATAAAATTCCTTAAACCTTATTTTACTAAAACCAGATCTATCCTCGTTTGTTTCAAATCCCCTAAAACCACCTGCCTTCTTGAAAATTCTCTTTTTTCTGGATTTTCCTCTCTCCATATATCAATCATTCCTTTTTCTAACATCATCTTCTTTAAAACCCCCCTAGATACATCACTTCTAAAAATAGCTCCTCTTGTCATATCCAGTCTATCCATTTTAACATTAAAATCCCCAACTACAATACAGTTTCCCTCACACCATTTTCCTATTTCTAAAAATAAATCTTTGCGCTCTATTTCAGTATTTGGCGCATAAATATTTATAATTCTAAAAACCATACTCATATATTCAAAATCTAAAATTAAAATCCTCCCATTATTATCATTATATCTGTTTCACATTATCCACCACATCCTTCCTCAATAAAATAGCAACCCCACTTGAATTCCCCCTGCCATTGTTAACAAAATTAAATCTCTCCATATTTTTTTTACTTCTAAAATACATACATTGTCCCAATGTGTTTCTTGCAGGCATAAAATATCAGAATTCTTCATTTTAACTATTCTTTGAAATTTTTCCATTGTTCTTAAACCATTCGCATTGATTGACATAAAATTAACCATTCCAATAAATAATAAAAAGAAAAAATATTTTCTCATTATCCTCTACCTTTTGTCATGTTTTCTTCCTTTTTCGTCCTTTTTCACCTCCAACGCCGCTTTCCTCTTCCTGTAGCTTACCCTTGTTCTATCAATCTTTTCCATGTCTTCTGAATCTGAAATTGACTCTAAATCCATCTCTTACAACCAACTCGAATTCTCCTTTCCTGTGCCTGTTGTGCTGCCTGTATCCATTTGCGTCTCCTCCCCTGTCAGCATCCCACTCCCCTCCACTTCACCTCCTTCCGAGGCACCCATATAGCCCGAGGCCCCCCCCAAAATCTGTGAGCCCCCAGTACCTCCACCCAGCCAACTCCCCCCCTCCTCCTGAAAACTCCCTCTTCTTATTTCTGAATCCATACTGCCCCCTATTTCATCCATCTTCTGTTCCATCTTCTCCCCTCTTCTTTTCTCCGTCTCTTCACCCTCCACCACGTCCTCTCCACCATCGTCTTCTTCTGCTCGGGGTGATACATCAGCCTCCACAAAAAGATCCTGGCTCCCCTCCTCATTCACAACCTCTCCACAGTTGCACTCGTCAGCTCTCATGCGACATCCTTCGCAAAATGCCCTTTCCTTTCCACCTACACATTCTCTTGCATAATGCCCTTGCTTCCCACACTTATAACATTTAAATTCAGGGCAGTCCTTCAAAATATGCCCAGGCTGAATACAAAGCCTACAAACTCTGACCTGCTTATCATGTATAACTCTAAAGTACTCTCCACCTTCAAGTGTGTCAAACTTTGTAGAGTACGGCAATGATTTCACAGTATCAGTAAATTTTACTTTGCAGTATCTCGTGCCATCTGCTATATCCGTCCCCGGCCAAACTCTCCTCCTGATGTCAGAGACTGCTGATACACCCCAGCTACATAGCTTAGCCAATATAGCACTGTCTTCCATATATACAGGCAAATTCATGAAAGAGACTATAAGTTCATTGGAAACCATATCTCTTGCCATAATTCTTGTTTCTTTAATCATGAAGCCATCCATTAAGCGCTCTTTTCCTTTTCCATTTCTCATCGTGACCTCGTACTTTCTTTCTCCTTTTACTCTACATCCCACCACCTCCCCACACACCTCTTTAATCGCACGTAGCAATTCCATCGTTGTGACTTTATCTTCTCCCATCAACTCCACTGCCACCGTAAATTCTTTTCCATATTTCATTCCTCCTTCATCTCCATGTTTCTTCCGTTGCACATTTTCTTTGTCCTTGTCCATTACATTAGCCATTGCCATGTTGTCCGTCATAGTAAAACAAAAATGAGACACGAAACCTCTCCCCCAAGCAGCAAAACTGCAAAGGGGGAAAAAAACGAACCAAACTTAAATGCACGAACGAACCAAACACGAACCAAACTCAAATGCACAAATCAAAAATTAAACTTCAAAAAACGTTGAAAAATAACCAAAAAAGCTCTCAAGCAAACACTCTCAAGCAAACAAACACTCACTCACAGCTCAATCACCTACACCTGTCTCACTTTCCAAACAGGAGTGCTCACTCAGGTCTGATATGGCCGTAAGCGAAGGAACGACTCTTGGTACACCATATAAAGTCAAAGTGAGGCTAATAAACAGACATTGCATTTTCACCAATTAGATAAGCAGCTTGAACTTTGGGTCACTCAAAAAGTGGAAGAAATTACATATACTGTAGCATCAAATGCTTACGACAAGGCAGTGTTGCTGATGAAATAATGCAAGAGCACACCCTAGTGGACAAAATGCTTACAGCACCTGGTATTCCCAGGTATTCTCCCATCCAAGTACAAACCAGGTCCAACCGTGCTTAGCTTCCAAGATCAGATGAGATCGGGTGTTTTCAGGCTGGTATGGCCATAAGCGAAGGAACAACACTTGGTACACCATATAAAATCAAAGTGATTCTGATAAACAGACATTGCATTTTCACCAATTAGATAAGCAGCTTGAACTTTGGGTCACTCAAAAAGTGGATGAAATTACACATACTGTAGCATCAAATGCTTACGACAAGGCAGTGTTGCTGATGAAATAATGCAAGAGCACACCCTAGTGGACAAAATGCTTACAGCACCTGGTATTCCCAGGTATTCTCCCATCCAAGTACTAACCAGGCCCGACCCTGCTTCGCTTCCAAGATCAGACGAGATCAGGCGTATTTTTTTTATTTTTTTATTTTTTATTTTTATTATAATAATGTCAAAGTAATTTACAACCAATTCACATTAATACTAACAATCCTTGTACATCAGCAAAAAAAAACATTTTCCAAAACACCAACAACCCAAATAACAAAAAAACAAAATCAACAAAACAATACAACAAATAAAACATAATTACACCATCCTTATTCACTAATCAACATAAAATACATAATCTAATATAGACATTAGACATACACCATTTCAGAAGTTAACCCTAACTCTCCCTCCTCCATAGACACTAAAGTACTCCCCTTTATAAACATACTTTCAAATTTCTCTAGTTTTGCATTATACATTAATTCCACCTGCTTTCTTAAACCTGCTTTAAAGATTACCCAGACATTCACCTTTTTCCCTTCAAAATGTTTCATATTCCTTCTACAGTAAATTGCATACCTCACAAAACTCAAAACAATATTCAACAGGTACACATTCACACCCAAACATTTTCCCACTACTCCAAATAATATTAACCTATCCCATGCAAAACTTTCTAAAAACTCTTTTCTCCAGTGCCTCCACAACAAAAGTTTTACTTCATTGAAAAAATCTGTCAGACATGGACATTCAACAAATAAATGCAACAAAGACTCTGGCTTCATCATACACACATCACATTCCCGCCGTACATCGCGGTTTATCTGATGTAAAATAATATTTGTGTATATACGATTATGCCGTAACATAAAATCCATGTTCTCACAATTTCGTTTATTCCCAAACAAAACCAAATTCTCCCACATCAAAGAAACATCCAAATCCATAAACATTTTTCTCCACATCCTCTCAGCCGCAGGCCTCACACACACAGACTTCAACATACACTTGTACAATCTTTTCTGTGTTACTTTTGATAATAATTGTTTCCCCGATCCTTTACCCACATAGAGACTTGGCAGCACATACAAGTCCTCATATTCCCCCTCCCCATTTATCACTTTTATCCACTCACCCGGAATGCATAATTTAATTCTTTCGTATATCTGTAATACTAATTTTCTCTCCACTGTATCATCAAACTCCCACACAGTATCCAGAATTGCCTGCCCCCTTAAAAAACCCGGTATAACCTCGTAAAGAAAATCTTTTACCAATATTAACCCAGCCTTCATAAACATTTTGTTGTACAGCACCTTCCCACCACTCTCTATTTTCGGATTCAAAAACACAGGCTGATTAAATATGTTGTCCTTATTTGTACATGTGTACTCAATCTGAGGAAGAAATTCCCCCCATGCCAAGAACACCTCTTTATAGAACTCAGGCAAACCCTCCAACATATCCTTCTTCCATGACATCAATAATCCACTTTCTTCACAACCCCCACTTCTGTACAAAAAATGTTTAAAAAACCTTTTCCATCCATAATCTACCTCCCCATATAAGTATTTTTGCACAGTTTTTATTCTCATTGCTTTTCTCTTCACATCCAAATCCACCAATTTCAACCCCCCATCCTTTAAATCCAGGATAAGAGTTGCCCTTGCAATCCTAGTCCCCTTCCCCTCCCATAGGAAATCTGTAACCAAACCATTGAATTCTTTTAACACCCATTGTGGCATATCCAACGAACCTAAAACATAGATACATTTGGATGCCACCAATGAATTAATCACCACCACTTTCCCCCTCAAAAACAGTTTTCTTGCCTTCCAATAGGATAGAGTATGTTTTATTTTATTCAAAACCCCAGTCCATGTCTCATCTCTCGTCCCTTCTTTATCCACCCCCAAAACCACCCCTAAAGTCTTTATATAACCTTCAGCCTTTTTGAAAGGGAATCCACAGTCCACTTTTTCATCTATCCCCACATACATTATTTCAGATTTTTCAACATTAAGTTTTGCCCCTGATGCCTTGCCATATACCTCAAAACACTCCATTACATTCTTCACACTTTCAACATCTATCACAGTACATGTAGTATCATCCGCATATTGCTGTATAACACTCTCCCCCCCATCCGGTATCCGTATACCTCTAATTAATTTGCTTGCTTTAATCATTGCTGCAAGCGGCTCCACCGATAAACTATAAAGAGCAGCTGATAACGGACATCCCTGCCTAACAGATCTCTCCAGAGGAAAAGAATCTGTTAAAATCCCATTACATTTTACTCTGCTCCTTGCAGATCCATTCAGTAATCTAATCCAACCTATCATTCTTTCACCAAAACCAAATTGTACGCAATAAAAAGGAATGATCAACTCTATCAAAAGCCTTATTTAGATCCAAACTCATCACAAACCCCCCTTCCTCCCCCATATGCTTTATCACATCCCTTATTGTTCCCACTGTGTCAGAAATATCCCTCCCTGGTACACTATATCCTTGTGTCTCTGCTATTACTTCTCCCATAACTTTTTTAACTCTATTAGCTAAGACCTTGGCTAAGATCTTATAATCACAATTTAAAAGTGTCAACGGTCGATAACTATCCAAATTTACACGACTCCCTTTATTTTTTATACAGTATGGTTAAAACTCCTGTGGCCAGCGAATCTGGCACCACTTGAGTCTTTTCAATATATTCATACAGTTTTCTTAAAATTGGAGCCAACAAATCTGCAAAAGATTTATAAAATTCCGCAGTTAGGCCATCAGACCCCGGACTCCTATTGCAATTAGCAGCTAATATGGCCTCCTTAATGTCAGTTAGACTCATATCTTCATCACACATGTTTTTTTCCCCTTCTGTTAACTTAGTATCCACATGTTCAAGCACCTTATCCATACAGGAATCATTAACCTCTTCTTTTTTAAATAAGCATTCATAATATCTCTCGACCGTATCCAGAATCCCCACCAAATCATTAACCTTTTCCCCTTTATCATTAATTAACTCCGTAATATAAATCTTCTCTTGTCTTCTTTTTTCTAAATTCAAGAAAAATGAAGTACACCTTTCCCCCTCTATCGCATATTGCACTCTACTCCTTACAATCGCCGCATAACATTTCTTCTTCTCATATTCATCAAGTGCATCCTTAGCCAGTAAATAATCCTCCACCCCATGACCTTCATCCTTTTCTATACACTCAAGTTCATGTTGAACCTTTTTACGTAGTTCCCTCTCCTTCTTTTTCAAAAAATAATTCCTCTTAACAGCATATTTTATAGTCAATTCTTTACATTTGGTTTTCAGCTCCTCCCACCACAACCCCATATTCTCCTCCATTAACTGTTGTCTTTTGGCCTTCCCAATACATTCTGATATCATCTCAATATAATTTTCCTCCTCTAGCAAGCTATTATTTAAACACCACAGCCCACCAGATTTAGTAGGTGTCCTTACTCCACAAGAAAATACCAACGCAGCATGATCACTAAAAGTTGTAAAAACATACTTAATTTCTTTCATAAAATCCCTTAAACCTTCATTTACTAAAACCAGATCTATTCGCGTCTGTTTCAACTCCCCTAAAACCACCTGCCTTCTAGAAATTCCTCTCTTGTTCGGATTCTCATCCCTCCATATATCAATCAAACTGTTTTCAAACATAATCTTCCTTAAGACCCCCCTAGATACGTCATTTCTAAAAATAGCTCCCCTTTTCATATCTAGTCTATTCATTTTAACATTAAAATCCCCTACTAAAATACAGTTACCCTTGCACCATTTCCCTAATTCTAAAAATAAATTATTTCGCTCTATCTCGTTATTCGGCGCATAAATATTTATAATCCTAAAAACCCTATTCATATATTCAAAATCCAAAATTAAAATCCTCCCATTATTATCATTATATATCTTCTTCACATTTTCTACTACATCCTTCCTTAATAAAATTGCAACCCCACTTGAATTTCCCCTGCCATTGTTAACATAAATAAAATCCCTCCATATTTTTTTTACTTCTAAAACACATACATTATCCCAGTGCGTCTCTTGAATACATAAAATATCTGAATTCTTCATTTGTACTATTCTATTAAATTTTCCCATTGTTCTCAAACCATTTGCATTTATTGACATTATATTTACCATTCTAATAAATAATAAAATAATAAAATATAATTTCATTATCCTCTACCTGTTATCCAGTTTCTTTCCTCTTCCACCCTTTCTCTCCCCCTCTTCCCCCCGCTTTCCTCTTCCTGTATCCTTCCCTCGTTCTTTCAATCTTTTCCCCATCATCCGTGTCCGATATCTCCTCCAAGTCCATGTTATCCAGCCAACTCAACTTCTTGTCACCCACATCCGTTGTGCTCCCCGTGTTCATCTCCGTCTCTGGTATTGTCATCGTTGTGCTCCCCGTGTTCATCTCCGTCTCATGTATAGCCGTCGTTGTCGTTTCTGTTATTGTCATCAAACTCGAAACCCTCTCCATTTCTTCACCCCCCGAGGTACTTGTTAGTGCTGTGCTTTCCCCCAAAACCTGTGAGTCCCCCGTGCTTCCCCCCAGTCCACTCCCCCCCTCCTCCTGAAAACTCCCTCTTCTTATTTCTGAGTCCATACTGCTCCCAATTTCATTCATCTTCTGGTCCTTCTCCCTTCTTCCTTC